>NW_028187409.1:654739-1309478 GCF_964204655.1 Triturus cristatus
AAGAAACCAGACATGCCTGTGGCTCACAAGGAGCCTCGGTGCATATGCCAGTTCAAACCGGTCCTGGGGCACACCAGTCCCGGGCCTGGGGCGAGCTGGACAAAGGATTGGGGGTGTAACCACCCCCCTTCCTGGTCCCACCCATAGGGAGGGACCTAGCAGGTAGTCCGGCCCCTAGAATCCGCTTAAAGGTAGGAGCTGTGTCCTAAGACTTCAGACATCCTGGAATCAACTTGAAACTAAGAAGAAGACGGGAACTTCGACATTCTGCTGCACAGAAGACTGAAGAAAATCTCCCCTGTGGTCAGGGAGTGACCACCTTGCTAACGCAAGCACCATCCAGCGAATCACCGTCTGCTTTGCCGCCGCCTCCCGCCGGAGCCCGAGCCCAGAGACTGACAAGACCTGGACCTCCAGACCTCTCACCGCCCGATCCACAGTCCCTGAAAAGAGGAGACCCGTGGAGGCACCGAGACACGTGGAGCCAGCCATCTTGGAACGACTACGACAAGCTGACAAGTGCAACAACCGAGGCTCCCTCCAAGTTGTGCTTTGGGTCCTAAGAAGCCCAACCCTCGAGCAGCATCTGCACCAAAGGTGAGCCCTCCAGCATCTCCACGATCTGTGTGGGGCCCTTCTGCATTTTGCCACTCGACGCGCCTAACCGGTTGCTGGCCCGCTGGCTAGTGGCCATCTTGGCGACGAAATCTACGACAAACACCGCTGGTCTGGTTGCTCTAGACTGGCCCTTGCTCCCCTCCAAAGGAGCAATCCCTCTGACCTTGCTGGTCAGAACCAACAGCTGAATTCCGAATCCTCCTACAATTGCTTTTGCCAAGGCTTGTTTGCTTCGATCAAGTCGCCGACACCGCCGTCAGCGAGAGCCTGCGTGGGACAGCTCGTGAGCCGACTCCTGGACGTCGTCGACCTTCAGGGACCACATGGCTGCGGAGACAAGCTACCCCTCATCACCTGTTTGCACCCGACATCGCCTGGTACCCACCTGGTGCCACGCTGGTCACTGGCTAGTGACTGTGAACACTGTCCCCTCTGCTTACAGGTCTTCAACATCTCCGATCCACTCTTGGATCCACTGCATCTCTCCCGGACCGACCGCCTGCAGCATCTTTGCCTTCAAGCTCCACGGAACAGATAGAAGAAACCCGACGCACTTTGAGGCCTATGCACCCGCTTCCTGTGGGTGAGGTAAAGCTGGTACTCCGGTGCCCATGTGTAATAATACATCTCCAGTGCCTGTGTTCCAAATCTTAAGTTCCTAGTCAACCCGGAAGATCTCCTTTGCAGTAACTTTGTACTTTTTACGCACCCATTGAAACCTATGGGAGCACGCGTGTGACTATTTGCTCTGCACACGCCACCCGTGGACCTCCTGGTCACTAACTGACGTTAGCTCCTTGTAGGCCCAGCGATTCTAGAGGCCCTAGGCCTTTTCCCTTTTCTGTTCGTGGTACTTATACCACTATTTTAGTATATGGTTTGAGTGGCCACCAGGGCCTATCCATATAACGTGCAACTTCTGTGTATTCTGTGATAATCTTGTTTGACGATTTGTGCTCCTGTGCTCATAAAGAGACTAGGGGTTACTTTGAGAAATAAATACACATATATTTTGACTATATATCTGTGTGGTGTCCTTTCATTGGTATAAAAGGGGGTTACATTTGGTAAAACAGCTGGCTTAACACGCATCACGAGTTTAGCCTCAAAGACTGCTTAGCCTACGCTACCACTAGGGCAGCTAGTCCGAAAAGGTTGACTTACAACCACACCATAAGGGTTGCTTGGCATGGTACAAGGTGATCACTTTAACTAGTGAGCATCATATACCAGGCCAACTTCTCACATTGGTGAGCAGCGGTTGGATTTGAGCTTGCTGTGTTTTACCATTGTAATCTCTTGGTTACCAATTGAAAGATCACATAGGTACCTGTAGGTACATATAAAACAAGATTAGATATACTTAAGTTCTACTGAACTTAGTTGTTGTAGAGCAAAGGGAGTAGCACACCCTGACAACAACTACTAGATAGGTTTAGTAGGTAAACCCAAGTGTAGGTCGATTGCAACACATCCACCCACACTTAAGAGCAATGGCTGGGGCAGAGGGGTCCACTGTACCCATCTCTGTTGAGAGTGACCCCCCGAGGGCACCATCCATCTTTGCTACCCTTAATCAGAATGAGCTCAGGCAGTTGGCAACTCTTAGAGGCCTTAAACAGCCCAAGAACCCTACCTCTGCTGTGCTCAGAGCACTCTTGCAAGATGATGAGAATCAAAGAGAGCTCAAGAGAGCTTCCCAGTTAGCCCCCTTAGGGACAGGAACAGGAGGCCCCCCTTCTGAAGATGCCACTGAGGTACCCCTTTCCAATAGCCATCCCTTAGATGAAACCATACTACAGAGGAGGAAAGTGAGGGGGATACAGACAGTGGTGAGGATGAAGGGAGAACTAGCCCAGTGCCAAGTGTTATACTTGGCCCAGCTAAACCAAGGCTATTGGGGACTGACAGTGGGTTCACCCCACTGGATCTCCCCAGTGGACTTAACACAGGGCTTGGAAGGCAAAGGAATCGCTCAGGTGACTCCAATGCTTCCCATGGCTCTAGAGGCTCTCAAGGTCACTCCAGGAGAAGGATGACCACCCCTCAGAGGAGGGAACATGAGGCCAAGATGCAAGAAGCCCAGCTGAGGATCAGGAAGCAGGAGCTAGAAGTAGCCCTGATGGAAGAGAAACTGAGCAAGGCTAGACAGCATAAAGAGAGTGGGTCTATACCCACTGGTGGCAGCATTGTCCCTAAGGACAAAGATAGGGTTTTCGATAATAGAAACCTGTCTAAGGTTGTGCCCCCCTACAAAAGTGGGGATGACATCCACAAGTGGATAACTGCTCTTGAGAGAGCCTGCAAAGTACAGCAGGTTCCTGAAGACCAGTGGGCAGCAATCCTCTGGCTCTCCTTTGAGGGAAGAGGCAGAGACAGACTCCTCACTGTTAGAGAAGAGGATGTCAGAAACTACAGAGTCCTGAAGAGTGTTCTAGTTGATGGGTTAGGCTTAACCACTGAGCAGTACAGGTTAATGTTCAGAGACACCCAAAAGACACAGACTCAGGACTGGTCTGAATACATTGAATGTGCCACTAAGGCTTTGGAGGGTTGGTTGCTGGGAAGTAAGGTATCTGATTTTACAGGATTGTATAATTTGATGATGAGAGAACAGATTTTAAATAACTGTCAAAACCAGCAACTGCATCAACACCTGGTTGACTCTGATCTGACCTCTCCCCAAGAATTGGGAAAGAAGGCAGACAAATGGGTCAGAACCAGGGTTAAGCAAAAGAACCAGAACCAGGGCCAAGGGGGTGATCAGAAGAAAACAGACCAAAAGGGTGGAGATCAGAAACCTAAAGACCAGAAGTCTTCAACAGGGCCCCAAACTACTGCTAAGGAGGGTGGGTCCCAACAGTCCAAGAAGAAGAAAGAAGGTCAGAAGAAACCCTGGTGCAATCATTGTAAAAATACAACTCACTGGACTAGTGATTGCAAAAAGGGTGGAGCCCCCAACACTGTTGCCCCTAAGGCACCTGCTCCCAGTACTACTGTTAGCAGTGTTGGTCCCCAGACAAAGGGTGTAGTGGGAATCAATATGGGAACTGAAGGAGATTCTGACTTAGACAGAACCCTTACACAGGCAGTCTTGATCTGTGATGGGGACATTGATTTGTCCCTGACTGTGAGCCCCAGTAACCTGGGCAAGTACAGACAGACTCCTTTAATTAATGACAAAGTGGCTCAAGCCTACAGGGACACATGTGCCAGTGTCACTATGGTGACACCAGGCTTTGTGGACCCTGGACAGTACATACCAGGTGAGAACTACCTGGTGACCAATGCCAGCAATGCCACTACTTCACATAGTGTGGCAGTTGTTAACTTCTCATGGGGAGGGGTAACTGGCCTCAAAAGGGTTGTGGTTAGTGCAGACCTCCCAGTAGAATGTTTGTTGGGCAATGACCTAGAGAGTTCTCTATGGTCAGAAGTGGAGTACAGGACTCATGCAGAGATGTTAGGTATATCATCACATGTCCTTGCTGTGACCAGGTCACAGGCCAAAAAGTGCCTCACTGAACCTCAGGTCTTGGATCCTGGAACAATGGACCAAGCACCTACCAAGAAGAAGAACAGGAGGGTCAAGGCTGTGCCTTCCCCCCTGCCTCAGAGTGATGATCAGCCTTCCCAGGAAGCTGATCTAGAGGACCCTGAAGGAACTGTCCCTGAAGAGCTTGAACCTGATCAGGTTGAGTTTCTGGGGACAGGGGGACCTTCAAGGGCTGACTTGAGGCAGGCTCAGTTATCCTGTCCCTCTCTTGAACCCCTCAGACAGCTGGCTGCTGCTGAGGCTGCTGGGAATGCTCAAGGTACCCATAAAGTGTATTGGGATGAAGGGCTCCTTTATTCAGAGGCTAGAGACCCCAAGCCTGGTGCAACCAGGAGGTTGGTCATACCTCTGCAATTTAGGGGCTTCCTTCTTACCTTGGCCCATGACATTCCTTTAGCAGGACACTTAGGCCAGAACAAGACTTGGGACAGACTTGTCCCTCACTTTCACTGGCCTCATATGAATGAAGATACAAAGGAGTTTTGTCGCTCCTGTGTCACCTACCAAGCCAGTGGCAAATCAGGTGGCACAACAAAGGCCCCCCTAATACCACTACCTGTGGTGGGGGTCCCCTTTGAAAGAGTGGGAATAGACATAGTGGGTCCCATGGATCCTCCCACTGCATCTGGGCACAGATTTATACTGGTGGTAGTGGATCATGCCACCAGGTATCCAGAGGCAATTCCCCTTAGGACCACTACAGCACCTGTTGTGGCCAGGGCCCTGCTGGGAGTATTCTCCAGAGTGGGGTTTCCTAAGGAGGTAGTATCTGACAGAGGTACCAACTTTATGTCAGGATACTTGACAGCTATGTGGAAGGAATGTGGTGTCAACTACAAGTTCACCACCCCTTATCACCCACAATGCAATGGGCTTGTTGAGAGATTCAACAAGACCCTAAAGGGTATGATCAAAGGATTACCTGAAAAGCTCAGGCGAAGATGGGACATCCTTCTACCCTGCCTTCTGTTTGCTTACAGAGAGGTCCCACAAAAAGGAGTTGGCTACAGCCCCTTTGAATTGTTGTTTGGGCACCCTGTGAGAGGCCCACTGTGTTTGGTGAAGGAAGGATGGGAGTTACCTCTCAAAAAGCCTAAGCTAGACATAGTGGACTATGTACTTGGTCTCCGCTCCAGGATGGCTGAGTATATGGAGAAGGCATCTAAAAACCTTGAGGCAAGCCAGGCCTTACAGAAAGCTTGGCATGACCAAAAGGCTGTCTTGGTTGAGTATCAGCCAGGACAGAAGGTATGGGTGTTGGAGCCAGTGGCCCCAGCAGCACTCCAAGACAAATGGTCTGGACCCCATACAATCCTGGAAAAGAAGGGAGAGGTCACCTACTTGGTGGACCTAGGAACTCCCAGGAGTCCCCACAGGGTACTCCATGTTAACAGGCTTAAAGCATATGTTGACAGGGCAGACATGGGCTTGCTCATGGCTACAGATGAGGGACAGGAGGAAGAGAGTGACCCTCTCCCAGACCTGTTGTCTCAGAACCCTGAAGATGGCTCAGTTGAAGGAGTGACCCTTGGAGGCAACCTCACTGCCCATCAGCAGACTGAATGTAGACAGGTTCTACAATCATTTTCACATATGTTTTCCTTGATACCTAGTCAAACTGACTGGTGTACCCATGTTGTGGACACTGGTGACAGTCTGCCTGTAAAGAACAAACTTTACAGACAACCTGACCACGTCAGGGACTGTATAAAGGCTGAGGTACATAAAATGCTGGAATTAGGTGTCATTGAACCCTCAGAGAGCCCCTGGGCTAGCCCAGTGGTTCTGGTCCCCAAACCTCACACCAAAGATGGCAAGAGAGAGATGAGGTTCTGTGTGGATTACAGAGGACTCAATGCTGTCACCAGGACAGATGCACACCCTATTCCAAGGGCAGATGAGCTCATAGACAAACTAGCTTCTGCAAAGTTTTTGAGCACATTTGACTTAACAGCTGGCTATTGGCAAATCAGATTAGCTGAGGAGTCTAAGGCCAAAACAGCATTCTCAACCCCAGGTGGGCACTACCAGTTTGTGGTGATGCCCTTTGGTCTGAAGAATGCACCTGCCACCTTCCAAAGGCTGGTGAACCAAGTCCTTACTGGGTTGGATGACTTTTGCGCAGCATATCTTGATGACATTGCTGTCTTTAGTTCCACCTGGGAGGATCACCTGATCCACCTGAAGAAGGCTCTTGAGGCCCTGCAGAGGGCAGGCCTCACTATCAAGGCTACTAAGTGCCAGATAGGGCAGAGTAAGGTTGTATATTTGGGCCACCTTGTAGGTGGAGGCCAAGTTCAACCACTGGAGAGTAAGATACAATCCATCAAGGACTGGTCCCCTCCAACCACCCAGACTCAAGTTCGAGCTTTCTTGGGCTTGACTGGGTATTACAGGAAGTTTGTTAACAACTATGGGTCCATTGTGACTCCTCTTAATGATCTGACATCCAAGAAGATGCCCAAAAAGGTTCAGTGGACAGTAAGCTGTCAAAAGGCATTTGATGACCTGAAGGAGGCCATGTGCTCTGCACCTATCCTGAAAAGTCCTGACTACTCCAAAGAGTTTATTGTCCAAACAGATGCTTCTGAGTTGGGTGTGGGAGCTGTGCTGTCACAACTTAATGTAGATGGTCAAGACCAACCCATTGCTTTTATTAGCAGAAGGTTGACCCCCAGAGAGAAGAAATGGTCAGCTATTGAGAGGGAGGCCTTTGCTGTGGTGTGGGCCCTGAAGAAGCTGAGGCCATACTTGTTTGGCACTCACTTCAAGATTCAGACCGACCATAAGCCCCTCTTGTGGCTAAATCAGATGAAGGGTGAAAACCCCAAACTGCTTAGGTGGTCCATTTCCCTACAGGGGATGGACTTTACAGTGGAGCACCGGCCAGGTACTGACCATGGGAATGCAGATGGTCTCTCCAGGTACTTCCACTTAGGACATGAAGACGAGACTGGTCAAGGCTAGTTTAATGTCCCAGCGTTTGGGGGGGGGTTGTGTAGGAGAGTAGGGTCTGCTATCCTATGGTCACCCCAAATTTTTGCTTTTTGCTTCACTGGTTTTTGACATATTGAGGCTGTGGGCCTGCCAATCAGACCCCCAGCCTGCTGTTCTCTCTACTAAATTAAAACTATGCACCCTAGGTGCATAACCAATTGGAAGTGGATCACCCTGTCAGCCCCTGTACCAGTGTACACTAGGTACCCAGGGCATTGGTGTACCCAAGGCCTGCCAAGGGCTGCAGCATGTATTATGCCACCCCAGGCTTGGCCTAACAATCTGACACAACTGGCTGATCACTCAGCTGGGGTAAGTTGGTGTAATCACCTCTTACTTAGGTGTAGTATACCTATACCTAACCTTAAATGGGACACCTGGTAACCTATAAGTCACTCCTATGGCAGGCCTTAACAATCCTGAAGGCAGAGTGCTTGGTTCCATGTGAGATGGTGCTCTGGCATGAGCTGAGCCTGTCTGCAGTGGTTGGAACAACTTCCTTCTACTGTTTCCAGATATCGTCATACCATATACTCTTAAGTGCATTATGAACCTCGCGGTTAAATGCTATCTTTGGTTTGGCTTTATCAAAACATGTCGAGTAAGGTGTCATACGAATTGGAATACTAACCCCTCGCCAATTCTGGTGACGGGGTTAGCATTCCACCCTTCTAGAGGGACACGACATGTACAGTACCTGAAACCCGGGTAAAATCAGACATAGCCTCAGCTCCACAAAATGGATGCTGCCACCACAGACACAAGTCTGCCCTCCTGCTGCTGGGAGTCCTTCCAGCTTGGGAGGTGTGGACAAAGAGTTTCCTGCCAGGGGAGGTGCATGCACCACCCCAGACAGGATTTTGTGTATTGGTCAGGTAGGGCTTGAAAGAAACCAGACATGCCTGTGGCTCACAAGGAGCCTCGGTGCATATGCCAGTTCAAACCGGTCCTGGGGCACACCAGTCCCGGGCCTGGGGCGAGCTGGACAAAGGATTGGGGGTGTAACCACCCCCCTTCCTGGTCCCACCCATAGGGAGGGACCTAGCAGGTAGTCCGGCCCCTAGAATCCGCTTAAAGGTAGGAGCTGTGTCCTAAGACTTCAGACATCCTGGAATCAACTTGAAACTAAGAAGAAGACGGGAACTTCGACATTCTGCTGCACAGAAGACTGAAGAAAATCTCCCCTGTGGTCAGGGAGTGACCACCTTGCTAACGCAAGCACCATCCAGCGAATCACCGTCTGCTTTGCCGCCGCCTCCCGCCGGAGCCCGAGCCCAGAGACTGACAAGACCTGGACCTCCAGACCTCTCACCGCCCGATCCACAGTCCCTGAAAAGAGGAGACCCGTGGAGGCACCGAGACACGTGGAGCCAGCCATCTTGGAACGACTACGACAAGCTGACAAGTGCAACAACCGAGGCTCCCTCCAAGTTGTGCTTTGGGTCCTGAGAAGCCCAACCCTCGAGCAGCATCTGCACCAAAGGTGAGCCCTCCAGCATCTCCACGATCTGCGTGGGGCCCTTCTGCATTTTGCCACTCGACGCGCCTAACCGGTTGCTGGCCCGCTGGCTAGTGGCCATCTTGGCGACGAAATCTACGACAAACACCGCTGGTCTGGTTGCTACAGACTGGCCCTTGCTCCCCTCCAAAGGAGCAATCCCTCTGACCTTGCTGGTCAGAACCAACAGCTGAATTCCGAATCCTCCTACAATTGCTTTTGCCAAGGCTTGTTTGCTTCGATCAAGTCGCCGATACCGCCGACAGCGAGAGCCTGCGTGGGACAGCTCGTGAGCCGACTCCTGGACGTCGTCGACCTTCAGGGACCACGTGGCTGCGGAGACAAGCTACCCCTCATCACCTGTTTGCACCCGACATCGCCTGGTACCCACCTGGTGCCACGCTGGTCACTGGCTAGTGACTGTGAACACTGTCCCCTCTGCTTACAGGTCTTCAAATTCTCCGATCCACTCTTGGATCCACTGCATCTCTCCCGGACCGACCGCCTGCAGCATCTTTGCCTTCAAGCTCCACGGAACAGATAGAAGAAACCCGACGCACTTTGAGGCCTATGCACCCGCTTCCTGTGGGTGAGGTAAAGCTGGTACTCCGGTGCCCATGTGTAATAATACATCTCTAGTGCCTGTGTTCCAAATCTTAAGTTCCTAGTCAACCCGGAAGATCTCCTTTGCAGTAACTTTGTACTTTTTACGCACCCATTGAAACCTATGGGAGCACGCGTGTGACTATTTGCTCTGCACACGCCACCCGTGGACCTCCTGGTCACTAACTGACGTTAGCTCCTTGTAGGCCCAGCGATTCTAGAGGCCCTAGGCCTTTTCCCTTTTCTGTTTGTGGTACTTATACCACTATTTTAGTATATGGTTTGAGTGGCCACCAGGGCCTATCCATATAACGTGCAACTTCTGTGTATTCTGTGATAATCTTGTTTGACGATTTGTGCTCCTGTGCTCATAAAGAGACTAGGGGTTACTTTGAGAAATAAATACACATATATTTTGACTATATATCTGTGTGGTGTCCTTTCATTGGTATAAAAGGGGGTTACATTTGGTAAAACAGCTGGCTTAACACGCATCACGAGTTTAGCCTCAAAGACTGCTTAGCCTACGCTACCACTAGGGCAGCTAGTCCGAAAAGGTTGACTTACAACCACACCATAAGGGTTGCTTGGCATGGTACAAGGTGATCACTTTAACTAGTGAGCATCATATACCAGGCCAACTTCTCACAGCTAGGGTTCAAAAACTACAGCTAGGCACTTTGCCAAAAAAGGGTAATTTTTCACTGCAAAATTGAGGTGTGACCACATTGCGTTTTGCGCCGTTTCCTGTCGTGGGCACTAGGCCGACCCGCACAAGTGAGGTACCATTTTTCTCATAGGACTTTGGGGAACGCGGGGTGGGAGGAAATTTGTAGATCCACGCATATTCCAGAACTTTCCATCACAGAAATGTGGGAAAAATTTGTTTTTTTTGTCATTTTTTTAGGTTTGCAAGTGATTCTGGGTAACAGACCCTGGTGGGAGGCACTCAAGTCATCCCATCCTGGATTTCTCTGGGTGTCTAGTTTTCAAAAATATATAGGTTTGCTAGGTTTCCCTAGGTGCCGGCAGAGCTAGGGTTCAAAGACTACAGCTAGGCACTTTGCCAAAAAAGTGTCATTTTTCACTGCAAAATTGAGGTGTGACCACGTTGCGTTTTGCGCCGTTTCCTGTCGCGGGCACTAGGCCGCCCCGCACAAGTGAGGAACCATTTTTCTCGTAGGACTTTGGGGAACGCGGGGTGGGTGGAAATTTGTGCATCCACGCAGATTCCAGAACTTTCCATCACAGAAATGTGGGAAAATGTGTTTCTTTTGTCAATTCTTTAGGTTTGCAAGGAATTCTGGGTAACAGACCCTGGTGGGAGGCACTCAAGTGACCCCATCCTGGATTACCCTGGGTGTCTAGTTTTCAAAAATATATAGGTTTGCTAGGTTTCCCTAGGTGCCGGCAGGGCTAGGGTTCCATAACTACAGCTAGTCACTTTGCCAAAAAAGGGTAATTTTTCACTGCAAAATTGAGGTGTGAACACGTTGCGTTTTGCGCCGTTTTCTGTCACGGGCACTAGGCCGACCCACACAAGTGAGGTACCATTGTTCTCGTAGGACTTTGGGGAACGCGGTGTGGGTGGAAATTTGTGGATCCACGCATATTCCAGAACTTTCCATCACAGAAATGTGGGGAAAATGTGTTTTTTTTGTCATTTTTTTAGGTTTGCAAGTGATTCTGGGTAATAGACCCTGGTGGGAGGCACTCAAGTCAACTCATCCTGGATTCCCCTGGGTGTCTAGTTTTCAAAAAAATATAGGTTTGCTAGGTTTCCCTAGGTGCCGGCAGAGCTAGGGTTCAAAAACTACAGCTAGGCACTTTGCCAAAAAAGGGTAATTTTTCACTGCAAAATTGAGGTTTGAACACGTTGCGTTTTGCGCCGTTTTCTGTCACGGGCACTAGGCCGACCCGCACAAGTGAGGTACCATTTTTCTTGTAGGACTTTGGGGAACGCGGTGTGGGTGGAAATTTGTGGATCCACGCATATTCCAGAACTTTCCATCACAGAAATGTGGGAAAAATTTGTTTTTTTTGTCATTTTTTTAGGTTTGCAAGTGATTCTGGGTAACAGACCCTGGTGGGAGGCACTCAAGTCACCCCATCCTGGATTTCTCTGGGTGTCTAGTTTTCAAAAATATATAGGTTTGCTAGGTTTCCCTAGGTGCCGGCAGAGCTAGGGTTCAAAGACTACAGCTAGGCACTTTGCCAAAAAAGGGTCATTTTTCACTGCAAAATTGAGGTGTGACCACGTTGCGTTTTGCGCCGTTTCCTGTCGCGGGCACTAGGCCGCCCCGCACAAGTGAGGTACCATTTTTCTCGTAGGACTTTGGGGAACGCGGGGTGGGTGGAAATTTGTGCATCCACGCAGATTCCAGAACTTTCCATCACAGAAATGTGGGGAAAATGTGTTTTTTTTGTCAATTCTTTAGGTTTGCAAGGAATTCTGGGTAACAGACCCTGGTGGGAGGCACTCAAGTGACCCCATCCTGGATTACCCTGGGTGTCTAGTTTTCAAAAATATATAGGTTTGCTAGGTTTCCCTAGGTGCCGGCAGGGCTAGGGTTCCATAACTACAGCTAGTCACTTTGCCAAAAAAGGGTAATTTTTCACTGCAAAATTGAGGTGTGAACACGTTGCGTTTTGCGCCGTTTTCTGTCACGGGCACTAGGCCGA
The DNA here is from genome assembly GCF_964204655.1 of Triturus cristatus. Taxonomy (NCBI): domain Eukaryota; kingdom Metazoa; phylum Chordata; class Amphibia; order Caudata; family Salamandridae; genus Triturus; species Triturus cristatus. The sequence goes on from NW_028187409.1 coordinate 666,694, forward strand.
CCCACACAAGTGAGGTACCATTGTTCTCGTAGGACTTTGGGGAACGCGGTGTGGGTGGAAATTTGTGGATCCACGCATATTCCAGAACTTTCCATCACAGAAATGTGGGGAAAATGTGTTTTTTTTGTCATTTTTTTAGGTTTGCAAGTGATTCTGGGTAATAGACCCTGGTGGGAGGCACTCAAGTCAACTCATCCTGGATTCCCCTGGGTGTCTAGTTTTCAAAAAAATATAGGTTTGCTAGGTTTCCCTAGGTGCCGGCAGAGCTAGTGTTCAAAAACTACAGCTAGACACTTTGCCAAAAAAGGGTAATTTTTCACTGCAAAATTGAGGTGTGACCACATTGCGTTTTGCGCCGTTTCCTGTCGCGGGCACTAGGCCGACCCGCACAAGTGAGGTACCATTTTTCTCATAGGACTTTGGGGAACGCGGGGTGGGAGGAAATTTGTAGATCCACACATATTCCAGAAGTTTCCATCACAGAAATGTGGGGAAAATTTGTTCTTTTGTCAATTTTTTAGGTTTGCAAGGGATTTGGGGTAACAGAACCTGGTGGGAGGCACTCAAGTCACCCCATCCTGGATTCCCCTGGGTGTCTACTTTTCAAAAATATATAGGTTTTCTAGGTTTCCCTAGGTGCCGGCAGAGCTAGGGTTCAAAAACTACAGCTAGTCACTTTGCCAAAAAAGGGTCATTTTTCACTGAAAAATTGAGGTGTGACAACGTTGCGTTTTGCGCCACTTCCTGTCGCGGGCACTAGGCCTCTGTAGGAGAGTAGGGTCTGCTATCCTATGGTCACCCCAAATTTTTGCTTTTTGCTTCACTGGTTTTTGACATATTGAGGCTGTGGGCCTGCCAATCAGACCCCCAGCCTCCTGTTCTCTCTACTAAATTAACACTATGCACCCTAGGTGCATAACCAATTGGAAGTGGATCACCCTGTCAGCCCCTGTACCAGTGTACACTAGGTACCCAGGGCATTGGTGTACCCAAGGCCTGCCAGGGGCTGAAGCATGTATTATGCCACCCCAGGCTTGGCCTAACAAATTTGACACAACTGGCTGATCACTCAGCTGGGGTAAGTTGGTGTAACCACCTCTTACTTAGGTGTAGTATACCTATACCTAACCTTAAATGGGACACATGTTAACCTATAAGTCACTCCTATGGCAGGCCTTAACAATCCTGAAGGCAGAGTGCTTGGTTCCATGTGAGATGGTGCTCTGGCATGAGCTGAGCCTGTCTGCAGTGGTCGGAACAACTTCCTTCTACTGTTTTCAGATATCGTCATACCATATACTCTTAAGTGCATTATGAACCTCGCGGTTAAATGCTATCTTTGGTTTGGCTTTATCAAAACATGTCGAGTAAGGTGTCATACGAATTGGAATACTAACCCCTCGCCAATTCTGGCGACGGGGTTAGCATTCCACCCTTCTAGAGGGACACGACATGTACAGTACCTGAAACCCGGGTAAAATCAGACACAGCCTCAGCTCCACAAAAAGGATGCTGCCACCACAGACACAAGTCTGCCCTCCTGCTGCTGGGAGTCCTTCCAGCTTGGGAGGTGTGGACAAAGGGTTTCCTGCCAGGGGAGGTGCGTGCACCACCCCAGACAGGATTTTGTGTATTGGTCAGGTAGGGCTTGAAAGAAACCAGACATGCCTGTGGCTCACAAGGAGCCTCGGTGCATATGCCAGTTCAAACCGGTCCTGGGGCACACCAGTCCCGGGCCTGGGGCGAGCTGGACAAAGGATTGGGGGTGTAACCACCCCCCTTCCTGGTCCCACCCTTAGGGAGGGACCTAGCAGGTAGTCTGGCCCCTAGAATCCGCTTAAAGGTAGGAGCTGTGTCCTAAGGCTTCAGACATACTGGAATCAACTTGAAACTAAGAAGAAGACAGGAACTTCGACATTCTGCTGCACAGAATACTGAAGGAAATCTCCCCTGTGGTCAGGGAGTGACCACCTTGCTAACGCAAGCACCATCCAGCGAATCAACATCTGCTTTGCCGCCGCCTCCCGCCGGAGCCCGAGCCCAGAGACTGACAAGACCTGGACCTCCAGACCTCTCACCGCCCGATCCACAGTCCCTGAAAAGAGGAGACCCGTGGAGGCACCGAGACACGTGGAGCCAGCCATCTTGGAACGACGATGACAAGCTGCAAGCGCAACAACCGAGGCTCCCTCCAAGTTGTGCTTTGGGATCTGAGAAGCCCAACACCCGAGCAGCATCTGCACCAAAGGTGAGCCCTCCAGCATCTCCACGATCTGCGTGGGGCCCTTCTGCATTTTGCCACTCGACGCGCCTAACCGGTTGCTGGCCCGCTGGCTAGTAGCCATCTTGGCGACGAACTTCAAGAAATACACTGCTAGTCTGGTTGCTCTAGACTGGCCCTTGCTCCCCTCCAAAGGAGCAGTCCTTCTGACCTTGCTGGTCAGAACAATCAGCTTATCTTGTTCTCCACAACAATTGCTTTTGCCAAGGCTTGTTTGCTTCGATCAAGTCGCCGATACCGCCGACAGTGAGAGCCTGCGTGGTACAGCTCGTGAACCGACTCCTGGACATCGTCGACCTCCAGGGACCACGTGGCTGCAGAGACAAGCTACACCTTTCTTCCTTTTTGCACCCGACATTGCCTGGTACCCACCTGGTGCCACGCTGGTCACTGGCTAGTGACTGTGAACACTGTCCCCTCTGCTTACAGGTCTTCTACAACACCGATCCACTCTTGGATCCACCGCATCTCTCCCGGACCGACCGCCTGCAGCATCTTTGTCTTCAGGCTCCACGGAACAGATAGAAGAAACCCGACGCACTTCGAAACCTATGCACCCGCTTCCTGTGGGTGAGGTAAAGTTGGCACTCCGGTGCCCAAGTGTAGAGTATCATCTCTAGTGCCTGTGTTTCCAATCTTGAGTTCCTAGTCCATCCGGAAGATCCTTTTTGCAGTAACTTTGTACTTTTTACGCACCCATTGAAACCTATGGGAGCACGCGTGTGACTATTTGCTCTGCACACGCCACCCGTGGACCTCCTGGTCACTAACTGAAGTTAGCTCCTTGTAGGCCCAGCGATTCTAGAGGCCCTAGGCCTTTTCCCTTTTCTGTTCGTGGTACTTATACCACTATTTTAGTATATGGTTTGAGCGGCCACCAGGGCCTATCCATATAAAGTGCAACTTCTGTGTATTCTACTGTAATCTTGTTTGACGATTTGTGCTCCTGTGCTCATAAAGAGACTAGGGGTTACTTTGAGAAATAAATACATATATATTTTGAATATATATCTGTGTGGTGTCCTTTCATTGGTATAAAAGGGGGTTACATTTGGTAAAACAGCCTGCTTAACACGCTTCACGAGTTTAGCCTCAAAGACTGCTTAGCCTACGCTACCACTAGGGCAGCTAGTCCGAAAAGGTTGACTTACAACCACACCATAAGGGTTGCTTGGCATGGTACAAGGTGGTCACTTTAACTAGTGAACATCATATACCAGGCCAACTTCTCACAGCCGCCCCACACAAGTGAGGTACCATTTTTCTCGTAGGACTTTGGGGAACGCGGGGTGGGTGGAAATTTGTGCATCCACGCAGATTCCAGAACTTTTCATCACAGAAATGTGGGGAAAATGTCTTTTTTTGTCAATTCTTTAGGTTTGCAAGTGATTCTGGGTAACAGACCCTGGTGGGAGGCACTCAAGTCACCTCATCCTGGATTCCCCTGGGTGTCTAGTTTTAAAAAAAATATAGGTTTGCTAGGTTTCCCTTGGTGCCGGCAGAGCTAGGGTTCAAAAACTAAAGCTAGGCACTTTGCCAAAAAAGGGTAATTTTTCACTGCAAAATTGAGGTGTGACCACATTGCGTTTTGCGGCGTTTCCTGTCGCGGGCACTAGGCCGACCCGCACAAGTGAGGTACCAGTTTTCTCGTAGGACTTTGGGGAACGCGGGGTGGGTGGAAATTTGTGGATCCACGCAGATTCCAGAACTTTCCATCACAGAAATGTGGGGAAAATGTGTTTTTTTTGTCAATTTTTTAGGTTTGCAAGGGATTCTGGGTAACAGACCCTGGTGGGAGGCACTCAACTCACCACATCCTGGATTTCCCTGGGTGTCTAGTTTTCAAAAATGTATAGGTTTGCTAGGTTTCCCTAGGTGCCGGCAGAGCTAGGGTTCAAAAACTACAGCTAGGCACTTTGCCAAAAAAGGGTAATTTTTCACAGCAAAATTGAGGTGTGACCACATTGCGTTTTGCGCCGTTTCCTGTCGCGGGCACTAGGCCGACCCGCACAAGTGAGGTACCATTTTTCTCGTAGGACTTTGGGGAACGCGGGGTGGGTGGAAATTTGTGGATCCACGCAGATTCCAGAACTTTCCATCACAGAAATGTGGGGAAAATGTGTGTTTTTTTGTCCATTTTTTACGTTTGCAAGGGATTCTGGGTAACAGACCCTGGTGGGAGGCACTCAAGTCACCCCATCCTGGATTCCCCTGGGTGTCTAGTTTACAAAAATATATAGGTTTTCTAGGTTTCCCTAGGTGCTGGCAGAGCTAGGGTTCAAAAACTACAGCTAGTCACTTTGCCAAAAAAGGGTCATTTTTCACTGCAAAATTGAGGTGTGACCACGTTGCGTTTTGCGCCGTTTCCTGTCGCGGGCACTAGGCCGACCCGCACAAGTGAGGTACCATTTTTCTCATAGGACTTTGGGGAACGCGGGGTGGGAGGAAATTTGTAGATCCACACATATTCCAGAACTTTCCAACACAGAAATGTGGGGAAAATGTGTTTTTTTTGTCATTTTTTTAGGGTTGCAAGTGATTTTGGGTAACAGAACCTGGTGGGAGGCACTCAAGTCACCCCATCCTGGATTCCCCTGTGTGTCTACTTTTCAAAAATATATAGGTTTGCTAGGTTTCCTGTAGGAGAGTAGGGTCTGCTATCCTATGGTCACCCCAAATTTTTGCTTTTTGCTTCACTGGTTTTTGACATATTGAGGCTGTGGGCCTGCCAATCAGACCCCCAGCCTGCTGTTCTCTCTACTAAATGTACACTATGCACCCTAGGTGCATAACCAATTGGAAGTGGATCACCCTGTGAGCCCCTGTACCAGTGTACACTAGGTACCCAGGGCATTGGTGTATCTGAGGCCTACCAGGGTCTGAAGCATGTATTGTGCCACCCCTGGCCTGGCCTAACAAATTTGACACAACTGGCTGATCACTCAGCTGGGGTAAGTTGGTGTAACCACCTCTTATTTAGGTGTAGTATACCTATACCTAACCTTAAGTGGGACACATGTTAACCTATAAGTCACTCCTATGGCAGGCCTTAACAATCCTGAAGGCAGAGTGCTTGGTTCCATGTGAGATGGTGCTCTGGCATGAGCTGAGCCTGTCTGCAGTGGTCGGAACAACTTCCTTCTACTGTTTCCAGATATCGTCATACCATATACTCTTAAGTGCATTATGAACCTCGCGGTAAAATGCTATCTTTGGTTTGGCTTTATCAAAACATGTCGAGTAAGGTGTCATACGAATTGGAATACTAACCCCTCGCCAATTCTGGCGACGGGGTTAGCATTCCACCCTTCTAGAGGGACACGACATGTACAGTACCTGAAACCCGGGTAAAATCAGACATAGCCTCAGCTCCACAAAATGGATGCTGCCACCACAGACACAAGTCTGCCCTCCTGCTGCTGGGAGTCCTTCCAGCTTGGGAGGTGTGGACAAAGGGTTTCCTGCCAGGGGAGGTGCGTGCATCACCCCAGACAGGATTTTGTGTATTGGTCAGGTAGGGCTTGAAAGAAACCAGACATGCCTGTGGCTCACAAGGAGCCTCGGTGCATATGCCAGTTCAATCCGGTCCTGGGGCACACCAGTCCTGGGCCTGGGGCGAGCTGGACAAAGGATTGGGGGTGTAACCACCCCCCTTCCTGGTCCCACCCTTAGGGAGGGACCTAGCAGGTAGTCCGGCCCCTAGAATCCGCTTAAAGGTAGGAGCTGTGTCCTAAGACTTCAGACATCCTGGAATCAATTTGAAACTAAGATGAAGACGGGAACTTCGACATTCTGCTGCACAGAAGAGTGAAGGAAATCTCCCCTGTGGTCAGGGAGTGACCACCTTGCTAACGCAAGCACCATCCAGTGAATCAACGTCTGCTTTGCCGCCGCCTCCCGCCGGAGCCCGAGCCCAGAGACTGACAAGACCTGGACCTCCAGACCTCTCACCGCCCGATCCACAGTCCCTGAAAAAGAGAGACCCGTGGAGGCAACGAGACACGTGGAGCCAGCCATCTTGAAACGACCACGACAAGCTGCAAGTGCAACAACCGAGGATCCCTCCAAGTTGTGCTTTGGGATCTGAGAAGCCCAACCCTCGAGCAGCATCTGCACCAAAGGTGAGCCCTCCAGCATCTCCACGATCTGCGTGGGGCCCTTCTGCATTTTGCCACTCGACGCACCTAACCGGTTGCTGACCCGCTGGCTAGTGGCCATCTTGGCGACGAACTTCAAGAAATACACTGCTGGTCTGGTTGCTCCAGACTGGCCCTTGTTTCCCTCCAAGGGAGCAGTCCCTCTGACCTTGCTGGTCAGAACCATCAGCTTATTTTGTTTTCCACAACAATTGCTTTTGCCAAGGCTTGTTTGCTTCGATCAAGTCGCCGACAGCGCCGACAGTGAGAACCTGCATGGGACAGCTCGTGAACCGACTCCTGGATGTCGTCGACCTTCAGGGACCACGTGGCTGCAGAGACAAGCTACACCTTTCTTCCTGTTTGCACCCGACATCGCCTGGTACCCACCTGGTGCCATGCTGGTCACTGGCTATTGACTGTGAACACTGTCCCCTCTGCTTACAGGTCTTCTACAACTCCGATCCACTCTTGGATCCACCACATCCCTTCCAGACCGACCGCCTGCAGCATCTTTGTCCACAGGCTCCATTGAACAGATAGAAGAAACCCGACGCACTTCGAGGCCTATGCACCCGCTTCCTGTGGGTGAGGTAAAGCTGGCACTCCGGTGCCCAAGTGTAGAGTATCATCTCTAGTGTCTGTGTTTCCAATCTTGAGTTCATAGTCCACCCGGAAGATCCTCTTTGCAGTAACTTTGTAACTTTTACGCACCCATTGAAAACCTATGGGAGCACGCGTGTGACTATTTGCTCTACACACGCAACCCGTGGACCTCCTGGTCACTAACTGAAGTTAGCTCCTTTTAGGCCCAGCGAGTCTAGAGGCCCTAGGCCTTTTCCCTTTTCTGTTCGTGGTACTTATACCACTATTTTAGTATATGGTTTGAGCGGCCACCAGGGCCTATCCATATAAAGTGCAACTTCTGTGTATTCTACTGTAATCTTGTTTGACGATTTGTGCTCCTGTGCTCATAAAGAGACTAGGGGTTACTTTGAGAAATAAATACATATATATTTTGAATATATATCTGTGTGGTGTCCTTTCATTGGTATAAAAGGGGGTTGCATTTGGTAAAACAGTTTGCTTAACACGTTTCACGAGTTTAGCCTCAAAGACTGCTTAGCCTACGCTACCACTAGGGCAGCTGGTCCGAAAAGGTTGACTTACAACCACACCATAAGGGTTGCTTGGCATGGTACAAGGTGGTCACTTTAACTAGTGAACATCATATACCAGGCCAACTTCTCACATTGGTGGCAGCGATGGGATTTGAGCTTGCTGTGTTTTACCATTGTAATCTCTTGGTTACCAATTGAAAGATCACATAGGTACCTGTAGGTACATATAAAACAAGATTAGATATACTTAAGTTCTACTGAACTTAGTTGTTGTAGAGCAAAGGGAGTAGCACACCCTGACTACAACTACTAGATAGGTTTAGTAGGTAAACCCAAGTGTAGGTAGATTGCAACACATCCACCCACACTTAAGAGCAATGGCTGGGGCAGAGGGGTCCACTGTACCCATCTCTGTTGAGAGTGACCCCCAGAGGGCACCATCCATCTTTGCTACCCTTAATCAAAATGAGCTCAGGCAGTTGGCAAATATCAGGGGCCTTAAACAGCCCAAGAATCCTACTTCTGCTGAACTCAGGGAGCTTTTACAGGCTGATGAAGATCGAAAAGCTCTCAGGAAAGCCTCCCAGTTAGGCCCCTTAGGGACAGGAACAGGAGGCCCCCCTTCTGAAGATGCTACTGAAGTACCCCTTTCCAATAGCCATCCCTTAGATGAGAATCGTACTACAGAGGAGGAAAGTGGTAGGGATACAGAAGGTAGTGAGTATGAAGGGAGAATTAGCCCAGTGCCAAGTGTTATACGTGGCCCAGCTAACTTAAGGCTATTGGGGACTGACAATGGGATCACCCCATTGGATCTCCCCAGTGGATTTAACCAGTGGCTTGGGAGGCAAAGGAATCACTCAGGTGACTCTAATGCTTCTCATGCCTCTAGAGGCTCTCAAGGTCACTCCAGGAGAAGGATGACCACCCCTCAGAGGAGGGAGCATGAGGCCAGGATGCAAGAAGCCCAGCTGAGGATAAGGAAGCAGGAGCTAGAAGTAGCCCTGATGGAAGAGAAACTGAGCAAAGCTAGGCAGCATAAAGAGAGTGGGTCTATACCCACTGGTGACAGCATTGTCCCTAAGGACAAAGATAGGGTCTTTGACAATAGGAACCTGTCTAAGGTTGTGCCCCCCTACAAAAGTGGGGATGACATCCACAAATGGATGACTGCTCTTGAGAGAGCCTGCAAAGTGCAGCAGGTTCCTGAAGACCAGTGGGCAGCAATCCTCTGGCTCTCCTTTGAAGCAAGAGGCAGAGACAGACTCCTCACTACTAGAGAAGAGGATGTCAGAAATTACAGAGTCCTGAAGAGTGTCCTAGTTGATGGGTTAGGCTTAACCACTGAACAGTACAGGTTAATGTTCAGAGACACCCAGAAGACACAGACTCAGGACTGGTCTGAATACATTGAATGTGCCACTAAGGCTTTGGAGGGTTTGTTGCTGGGAAGTAAGGTATCTGATTATACAGGATTGTACAATTTGATGATGAGAGAACAGGTTTTAAATAACTGTCAAAACCAGCAACTGCATCAACACTTGGTTGACTCTGATCTGACCTCTCCCCAAGAATTGGGAAAGAAGGCAGACAAATGGGTCAGAACCAGGGTTAAGCAAAAGAACCAGAACCAGGGCCAAGGGGGTGATCAGAAGAAAACAGACCAAAAGGGTGGAGATCAGAAATCTAAAGACCAGAAGTATTCAACAGGGCCCCAAACTACTGCTAAAGAGGGTGGGTCCCAGCCTAAAGGGAAGAAGAAAGAAGGTCAAAAGAAACCCTGGTGCAATCATTGCAAGAATACAACTCACTGGACTAGTAATTGTAAAAAGGGTGAAGCCCCCAACACTGTTGCCCCTAAGGCACCTGCTCCCAGTACTACTGTTAGGAGTGTTGGTCCCCAGACAAAGGGTGTAGTGGGAATCACTATGGGAACTGAAGGAGATTCTGACTTAGACAGAACCCTGACACAGGCAGTCTTGATCTGTGATGGGGACATTGATTTGTCCCTGACTGTGAGCCCCAGTAACCTGGGCAAGTACAGACAGACTCCTTTAATTAATGAAAAAGTGGCTCAAGCCTACAGGGACACATGTGCCAGTGTCACTATGGTGACACCAGGCTTTGTGGATCCTGGACAGTACATACCAGGTGAGAATTACCTGGTGACCAATGCCAGCAATGCCACTACTTCACATAGTGTGGCAGTTGTTAACTTCTCATGGGGAGGTGTAACTAGCCTCAAAAGGGTTGTGGTTAGTGCAGACCTCCCAGTAGAATGTTTTTGGGCAATGACCTAGAGAGTTCTCTATGGTCTGAAGTGGAGTACAGGACACATGCAGAGATGTTAGGTATATCACCACATGTCCTTGCTGTGACCAGGTCACAGGCCAAAAAGTGCCTTACTGAACCACAGGTCTTGGATCCTGGAACAATGGACCAAGCACCTACCAAGAAGAAGAACAGGAGGGTCAAGGCTGTGCCTTCCCCCCTGCCTCAGAGTGATGATCAACCTTCCCAGGAAGCTGATCTAGAGAACCCTGAAGGAACTGTCCCTGAAGAGCTTGAACCTGATCAGGTTGAGTTTCTGGGGACAGGGGGACCTTCAAGGGCTGACTTGAGGCAGGCTCAGTTATCCTGTCCCTCTCTTGAACCCCTCAGACAGCTGGCTGCTGCTGAGGCTGCTGGGAATGCTCAAGGTACCCATAAAGTGTATTGGGATGATGGGCTCCTTTATTCAGAGGCTAGAGACCCCAAGCCTGGTGCAACCAGGAGGTTGGTTATACCTCTGCAATTTAGGGGCTTCCTTCTTACCTTGGCCCATGATATTCCTTTAGCAGGACACTTAGGTCAGAACAAGACTTGGGACAGGCTTGTCCCTCACTTTCACTGGCCTCACATGAATGAAGATACAAAGGAGTTTTGTCGCTCCTGTGTGACCTGCCAAGCCAGTGGCAAATCAGGTGGCACAACAAAGGCCCCCCTAATACCACTACCTGTGGTGGGGGTCCCCTTTGAAAGAGTGGGAATAGATATAGTGGGTCCCATGGATCCTCCCACTGCATCTGGGCACAGATTTATACTGGTGGTAGTGGATCATGCCACCAGGTATCCAGAGTCAATTCCCCTTAGGACCACTACAGCACCTCTTGTGGCCAGGGCCCTGCTGGGAGTATTCTCCAGAGTGGGGTTTCCTAAGGAGGTGGTTTCTGACAGAGGTACCAACTTCATGTCAGGATACTTGACAGCTATGTGGAAGGAATGTGGTGTCAACTACAAGTTCACCACTCCTTATCACCCACAATGCAATGGGCTTGTTGAGAGATTCAACAAGACCCTAAAGGGTATGATCAAAGGATTACCTGAAAAGCTCAGGCGAAGATGGGACATCCTTCTACCCTGCCTTCTGTTTGCTTACAGAGAGGTCCCACAAAAAGGAGTTGGCTACAGCCCCTTTGAATTGTTGTTTGGGCACCCTGTAAGAGGCCCACTGTGTTTAGTGAAGGAAGGATGGGAGTTACCTCTCAAAAAGCCTAAACAAGACATAGTGGACTATGTACTTGGTCTCCGCTCCAGGATGGCTGAGTATATGGAGAAGGCATCCAAAAACCTTGAGGCAAGCCAGGCCTTACAGAAAGCTTGGCATGACCAAAAGGCTGTCTTGGTGGAGTTTCAGCCAGGACAGAAGTTATGGGTGTTGGAGCCAGTGGCCCCAGCAGCACTCCAAGACAAATGGTCTGGACCCCATACAATCCTGGAAAAGAAGGGAGAGGTCACCTACTTGGTGGACCTAGGAACTCCCAGGAGTCCCCACAGGGTACTCCATGTTAACAGGTTAAAGGCATATGTTGACAGGGCAGACATGGGCTTGCTCATGGCTACAGATGAGGGACAGGAGGAGGAGAGTGACCCTCTCCCAGACCAGTTGTCTCAGAACCCTGAGGATGGCTCAGTTGAAGGAGTGACCCTTGGAGGCAACCTCACTGATCATCAACAGACTGAATGTAGACAAGTTCTACAATCATTTCAACACATGTTTTCCTTGATACCTAGCCAAACTGACTGGTGTACCCATGTGGTGGACACTGGTGACAGTCTGCCTGTAAAGAACAAGCTCTACACACAACCTGACCACGTCAGGGACTGTATAAAGGCTGAGGTACACAAAATGCTGGAATTGGGTGTCATTGAACCCTCAGAGAGCCCCTGGGCTAGCCCAGTGGTTCTGGTCCCCAAACCTCACACCAAAGATGGCAAGAGAGAGATGAGGTTCTGTGTGGACTACAGGGGTCTCAATGCTGTCACCAGGACAGATGCACACCCTATTCCAAGGGCAGATGAGCTCATAGACAAACTAGCTTCTGCTAAGTTTTTGAGCACATTTGACTTGACAGCTGGCTATTGGCAAATCAGATTAGCAGAGGAGTCTAAGGCCAAAACAGCATTCTCAACCCCAGGTGGGCACTACCAATTTGTGGTGATGCCCTTTGGTCTGAAGAATGCACCTGCCACCTTCCCAAGGCTGGTGAACCAAGTCCTTACTGGGTTGGATGACTTTTGTGCAGCATATCTTGATGACATTGCTGTCTTTAGCTCCACCTGGGAGGATCACCTGATCCACCTGAAGAAGGCTCTTGAGGCTCTGCAAAGGGCAGGCCTCACTATCACGGCTACTAAGTGCCAGATAGGGCAGAGTAAGGTTGTGTATTTGGGCCACCTTGTAGGTGGAGGCCAAGTTCAACCACTGGAGAGTAAGATACAATCCATCAAGGACTGGTCTCCTCCAACCACCCAGACTCAAGTTCGAGCTTTCTTGGGCTTGACTGGGTACTACAGGAAGTTTGTTAAGAACTATGGGTCCATTGTGACTCCTCTTAATGATCTGACATCCAAGAAGATGCCCAAAAAGGTTCAGTGGACAGTAAGCTGTCAAAAGGCATTTGATGACCTGAAGGAGGCCATGTGCTCTGCACCTATCCTGAAAAGTCCTGACTACTCCAAAGAGTTTATTGTCCAAACAGATGCTTCTGAGTTGGGTGTGGGAGCTGTGCTGTCACAACTTAATGTAGATGGTCAAGACCAACCCATTGCTTTTAATAGCAGGAGGTTGACCCCCAGAGAGAAGAATTGGTCAGCTATTGAGAGGGAGGCCTTTGCTGTGGTGTGGGCCCTGAAGAAGCTGAGGCCATACTTGTTTGGCACTCACTTCAAGATTCAGACCGACCATAAGCCCCTCTTGTGGCTAAATCAGATGAAGGGTGAAAACCCCAAACTGCTTAGGTGGTCCAGTTCCCTACAGGGGATGGACTTTACAGTGGAGCACCGGCCAGGTACTGACCATGGGAATGCAGATGGTCTCTCCAGGTACTTCCACTTAGGACATGAAGACGAGACTGGTCAAGGCTAGTTTAATGTCCCTGCGTTTGGGGGGGGGGGGGTTGTGTAGGAGAGTAGGGTCTGCTATCCTATGGTCACCCCAAATTTTTGCTTTTTGCTTCACTGGTTTTTGACATATTGAGGCTGTGGGCCTGCCAATCAGACCCCCAGCCTGCTGTTCTCTCTACTAAATGTACACTATGCACCCTAGGTGCATAACCAATTGGAAGTGGATCACCCTGTGAGCCCCTGTACCAGTGTACACTAGGTACCCAGGGCATTGGTGTATCTAAGGCCTACCAGGGGCTGAAGCATGTATTGTGCCACCCCTGGCCTGGCCTAACAAATTTGACACAACTGGCTGATCACTCAGCTGGGGTAAGTTGGTGTAACCACCTCTTACTTAGGTGTAGTATACCTATACCTAACCTTAAATGGGACACATGTTAACCTATAAGTCACTCCTATGGCAGGCCTTAACAATCCTGAAGGCAGAGTGCTTGGTTCCATGTGAGATGGTGCTCTGGCATGAGCTGAGCCTGTCTGCAGTGGTCGGAACAACTTCCTTCTACTGTTTCCAGATATCGTCATACCATATACTCTTAAGTGCATTATGAACCTCGCGGTTAAATGCTATCTTTGGTTTGGCTTTATCAAAACATGTCGAGTAAGGTGTCATACGAATTGGAATACTAACCCCTCGCCAATTCTGGCGACGGGGTTAGCATTCCACCCTTCTAGAGGGACACGACATGTACAGTACCTGAAACTCGGTGTAGGAGAGTAGGGTCTGCTATCCTATGGTCACCCCAAATTTTTGCTTTTTCCTTCACTGGTTTTTGACATATTGAGGCTGTGAGCCTGCCAATCAGACCCCCAGCCTGCTGTTCTCTCTACTAAATTAAAACTATGCACCCTAGGTGCATAACCAATTGGAAGTGGATCACCCTGTCAGCCCCTGTACCAGTGTATACTAGGTACCCAGGGCATTGGTGTACCCAAGGCCTGCCAGGGGCTGAAGCATGTATTATGCCACCCCAGGCTTGGCCTAACAATTTGACACAACTGGCTGATCACTCAGCTGGGGTAAGTTGGTGTAATCACCTCTTACTTAGGTGTAGTATACCTATACCTAACCTTAAATGGGACACCTGGTAACCTATAAGTCACTCCTATGGCAGGCCTTAACAATCCTGAAGGCAGAGTGCTTGGTTCCATGTGAGATGGTGCTCTGGCATGAGCTGAGCCTGTCTGCAGTGGTCGGAACAACTTCCTTCTACTGTTTCCAGATATCGTCATACCATATACTCTTAAGTGCATTATGAACCTCGCGGTTAAATGCTATCTTTGGTTTGGCTTTATCAAAACATGTCGAGTAAGGTGTCATACGAATTGGAATACTAACCCCTCGCCAATTCTGGCGACGGGGTTAGCATTCCACCCTTCTAGAGGGACACGACATGTACAGTACCTGAAACCCGGGTAAAATCAGACATAGCCTCAGCTCCACAAAATGGATGCTGCCACCACAGACACAAGTCTGCCTTCCTGCTGCTGGGAGTCCTTCCAGCTTGGGAGGTGTGGACAAAGGGTTTCCTGCCAGGGGAGGTGCATGCACCACCCCAGACAGGATTTTGTGTATTGGTCAGGTAGGGCTTGAAAGAAACCAGACATGCCTGTGGCTCACAAGGAGCCTCGGTGCATATGCCAGTTCAAACCGGTCCTGGGGCACACCAGTCCCGGGCCTGGGGCGAGCTGGACAAAGGATTGGGGGTGTAACCACCCCCCTTCCTGGTCCCACCCATAGGGAGGGACCTAGCAGGTAGTCCGGCCCCTAGAATCCGCTTAAAGGTAGGAGCTGTGTCCTAAGACTTCAGACATCCTGGAATCAACTTGAAACTAAGAAGAAGACGGGAACTTCGACATTCTGCTGCACAGAAGACTGAAGGAAATCTCCCCTGTGGTCAGGGAGTGACCACCTTGCTAACGCAAGCACCATCCAGCGAATCAACGTCTGCTTTGCCGCCGCCTCCCGCCGGAGCCTGAGCCCAGAGACTGACAAGACCTGGACCTCCAGACCTCTCACCACCCGATCCACAGTCCCTGAAAGAGGAGACCCGTGGAGGCACCGAGACACGTGGAGCCAGCCATCTTGAAACGACCACGACAAGCTGACAAGTGCAACAACCGAGGCTCCCTCCAAGTTGTGCTTTGGGATCTGAGAAGCCCAACCCTCGAGCAGCATCTGCACCAAAGGTGAGCCCTCCAGCACCTCCACGATCTGCGTGGGGCCCTTCTGCATTTTGCCACTCGACGCGCCTAACCGGTTGCTGGCCCGCTCGCTAGTAGCCATCTTGGTGACGAACTTTACAAAATACACTGCTGGTCTGGTTGCTCCAGACTGGCCCTTGCGCCCCTCCAAAGCAGCAGTCCTTCTGACCTTGCTGGTCAGAACCATCAGCTTATTTCATCTCCTACAACAATTGCTTTTGCCAAGGCTTGTTTGCTTTGATCAAGTCGCCGACACCGCCGACAGCGAGAGCCTGCGTGGGACAGCTCGTGAACCGACTCCTGGACGTCGTAGACCTCCAGGGACCACGTGGCTGCAGAGACAAGCTACACCTTTCTTCCTGTTTGCACCCAACATTGCCTGGTACCCACCTGGTGCCACTCTGGTCACTGGCTAGTGACTGTGAACACTGTCCCCTCTGCTTACAGGTCTTCAACATCTCCGATCCACTCTTGGATCCACCGCATCTCTCCCAGACCGACCGCCTGCAGCATCTTTGTCTTCAGGCTCCACGGAACAGATAGAAGAAACCCGACGCACTTCGAGGCCTATGCACCCGCTTCCTGTGGGTGAGGTAAAGCGGGCACTCCTGTGCCCAAGTGTAGTATTACATCTCTAGTGCCTGTGTTCCAAATCTTGAGTTCCTAGTCCATCCGGAAGATCCTCTTTGCAGTAACTTTGTACTTTTTAAGCACCCATTGAAACCTATAAGAGCACGCGTGTGACTATTTGCTCTGCACACGCCACCCGTGGACCTCCTGGTCACTAACTGAAGTTAGCTCCTTGTAGGCCCAGCGATTCTAGAGGCCCTAGGCCTTTTACCTTTTCTGTTCGTGGTACTTATACCACTATTTTAGTATATGGTTCGAGCGGCCACCAGGGCCTATCCATATAAAGTGCAACTTCTGTGTATTCTACTGTAATCTTGTTTGACGATTTGTGCTCCTGTGCTCATAAAGAGACTAGGGGTTACTTTGAGAAATAAATACATATATATTTTGAATATATATCTGTGTGGTGTCCTTTCATTGGTATAAAAGGGGGTTGCATTTGGTAAAACAGCTGGCTTAACACGCTTCACGAGTTTAGCCTCAAAGACTGCTTAGCCTACGCTACCACTAGGGCAGCTAGTCCGAAAAGGTTGACTTACAACCACACTGTAGGAAGGTGGATATCTGACTATGGTTACCCCCAAATTTTTGCCTAGTGTCTAGCTGGTTTTTCGACTTAGTTGGCCTGAGATCCTGCTATTCAGGATCTCAGCCTGGCTGTTCTCTCTTTAAAATGGACTCCATGTACCCTAGGTACATACCCAATTGGTTGGATCACCCTGTCAGCCCCTGTACCAGTGTACACTAGGTACCCAGGGCATTGGTGTACCCAAGGCCTGCCAAGGGCTGCAGCATGTATTATGCCACCCCAGGCTTGGCCTAACAATTTGACACAACTGGCTGATCACTCAGCTGGGGTAAGTTGGTGTAATCACCTCTTACTTAGGTGTAGTATACCTATACCTAACCTTAAATGGGACACCTGGTAACCTATAAGTCACTCCTATGGCAGGCCTTAACAATCCTGAAGGCAGAGTGCTTGGTTCCATGTGAGATGGTGCTCTGGCATGAGCTGAGCCTGTCTGCAGTGGTCGGAACAACTTCCTTCTACTGTTTCCAGATATCGTCATACCATATACTCTTAAGTGCATTATGAACCTCGCGGTTAAATGCTATCTTTGGTTTGGCTTTATCAAAACATGTCGAGTAAGGTGTCATACGAATTGGAATACTAACCCCTCGCCAATTCTGGCGACGGGGTTAGCATTCCACCCTTCTAGAGGGACACGACATGTACAGTACCTGAAACCCGGGTAAAATCAGACATAGCCTCAGCTCCACAAAATGGATGCTGCCACCACAGACACAAGTCTGCCCTCCTGCTGCTGGGAGTCCTTCCAGCTTGGGAGGTGTGGACAAAGGGTTTCCTGCCAGGGGAGGTGCGTGCACCACCCCAGACAGGATTTTGTGTATTGGTCAGGTAGGGCTTGAAAGAAACCAGACATGCCTGTGGCTCACAAGGAGCCTCGGTGCATATGCCAGTTCAAACCGGTCCTGGGGCACACCAGTCCCGGGCCTGGGGCGAGCTGGACAAAGGATTGGGGGTGTAACCACCCCCCTTCCTGGTCCCACCCATAGGGAGGGACCTAGCAGGTAGTCCGGCCCCTAGAATCCGAATAAAGGTAGGAGCTGTGTCCTAAGACTTCAGACATCCTGGAATCAACTTGAAACTAAGAAGAAGACGGGAACTTCGACATTCTGCTGCACAGAAGACTGAAGAAAATCTCCCCTGTGGTCAGGGAGTGACCACCTTGCTAACGCAAGCACCATCCAGCGAATCACCGTCTGCTTTGCCGCCGCCTCCCGCCGGAGCCCGAGCCCAGAGACTGACAAGACCTGGACCTCCAGACCTCTCACCGCCCGATCCACAGTCCCTGCAAAGAGGAGACCCGTGGAGGCACCGAGACACGTGGAGCCAGCCATCTTGGAACGACTACGACAAGCTGACCAGTGCAACAACCGAGGCTCCCTCCAAGTTGTGCTTTGGGTCCTGAGAAGCCCAACCCTCGAGCAGCATCTGCACCAAAGGTGAGCCCTCCAGCATCTCCACGATCTGCGTGGGGCCCTTCTGCATTTTGCCACTCGACGCGCCTAACCGGTTGCTGGCCCGCTGGCTAGTGGCCATCTTGGCGACGAAATCTACGACAAACACCGCTGGTCTGGTTGCTCCAGACTGGCCCTTGCTCCCCTCCAAAGGAGCAATCCCTCTGACCTTGCTGGTCAGAACCAACAGCTGATTTCCGAATCCTCCTGCAATTGCTTTTGCCAAGGCTTGTTTGCTTCGATCAAGTCGCCGACACCGCCGACAGCGAGAGCCTGCGTGGGACAGCTCGTGAGCCGACTCCTGGACGTCGTCGACCTTCAGGGACCACGTGGCTGCGGAGACAAGCTACCCCTCATCACCTGTTTGCACCCGACATCGCCTGGTACCCACCTGGTGCCACGCTGGTCACTGGCTAGTGACTGTGAACACTGTCCCCTCTGCTTACAGGTCTTCAACATCTCCGATCCACTCTTGGATCCACTGCATCTCTTCCCGACCGACCGCCTGCAGCATCTTTGTCCCAGGCTCAACGGAACAGATAGAAGAAACCCGACGCACTTTGAGGCCTATGCACCCGCTTCCTGTGGGTGAGGTAAAGCTGGTACTCCGGTGCCCATGTGTAGTAATACATCTCTAGTGCCTGTGTTCCAAATCTTAAGTTCCTAGGTCATCCGGAAGATTCCTTTTGCAGTAACTTTGTACTTTTTACGCACCCATTGAAACCTATGGGAGCACGCGTGTGACTATTTGCTCTGCACACGCCACCCGTGGACCTCCTGGTCACTAACTGACGTTAGCTCCTTGTAGGCCCAGCGATTCCAGAGGCCCTAGGCCTTTTCCCTTTTCTGTTCGTGGTACTTATACCACTATTTTAGTATATGGTTCGAGTGGCCACCAGGGCCTATCCATATAAAGTGCAACTTCTGTGTATTAGGTGATAATCTTGTTTGACGATTTGTGCTCCTGTGCTCATAAAGAGACTAGGGGTTACTTTGAGAAATAAATACATATATATTTTGAATATATATCTGTGTGGTGTCCTTTCATTGGTATAAAAGGGGGTTACTATTGGTAAAACAGCTTGCTTAACACGCTTCACGAGTTTAGCCTCAAAGACTGCTTAGCCTACGCTACCACTAGGGCAGCTAGTCCGAAAAGGTTGACTTACAACCACACCATAAGGGTTGCTTGGCATGGTACAAGGTGGTCACTAGAACTAGTGAACAGCATATACCAGGCCAACTTCTCACATTGGTGAGCAGCGGTTGGATTTGAGCTTGCTGTGTTTTACCATTGTAATCTCTTGGTTACCAATTGAAAGATCACATAGGTACCTGTAGGTACATATAAAACAAGATTAGATATACTTAAGTTCTACTGAACTTAGTTGTTGTAGAGCAAAGGGAGTAGCACACCCTGACTACAACTACTAGATAGGTTTAGTAGGTAAACCCAAGTGTAGGTAGATTGCAACACATCCACCCACACTTAAGAGCAATGGCCGGGGCAGAGGGGTCCACTGTACCCATCTCTGTTGAGAGTGACCCCCAGAGGGCACCATCCAGCTTTGCTACCCTTAATCAGAATGAGCTCAGGCATTTGGCAACTCTTAGAGGCCTTAAACAGCCCAAGAACCCAAACTCTGCTGAGCTCAGAGAGCTCTTACAGAATGATGAGAATCAGAGAGCACTCAAGAAAGCTTCCCAGTTAGCCCCCTTAGGGACAGGAACAGGAGGCCCCCCTTCTGAAGATGCCACTGAAGTACCCCTTCCCAATAGTCACCCCTTAGATGGGATGCCTACCACAGAGGAAGAAAGTGATGGGGATACAGATGTGAGTGGGGATGAAGGGAGAACTAGCCCAGTGCCAAGTGTTATACTTGGCCCAGCTAAACTAAGGCTATTGGGGACTGACAGTGGGTTCACCACATTGGATCTCCCCAGTGGACTTAACACAGGGCTTGGAAGGCAAAGGAATCGCTCAGGTGACTCCAATGCTTCCCATGGCTCTAGAGGCTCTCAAGGTCACTCCAGAAGGAGACTGACCACCCCTCAGAGGAGGGAACATGAGGCCAGAATGCAGGAAGCCCAGCTGAGGATCAGGAAGCAGGAGCTAGAAGTAGCCCTGATGGAAGAAAAACTGAGCAAGGCTAGGCAGCATAGAGAGAGTGGGTCTATACCCACTGGTGGCAGCAATGTCCCTAGGGACAAAGATAGGGTCTTTGACAATAGGAACCTGTCCAAGATTGTGCCCCCCTACAAAAGTGGGGATGACATCCACAAATGGATGACTGCTCTTGAGAGAGCCTGCAAAGTGCAGCAGGTTCCTGAAGACCAGTGGGCAGCAATCTTATGGCTCTCCTTTGAGGGGAGAGGCAGAGATAGACTCCTCACTGTTAGAGAAGAGGATGTCAGAAATTACAGAGTCCTGAAGAGTGTCCTAGTTGATGGGTTAGGCTTAACCACTGAACAGTACAGGTTAATGTTCAGAGACACCCAGAAGACACAGACTCAGGACTGGTCTGAATATGTGGAATGTGCCACTAAGGCTTTGGAGGGTTGGTTGCTGGGAAGTAAGGTGTCTGATTATACAGGATTGTACAATTTGATGATGAGAGAGCAGATTTTAAGTAATTGTCAAAACCAGCTTCTCCATCAACACCTGGTAGACTCAGATTTGACCTCTCCCCAAGAATTGGGAAAGAGGGCAGATAAATGGGTCAGGACCAGGATCAGGCCTAAAAACCAGGGTGGTGACCAAAAGAAAGATACCACCAAGCCTCAAGAGAAGGGTGGGGATAAAGAAAAAGAGAAACCTTCCTCAGGGCCCCAAAACTCCACACAGGGTGGTGGGTCCCAAGCTCCCTCCTCTACCACAGCTAAAAAGCCCTACTGCCATGAGTGTAAAACTCCTGGGCATTGGAAAACTGACAGCGGTTGCCCAAGGGCTAAAAACAAAACTGTTCCTCCAATTACTCCTGTCACACCACCTATTACTGTCAGCAGTAATCCCCCAGGTGGTGGGAGTGCCCCCAGAAATCTGGGTGGGTTTACTTGGGGAACACAGGGGGACCCTGGCTTAGCCAATTCCCCTACAGCAACCACTCTTGTCTGTGATGGTGGCATGGGGTTTGCCAACTTCACTGCCTGTCCCAACACTTTGGGTAGGTACAGACAGGAGCCCTACATCAATGGTACAAAAGCTGAGGCCTACAGAGACACTGGGGCTAGCATCACAATGGTGGCCCATTGGCTAGTTCCCTCTGAGCAGCTTTTGCCCGGTTTCTCCTACCAGGTGACTAACATTGATGGCAAACAGAACAGTCATCCCATGGCAGAGGTATGTCTCAGCTGGGGAGGGGTCACTGGCCCTAAAAGGGTAGCAGTGTCCCCAACCTTGCCTGTAGACTGCTTACTGGGGAATGACTTAGAACTCTCAGCTTGGGCTGGAGTTGAACAAGACACCCATTCAAAAATGGTAGGCCTGTCACAAAAGGGTAGGGGGGTTGTGCCATTCACAACCCCTGTCCAAATAGATTTCCTCCCTGAAAAGGTTGGAAGGGCAGTGGTAGCCACAGCCCAGGCACAGACAGACTTCCCTGTAGAGACTGGCAGAGCTGTGACAGTCACAGCTCAAACACAAACTGAGTGCCCCCCTGAAAAGGTTGGCAAGGCTGTAATGGTCTCAGCCTATACTC
Source organism: Triturus cristatus (assembly GCF_964204655.1). NCBI lineage: Eukaryota > Metazoa > Chordata > Amphibia > Caudata > Salamandridae > Triturus > Triturus cristatus. The sequence goes on from NW_028187409.1 coordinate 688,250, forward strand.
AGACTGACATAGGTGTAGTGAAGCCTGAAACAATGGATCACTCCACACAAACTGAGAGTAGTGGGGAGGAAGAAAAGTCTCCCTCTCCCCAGACATTAGGAAAAGGTCAGCCTCCTCAGGGATCTGACCTCACCCCTTGTGAAGGAACTGCCCCAGAGGTAGCCAGGCCTGGCCTGGCAGAGCCTCTGATGTCAGTGGCCCCTTCCAAGGTGGGACCCAGTCTGGTGCAGGTAGCCTGCCTCTCTCTACCCTGCCTCAGTCAGCCCAGGGCTGCAGAGGTCAGGGAGGCCAGTGGACCCCCAGAGGGCCCCTGTCCACAAGAACCCCCCCATCAAAAGAATGAGGATTGCCTGGCTAGTAGCCCTAGTCAGGTGATGGGTAAAAACATTCCTGAGGGATCTCCTTTACAGGTAGTTAGGGACCTCCCCCAGAGGGATTCTGTTGGGCACAGGCAAACCTGGGACCTTAGGGCCCCAAACCTGACCTGTCCCTCCAGTAAGCCCACAAAAGGGACCCAGCCTCCAGCTTTAGGTAGCCAGAGGCTGACCCTGAGAGCACAGTGCAACTCAGTTAAGGAAAGAAAGGCATCCATGGTGGAGGGGGATTGGAGGAAGCTGAGGCCTCACTTTGAGGACACTCACTTCAGTACTCCATCTCAACACCAGCCTTTTACTTTGCCAAGACACACCAAAGGTAGAGATTCCCTATGGTGGAGACCCTCTGATACCCTTAGGGTGAGGGATTGCTTAGTGGACCATGAGACAGGGGGTAACCATGCCAGTGCTGGTTCCTCCTTATATGGCCACTTGGGCAATATAGGCTTACCTGGTCAAGGTCAGCCTTATCTCCCTTCGTTTGGGGGGGGGTTGTGTAGGAAGGTGGATATCTGACTATGGTTACCCCCAAATTTTTGCCTAGTGTCTAGCTGGTTTTTCGACTTAGTTGGCCTGAGATCCTGCTATTCAGGATCTCAGCCTGGCTGTTCTCTCTTTAAAATGGACTCCATGTACCCTAGGTACATACCCAATTGGTTGGATCACCCTGTCAGCCCCTGTACCAGTGTACACTAGGTACCCAGGGCATTGGTGTACCCAAGGCCTGCCAAGGGCTGCAGCATGTATTATGCCACCCCAGGCTTGGCCTAACAATTTGACACAACTGGCTGATCACTCAGCTGGGGTAAGTTGGTGTAATCACCTCTTACTTAGGTGTAGTATACCTATACCTAACCTTAAATGGGACACCTGGTAACCTATAAGTCACTCCTATGGCAGGCCTTAACAATCCTGAAGGCAGAGTGCTTGGTTCCATGTGAGATGGTGCTCTGGCATGAGCTGAGCCTGTCTGCAGTGGTCGGAACAACTTCCTTCTACTGTTTCCAGATATCGTCATACCATATACTCTTAAGTGCATTATGAACCTCGCGGTTAAATGCTATCTTTGGTTTGGCTTTATCAAAACATGTCGAGTAAGGTGTCATACGAATTGGAATACTAACCCCTCGCCAATTCTGGCGACGGGGTTAGCATTCCACCCTTCTAGAGGGACACGACATGTACAGTACCTGAAACCCGGGTAAAATCAGACATAGCCTCAGCTCCACAAAATGGATGCTGCCACCACAGACACAAGTCTGCCCTCCTGCTGCTGGGAGTCCTTCCAGCTTGGGAGGTGTGGACAAAGGGTTTCCTGCCAGGGGAGGTGCGTGCACCACCCCAGACAGGATTTTGTGTATTGGTCAGGTAGGGCTTGAAAGAAACCAGACATGCCTGTGGCTCACAAGGAGCCTCGGTGCATATGCCAGTTCAAACCGGTCCTGGGGCACACCAGTCCCGGGCCTGGGGCGAGCTGGACAAAGGATTGGGGGTGTAACCACCCCCCTTCCTGGTCCCACCCATAGGGAGGGACCTAGCAGGTAGTCCGGCCCCTAGAATCCGAATAAAGGTAGGAGCTGTGTCCTAAGACTTCAGACATCCTGGAATCAACTTGAAACTAAGAAGAAGACGGGAACTTCGACATTCTGCTGCACAGAAGACTGAAGAAAATCTCCCCTGTGGTCAGGGAGTGACCACCTTGCTAACGCAAGCACCATCCAGCGAATCACCGTCTGCTTTGCCGCCGCCTCCCGCCGGAGCCCGAGCCCAGAGACTGACAAGACCTGGACCTCCAGACCTCTCACCGCCCGATCCACAGTCCCTGCAAAGAGGAGACCCGTGGAGGCACCGAGACACGTGGAGCCAGCCATCTTGGAACGACTACGACAAGCTGACCAGTGCAACAACCGAGGCTCCCTCCAAGTTGTGCTTTGGGTCCTGAGAAGCCCAACCCTCGAGCAGCATCTGCACCAAAGGTGAGCCCTCCAGCATCTCCACGATCTGCGTGGGGCCCTTCTGCATTTTGCCACTCGACGCGCCTAACCGGTTGCTGGCCCGCTGGCTAGTGGCCATCTTGGCGACGAAATCTACGACAAACACCGCTGGTCTGGTTGCTCCAGACTGGCCCTTGCTCCCCTCCAAAGGAGCAATCCCTCTGACCTTGCTGGTCAGAACCAACAGCTGATTTCCGAATCCTCCTGCAATTGCTTTTGCCAAGGCTTGTTTGCTTCGATCAAGTCGCCGACACCGCCGACAGCGAGAGCCTGCGTGGGACAGCTCGTGAGCCGACTCCTGGACGTCGTCGACCTTCAGGGACCACGTGGCTGCGGAGACAAGCTACCCCTCATCACCTGTTTGCACCCGACATCGCCTGGTACCCACCTGGTGCCACGCTGGTCACTGGCTAGTGACTGTGAACACTGTCCCCTCTGCTTACAGGTCTTCAACATCTCCGATCCACTCTTGGATCCACTGCATCTCTTCCCGACCGACCGCCTGCAGCATCTTTGTCCCAGGCTCAACGGAACAGATAGAAGAAACCCGACGCACTTTGAGGCCTATGCACCCGCTTCCTGTGGGTGAGGTAAAGCTGGTACTCCGGTGCCCATGTGTAGTAATACATCTCTAGTGCCTGTGTTCCAAATCTTAAGTTCCTAGGTCATCCGGAAGATTCCTTTTGCAGTAACTTTGTACTTTTTACGCACCCATTGAAACCTATGGGAGCACGCGTGTGACTATTTGCTCTGCACACGCCACCCGTGGACCTCCTGGTCACTAACTGACGTTAGCTCCTTGTAGGCCCAGCGATTCCAGAGGCCCTAGGCCTTTTCCCTTTTCTGTTCGTGGTACTTATACCACTATTTTAGTATATGGTTCGAGTGGCCACCAGGGCCTATCCATATAAAGTGCAACTTCTGTGTATTAGGTGATAATCTTGTTTGACGATTTGTGCTCCTGTGCTCATAAAGAGACTAGGGGTTACTTTGAGAAATAAATACATATATATTTTGAATATATATCTGTGTGGTGTCCTTTCATTGGTATAAAAGGGGGTTACTATTGGTAAAACAGCTTGCTTAACACGCTTCACGAGTTTAGCCTCAAAGACTGCTTAGCCTACGCTACCACTAGGGCAGCTAGTCCGAAAAGGTTGACTTACAACCACACCATAAGGGTTGCTTGGCATGGTACAAGGTGGTCACTAGAACTAGTGAACAGCATATACCAGGCCAACTTCTCACACACACCATAAGGGTTGCTTGGCATGGTACAAGGTGATCACTTTAACTAGTGAGCATCATATACCAGGCCAACTTCTCACATTGGTGAGCAGCGGTTGGATTTGAGCTTGCTGTGTTTTACCATTGTAATCTCTTGGTTACCAATTGAAAGATCACATAGGTACCTGTAGGTACATATAAAACAAGATTAGATATACATAAGTTCTACTGAACTTAGTTGTTGTAGAGCAAAGGGAGTAGCACACCCTGACTACAACTACTAGATAGGTTTAGTAGGTAAACCCAAGTGTAGGTAGATTGCAACACATCCACCCACACTTAAGATCAATGGCTGGGGCACAGGGGTCCAATGTACCTATCTCTGTTGAGAGTGACCCCCAGAGGTCACCATCCATCTTTGCTACCCTTAATCAGAATGAGCTCAGGCATTTGGGAACTCTTAGATGCCTTAAACAGCCCAAGAACCCTACCTCTGCTGAGCTCAGAGAACTCTTGCAAAATGATGAAAATCAGAGAGAGCTCAAGAAAGCTTCCCAGTTAGCCCCCTTAGGGACAGGAACAGGAGGCCCCCCTTCTGAAGATGCTACAGAAGTGTCCCTTTCCAATAGCCATCCCTTAGATGAGAACCATACTACAGAGGAGGAAAGTGGAGAGGATACAGAGAGTGGTGATGATGAAGGGAGAACTAGCCCAGTGCCAAGTGTTATACTTGGCCCAGCAAAACTAAGGCTATTGGGGACTGACAATGGGATCATCCCATTGGATCTCCCCAGTGGACTTAACCAGGGGCTTGGGAGGCAAAGGAATCGCTCAGGCGAATCTAATGCTTCTCATGCCTCTAGAGGCTCTCAAGGTCACTCCAGGAAAAGGATGACCACCCCTCAGAGGAGGGAACATGAGGCCAGAATGCAGGAAGCCCAGCTGAGGATCAGGAAGCAGGAGCTAGAGGTAGCCCTGATGGAAGAAAAACTGAACAAGGCTAGGCAACCTAGAGAGAGTGGGTCTATACCCACTGGTGGCAGCATTGTCCCTAAGGACAAAGATAGGGTCTTTGATAATAGGAACCTGTCTAAGGTTGTGCCCCCCTACAAAAGTGGGGATGATATCCACAAATGGATAACTGCTCTTGAGAGAGCCTGCAAAGTACAGCAGGTTCCTGAAGACCAGTGGGCAGCAATCCTCTGGCTCTCCTTTGAAGGAAGAGGCAACGACAGACTCCTCACTGTTAGAGAAGAGGATGTCAGAAATTACAGAGTCCTGAAGAGTGTTCTGGTTGATGGGTTAGGCTTAACCACTGAACAGTACAGGTTAATGTTCAGAGACACCCAAAAGACACAGACTCAGGACTGGTCTGAATATGTTGAATGTGCCACTAAGGCTTTGGAGGGTTGGTTGCTGGGAAGTAGGGTATCTGATTTTACAGGATTGTATAATTTGATGATGAGAGAACAGATTTTAAATAACTGTCAAAACCAGCAACTGCATCAACACTTGGTTGACTCTGATCTGACCTCTCCCCAAGAATTGGGAAAGAAGGCAGACAAATGGGTCAGAACCAGGGTTAAGCAAAAGAACCAGAACCAGGGCCAAGGGGGTGATCAGAAGAAAACAGACCAAAAGGGTGGAGATCAGAAATCTAAAGACCAGAAGTCTTCAACAGGGCCCCAAACTACTGCTAAGGAGGGTGGGTCCCAACAACAATCCAAGGGAAAGAAGAAAGAAGGTCAAAAGAAACCCTGGTGCAATCATTGCAAGAATACAACTCACTGGACTAGTGATTGTAAGAAGGGTGGAGCCCCCAACACTGTTGCCCCTAAGGCACCTGCTCCCAGTACTACTGTTAGCAGTGTTGGTCCCCAGACAAAGGGTGTAGTGGGAATCACTATGGGAACTGAAGGAGATTCTGACTTAGACAGAACCCTGACACAGGCAGTCTTGATCTGTGATGGGGACATTGATTTGTCCCTGACTGTGAGCCCCAGTAACCAGGGCAAGTACAGACAGACTCCTTTAATTAACGAAAAAGTGGCACAAGCCTAAAGGGACACATGTGCCAGTGTCACTATGGTGACACCAGGCTTTGTGGACCCTGGACAGTACATACCAGGTGAGAACTACCTGGTGACCAATGCCAGCAATGCCACTACTTCACATAGTGTGGCAGTTGTTAACTTCTCATGGGGAGGGGTAACTGGCCTCAAAAGGGTTGTGGTTAGTGCAGACCTCCCAGTAGAATGTTTGTTGGGCAATGACCTAGAGAGTTCTCTATGGTCAGAAGTGGAGTACAGGACTCATGCAGAGATGTTAGGTATATCATCACATGTCCTTGCTGTGACCAGGTCACAGGCCAAAAAGTGCCTCACTGAACCTCAGGTCTTGGATCCTGGAACAATGGACCAAGCACCTACCAAGAAGAAGAACAGGAGGGTCAAGGCTGTGCCTTCCCCCCTGCCTCAGAGTGATGATCAGCCTTCCCAGGAAGCTGATCTAGAGGACCATGAAGGAACTGTCCCTGAAGAGCTTGAACCTGATCAGGTTGAGTTTCTGGGGACAGGGGGACCTTCAAGGGCTGACTTGAGGCAGGCTCAGTTATCCTGTCCCTCTCTTGAACCCCTCAGACAGCTGGCTGCTGCTGAGGCTGCTGGGAATGCTCAAGGTACCCATAAAGTGTATTGGGATGAAGGGCTCCTTTATTCAGAGGCTAGAGACCCTAAGCCTGGTGCTACCAGGAGGTTGGTTATACCTCTGCAATTTAGGGGCTTCCTTCTTACCTTGGCCCATGATATTCCTTTAGCAGGACACTTAGGCCAGAACAAGACTTGGGACAGGCTTGTCCCTCACTTTCACTGGCCTCATATGAATGAAGATACAAAGGAGTTTTGTCGCTCCTGTGTGACCTGCCAAGCCAGTGGCAAATCAGGTGGCACAACAAAGGCCCCCCTAATACCACTACCTGTGGTGGGGGTCCCCTTTGAAAGAGTGGGAATAGATATAGTGGGTCCCATGGATCCTCCCACCGCATCTGGGCACAGATTTATACTGGTGGTAGTGGATCATGCCACCAGGTATCCAGAGGCAATTCCCCTTAGGACCACTACAGCTCCTGTTGTGGCCAGGGCCCTGCTGGGAGTATTCTCCAGAGTGGGGTTTCCTAAGGAGGTAGAATCTGACAGAGGTACCAATTTTATGTCAGGATACTTGACAGCTATGTGGAAGGAATGTGGTGTCAACTACAAGTTCACCACCCCTTATCACCCACAATGCAATGGGCTTGTTGAGAGATTCAACAAGACCCTAAAGGGTATGATCAAAGGATTACCTGAAAAGCTCAGGCGAAGATGGGACATCCTTCTACCCTGCCTTCTGTTTGCTTACAGAGAGGTCCCACAAAAAGGAGTTGGCTACAGCCCCTTTGAATTGTTGTTTGGGCCCCCTGTAAGAGGCCCACTGTGTTTAGTGAAGGAAGGATGGGAGTTACCTCTCAAAAAGCCTAAACAAGACATAGTGGACTATGTACTTGGTCTCCGCTCCAGGATGGCTGAGTATATGGAGAAGGCATCCAAAAACCTTGAGGCAAGCCAGGCCTTACAGAAAGCTTGGCATGACCAAAAGGCTGTCTTGGTTGAGTTTCAGCCAGGACAGCAGGTATGGGTGTTGGAGCCAGTGGCCCCAGCAGCACTCCAAGACAAATGGTCTGGACCCCATACAATCCTGGAAAAGAAGGGAGAGGTCACCTACTTGGTGGACCTAGGAACTCCCAGGAGTCCCCACAGGGTACTCCATGTTAACAGGCTTAAAGCATATGTTGGCAGGGCAGACATGGGCTTGCTCATGGCTACAGATGAGGGACAGGAGGAAGAGAGTGACCCTCTCCCAGACCTGTTGTCTCAGAACCCTGAAGATGGCTCAGTTGAAGGAGTGACCCTTGGAGGCAACCTCACTGCCCATCAGCAGACTGAATGTAGACAGGTTCTACAATCATTTTCACATATGTTTTCCTTAATACCTAGTCAAACTGACTGGTGTACCCATGTGGTGGACACTGGTGACAGTCTGCCTGTAAAGAACAAGCTTTACAGACAACCTGACCACGTCAGGGACTGTATAAAGGCTGAGGTACATAAAATGCTGGAATTAGGTGTCATTGAACCCTCAGAGAGCCCCTGGGCTAGCCCAGTGGTTCTGGTCCCCAAACCTCACACCAAAAGTGGCAAGAGAGAGATGAGGTTCTGTGTGGATTACAGAGGACTCAATGCTGTCTTCAGGACAGATGCACACCCTATTCCAAGGGCAGATGAGCTCATAGACAAACTAGCTTCTGCAAAGTTTTTGAGCACATTTGACTTAACAGCTGGCTATTGGCAAATCAGATTAGCTGAGGAGTCTAAGGCCAAAACAGCATTCTCAACCCCAGGTGGGCACTACCAGTTTGCGGTGATGCCCTTTGGTCTGAAGAATGCACCTGCCACCTTCCAAAGGCTGGTGAACCAAGTCCTTACTGGGTTGGATGACTTTTGCGCAGCATATCTTGATGACATTGCTGTCTTTAGCTCCACCTGGGAGGATCACCTGATCCACCTGAAGAAGGCTCTTGAGGCTCTGCAAAGGGCAGGCCTCACTATCAAGGCTACTAAGTGCCAGATAGGGCAGAGTAAGGTTGTATATTTGGGCCACCTTGTAGGTGGAGGCCAAGTTCAACCACTGGAGAGTAAGATACAATCCATCAAGGACTGGTCTCCTCCAACCACCCAGACTCAAGATCGAGCTTTCTTGGGCTTGACTGGGTACTACTGGAAGTTTGTTAAGAACTATGGGTCCATTGTGACTCCTCTTAATGATCTGACATCCAAGAAGATGCCCAAAAAGGTTCAGTGGACAGTAAGCTGTCAAAAGGCATTTGATGACCTGAAGGAGGCCATGTGCTCTGCACCTATCCTGAAAAGTCCTGACTACTCCAAAGAGTTTATTGTCCAAACAGATGCTTCTGAGTTGGGTGTGGGAGCTGTGCTGTCACAACTTAATGTAGATGGTCAAGACCAACCCATTGCTTTTATTAGCAGAAGGTTGACCCCCAGAGAGAAGAATTGGTCAGCTATTGAGAGGGAGGCCTTTGCTGTGGTGTGGGCCCTGAAGAAGCTGAGGCCATACTTGTTTGGCACTCACTTCAAGATTCAGACCGACCATAAGCCCCTCTTGTGGCTAAATCAGATGAAGGGTGAAAACCCCAAACTGCTTAGGTGGTCCATTTCCCTACAGGGGATGGACTTTACAGTGGAGCACCGGCCAGGTACTGACCATGGGAATGCAGATGGTCTCTCCAGGTACTTCCACTTAGGACATGAAGACGAGACTGGTCAAGGCTAGTTTAATGTCCCAGCGTTTGTGGGGGGGGGGTTGTGTAGGAGAGTAGGGTCTGCTATCCTATGGTCACCCCAAATTTTTGCTTTTTGCTTCACTGGTTTTTGACATATTGAGGCTGTGGGCCTGCCAATCAGACCCCCAGCCTGCTGTTCTCTCTACTAAATTAAAACTATGCACCCTAGGTGCATAACCAATTGGAAGTGGATCACCCTGTCAGCCCCTGTACCAGTGTACACTAGGTACCCAGGGCATTGGTGTACCCAAGGCCTGCCAGGGGCTGAAGCATGTATTATGCCACCCCAGGCTTGGCCTAACAATTTGACACAACTGGCTGATCACTCAGCTGGGGTAAGTTGGTGTAATCACCTCTTACTTAGGTGTAGTATACCTATACCTAACCTTAAATGGGACACCTGGTAACCTATAAGTCACTCCTATGGCAGGCCTTAACAATCCTGAAGGCAGAGTGCTTGGTTCCATGTGAGATGGTGCTCTGGCATGAGCTGAGCCTGTCTGCAGTGGTCGGAACAACTTCCTTCTACTGTTTCCAGATATCGTCATACCATATACTCTTAAGTGCATTATGAACCTCGCGGTTAAATGCTATCTTTGGTTTGGCTTTATCAAAACATGTCGAGTAAGGTGTCATACGAATTGGAATACTAACCCCTCGCCAATTCTGGCGACGGGGTTAGCTTTCCACCCTTCTAGAGGGACCCGACATGTACAGTACCTGAAACCCGGGTAAAATCAGACATAGCCTCAGCTCCACAAAATGGATGCTGCCACCACAGACACAAGTCTGCCCTCCTGCTGCTGGGAGTCCTTCCAGCTTGGGAGGTGTGGACAAAGGGTTTCTTGCCAGGGGAGGTGCATGCACCACCCCAGACAGGATTTTGTGTATTGGTCAGGTAGGGCTTGAAAGAAACCAGACATGCCTGTGGCTCACAAGGAGCCTCGGTGCATATGCCAGTTCAAACCGGTCCTGGGGCACACCAGTCCCGGGCCTGGGGCAAGCTGGACAAAGGATTGGGGGTGTAACCACCGCCCTTCCTGGTCCTACCCATAGGGAGGGACCTAGCAGGTAGTCCGGCCCCTAGAATCCGCTTAAAGGTAGGAGCTGTGTCCTAAGACTTCAGACATCCTGGAATCAACTTGAAACTAAGAAGAAGACGGGAACTTCGACATTCTGCTGCACAGAAGAGTGAAGGAAATCTCCCCTGTGGTCAGGGAGTGACCACCTTGCTAACGCAAGCACCATCCAGCGAATCAACGTCTGCTTTGCCGCCGCCTCCCGCCGGAGCCCGAGCCCAGAGACTGACAAGACCTGGACCTCCAGACCTCTCACCGCCCGATCCACAGTCCCTGAAAAGAGGAGACCCGTGGAGGCACCGAGACACGTGGAGCCAGCCATCTTGAAACGACCACGACAAGCTGACAAGTGCAACAACCGAGGCTCCCTTCAAGTTGTGCTTTGGGATCTGAGAAGCCCAACCCTCGAGCAGCATCTACACCAAAGGTGAGCCCTCCAGCACCTCCACGATCTGCGTGGGGCCCTTCTGCATTTTGCCACTTGACGCGCCTAACCGGTTGCTGGCCCGCTGGCTAGTAGCCATCTTGGCAACGAACTTTACAAAATACACTGCTGGTCTGGTTGCTCCAGATTGGCCCTTGCTCCCCTCCAAAGGAGCAGTCCTTCTGACCTTGCTGGTCAGAACCATCAGCTTATTTCATCTCCTACAACAATTGCTTTTGCCAAGGCTGGTTTGCTTCGATCAAGTTGCCGACACCGCCGACAGCGAAAGCCTGCGTGGGACAGCTCGTGAACCGACTCCTGGACGTCGTCGACCTCCAGGGACCACGTGGCTGCAGAGACAAGCTACACCTTTCTTCCTGTTTGCACCCGACATTGCCTGGTACCCACCTGGTGCCACTCTGGTCACTGGCTAGTGACTGTGAACACTGTCCCCTCTGCTTACAGGTCTTCAACATCTCCGATCCACTCTTGGATCCACCGCATCTCTCCCGGACCGACCGCCTGCAGCATCTTTGTCTTCAGGCTCCACGGAACAGATAGAAGAAACCCGACGCACTTCGAGGCCTATGCACCCGCTTCCTGTGGGTGAGGTAAAGCTGGCACTCCTGTGCCCAAGTGTAGTATTACATCTCTAGTGCCTGTGTTCCAAATCTTGAGTTCCTAGTCCATCCGGAAGATCCTCTTTGCAGTAACTTTGTACTTTTTACGCACCCATTGAAACCTATGGGAGCACGCGTGTGACTATTTGCTCTGCACACACCACCCGTGGACCTCCTGGTCACTAACTGAAGTTAGCTCCTTGTAGGCCCAGCGATTCTAGAGGCCCTAGGCCTTTTCCCTTTTCTGTTCGTGGTACTTATACCACTATTTTAGTATATGGTTCGAGCGGCCACCAGGGCCTATCCATATAAAGTGCAACTTCTGTGTATTCTACTGTAATCTTGTTTGACGATTTGTGCTCCTGTGCTCATAAAGAGACTAGGGGATACTTTGAGAAATAAATACATATATATTTTGAATATATATCTGTGTGGTGTCCTTTCATTGGTATAAAAGGGGGTTGCATTTGGTAAAACAGCTGGCTTAACACGCTTCACGAGTTTAGCCTCAAAGACTGCTTAGCCTACGCTACCACTAGGGCAGCTAGTCCGAAAAGGTTGACTTACAACCACACCATAAGGGTTGCTTGGCATGGTACAAGGTGATCACTTTAACTAGTGAGCATCATATACCAGGCCAACTTCTCACACCCGGGTAAAATCAGACATAGCCTCAGCTCCACAAAATGGATGCTGCCACCACAGACACAAGTCTGCCCTCCTGCTGCTGGGAGTCCTTCCAGCTTGGGAGGTGTGGACAAAGGGTTTCCTGCCAGGGGAGGTGCATGCATCACCCCAGACAGGATTTTGTGTATTGGTCAGGTAGGGCTTGAAAGAAACCAGACATGCCTGTGGCTCACAAGGAGCCTCGGTGCATATGCCAGTTCAATCCGGTCCTGGGGAACACCAGTCCCGGGCCTGGGGCGAGCTGGACAAAGGATTGGGGGTGTAACCACCCCCCTTCCTGGTCCCACCCTTAGGGAGGGACCTAGCAGGTAGTCCGGCCCCTAGAATCCGCTTAAAGGTAGGAGCTGTGTCCTAAGACTTCAGACATCCTGGAATCAACTTGAAACTAAGAAGAAGACGGGAACTTCGACATTCTGCTGCACAGAAGACTGAAGGAAATCTCCCCTGTGGTCAGGGAGTGACCACCTTGCTAATGCAAGCACTATCCAGCGAATCAACGTCTGCTTTGCCGCCGCCTCCCGCCGGAGCCCGAGCCCAGAGACTGACAACACCTGGACCTCCAGACCTTTCACCGCCCGATCCACAGTCCCTGAAAAAGAGAGACCCGTGGAGGCAACGAGACACGTGGAGCCAGCCATCTTGAAACGACCACGACAAGCTGCAAGTGCAACAACCGAGGATCCCTCCAAGTTGTGCTTTGGGATCTGAGAAGCCCAACCCTCGAGCAGCATCTGCACCAAAGGTGAGCCCTCCAGCATCTCCACGATCTGCGTGGGGCCCTTCTGCATTTTGCCACTTGACGCGCCTAACCGGTTGCTGGCCCGCTGGCTAGTGGACATCTTGGCGATGAACTTCAAGAAATACACCGCTGGTCTGGTTGCTCCAGACTGGCCCTTGCTCCCCTCCAAAGGAGCAGTCCCTCTGACCTTGCTGGTCAGAACCATCAGCTTTTTTCGTTTTGCACAACAATTGCTTTTGACAAGGCTTGTTTGCTTCGATCAAGTCGCCGACAGCGAGAGCCTGCGTGGGACAGCTCGTGAACCGACTCCTGGACGTCGTCGACCTTCAGGGACCACGTGGCTGCAGAGACAAGCTACGCCTTTCTTCCTGTTTGCACCCGACATCGCCTGGTACCCACCTGGTGCCACGCTGGTCACTGGCTAGTGACTGTGAACACTGTCCCCTCTGCTTACAGGTCTTCTACAACTCCGATCCACTCTTGGATCCACCGCATCCCTTCCGGACCGACCGCCTGCAGCATCTTTGTCCACAGGCTCCATTGAACAGATAGAAGAAACCCGACGCACTTTGAGGCCTATGCACCCGCTTCCTGTGGGTGAGGTAAAGCTGGCACTCTGGTGCCCAAGTGTAGAGTATCATCTCTAGTGTCTGTGTTTCCAATCTTGAGTTCATAGTCCACCCGGAAGATCCTCTTTACAGTAACTTTGTAACTTTTACGCACCCATTGAAAACCTATGGGAGCACGCGTGTGACTATTTGCTCTGCACACGCAACCCGTGGACCTCCTGGTCACTAACTGAAGTTAGCTCCTTGTAGGCCCAGCGATTCTAGAGGCCCTAGGCCTTTTCCCTTTTCTGTTCGTGGTACTTATACCATTATTTTAGTATATGGTTTGAGCGGCCACCAGGGCCTATCCATATAAAGTGCAACTTCTGTGTATTCTACTGTAATCTTGTTTGACGATTTGTGCTCCTGTGCTCATAAAGAGACTAGGGGTTACTTTGAGAAATAAATACATATATATTTTGAATATATATCTGTGTGGTGTCCTTTCATTGGTATAAAAGGGGGTTGCATTTGGTAAAACAGTTTGCTTAACACGTTTCACGAGTTTAGCCTCAAAGACTGCTTAGCCTACGCTACCACTAGGGCAGCTGGTCCGAAAAGGTTGACTTACAACCACACCATAAGGGTTGCTTGGCATGGTACAAGGTGGTCACTTTAACTAGTGAACATCATATACCAGGCCAACTTCTCACATTTCCCTAGGTGCCGGCAGAGCTAGGGTTCAAAAACTACAGCTAGTCACTTTGCCAAAAAAGGGTCATTTTTCACTGAAAAATTGAGGTGTGACAATGTTGCGTTTTGCACCGTTTCCTGTCACGGGCACTAGGCTGCCCCGCACAAGTGAGGTACCATTTTTCTCGAAGGACTTTGGGGAACGCGGGGTGGGTGGAAATTTGTGCATCCACGCAGATTCCAGAACTTTCCATCACAGAAATGTGGGGAAAATTTGTTTTTTTTTGTCAATTTTTTAGGTTTGCAAGGGATTCTGGGTAACAGACCCTGGTGGGAGGCACTCAACTCACCCCATCCTGGATTCCCCTGGGTGTCTAGTTTTCAAAAATATATAGGATTGCTAGGTTTCCCTAGGTGCCGGCAGGGCTAGGGTTCAAAAACTACAGCTAGTCACTTTGCTAAAAAAGGGTCATTTTTCACTGTAAAATTGAGGTGTGAACACGTTGCGTTTTGCGCCGTTTTCTGTCACGGGCACTAGGCCGACCCGCACAAGTGAGGTACCAGTTTTCTCGTAGGACTTTGGGGAATGCGGGGTGGGCGGAAATTTGTGGATCCACGCAGATTCCAGAACTTTCCATCACAGAAATATGGGGAAAATGTGTTTTTTTTGTCAATTGTTTAGGTTTCCAAGGGATTCTGGGTAACAGACCCTGGTGGGAGGCACTCAACTCACCACATCCTGGATTCCCCATGGTATCTAGTTTTCAAAAATATATAGGTTTGCTAGGTTTCCCTAGGTGCCGGCAGAGCTAGGGTTCAAAAACTACAGCTAGTCACTTTGCCAAAAAAGGGTAATTTTTCACTGCAAAATTGAGGTGTGACCACATTGCGTTTTGTGCCGTTTCCTGTCGCGGGCACTAGGCCGACCCGCACAAGTGAGGTACCATTTTTCTCATAAGACTTTGGGGAACGCGGGGTGGGTGGAAATTTGTGGATCCACGCAGATTCCAGAACTTTCCATCACAGGAATGTGGGGAAAATGTGTTTTTTTGTCAAATGTTTAGGTTTGCAAGGGATTCTGGGTAACAGACCCTGGTGGGAGGCACTCAAGTCACCCCATCCTGGATTTCCCTGGGTGTCTAGTTTTCAAAAATATATAGGTTTGCTAGGTTTCCCTAGGTGCCGGCAGAGCTAGGGTTCAAAAACTACAGCTAGGCACTTTGCCAAAAAAGGGTCATTTTTCACTGCAAAATTGAGGTGTGACCACGTTGCGTTTTGCGCCGTTTCCTGTCGCGGGCACTAGGCCGCCCCGCACAAGTGAGGTACCATTTTTCTCGTAGGACTTTGGGGAACGCGGGGTGGGTGGAAATTTTTGCATCCACGCAGATTCCAGAACTTTCCATCACAGAAATGTGGGGAAAATTTGTTTTTTTTTGTCAATTTTTTAGGTTTGCAAGGGATTCTGGGTAACAGACCCTGGTGGGAGGCACTCAACTCACCCCATCCTGGATTCCCCTGGGTGTCTAGTTTTCAAAAATATATAGGATTGCTAGGTTTCCCTAGGTGCCAGCAGGACTAGGGTTCAAAAACTACAGCTAGTCACTTTGCTAAAAAAGGGTCATTTTTCACTGCAAAATTGAGGTGTGAACACGTTGCGTTTTGCGCCGTTTTCTGTCACGGGCACTAGGCCGACCCGCACAAGTGAGGTACCAGTTTTCTCGTAGGACTTTGGGGAACGCGGGGTGGGCGGAAATTTGTGGATCCACGCAGATTCCAGAACTTTCCATCACAGAAATATGGGGAAAATGTGTTTTTTTTGTCAATTGTTTAGGTTTCCAAGGGATTCTGGGTAACAGACCCTGGTGGGAGGCACTCAACTCACCACATCCTGGATTCCCCATGGTATCTAGTTTTCAAAAATATATAGGTTTGCTAGGTTTCCCTAGGTGCCGGCAGAGCTAGGGTTCAAAAACTACAGCTAGTCACTTTGCCAAAAAAGGGTAATTTTTCACTGCAAAATTGAGGTGTGACCACATTGCGTTTTGTGCCGTTTCCTGTCGCGGGCACTAGGCCGACCCGCACAAGTGAGGTACCATTTTTCTCATAAGACTTTGGGGAACGCGGGGTGGGTGGAAATTTGTGGATCCACGCAGATTCCAGAACTTTCCATCACAGGAATGTGGGGAAAATGTGTTTTTTTGTCAAATGTTTAGGTTTGCAAGGGATTCTGGGTAACAGACCCTGGTGGGAGGCACTCAAGTGACCCCATCCTGGATTTCCCTGGGTGTCTAGTTTTCAAAAATATATAGGTTTGCTAGGTTTCCCTAGGTGCCGGCAGAGCTAGGGTTCAAAAACTACAGCTAAGCACTTTGCCAAAAAAGGGTCATTTTTCACTGCAAAATTGAGGTGTGACCACGTTGCGTTTTGCGCCGTTTCCTGTCGCGGGCACTAGGCCGCCCCGCACAAGTGAGGTACCATTTTTCTCGTAGGACTTTGGGGAACGCGGGGTGGGTGGAAATTTTTGCATCCACGCAGATTCCAGAACTTTCCATCACAGAAATGTGGGGAAAATTTGTTTTTTTTGTCAATTTTTTAGGTTTGCAAGGGATTCTGGGTAACAGACCCTGGTGGGAGGCACTCAACTCACCCCATCATGGATTCCCCTGGGTGTCTAGTTTTCAAAAATATATAGGATTGCTAGGTTTCCCTAGGTGCCAGCAGGGCTAGGGTTCAAAAACTACAGCTAGTCACTTTGCTAAAAAAGGGTCATTTTTCACTGCAAAATTGAGGTGTGAACACGTTGCGTTTTGCGCCGTTTTCTGTCACGGGCACTAGGCCGACCTGCACAAGTGAGGTACCAGTTTTCTCGTAGGACTTTGGGGAACGCGGGGTGGGCGGAAATTTGTGGATCCACGCAGATTCCAGAACTTTCCATCACAGAAATATGGGGAAAATGTGTTTTTTTTGTCAATTGTTTAGGTTTCCAAGGGATTCTGGGTAACAAACCCTGGTGGGAGGCACTCAACTCACCACATCCTGGATTCCCCATGGTATCTAGTTTTCAAAAATAAATAGGTTTGCTAGGTTTACCTAGGTGCCGGCAGAGCTAGGGTTCAAAAACTACAGCTAGTCACTTTGCCAAAAAAGGGTAATTTTTCACTGCAAAATTGAGGTGTGACCACATTGCGTTTTGTGCCGTTTCCTGTCGCGGGCACTAGGCCGACCCGCACAAGTGAGGTACCATTTTTCTCATAAGACTTTGGGGAACGCGGGGTGGGTGGAAATTTGTGGATCCACGCAGATTCCAGAACTTTCCATCACAGGAATGTGGGGAAAATGTGTTTTTTTGTCAAATGTTTAGGTTTGCAAGGGATTCTGGGTAACAGACCCTGGTGGGAGGCACTCAAGTCACCCCATCCTGGATTTCCCTGGGTGTCTAGTTTTCAAAAATATATAGGTTTGCTAGGTTTCCCTAGGTGCCGGCAGAGCTATGGTTCAAAAACTACAGCTAGGCACTTTGGCAAAAATGGGTAATTTTTCACTGCAAAATTGAGGTGTGACCACATTGCGTTTTGCGCCATTTCCTGTCACGGACACTAGGCTGCCCCGTAGAACTCTGGATAATGTAGTAGCAACGGTGAGTACGCCTATGCCACGAGTGTGTCACTATAATGCCATCCCTGGACACGTGTTTCGAGGTAATTTCTGTTAATATTCAGGCTCTTTGAGCCGGTGGAGCTGACGAGCTCATGGTTACGCACCTGCGCGCTACGAGAGGTACTTACCTGAGAACACTTATTTTAGCAGCCTACACAGCAACCCTACACACTCACCTACTCCCTGCTGACGAGAGGCAACTACCTCGAAACACGTGTCCAGGGATGGCTAACGCTACACTTACTTGCACTCATGACTTGGGCAGAGGCGTACCTGCCGACGCTGACTTCAGGGACCACAATTCTTTGGGGCAACACGCTGGTAGGTAGAGCAGTGTGCGACCAATTGGACTTCTGTTAATATTCAGGCTCTTTGAGCCGGTGGAGCTGACGAGCTCATGGTTACGCACCTGCGCGCTACGAGAGGTACTTACCTGAGAACACTTATTTTAGCAGCCTACACAGCAACCCTACACACTCACCTACTCCCTGCTGACGAGAGGCAACTACCTCGAAACACGTGTCCAGGGATGGCTAACGCTACACTTACTTGCACTCATGACTTGGGCAGAGGCGTACCTGCCGACGCTGACTTCAGGGACCACAATTCTTTGGGGCAACACGCTGGTAGGTAGAGCAGTGTGCGACCAATTGGACTTCTGTTAATATTCAGGCTCTTTGAGCCGGTGGAGCTGACGAGCTCATGGTTACGCACCTGCGCGCTACGAGAGGTACTTACCTGAGAACACTTATTTTAGCAGCCTACACAGCAACCCTACACACTCACCTACTCCCTGCTGACGAGAGGCAACTACCTCGAAACACGTGTCCAGGGATGGCTAACGCTACACTTACTTGCACTCATGACTTGGGCAGAGGCGTACCTGCCGACGCTGACTTCAGGGACCACAATTCTTTGGGGCAACACGCTGGTAGGTAGAGCAGTGTGCGACCAATTGGACTTCTGTTAATATTCAGGCTCTTTGAGCCGGTGGAGCTGACGAGCTCATGGTTACGCACCTGCGCGCTACGAGAGGTACTTACCTGAGAACACTTATTTTAGCAGCCTACACAGCAACCCTACACACTCACCTACTCCCTGCTGACGAGAGGCAACTACCTCGAAACACGTGTCCAGGGATGGCTAACGCTACACTTACTTGCACTCATGACTTGGGCAGAGGCGTACCTGTCGACGCTGACTTCAGGGACCACAATTCTTTGGGGCAACACGCTGGTAGGTAGAGCAGTGTGCGACCAATTGGACTTCTGTTAATATTCAGGCTCTTTGAGCCGGTGGAGCTGACGAGCTCATGGTTACGCACCTGCGCGCTACGAGAGGTACTTACCTGAGAACACTTATTTTAGCAGCCTACACAGCAACCCTACACACTCACCTACTCCCTGCTGACGAGAGGCAACTACCTCGAAACACGTGTCCAGGGATGGCTAACGCTACACTTACTTGCACTCATGACTTGGGCAGAGGCGTACCTGCCGACGCTGACTTCAGGGACCACAATTCTGTGGGGCAACACGCTGGTAGGTAGAGCAGTGTGCGACCAATTGGACTTCTGTTAATATTCAGGCTCTTTGAGCCGGTGGAGCTGACGAGCTCATGGTTACGCACCTGCGCGCTACAAGAGGTACTTACCTGAGAACACTTATTTTAGCAGCCTGCACAGCAACCCTACACACTCACCTACTCCCTGCTGACGAGAGGCAACTACCTCGAAACACGTGTCCAGGGATGGCTAACGCTACACTTACTTGCACTCATGACTTGGGCAGAGGCGTACCTGCCGACGCTGACTTCAGGGACCACAATTCTTTGGGGCAACACGCTGGTAGGTAGAGCAGTGTGCGACCAATTGGACTTCTGTTAATATTCAGGCTCTTTGAGCCGGTGGAGCTGACGAGCTCATGGTTACGCACCTGCGCGCTACGAGAGGTACTTACCTGAGAACACTTATTTTAGCAGCCTACACAGCAACCCTACACACTCACCTACTCCCTGCTGACGAGAGGCAACTACCTCGAAACACGTGTCCAGGGATGGCTAACGCTACACTTACTTGCACTCATGACTTGGGCAGAGGCGTACCTGCCGATGCTGACTTCAGGGACCACAATTCTTTGGGGCAACACGCTGGTAGGTAGAGCAGTGTGCGACCAATTGGACTTCTGTTAATATTCAGGCTCTTTGAGCCGGTGGAGCTGACGAGCTCATGGTTACGCACCTGCGCGCTATGAGAGGTACTTACCTGAGAACACTTATTTTAGCAGCCTGCACAGCAACCCTACACACTCACCTACTCCCTGCTGACGAGAGGCAACTACCTCGAAACACGTGTCCAGGGATGGCTAACGCTACACTTACTTGCACTCATGACTTGGGCAGAGGCGTACCTGCCGACGCTGACTTCAGGGACCACAATTCTTTGGGGCAACACGCTGGTAGGTAGAGCAGTGTGCGACCAATTGGACTTCTGTTAATATTCAGGCTCTTTGAGCCGGTGGAGCTGACGAGCTCATGGTTACGCACCTGCGCGCTACGAGAGGTACTTACCTGAGAACACTTATTTTAGCAGCCTACACAGCAACCCTACACACTCACCTACTCCCTGCTGACGAGAGGCAACTACCTCGAAACACGTGTCCAGGGATGGCTAACGCTACACTTACTTGCACTCATGACTTGGGCAGAGGCGTACCTGCCGATGCTGACTTCAGGGACCACAATTCTTTGGGGCAACACGCTGGTAGGTAGAGCAGTGTGCGACCAATTGGACTTCTGTTAATATTCAGGCTCTTTGAGCCGGTGGAGCTGACGAGCTCATGGTTACGCACCTGCGCGCTACGAGAGGTACTTACCTGAGAACACTTATTTTAGCAGCCTACACAGCAACCCTACACACTCACCTACTCCCTGCTGACGAGAGGCAACTACCTCGAAACACGTGTCCAGGGATGGCTAACGCTACACTTACTTGCACTCATGACTTGGGCAGAGACGTACCTGCCGACGCTGACTTCAGGGACCACAATTCTTTGGGGCAACACGCTGGTAGGTAGAGCAGTGTGCGACCAATTGGACTTCTGTTAATATTCAGGCTCTTTGAGCCGGTGGAGCTGACGAGCTCATGGTTACGCACCTGCGCGCTATGAGAGGTACTTACCTGAGAACACTTATTTTAGCAGCCTACACAGCAACCCTACACACTCACCTACTCCCTGCTGACGAGAGGCAACTACCTTGAAACACGTGTCCAGGGATGGCTAACGCTACACTTACTTGCACTCATGACTTGGGCAGAGGCGTACCTGCCGACGCTGACTTCAGGGACCACAATTCTTGGGGCAACACGCTGGTAGGTAGAGCAGTGTGCGACCAATTGGACTTCTGTTAATATTCAGGCTCTTTGAGCCGGTGGAGCTGACGAGCTCATGGTTACGCACCTGCGCGCTACGAGAGGTACTTACCTGAGAACACTTATTTTAGCAGCCTACACAGCAACCCTACACACTCACCTACTCCCTGCTGACGAGAGGCAACTACCTCGAAACACGTGTCCAGGGATGGCTAACGCTACACTTACATGCACTCATGACTTGGGCAGAGGCGTACCTGCCGACGCTGACTTCAGGGACCACAATTCTTTGGGGCAACACGCTGGTAGGTAGAGCAGTGTGCGACCAATTGGACTTCTGTTAATATTCAGGCTCTTTGAGCCGGTGGAGCTGACGAGCTCATGGTTACGCACCTGCGCGCTACGAGAGGTACTTACCTGAGAACACTTATTTTAGCAGCCTACACAGCAACCCTACACACTCACCTACTCCCTGCTGACGAGAGGCAACTACCTCGAAACACGTGTCCAGGGATGGCTAACGCTACACTTACTTGCACTCATGACTTGGGCAGAGGCGTACCTGCCGACGCTGACTTCAGGGACCACAATTCTTTGGGGCAACACGCTGGTAGGTAGAGCAGTGTGCGACCAATTGGACTTCTGTTAATATTCAGGCTCTTTGAGCCGGTGGAGCTGACGAGCTCATGGTTACGCACCTGCGCGCTACGAGAGGTACTTACCTGAGAACACTTATTTTAGCAGCCTACACAGCAACCCTACACACTCACCTACTCCCTGCTGACGAGAGGCAACTACCTCGAAACACGTGTCCAGGGATGTCTAACGCTACACTTACTTGCACTCATGACTTGGGCAGAGGCGTACCTGCCGACGCTGACTGCAGGGACCACAATTCTTTGGGGCAACACGCTGGTAGGTAGAGCAATGTGCGACCAATTGGACTTCTGGATTCTCCTGGGTGTCTAGTTTTCAAAAATATATAGGTTTGCTAGGTTTCCCTAGGTGCCGGCAGGGCTAGGGTTAAAAAACTACAGCTAGTCACTTTGCCAAAAAAGGGTAATTTTTCACTGCAAAATTGAGGTGTGAACACGTTGCGTTTTGCGCCGTTTTCTGTCACGGGCACTAGGCCGACCCGCACAAGTGAGGTATCATTTTTCTCATAGGACGTTGGGGAACGCGGTGTGGGTGGAAATTTGTGGATCCACGCATATTCCAGAACTTTCCATCACAGAAATGTGGGGAAAATGTGTTTTTTTTGTCA
Source organism: Triturus cristatus (assembly GCF_964204655.1). Lineage (NCBI taxonomy): Eukaryota > Metazoa > Chordata > Amphibia > Caudata > Salamandridae > Triturus > Triturus cristatus. The sequence continues at coordinate 710,321 of NW_028187409.1, forward strand.
TTTTTTTAGGTTTGCAAGTGATTCTGGGTAACAGACCCTGGTGGGAGGCACTCAAGTCACCTCATCCTGGATTCCCCTGGGTGTCTAGTTTTCAAAAATATATAGGTTTGCTAGGTTTCCCTAGGTGCCGGCAGAGCTAGGGTTAAAAAACTACAGCTAGTCACTTTGCCAAAAAAGGGTAATTTTTCACTGCAAAATTGAGGTGTGACCACATTGCGTTTTGCGCCGTTTCCTGTCGCGGGCACTATTCCGACCCGCACAAGCGAGGTACCATTTTTCTCATAGGACTTTGGGGAACGCGGGGTGGGTGGAAATTTGTGGATCTACGCAGATTCCAGAACTTTCCATCACAGGAATGTTGGGAAAATGTGTTTTTTTGTCAAATGTTTAGGTTTGCAAGGGATTCTGGGTAACAGACCCTGGTGGGAGGCACTCAAGTCACCCCATCCTGGATTTCCCTGGGTGTCTAGTTTTCAAAAATATATAGGTTTGCTAGGTTTCCCTAGGTGCCGGCAGAGCTAGGGTTAAAAAACTACAGCTAGGCACTTTGCCAAAAAAGGGTCATTTTTCACTGCAAAATTGAGGTGTGACAATGTTGCGTTTTGCACCGTTTCCTGTCACGGGCACTAGGCTGCCCCGCACAAGTGAGGTACCATTTTTCTCGAAGGACTTTGGGGAACGCGGGGTAGGTGGAAATTTGTGCATCCACGCAGATTCCAGAACTTTCCATCACAGAAATGTGGGGAAAATTTGTTTTTTTTGTCAATTTTTTAGGTTTGCAAGGGATTCTGGGTAACAGACCCTGGTGGGAGGCACTCAACTCACCCCATCCTGGATTCCCCTGGGTGTCTAGTTTTCAAAAATATATAGGTTTGCTAGGTTTCCCTAGGTGCCGGCAGAGCTAGGGTTCAAAAACTACAGCTAGTCACTTTGCCAAAAAAGGGTCATTTTTCACTGAAAAATTGAGGTGTGACAATGTTGCGTTTTGCACCGTTTCCTGTCACGGGCACTAGGCTGCCCCGCACAAGTGAGGTACCATTTTTCTCGAAGGACTTTGGGGAACGCGGGTTGGGTGGAAATTTGTGCATCCACGCAGATTCCAGAACTTTCCATCACAGAAATGTGGGGAAAATTTGTTTTTTTTCGTCAATTTTTTAGGTTTGCAAGGGATTCTGGGTAACAGACCCTGGTGGGAGGCACTCAACTCACCCCATCCTAGATTCCCCTGGGTGTCTAGTTTTCAAAAATATATAGGTTTGCTAGGTTTCCCTAGGTGCCGGCAGAGCTAGGGTTCAAAAACTACAGCTAGGCACTTTGCCAAAAAAGTGTCATTTTTCACTGCAAAATTGAGATGTGACCATGTTGCGTTTCGCGCCGTTTCCTGTCGCGGGCACTAGGCGACCCGCACAAGTGAGGTACCATTTTTCTCGTAGGGCTTTGGGGAACACGGAGTGGGTGGAATTTTGTGGATCCACGCAGATTCCAGAACTTTCCATCACAGAAATGTGGGGAAAATGTGTGTTTTTTGTCCAGTTTTTTATGTTTGCAAGGGATTCTGGGTAACTGACCCTGGTGGGAGGCACTCAAGTGAACCCATCCTGGATTCTCCTGGGTGTGTAGTTTTCAAAAATATATAGGTTTGCTAGGTTTCCCTAGGTGCCGGCAGGGCTAGGGTTCAAAAACTACAGCTAGTCACTTTGCCAAAAAAGGGTAATTTTTCACTGCAAAATTGAGGTGTGAACACGTTGCGTTTTGCGCCGTTTTCTGTCACGGGCACTAGGCCGACCCGCACAAGTGAGGTACCATTTTTCTCGTAGGACTTTGGGGAACGAGGTGTGGGTGGAAATTTGTGGATCCACGCATATTCCAGAACTTTCCATCACAGAAATGTGGGGAAAATGTGTTTTTTTTGTCATTTTTTTAGGTTTGCAAGTGATTCTGGGTAACAGACCCTGGTGGGAGGCACTCAAGTCACCTCATCCTGGATTCCCCTGGGTGTTTAGTTTTCAAAAATATATAGGTTTGCTAGGTTTCCCTAGGTGCCGGCAGAGCTAGGGTTCAAAAACTACAGCTAGTCACTTTGCCAAAAAAGGGTAATTTTTCACTGCAAAATTGAGGTGTGACCACGTTGCGTTTTGCGCCGTTTCCTGTCACGGGCACTATTCTGACCCGCACAAGTGAGGTACCATTTTTCTCATAGGACTTTGGGGAACGCGGGGTGGGTGGAAATTTGTGGATCCACGCAGATTCCAGAACTTTCCATCACAGGAATGTGGGGAAAATGTGTTTTTTTGTCAAATGTTTAGGTTTGCAAGGGATTCTGGGTAACAGACCCTGGTGGGAGGCACTCAAGTCACCCCATCCTGGATTTCCCTGGGTGTCTAGTTTTCAAAAATATATAGGTTTGCTAGGTTTCCCTAGGTGCCGGCAGAGCTAGGGTTCAAAAACTACAGCTAGGCACTTTGCCAAAAAAGGGTCATTTTTCACTGCAAAATTGAGGTGTGACAATGTTGCGTTTTGCACCGTTTCCTGTCACGGGCACTAGACTTCCCCGCACAAGTGAGGTACTGTTTTTCTCGAAGGACTTTGGGGAACGCGGGGTGGGTGGAAATTTGTGCATCCACGCAGATTCCAGAACTTTCCATCACAGAAATGTGGGGAAAATTTGGTTTTTTTGTCAATTTTTTAGGTTTGCAAGGGATTCTGGGTAACAGACCCTGGTGGGAGGCACTCAACTCACCCCATCCTGGATTCCCCTGGGTGTCTAGTTTTCAAAAATATATAGGTTTGCTAGGTTTCCCTAGGTGCCGGCAGAGCTAGGGTTCAAAAACTACAGCTAAGCACTTTGCCAAAAAAGTGTCATTTTTCACTGCAAAATTGAGGTGTGACCATGTTGCGTTTCGCGCCGTTTCCTGTCGCGGGCACTAGGCGACCCGCACAAGTGAGGTACCATTTTTCTCGTAGGGCTTTGGGGAACGCGGAGTGGGTGGAATTTTGTGGATCCACGCAGATTCCAGAACTTTCCATCACAGAAATGTGGGGAAAATGTGTGTTTTTTGTCCAGTTTTTTACGTTTGCAAGGGATTCTGGGTAACAGACCCTGGTGGGAGGCACTCAAGTGAACCCATCCTGGATTCTCCTGGGTGTCTAGTTTTCAAAAATATATAGGTTTGCTAGGTTTCCCTAGGTGCCGGCAGAGCTAGGGTTCAAAAACTACAGCTAAGCACTTTGCCAAAAAAGTGTCATTTTTCACTGCAAAATTGAGGTGTGAACACGTTGCGTTTTGCGCCGTTTTCTGTCACGGGCACTAGGCCGACCCGCACAAGTGAGGTACCAGTTTTCTTGTAGGACTTTGGGGAACGGGGGGTGGGCGGAAATTTGTGGATCCACGCAGATTCCAGAACTTTCCATCACAGAAATATGGGGAAAATGTGTTTTTTTTGTCAATTGTTTAGGTTTCCAAGGGATTCTGGGTAACAGACCCTGGTGGGAGGCACTCAACTCACCACATCCTGGATTCCCCTGGGTGTCTAGTTTTCAAAAATATATAGGTTTGCTAGGTTTCCCTAGGTGCCGGCAGAGCTAGGGTTAAAAAACTACAGCTAGGCACTTTGCCAAAAAAGGGTAATTTTTCACTGCAAAATTGAGGTGTGACCACATTGCATTTTGCGCCGTTTCCTGTCACGGGCACTAGGCCGACCCGCACAAGTGAGGTACCATTTTTCTCATAGGACTTTGGGGAACGCGGGGTGGGTGGAAATTTGTGGATCCACGCAGATTCCAGAACTTTCCATCACAGGAATGTGGGGAAAATGTGTTTTTTTGTCAAATGTTTAGGTTTTCAAGGGATTCTGGGTAACAGACCCTGGTGGGAGGCACTCAAGTCAACCCATCCTGGATTTCCCTGGGTGTCTAGTTTTCAAAAATATATAGGTTTGCTAGGTTTCCCTAGGTGCCGGCAGAGCTAGGGTTTAAAAACTACAGCTAGGCACTTTGCCAAAAAAGGGTAATTTTTCACTGCAAAATTGAGGTGTGACCACATTGCGTTTTGCGCCGTTTCCTGTCACGGGCACTAGGCCGACCCGCACAAGTGAGGTACCATTTTTCTCGTAGGACTTTGGGGAATGCGGGGTGGGTGGAAATTTGTGGATCCACGCAGATTCCAGAACTTTCCATCACAGAAATGTGGGGAAAATGTGTGTTTTTTTGTCCATTTTTTACGTTTGCAAGGGATTCTGGGTAACAGACCCTGGTGGGAGGCACTCAAGTCACCCCATCCTGGATTCCCCTGGGTGTCTAGTTTACAAAAATATATAGGTTTTCTAGGTTTCCCTAGGTGCTGGCAGAGCTAGGGTTCAAAAACTACAGCTAGTCACTTTGCCAAAAAAGGGTCATTTTTCACTGCAAAATTGAGGTGTGACCACGTTGCGTTTTGCGCCGTTTCCTGTCGCGGGCACTAGGCCGACCCGCACAAGTGAGGTACCATTTTTATCATAGGACTTTGGGGAACGCGGGGTGGGAGGACATTTGTAGATCCACACATATTCCAGAACTTTCCATCACAGAAATGTGGGGAAAATGTGTTTTTTTGTCAATTTTTTAGGTTTGCAAGGGATTTTGGGTAACAGAACCTGGTGGGAGGCACTCAAGTCACCCCATCCTTGATTCCTCTGTGTGTCTACTTTTCAAAAATATATAGGTTTGCTAGGTTTCCCTAGGTGCCGGCTGTGAGAAGTTGGCCTGGTATATGATGTTCACTAGTTAAAGTGACCACCTTGTACCATGCCAAGCAACCCTTATGGTGTGGTTGTAAGTCAACCTTTTTGGACTAGCTGCCCTAGTGGTAGCGTAGGCTAAGCAGTCTTTGAGGCTAAACTCGTGAAGCGTGTTAAGCCAGCTGTTTTACCAAATGCAACCCCCTTTTATACCAATGAAAGGACACCACACAGATATATATTCAAAATATATATGTATTTATTTCTCAAAGTAACCCCTAGTCTCTTTATGAGCACAGGAGCACAAATCGTCAAACAAGATTACAGTAGAATACACAGAAGTTGCACTTTATATGGATAGGCCCTGGTGGCCGCTCAAACCATATACTAAAATAGTGGTATAAGTACCACGAACAGAAAAGGGAAAAGGCCAAGGGCCTCTAGAATCGCTGGGCCTACAAGGAGCTAACTTCCGTTAGTGACCAGGAGGTCCACGGGTGGCGTGTGCAGAGCAAATAGTCACACGCGTGCTCCCATAGGTTTTCAATGGGTGCGTAAAAAGTACAAAGTCACTGCAAAAAGGATCTTCCGGATGGACTATGACCTTAAGATTGGAAACACAGACACTAGAGATGTTACTCTACACTTGGGCACCGGAGTGCCAGCTTTACCTCACCCACAGGAAGCGGGTGCATAGGTGTCGAAGTGCGTCGGTTTTCTTCTATCGGGTCAATGGAGCCTGTGGACAAAGATGCTGCAGGCGGTCGGTCCGGAAGGGATGCGGTGGATCCAAGGGTGGATCGGAGTTGTAGAAGACCTGTAAGCAGAGGGGACAGTGTTCACAGTCACTAGCCAGTGACCAGCGTGGCACCAGGTGGGTACCAGGCGATGTCGGGTGCAAACAGGAAGAAAGGTGCAGCTTGTCTCTGCAGCCACGTGGTCCCTGGAGGTCGACGACGTACAGGAGTCGGTTCACGAGCTGTCCCACGCAGGCTCTCGCTGTCGACGGTGTCGGCGACTTGATCGAAGCAAACAAGCCTTGGCAAAAGCAATTGTTGTGGAGAAGAAGATAAGCTGATGGTTCTGACCAGCAAGGTCAGAGGGACTGCTCCTTTGGAGGGGAGCAAGGGCCAGTCTGGAGGAACCAGACCAGTGGTGTATTTCTTGAAGTTCGTCGCCAAGATGGCCACTAGCAAGCGGGCCAGCAACCGGTTAGGCGCGTCGAGTGGCAAAATGCAGAAGGGCCCCACGCAGATCGTGGAGATGCTGGAGGGCTCACCTTTGGTGCAGATGCTGCTCGAGGGTTGGGCTTCTTAGATCCCAAAGCACAACTTGGAGGGAGCCTCGGTTGTTGCACTTGCAGCTTGTCGTGGTCGTTTCAAGATGGCTGGCTCCACGTGTCTCGTTGCCTCCACGGGTCTCCTCTTTTCAGGGACTGTGGATCGGGCGGTGAGAGGTCTGGAGGTCCAGGTCTTGTCAGTCTCTGGGCTCGGGCTCCGGCGGGAGGCAGCGGCAAAGCAGACGTTGATTCGCTGGATGGTGCTTGCGTTAGCAAGGTGGTCACTCCCTGACCACAGGGGAGATTTCCTACAGTCTTCTGTGCAGCAGAATGTCGAAGTTCCCGTCTTCTTCTTAGTTTCAAGTTGATTCCAGGATGTCTGAAGTCTTAGGACACAGCTCCTACCTTTAAGCGGATTCTAGGGGCCGGACTACCTGCTAGGTCCCTCCCTAAGGGTGGGACCAGGAAGGGGGGTGGTTACACCCCCAATCCTTTGTCCAGCTCACCCCAGGCCCGGGACTGGTGTGCCCCAGGACCGGTTTGAACTGGCATATGCACCGAGGCTCCTTGTGAGCCACAGGCATGTCTGGTTTCTTTCAAGCCCTACCTGACCAATACACAAAATCCTGTCTGGGGTGGTGCATGCACCTCCCCTGGCAGGAAACCCTTTGTCCACACCTCCCAAGCTGGAAGGACTCCCAGCAGCAGGAGGGCAGACTTGTGTCTGTGGTGGCAGCATCCATTTTGTGGAGCTGAGGCTATGTCTGATTTTACCCGGGTTTCAGGTACTGTACATGTCGTGTCCCTCTAGAAGGGTGGAATGCTAACCCCGTCGCCAGAATTGGCGAGGGGTTAGTATTCCAATTCGTATGACACCTTACTCGACATGTTTTGATAAAGCCAAACCAAAGATAGCATTTAACCGCGAGGTTCATAATGCACTTAAGAGTATATGGTATGACGATATCTGGAAACAGTAGAAGGAAGTTGTTCCGACCACTGCAGACAGGCTCAGCTCATGCCAGAGCACCATCTCACATGGAACCAAGCACTCTGCCTTCAGGATTGTTAAGGCCTGCCATAGGAGTGACTTATAGGTTAACATGTGTCCCATTTAAGGTTAGGTATAGGTATACTACACCTAAGTAAGAGGTGGTTACACCAACTTACCCCAGCTGAGTGTTCAGCCAGTTGTGTCAAATTTGTTAGGCCAGGCCAGGGGTGGCACAATACATGCTTCAGCCCCTGGTAGGCCTTAGATACACCAATGCCCTGGGTACCTAGTATACACTGGTACAGGGGCTCACAGGGTGATCCACTTCCAATTGGTTATGCACCTAGGGTGCATAGTGTAAATTTAGTAGAGAGAACAGCAGGCTGGGGGTCTGATTGGCAGGCCCGCAGCCTCAATATGTCAAAAACCAGTGAAGCAAAAAGCAAAAATTTGGGGTGACCATAGGATAGCAGACCCTACTCTCCTACACAACCCCCCCCCCCCAAACGCAGGGAAATTAAACTAGCCTTGACCAGTCTTGTCTTCATGTCCTAAGTGGAAGTACCTGGAGAGACCATCTGCATTCCCATGGTCAGTACCTGGCCGGTGCTCCACTGTAAAGTCCATACCCTGTAGGGAAATGGACCACCTAAGCAGTTTGGGGTTTTCACCCTTCATCTGATTTAGCCACAAGAGGGGCTTATGGTTGGTCTGAATCTTGAAGTGAGTGCCAAACAAGTATGGCCTCAGCTTCTTCAGGGCCCACACCACAGCAAAGGCCTCCCTCTCAATATCTGACCAATTCTTCTCTCTGGGGGTCAACCTTCTGCTAATAAAAGCAATGGGTTGGTCTTGACCATCTACATTAAGTTGTGACAGCACAGCTCCCACACCCAACTCAGAAGCATCTGTTTGGACAATAAACTCTTTGGAGTAGTCAGGACTTTTCAGGATAGGTGCAGAGCACATGGCCTCCTTCAGGTCATCAAATGCCTTTTGACAGCTTACTGTCCACTGAACCTTTTTGGGCATCTTCTTGGATGTCAGATCATTAAGAGGAGTCACAATGGACCCATAGTTCTTAACAAACTTCCTGTAGTACCCAGTCAAGCCCAAGAAAGCTCGAACTTGAGTCTGGGTGGTTGGAGACCAGTCCTTGATGGATTGTATCTTACTCTCCAGTGGTTGAACTTGGCCTCCACCTACAAGGTGGCCCAAATACACAACCTTACTCTGCCCTATCTGGCACTTAGTAGCCTTGATAGTGAGGCCTGCTGTAGGAGAGTAGGGTCTGCTATCCTATGGTCACCCCAAATTTTTGCTTTTTGCTTCACTGGCTTTTGACATATTGAGGCTGTGGGCCTGCCAATCAGACCCCCAGCCTGCTGTTCTCTCTACTAAATTAAAACTATGCACCCTAGGTGCATAACCAATTGGAAGTGGATCACCCTGTCAGCCCCTGTACCAGTGTACACTAGGTACCCAGGGCATTGGTGTACCCAAGGCCTGCCAAGGGCTGCAGCATGTATTATGCCACCCCAGGCTTGGCCTAACAATCTGACACAACTGGCTGATCACTCAGCTGGGGTAAGTTGGTGTAATCACCTCTTACTTAGGTGTAGTATACCTATACCTAACCTTAAATGGGACACCTGGTAACCTATAAGTCACTCCTATGGCAGGCCTTAACAATCCTGAAGGCAGAGTGCTTGGTTCCATGTGAGATGGTGCTCTGGCATGAGCTGAGCCTGTCTGCAGTGGTCGGAACAACTTCCTTCTACTGTTTCCAGATATCGTCATACCATATACTCTTAAGTGCATTATGAACCTCGCGGTTAAATGCTATCTTTGGTTTGGCTTTATCAAAACATGTCGAGTAAGGTGTCATACGAATTGGAATACTAACCCCTCGCCAATTCTGGCGACGGGGTTAGCATTCCACCCTTCTAGAGGGACACGACATGTACAGTACCTGAAACCCGGGTAAAATCAGACATAGCCTCAGCTCCACAAAATGGATGCTGCCACCACAGACACAAGTCTGCCCTCCTGCTGCTGGGAGTCCTTCCAGCTTGGGAGGTGTGGACAAAGGGTTTCCTGCCAGGGGAGGTGCGTGCACCACCCCAGACAGGATTTTGTGTATTGGTCAGGTAGGGCTTGAAAGAAACCAGACATGCCTGTGGCTCACAAGGAGCCTCGGTGCATATGCCAGTTCAAACCGGTCCTGGGGCACACCAGTCCCGGGCCTGGGGCGAGCTGGACAAAGGATTGGGGGTGTAACCACCCCCCTTCCTGGTCCCACCCATAGGGAGGGACCTAGCAGGTAGTCCGGCCCCTAGAATCCGCTTAAAGGTAGGAGCTGTGTCCTAAGACTTCAGACATCCTGGAATCAACTTGAAACTAAGAAGAAGACGGGAACTTCGACATTCTGCTGCACAGAAGACTGAAGAAAAATCTCCCCTGTGGTCAGGGAGTGACCACCTTGCTAACGCAAGCACCATCCAGCGCATCAACGTCTGCTTTGCCGCCACCTCCCGCCGGAGCCCGAGCCCAGAGACTGACAAGACCTGGACCTCCAGACCTCTCACCGCCCGATCCACAGTCCCTGAGAAGAAGAGACCCGTGGAGGCACCGAGACACGTGGAGCCAGCCATCTTGGAACGACTACGACAAGCTGACAAGTGCAACAACCGAGGCTCCCTCCAAGTTGTGCTTTGGGATCTGAGAAGCCCAACCCCCGAGCAGCATCTGCACCAAAGGTGAGCCCTCCAGCATCTCCACGATCTGCGTGGGGCCCTTCTGCATTTTGCCACTCGATGCGCCTAACCGGTTGCTGGCCCGCTGGCTAGTGGCCATCTTGGCGACGAACTCTACGAAATACACTGCTGGTCTGGTTGCTCCAGACTGGCCCTTGCTCCCCTCCAAAGGAGCAATCCCTCTGACCTTGCTGGTCAGAACCAACAGCTGATTTCCGAATCCTCCTACAATTGCTTTTGCCAAGGCTTGTTTGCTTCGATCAAGTCGCCGACACCGCCGACAGCGAGAGCCTGCGTGGGACAGCTCGTGAGCCGACTCCTGGACATCGTCGACCTTCAGGGACCACGTGGCTGCGGAGACAAGCTACCCCTCATCACCTGTTTGCACCCGACATCGCCTGGTACCCACCTGGTGCCACGCTGGTCACTGGCTAGTGACTGTGAACACTGTCCCCTCTGCTTACAGGTCTTCAACATCTCCGATCCACTCTTGGATCCACTGCATCTCTCCCGGACCGACCGCCTGCAGCATCTTTGTCTTCAAGCTCCACGGAACAAATAGAAGCAACCCGACGCACTTCGAGGCCTATGCACCCGCTTCCTGTGGGTGAGGTAAAGCTGGCACACCTGTGCCCAAGTGTAGTATTACATCTCTAGTGCCTGTGTTCCAAATCTTGAGTTCCTAGTCCATCCGGAAGATCCTCTTTGCAGTAACTTTGTACTTTTTACTCACCCATTGAAACCTATGGGAGCACGCGTGTGACTATTTGCTCTGCACACGCCACCCGTGGACCTCCTGGTCACTAACTGACGTTAGCTCCTTGTAGGCCCAGCGATTCTAGAGGCCCTAGGCCTTTTCCCTTTTCTGTTCGTGGTACTTATACCACTATTTTAGTATATGGTTTGAGTGGCCACCAGGGCCTATCCATATAACGTGCAACTTCTGTGTATTCTGTGATAATCTTGTTTGACGATTTGTGCTCCTGTGCTCATAAAGAGACTAGGGGTCACTTTGAGAAATAAATACATATATATTTTGAATATATATCTGTGTGGTGTCCTTTCATTGGTATAAAAGGGGGTTACATTTGGTAAAACAGCTGGCTTAACACGCTTCACGAGTTTAGCCTCAAAGACTGCTTAGCCTACGCTACCACTAGGGCAGCTAGTCCGAAAAGGTTGACTTACAACCACACCATAAGGGTTGCTTGGCATGGTACAAGGTGATCACTTTAACTAGTGAGCATCATATACCAGGCCAACTTCTCACATTGGTGAGCAGCGGTTGGATTTGAGCTTGCTGTGTTTTACCATTGTAATCTCTTGGTTACCAATTGAAAGATCACATAGGTACCTGTAGGTACATATAAAACAAGATTAGATATACATAAGTTCTACTGAACTTAGTTGTTGTAGAGCAAAGGGAGTAGCACACCCTGACTACAACTACTAGATAGGTTTAGTAGGTAAACACAAGTGTAGGTAGATTGCAACACATCCACCCACACTTAAGAGCAATGGCCGGGGCAGAGGGGTCCACTGTACCCATCTCTGTTGAGAGTGACCCCCAGAGGGCAACATCCAGCTTTGCTACCCTTAATCAGAATGAGCTCAGGCATTTGGCAACTCTTAGAGGCCTTAAACAGCCCAAGAACCCAAACTCTGCTGAGCTCAGAGAGCTCTTACAGAATGATGAGAATCAGAGAGCACTCAAGAAAGCTTCCCAGTTAGCCCCCTTAGGGTCAGGAACAGGAGGCCCCCCTTCTGAAGATACTACAGAGGTACCCAGTTCCAATAGCCATCCCTTAGATGAGAACCATACTACAGGGGAGGAAAGTGGTGAGGATACAGAAAGTAGTGATGATGAAGGGAGAACTAGCCCAGTGCCAAGTATTATACTTGGCCCAGCTAAACTAAGGCTGTTGGGGACTGACAATGGGTTCACCCCATTGGATCTCCCCAGTGGACTTAACACAGGGCTTGGGAGGCAAAGGAATCACTCAGGTGACTCCAATGCTTCCCATGGCTCTAGAGGCTCTCAAGGTCACTCCAGGAAAAGGATGACCACCCCTCAGAGGAGGGAACATGAGGCCAGAATGCAGGAAGCCCAGCTGAGGATCAGGAAGCAGGAGCTAGAGGTAGCCCTGATGGAAGAAAAACTGAACAAGGCTAGGCAACCTAGAGAGAGTGGGTCTATACCCACTGGTGGCAGCATTGTCCCTAAGGACAAAGATAGGGTCTTTGATAATAGGAACCTGTCTAAGGTTGTGCCCCCCTACAAAAGTGGGGATGACATCCACAAATGGATAACTGCTCTTGAGAGAGCCTGCAAAGTACAGCAGGTTCCTGAAGACCAGTGGGCAGCAATCCTCTGGCTCTCCTTTGAAGGAAGAGGCAGAGACAGACTCCTCACTGTTAGAGAAGAGGATGTCAGAAACTACAGAGTCCTGAAGAGTGTTCTGGTAGATGGGTTAGGCTTAACCACTGAACAGTACAGGTTAATGTTCAGAGACACCCAAAAGACACAGACTCAGGACTGGTCTGAATATGTTGAATGTGCCACTAAGGCTTTGGAGGGTTGGTTGCTGGGAAGTAAGGTATCTGATTTTACAGGATTGTATAATTTGATGATGAGAGAACAGATTTTAAATAACTGTCAAAACCAGCAACTGCATCAACACTTGGTTGACTCTGATCTGACCTCTCCCCAAGAATTGGGAAAGAAGGCAGACAAATGGGTCAGAACCAGGGTTAAGCAAAAGAACCAGAACCAGGGCCAAGGGGGTGATCAGAAGAAAACAGACCAAAAGGGTGGAGATCAGAAACCTAAAGACCAGAAGTCTTCAACAGGGCCCCAAACTACTGCTAAGGAGGGTGGGTCCCAACAGTCCAAGAAGAAGAAAGAAGGTCAGAAGAAACCCTGGTGCAATCATTGTAAAAATACAACTCACTGGACTAGTGATTGCAAAAAGGGTGGAGCCCCCAACACTGTTGCCCCTAAGGCACCTGCTCCCAGTACTACTGTTAGCAGTGTTGGTCCCCAGACAAAGGGTGTAGTGGGAATCACTGTGGGAACTGAAGGAGATTCTGACTTAGACAGAACCCTTACACAGGCAGTCTTGATCTGTGATGGGGACATTGATTTGTCCCTGACTGTGAGCCCCAGTAACCTGGGCAAGTACAGACAGACTCCTTTAATTAATGACAAAGTGGCTCAAGCCTACAGGGACACATGTGCCAGTGTCACTATGGTGACACCAGGCTTTGTGGACCCTGGACAGTACATACCAGGTGAGAACTACCTGGTGACCAATGCCAGCAATGCCACTACTTCACATAGTGTGGCAGTTGTTAACTTCTCATGGGGAGGGGTAACTGGCCTCAAAAGGGTTGTGGTTAGTGCAGACCTCCCAGTAGAATGTTTGTTGGGCAATGACCTAGAGAGTTCTCTATGGTCAGAAGTGGAGTACAGGACTCATGCAGAGATGTTAGGTATATCATCACATGTCCTTGCTGTGACCAGGTCACAGGCCAAAAAGTGCCTCACTGAACCTCAGGTCTTGGATCCTGGAACAATGGACCAAGCACCTACCAAGAAGAAGAACAGGAGGGTCAAGGCTGTGCCTTCCCCCCTGCCTCAGAGTGATGATCAGCCTTCCCAGGAAGCTGATCTAGAGGACCCTGAAGGAACTGTCCCTGAAGAGCTTGAACCTGATCAGGTTGAGTTTCTGGGGACAGGGGGACCTTCAAGGGCTGACTTGAGGCAGGCTCAGTTATCCTGTCCCTCTCTTGAACCCCTCAGACAGCTGGCTGCTGCTGAGGCTGCTGGGAATGCTCAAGGTACCCATAAAGTGTATTGGGATGAAGGGCTCCTTTATTCAGAGGCTAGAGACCCCAAGCCTGGTGCTACCAGGAGGTTGGTCATACCTCTGCAATTTAGGGGCTTCCTTCTTACCTTGGCCCATGACATTCCTTTAGCAGGACACTTAGGCCAGAACAAGACTTGGGACAGGCTTGTCCCTCACTTTCACTGGCCTCATATGAATGAAGATACAAAGGAGTTTTGTCGCTCCTGTGTTACCTGCCAAGCCAGTGGCAAATCAGGTGGCACAACAAAGGCCCCCCTAATACCACTACCTGTGGTGGGGGTCCCCTTTGAAAGAGTGGGAATAGACATAGTGGGTCCCATGGATCCTCCCACTGCATCTGGGCACAGATTTATACTGGTGGTAGTGGATCATGCCACCAGGTATCCAGAGGCAATTCCCCTTAGGACCACTACAGCTCCTGTTGTGGCCAGGGCCCTGCTGGGAGTATTCTCCAGAGTGGGGTTTCCTAAGGAGGTAGTATCTGACAGAGGTACCAACTTTATGTCAGGATACTTGACAGCTATGTGGAAGGAATGTGGTGTCAACTACAAGTTCACCACCCCTTATCACCCACAATGCAATGGGCTTGTTGAGAGATTCAACAAGACCCTAAAGGGTATGATCAAAGGATTACCTGAAAAGCTCAGGCGAAGATGGGACATCCTTCTACCCTGCCTTCTGTTTGCTTACAGAGAGGTCCCACAAAAAGGAGTTGGCTACAGCCCCTTTGAATTGTTGTTTGGGCACCCTGTGAGAGGCCCACTGTGTTTGGTGAAGGAAGGATGGGAGTTACCTCTCAAAAAGCCTAAGCTAGACATAGTGGACTATGTACTTGGTCTCCGCTCCAGGATGGCTGAGTATATGGAGAAGGCATCCAAAAACCTTGAGGCAAGCCAGGCCTTACAGAAAGCTTGGCATGACCAAAAGGCTGTCTTGGTTGAGTTTCAGCCAGGACAGAAGGTATGGGTGTTGGAGCCAGTGGCCCCAGCAGCACTCCAAGACAAATGGTCTGGACCCCATACAATCCTGGAAAAGAAGGGAGAGGTCACCTACTTGGTGGACCTAGGAACTCCCAGGAGTCCCCACCGGGTACTCCATGTTAACAGGCTTAAAGCATATGTTGACAGGGCAGACATGGGCTTGCTCATGGCTACAGATGAGGGACAGGAGGAAGAGAGTGACCCTCTCCCAGACCTGTTGTCTCAGAACCCTGAAGATGGCTCAGTTGAAGGAGTGACCCTTGGAGGCAACCTCACTGCCCATCAGCAGACTGAATGTAGACAGGTTCTACAATCATTTTCACATATGTTTTCCTTGATACCTAGTCAAACTGACTGGTGTAGCCATGTTGTGGACACTGGTGACAGTCTGTGTAGGAGAGTAGGGTCTGCTATCCTATGGTCACCCCAAATTTTTGCTTTTTGCTTCACTGGTTTTTGACATATTGAGGCTGTGGGCCTGCCAATCAGACCCCCAGCCTGCTGTTCTCTCTACTAAATTAAAACTATGCACCCTAGGTGCATAACCAATTGGAAGTGGATCACCCTGTCAGCCCCTGTACCAGTGTACACTAGGTACCCAGGGCATTGGTGTACCCAAGGCCTGCCAAGGGCTGCAGCATGTATTATGCCACCCCAGGCTTGGCCTAACAATTTGACACAACTGGCTGATCACTCAGCTGGGGTAAGTTGGTGTAATCACCTCTTACTTAGGTGTAGTATACCTATACCTAACCTTAAATGGGACACCTGGTAACCTATAAGTCACTCCTATGGCAGGCCTTAACAATCCTGAAGGCAGAGTGCTTGGTTCCATGTGAGATGGTGCTCTGGCATGAGCTGAGCCTGTCTGCAGTGGTCGGAACAACTTCCTTCTACTGTTTCCAGATATCGTCATACCATATACTCTTAAGTGCATTATGAACCTCGCGGTTAAATGCTATCTTTGGTTTGGCTTTATCAAAACATGTCGAGTAAGGTGTCATACGAATTGGAATACTAACCCCTCGCCAATTCTGGCGACGGGGTTAGCATTCCACCCTTCTAGAGGGACACGACATGTACAGTACCTGAAACCCGGGTAAAATCAGACATAGCCTCAGCTCCACAAAATGGATGCTGCCACCACAGACACAAGTCTGCCCTCCTGCTGCTGGGAGTCCTTCCAGCTTGGGAGGTGTGGACAAAGGGTTTCCTGCCAGGGGAGGTGCGTGCACCACCCCAGACAGGATTTTGTGTATTGGTCAGGTAGGGCTTGAAAGAAACCAGACATGCCTGTGGCTCACAAGGAGCCTCGGTGCATATGCCAGTTCAAACCTGTCCTGGGGCACACCAGTCCCGGGCCTGGGGCGAGCTGGACAAAGGATTGGGGGTGTAACCACCCCCCTTCCTGGTCCCACCCATAGGGAGGGACCTAGCAGGTAGTCCGGCCCCTAGAATCCGAATAAAGGTAGGAGCTGTGTCCTAAGACTTCAGACATCCTGGAATCAACTTAAAACTAAGAAGAAGACGGGAACTTCGACGCTCTGCTGCACAGAGGACTGAAGCCAATCTCCCCTGTGGTCAGGGAGTGACCACCTTGCTAACGCAAGCACCATCCAGCGAATCAACGTCTGCTTTGCCGCCGCCTCCCGCCGGAGCCCGAGCCCAGAGACTGACAAGACCTGGACCTCCAGACCTCTCACCGCCCGATCCACAGTCCCTGCAAAGAGGAGACCCGTGGAGGCACCGAGACACGTGGAGCCAGCCATCTTGAAACGACTACGACAAGCTGACCAGTGCAACAACCGAGGCTCCCTCCAAGTTGTGCTTTGGGTCCTGAGAAGCCCAACCCTCGAGCAGCATCTGCACCAAAGGTGAGCCCTCCAGCATCTCCACGATCTGCGTGGGGCCCTTCTGCATTTTGCCACTCGACGCGCCTAACCGGTTGCTGGCCCGCTGGCTAGTGGCCATCTTGGCGACGAAATCTACGACAAACACCGCTGGTCTGGTTGCTCCAGACTGGCCCTTGCTCCCCTCCAAAGGAGCAGTTCCTCTGACCTTGCTGGTCAGAACCATCAGCTTAAACTCCTTGCCTACAACAATTGCTTTTGCCAAGGCTTGTTTGCTTCGATCAAGTCGCCGACACCGCCGACAGCGAGAGCCTGCGTGGGACAGCTCGTGACTCGACTCCTGGACGTCGTCGACCTTCAGGGACCACGTGGCTGCAGAGTCAAGCTACACCTTCCTTCCTGTTTGCACCCGACATCGCCTGGTACCCACCTGGTGCCACGCTGGTCACTGGCTAGTGACTGTGAACACTGTCCCCTCTGCTTTCAGGTCTTCAACATCTCCGATCCACTCTTGGATCCACTGCATCTCTTCCCGACCGACCGCCTGCAGCCCTTTTGTCTACAGGCCCCACGGAACAGATAGAAGAAACCCGACGCACTTCGAGGCCTATGCACCCGCTTCCTGTGGGTGAGGTAAAGCTGGCACACCTGTGCCCAAGTGTAGTATTACATCTCTAGTGCCTGTGTTCCAAATCTTAAGTTCCTAGGTCATCCGGAAGATTCCTTTTGCAGTAACTTTGTACTTTTTACGCACCCATTGAAACCTATGGGAGCACGCGTGTGACTATTTGCTCTGCACACGCCACCCGTGGACCTCCTGGTCACTAACTGACGTTAGCTCCTTGTAGGCCCAGCGATTCTAGAGGCCCTAGGCCTTTTCCCTTTTCTGTTCGTGGTACTTATACCACTATTTTAGTATATGGTTCGAGTGGCCACCAGGGCCTATCCATATAAAGTGCAACTTCTGTGTATTCTGTGATAATCTTGTTTGACGATTTGTGCTCCTGTGCTCATAAAGAGACTAGGGGTTACTTTGAGAAATAAATACATATATATTTTGAATATATATCTGTGTGGTGTCCTTTCATTGGTATAAAAGGGGGGTTACTATTGGTAAAACAGCTTGCTTAACACGCATCACGAGTTTAGCCTCAAAGACTGCTTAGCCTACGCTACCACTAGGGCAGCTAGTCCAAAAAGGTTGACTTACAACCACACCATAAGGGTTGCTTGGCATGGTACAAGGTGGTCACTAGAACTAGTGAACAGCATATACCAGGCCAACTTCTCACATTGGTGAGCAGCGGTTGGATTTGAGCTTGCTGTGTTTTACCATTGTAATCTCTTGGTTACCAATTGAAAGATCACATAGGTACCTGTAGGTACATATAAAACAAGATTAGATATACTTAAGTTCTACTGAACTTAGTTGTTGTAGAGCAAAGGGAGTAGCACACCCTGACTACAACTACTAGATAGGTTTAGTAGGTAAACCCAAGTGTAGGTAGATTGCAACACATCCACCCACACTTAAGAGCAATGGCTGGGGCAGAGGGGTCCACTGTACCCATCTCTGTTGAGAGTGACCCCCCGAGGGCACCATCCATCTATGCTACCCTTAATCAAAATGAGCTCAGGCAGCTGGCAACTCTTAGAGGCCTTAAACAGCCCAAGAACCCTACCTCTGCTTTGCTCAGAGAGCTCTTGCAAGAAGATGAAAATCAAAAAGAGCTCAGGAAAGCTTCCCAGTTAGCCCCCTTAGGGACAGGAACAGGAGGCCCCCCTTCTGAAGATGCCACTGAAGTACCCCTTCCCAATAGTCACCCCTTAGATGGGATGCCTACCACAGAGGATGAGAGTGAAAAGGATACTGACAGTAGTGAGGATGAAGGGAGAACTAGCCCAGTGCCAAGTGTTATACTTGGCCCAGCTAAACTAAGGCTATTGGGGACTGACAGTGGGTTCACCCCACTGGATCTCCCCAGTGGACTTAACACAGGGCTTGGAAGGCAAAGGAATCGCTCAGGTGACTCCAATGCTTCCCATGGCTCTAGAGGCTCTCAAGGTCACTCCAGGAGAAGGATGACCACCCCTCAGAGGAGGGAACATGAGGCCAAGATGCAAGAAGCTCAGCTGAGGATCAGGAAGCAGGAGCTAGAAGTAGCCCTGATGGAAGAGAAACTTAGCAAGGCTAGACAGCATAAAGAGAGTGGGTCTATACCCACTGGTGGCAGCATTGTCCCTAAGGACAAAGATAGGGTTTTCGATAATAGAAACCTGTCTAAGGTTGTGCCCCCCTACAAAAGTGGGGATGACATCCACAAGTGGATAACTGCTCTTGAGAGGGCCTGCAAAGTACAGCAGGTTCCTGAAGACCAGTGGGCAGCAATCCTCTGGCTCTCCTTTGAGGGAAGAGGCAGAGACAGACTCCTCACTGTTAGAGAAGAGGATGTCAGAAACTACAGAGTCCTGAAGAGTGTTCTAGTTGATGGGTTAGGCTTAACCACTGAGCAGTACAGGTTAATGTTCAGAGACACCCAAAAGACACAGACTCAGGACTGGTCTGAATACATTGAATGTGCCACTAAGGCTTTGGAGGGTTGGTTGCTGGGAAGTAAGGTATCTGATTTTACAGGATTGTATAATTTGATGATGAGAGAACAGATTTTAAATAACTGTCAACACCAGCAACTGCATCAACACTTGGTTGACTCTGATCTGACCTCTCCCCAAGAATTGGGAAAGAAGGCAGACAAATGGGTCAGAACCAGGGTTAAGCAAAAGAACCAGAACCAGGGCCAAGGGGGTGATCAGAAGAAAACAGACCAAAAGGGTGGAGATCAGAAACCTAAAGACCAGAAGTCTTCAACAGGGCCCCAAACTACTACTAAGGAGGGTGGGTCCCAACAGTCCAAAAAGAAGAAAGAAGGTCAAAAGAAACCCTGGTGCAATCATTGCAAGAATACAACTCACTGGACTAGTGATTGCAAAAAGGGTGGAGCCCCCAACACTGTGGCCCCTAAGGCACCTGCTCCCAGTACTACTGTTAGCAGTGTTGGTCCCCAGACAAAGGGTGTAGTGGGAATCACTATGGGAACTGAAGGAGATTCTGACTTAGACAGAACCCTGACACAGGCAGTCTTGATCTGCGATGGGGACATTGATTTGTCCCTGACTGTGAGCCCCAGTAACCTGGGCAAGTACAGACAGACTCCTTTAATTAATGACAAAGTGGCTCAAGCCTACAGGGACACATGTGCCAGTGTCACTATGGTGACCCCAGGCTTTGTGGACCCTGGACAGTACATACCAGGTGAGAACTACCTGGTGACCAATGCCAGCAATGCCACTACTTCACATAGTGTGGCAGTTGTTAACTTCTCATGGGGAGGGGTAACTGGCCTCAAAAGGGTTGTGGTTAGTGCAGACCTCCCAGTAGAATGTTTGTTGGGCAATGACCTAGAGAGTTCTCTATGGTCAGAAGTGGAGTACAGGACTCATGCAGAGATGTTAGGTATATCATCACATGTCCTTGCTGTGACCAGGTCACAGGCCAAAAAGTGCCTCACTGAACCACAGGTCTTGGATCCTGGAACAATGGACCAAGCACCTACCAAGAAGAAGAACAGGAGGGTCAATGCTGTGCCTTCCCCCCTGCCTCAGAGTGATGATCAGCCTTCCCAGGAAGCTGATCTAGAGGACCCTGAAGGAACTGTCCCTGAAGAGCTTGAACCTGACCAGGTTGAGTTTCTGGGGACAGGGGGACCTTCAAGGGCTGACTTGAGGCAGGCTCAGTTATCCTGTCCCTCTCTTGAACCCCTCAGACAGCTGGCTGCTGCTGAGGCTGCTGGGAATGCTCAAGGTACCCATAAAGTGTATTGGGATGAAGGGCTCCTTTATTCAGAGGCTAGAGACCCCAAGCCTGGTGCAACCAGGAGGTTGGTTATACCTCTGCAATTTAGGGGCTTCCTTCTTACCTTGGCCCATGATATTCCTTTAGCAGGACACCTAGGCCAGAACAAGACCTGGGACAGACTTGTCCCTCACTTTCACTGGCCTCATATGAATGAAGATACAAAGGAGTTTTGTCGCTCCTGTGTTACCTGCCAAGCCAGTGGCAAATCAGGTGGCACAACAAAGGCCCCCCTGATACCACTACCTGTGGTGGGGGTTCCCTTTGAAAGAGTGGGAATAGACATAGTGGGTCCCATGGATCCTCCCACTGCATCTGGGCACAGATTTATACTGGTGGTAGTGGATCATGCCACCAGGTATCCAGAGGCAATTCCCCTTAGGACCACTACAGCTCCTGTTGTGGCCAGGGCCCTGCTGGGAGTATTCTCCAGAGTGGGGTTTCCTAAGGAGGTAGTATCTGACAGAGGTACCAACTTTATGTCAGGATACTTAACAGCTATGTGGAAGGAATGTGGTGTCAACTACAAGTTCACCACCCCTTATCACCCACAATGCAATGGGCTTGTTGAGAGATTCAACAAGACCCTAAAGGGTATGATCAAAGGATTACCTGAAAAGCTCAGGCGAAGATGGGACATCCTTCTACCCTGCCTTCTGTTTGCTTACAGAGAGGTCCCACAAAAAGGAGTTGGCTACAGCCCCTTTGAATTGTTGTTTGGGCACCCTGTGAGAGGCCCACTGTGTTTGGTGAAGGAAGGCTGGGAGTTACCTCTCAAAAAGCCTAAGCTAGACATAGTGGACTATGTACTTGGTCTCCGCTCCAGGATGGCTGAGTATATGGAGAAGGCATCCAAAAACCTTGAGGCAAGCCAGGCCTTACAGAAAGCTTGGCATGACCAAAAGGCTGTCTTGGTTGAGTTTCAGCCAGGACAGAAGGTATGGGTGTTGGAGCCAGTGGCCCCAGCAGCACTCCAAGACAAATGGTCTGGACCCCATACAATCCTGGAAAAGAAGGGAGAGGTCACCTACTTGGTCGACCTAGGAACTCCCAGGAGTCCCCACAGGGTACTCCATGTTAACAGGCTTAAAGCATATGTTGACAGGGCAGACATGGGCTTGCTCATGGCTACAGATGAGGGACAGGAGGAAGAGAGTGACCCTCTCCCAGACCTGTTGTCTCAGAACCCTGAAGATGGCTCAGTTGAAGGAGTGACCCTTGGAGGCAACCTCACTGCCCATCAGCAGACTGAATGTAGACAGGTTCTACAATCATTTTCACATATGTTTTCCTTGATACCTAGTCAAACTGACTGGTGTACCCATGTGGTGGACACTGGTGACAGTCTGCCTGTAAAGAACAAACTTTACAGACAACCTGACCACGTCAGGGACTGTATAAAGGCTGAGGTACATAAAATGCTGGAATTAGGTGTCATTGAACCCTCAGAGAGCCCCTGGGCTAGCCCAGTGGTTCTGGTCCCCAAACCTCACACCAAAGAAGGCAAGAGAGAGATGAGGTTCTGTGTGGATTACAGAGGACTCAATGCTGTCACCAGGACAGATGCACACCCTATTCCAAGGGCAGATGAGCTCATAGACAAACTAGCTTCTGCAAAGTTTTTGAGCACATTTGACTTAACAGCTGGCTATTGGCAAATCAGATTAGCTGAGGAGTCTAAGGCCAAAACAGCATTCTCAACCCCAGGTGGGCACTACCAGTTTGTGGTGATGCCCTTTGGTCTGAAGAATGCACCTGCCACCTTCCAAAGGCTGGTGAACCAAGTCCTTACTGGGTTGGATGACTTTTGCGCAGCATATCTTGATGACATTGCTGTCTTTAGCTCCACCTGGGAGGATCACCTGATCCACCTGAAGAAGGCTCTTGAGGCTCTGCAAAGGGCAGGCCTCACTATCAAGGCTACTAAGTGCCAGATAGGGCAGAGTAAGGTTGTATATTTGGGCCACCTTGTAGGTGGAGGCCAAGTTCAACCACTGGAGAGTAAGATACAATCCATCAAGGACTGGTCCCCTCCAACCACCCAGACTCAAGTTCGAGCTTTCTTGGGCTTGACTGGGTACTACAGGAAGTTTGTTAAGAACTATGGGTCCATTGTGACTCCTCTTAATGATCTGACATCCAAGAAGATGCCCAAAAAGGTTCAGTGGACAGTAAGCTGTCAAAAGGCATTTGATGACCTGAAGGAGGCCATGTGCTCTGCACCTATCCTGAAAAGTCCTGACTACTCCAAAGAGTTTATTGTCCAAACAGATGCTTCTGAGTTGGGTGTGGGAGCTGTGCTGTCACAACTTAATGTAGATGGTCAAGACCAACCCATTGCTTTTATTAGCAGAAGGTTGACCCCCAGAGAGAAGAATTGGTCAGCTATTGAGAGGGAGGCCTTTGCTGTGGTGTGGGCCCTGAAGAAGCTGAGGCCATACTTGTTTGGCACTCACTTCAAGATTCAGACCGACCATAAGCCCCTCTTGTGGCTAAATCAGATGAAGGGTGAAAACCCCAAACTGCTTAGGTGGTCCATTTCCCTACAGGGGATGGACTTTACAGTGGAGCACCGGCCAGGTACTGACCATGGGAATGCAGATGGTCTCTCCAGGTACTTCCACTTAGGACATGAAGACGAGACTGGTCAAGGCTAGTTTAATGTCCCAGCGTTTGGGGGGGGGTTGTGTAGGAGAGTAGGGTCTGCTATCCTATGGTCACCCCAAATTTTTGCTTTTTGCTTCACTGGTTTTTGACATATTGAGGCTGTGGGCCTGCCAATCAGACCCCCAGCCTGCTGTTCTCTCTACTAAATTAAAACTATGCACCCTAGGTGCATAACCAATTGGAAGTGGATCACCCTGTCAGCCCCTGTACCAGTGTACACTAGGTACCCAGGGCATTGGTGTACCCAAGGCCTGCCAAGGGCTGCAGCATGTATTATGCCACCCCAGGCTTGGCCTAACAATTTGACACAACTGGCTGATCACTCAGCTGGGGTAAGTTGGTGTAATCACCTCTTACTTAGGTGTAGTATACCTATACCTAACCTTAAATGGGAAACCTGGTAACCTATAAGTCACTCCTATGGCAGGCCTTAACAATCCTGAAGGCAGAGTGCTTGGTTCCATGTGAGATGGTGCTCTGGCATGAGCTGAGCCTGTCTGCAGTGGTCGGAACAA
This sequence comes from Triturus cristatus, assembly GCF_964204655.1. Classification (NCBI taxonomy): domain Eukaryota; kingdom Metazoa; phylum Chordata; class Amphibia; order Caudata; family Salamandridae; genus Triturus; species Triturus cristatus. Next base: position 733,859 of record NW_028187409.1, read on the forward strand.
CTTCCTTCTACTGTTTCCAGATATCGTCATACCATATACTCTTAAGTGCATTATGAACCTCGCGGTTAAATGCTATCTTTGGTTTGGCTTTATCAAAACATGTCGAGTAAGGTGTCATACGAATTGGAATACTAACCCCTCGCCAATTCTGGCGACGGGGTTAGCATTCCACCCTTCTAGAGGGACACGACATGTACAGTACCTGAAACCCGGGTAAAATCAGACATAGCCTCAGCTCCACAAAATGGATGCTGCCACCACAGACACAAGTCTGCCCTCCTGCTGCTGGGAGTCCTTCCAGCTTGGGAGGTGTGGACAAAGGGTTTCCTGCCAGGGGAGGTGCGTGCACCACCCCAGACAGGATTTTGTGTATTGGTCAGGTAGGGCTTGAAAGAAACCAGACATGCCTGTGGCTCACAAGGAGCCTCGGTGCATATGCCAGTTCAAACCGGTCCTGGGGCACACCAGTCCCGGGCCTGGGGCGAGCTGGACAAAGGATTGGGGGTGTAACCACCCCCCTTCCTGGTCCCACCCATAGGGAGGGACCTAGCAGGTAGTCCGGCCCCTAGAATCCGAATAAAGGTAGGAGCTGTGTCCTAAGACTTCAGACATCCTGGAATCAACTTAAAACTAAGAAGAAGACGGGAACTTCGACGCTCTGCTGCACAGAGGACTGAAGCCAATCTCCCCTGTGGTCAGGGAGTGACCACCTTGCTAACGCAAGCACCATCCAGCGAATCAACGTCTGCTTTGCCGCCGCCTCCCGCCGGAGCCCGAGCCCAGAGACTGACAAAACCTGGACCTCCAGACCTCTCACCGCCCGATCCACAGTCCCTGCAAAGAGGAGACCCGTGGAGGCACCGAGACACGTGGAGCCAGCCATCTTGAAACGACTACGACAAGCTGACCAGTGCAACAACCGAGGCTCCCTCCAAGTTGTGCTTTGGGTCCTGAGAAGCCCAACCCTCGAGCAGCATCTGCACCAAAGGTGAGCCCTCCAGCATCTCCACGATCTGCGTGGGGCCCTTCTGCATTTTGCCACTCGACGCGCCTAACCGGTTGCTGGCCCGCTGGCTAGTGGCCATCTTGGCAACGAAATCTACGACAAACACCGCTGGTCTGGTTGCTCCAGACTGGCCCTTGCTCCCCTCCAAAGGAGCAGTTCCTCTGACCTTGCTGGTCAGAACCATCAGCTTAAACTCCTTGCCTACAACAATTGCTTTTGCCAAGGCTTGTTTGCTTCGATCAAGTCGCCGACACCGCCGACAGCGAGAGCCTGCGTGGGACAGCTCGTGACTCGACTCCTGGACGTCGTCGACCTTCAGGGACCACGTGGCTGCAGAGTCAAGCTACACCTTCCTTCCTGTTTGCACCCGACATCGCCTGGTACCCACCTGGTGCCACGCTGGTCACTGGCTAGTGACTGTGAACACTGTCCCCTCTGCTTTCAGGTCTTCAACATCTCCGATCCACTCTTGGATCCACTGCATCTCTTCCCGACCGACCGCCTGCAGCCCTTTTGTCTACAGGCCCCACGGAACAGATAGAAGAAACCCGACGCACTTCGAGGCCTATGCACCCGCTTCCTGTGGGTGAGGTAAAGCTGGCACACCTGTGCCCAAGTGTAGTATTACATCTCTAGTGCCTGTGTTCCAAATCTTAAGTTCCTAGGTCATCCGGAAGATTCCTTTTGCAGTAACTTTGTACTTTTTACGCACCCATTGAAACCTATGGGAGCACGCGTGTGACTATTTGCTCTGCACACGCCACCCGTGGACCTCCTGGTCACTAACTGACGTTAGCTCCTTGTAGGCCCAGCGATTCTAGAGGCCCTAGGCCTTTTCCCTTTTCTGTTCGTGGTACTTATACCACTATTTTAGTATATGGTTCGAGTGGCCACCAGGGCCTATCCATATAAAGTGCAACTTCTGTGTATTCTGTGATAATCTTGTTTGACGATTTGTGCTCCTGTGCTCATAAAGAGACTAGGGGTTACTTTGAGAAATAAATACATATATATTTTGAATATATATCTGTGTGGTGTCCTTTCATTGGTATAAAAGGGGGGTTACTATTGGTAAAACAGCTTGCTTAACACGCATCACGAGTTTAGCCTCAAAGACTGCTTAGCCTACGCTACCACTAGGGCAGCTAGTCCAAAAAGGTTGACTTACAACCACACCATAAGGGTTGCTTGGCATGGTACAAGGTGGTCACTAGAACTAGTGAACAGCATATACCAGGCCAACTTCTCACAGTCTGCCTGTAAAGAACAAACTTTACAGACAACCTGACCACGTCAGGGACTGTATAAAGGCTGAGGTACATAAAATGCTGGAATTAGGTGTCATTGAACCCTCAGAGAGCCCCTGGGCTAGCCCAGTGGTTCTGGTCCCCAAACCTCACACCAAAGATGGCAAGAGAGAGATGAGGTTCTGTGTGGATTACAGAGGACTCAATGCTGTCACCAGGACAGATGCACACCCTATTCCAAGGGCAGATGAGCTCATAGACAAACTAGCTTCTGCAAAGTTTTTGAGCACATTTGACTTAACAGCTGGCTATTGGCAAATCAGATTAGCTGAGGAGTCTAAGGCCAAAACAGCATTCTCAACCCCAGGTGGGCATTATCAGTTTGTGGTGATGCCCTTTGGTCTGAAGAATGCACCTGCCACCTTCCAAAGGCTGGTGAACCAAGTCCTTACTGGGTTGGATGACTTTTGTGCAGCATATCTTGATGACATTGCTGTCTTTAGCTCCACCTGGGAGGATCACCTGATCCACCTGAAGAAGGCTCTGGGGGCCCTGCAGAGGGCAGGCCTCACTATCAAGGCTACTAAGTGCCAGATAGGGCAGAGTAAGGTTGTGTATTTGGGCCACCTTGTAGGTGGAGGCCAAGTTCAACCACTGGAGAGTAAGATACAATCCATCAAGGACTGGTCCCCTCCAACCACCCAGACTCAAGTTCGAGCTTTCTTGGGCTTGACTGGGTACTACAGGAAGTTTGTTAAGAACTATGGGTCCATTGTGACTCCTCTTAATGATCTGACATCCAAGAAGATGCCCAAAAAGATTCAGTGGACAGTAAGCTGTCAAAAGGCATTTGATGACCTGAAGAAGGCCATGTTCTCTGCACCTATCCTGAAAAGTCCTGACTACTCCAAAGAGTTTATTGTCCAAACAGATGCTTCTGAGTTGGGTGTGGGAGCTGTGCTGTCACAACTTAATGTAGATGGTCAAGACCAACCCATTGCTTTTATTAGCAGAAGGTTGACCCCCAGAGAGAAGAATTGGTCAGCTATTGAGAGGGAGGCCTTTGCTGTGGTGTGGGCCCTGAAGAAGCTGAGGCCATACTTGTTTGGCACTCACTTCAAGATTCAGACCGACCATAAGCCCCTCTTGTGGCTAAATCAGATGAAGGGTGAAAACCCCAAACTGCTTAGGTGGTCCATTTCCCTACAGGGAGCACCGGCCAGGTACTGACCATGGGAATGCAGATGGTCTCTCCAGGTACTTCCACTTAGGACATGAAGACGAGACTGGTCAAGGCTAGTTTAATGTCCCAGCGTTTGGGGGGGGGGTTGTGTAGGAGAGTAGGGTCTGCTATCCTATGGTCACCCCAAATTTTTGCTTTTTGCTTCACTGGTTTTTGACATATTGAGGCTGTGGGCCTGCCAATCAGACCCCCAGCCTGCTGTTCTCTCTACTAAATTACAACTATGCACCCTAGGTGCATAACCAATTGGAAGTGGATCACCCTGTCAGCCCCTGTACCAGTGTACACTAGGTACCCAGGGCATTGGTGTACCCAAGGCCTGCCAAGGGCTGCAGCATGTATTATGCCACCCCAGGCTTGGCCTAACAATCTGACACAACTGGCTGATCACTCAGCTGGGGTAAGTTGGTGTAATCACCTCTTACTTAGGTGTAGTATACCTATACCTAACCTTAAATGGGACACCTGGTAACCTATAAGTCACTCCTATGGCAGGCCTTAACAATCCTGAAGGCAGAGTGCTTGGTTCCATGTGAGATGGTGCTCTGGCATGAGCTGAGCCTGTCTGCAGTGGTCGGAACAACTTCCTTCTACTGTTTCCAGATATCGTCATACCATATACTCTTAAGTGCATTATGAACCTCACGGTTAAATGCTATCTTTGGTTTGGCTTTATCAAAACATGTCGAGTAAGGTGTCATACGAATTGGAATACTAACCCCTCGCCAATTCTGGCGACGGGGTTAGCATTCCACCCTTCTAGAGGGACACGACATGTACAGTACCTGAAACCCGGGTAAAATCAGACATAGCCTCAGCTCCACAAAATGGATGCTGCCACCACAGACACAAGTCTGCCCTCCTGCTGCTGGGAGTCCTTCCAGCTTGGGAGGTGTGGACAAAGGGTTTCCTGCCAGGGGAGGTGCGTGCACCACCCCAGACAGGATTTTGTGTATTGGTCAGGTAGGGCTTGAAAGAAACCAGACATGCCTGTGGCTCACAAGGAGCCTCGGTGCATATGCCAGTTCAAACCGGTCCTGGGGCACACCAGTCCCAGGCCTGGGGCGAGCTGGACAAAGGATTGGGGGTGTAACCACCCCCCTTCCTGGTCCCACCCATAGGGAGGGACCTAGCAGGTAGTCCGGCCCCTAGAATCCGCTTAAAGGTAGGAGCTGTGTCCTAAGACTTCAGACATCCTGGAATCAACTTGAAACTAAGAAGAAGACGGGAACTTCGACATTCTGCTGCACAGAAGACTGAAGAAAAATCTCCCCTGTGGTCAGGGAGTGACCACCTTGCTAACGCAAGCACCATCCAGCGCATCAACGTCTGCTTTGCCGCCGCCTCCCGCCGGAGCCCGAGCCCAGAGACTGACAAGACCTGGACCTCCAGACCTCTCACCGCCCGATCCACAGTCCCTGAGAAGAAGAGACCCGTGGAGGTACCGAGACACGTGGAGCCAGCCATCTTGGAACGACTACGACAAGCTGACAAGTGCAACAACCGAGGCTCCCTCTAAGTTGTGCTTTGGGATCTGAGAAGCCCAACCCCCGAGCAGCATCTGCACCAAAGGTGAGCCCTCCAGCATCTCCACGATCTGCGTGGGGCCCTTCTGCATTTTGCCACTCGACGCGCCTAACCGGTTGCTGGCCCGCTGGCTAGTGGCCATCTTGGCGACGAACTCTACGAAATACACTGCTGGTCTGGTTGCTCCAGACTGGCCCTTGCTCCCCTCCAAAGGAGCAATCCCTCTGACCTTGCTGGTCAGAACCAACAGCTGATTTTCGAATCCTCCTACAATTGCTTTTGCCAAGGCTTGTTTGCTTCGATCAAGTCGCCGACACCGCCGACAGCGAGAGCCTGCGTGGGACAGCTCGTGAGCCGACTCCTGGACGTCGTCGACCTTCAGGGACCACGTGGCTGCAGAGACAAGCTACCCCTCATCACCTGTTTGCACCCGACATCGCCTGGTACCCACCTGGTGCCACGCTGGTCACTGGCTAGTGACTGTGAACACTGTCCCCTCTGCTTACAGGTCTTCAACATCTCCGATCCACTCTTGGATCCACTGCATCTCTCCCGGACCGACCGCCTGCAGCATCTTTGTCTTCAAGCTCCACGGAACAGATAGAAGCAACCCGACGCACTTCGAGGCCTATGCACCCGCTTCCTGTGGGTGAGGTAAAGCTGGCACACCTGTGCCCAAGTGTAGTATTACATCTCTAGTGCCTGTGTTCCAAATCTTGAGTTCCTAGTCCATCCGGAAGATCCTCTTTGCAGTAACTTTGTACTTTTTACGCACCCATTGAAACCTATGGGAGCACGCGTGTGACTATTTGCTCTGCACACGCCACCCGTGGACCTCCTGGTCACTAACTGACGTTAGCTCCTTGTAGGCCCAGCGATTCTAGAGGCCCTAGGCCTTTTCCCTTTTCTGTTCGTGGTACTTATACCACTATTTTAGTATATGGTTTGAGTGGCCACCAGGGCCTATCCATATAACGTGCAACTTCTGTGTATTCTGTGATAATCTTGTTTGACGATTTGTGCTCCTGTGCTCATAAAGAGACTAGGGGTCACTTTGAGAAATAAATACATATATATTTTGAATATATATCTGTGTGGTGTCCTTTCATTGGTATAAAAGGGGGTTACATTTGGTAAAACAGCTGGCTTAACACGCTTCACGAGTTTAGCCTCAAAGACTGCTTAGCCTACGCTACCACTAGGGCAGCTAGTCCGAAAAGGTTGACTTACAACCACACCATAAGGGTTGCTTGGCATGGTACAAGGTGATCACTTTAACTAGTGAGCATCATATACCAGGCCAACTTCTCACATATAGGTATACTACACCTAAGTAAGAGGTGGTTACACCAACTTACCCCAGCTGAGTGATCAGCCAGTTGTTTCAAATTGTTAGGCCAAGCCTGGGGTGGCATAATACATGCTTCAGCCCCTGGCAGGCCTTGGGTACACCAATGCCCTGGGTACCTAGTGTACACTGGTACAGGGGCTGACAGGGTGATCCAACCAATTGGGTATGTACCTAGGGTACATGGAGTCCATTTTAAAGAGAGAACAGCCAGGCTGAGATCCTGAATAGCAGGATCTCAGGCCAACTAAGTCGAAAAACCAGCTAGACACTAGGCAAAAATTTGGGGGTAATCATAGTCAGATATCCACCTTCCTACACGGGCACTAGGCTGCCCCGCACAAGTGAGGTACCATTTTTCTTGAAGGACTTTGGGGAACGCGGGGTGGGTGGAAATGTGTGCATCCACGCCGATTCCAGAACTTTCCATCACAGAAATGGGGGGAAAATTTGTTTTTTTTGTCAATTTTTTAGGTTTGCAAGGGATTCTGGGTAACAGACCCTGGTGGGAGGCACTCAACTCACCCCATCCTGGATTCCCCTGGGTGTCTAGTTTTCAAAAATATATAGGTTTGCTAGGTTTCCCTAGGTGCCGGCAGAGCTAGGGTTCAAAAACTACAGCTAGGCACTTTGCCAAAAAAGTGTCATTTTTCACTGCAAAATTGAGGTGTGACCATGTTGCGTTTCGCGCCGTTTCCTGTCGCGGGCACTAGGCGACCCGCACAAGTGAGGTACCATTTTTCTCGTAGGGCTTTGGGGAACGCGGGGTGGGTGGAAATTTGTGGATCCACGCAGATTCCAGAACTTTCCATCACAGAAATGTGGGGAAAATGTGTGTTTTTTGTCCAGTTTTTTACGTTTGCAAGGGATTATGGGTAACAGACTCTGGTGGGAGGCACTCAAGTCACCTCATCCTGGATTCCCCTGTGTGTCTAGTTTTCAAAAATATATAGGTTTGCTAGGTTTCCCTAGGTGCCGGCAGAGCTAGGGTTCAAAAACTACAGCTAGTCACTTTGCCAAAAAAGGGTAATTTTTCACTGCAAAATTGAGGTGTGACCACGTTGTGTTTTGCGCCGTTTCCTGTCGCAGGCACTAGGCCGACCCGCACAAGTGAGGTACCATTTTTCTCATAGGACTTTGGGGAACGCAGGGTGGGTGGAAATTTGTGGATCCACGCAGATTCCAGAACTTTCCATCACAGGAATGTGGGGAAAATGTGTTTTTTTGTCAAATGTTTAGGTTTGCAAGGGATTCTGCGTAACAGACCCTGGTGGGAGGCACTCAAGTCACCCCATCCTGGATTTCCCTGGGTGTCTAGTTTTCAAAAATATATAGGTTTGCTAGGTTTCCCTAGGTGCCGGCAGAGCTAGGGTTCAAAAACTACAGCTAGGCACTTTGCCAAAAAAGGGTCATTTTTCACTGCAAAATTGAGGTGTGACCACGTTGCGTTTTGCGCCGTTTCCTGTCGCGGGCACTAAGCCGCCCCGCACAAGTGAGGTACCATTTTTCTCGTAGGACTTTGGGGAACGCGGGGTGGGTGGAATTTTGTGGATCCACGCAGATTCCAGAACTTTCCATCACAGAAATGTGGGGAAAATGTGTGTTTTTTGTCCAGTTTTTTACATTTGCAAGGGATTCTGAGTAACAGACCCTGGTGGGAGGCACTCAAGTGAACCCATCCTGGATTCTCCTGGGTGTCTAGTTTTCAAAAATATATAGGTTTGCTAGGTTTCCCTAGGTGCCGGCAGGGCTAGGGTTCAAAAACTACAGCTAGTCACTTTGCCAAAAAAGGGTAATTTTTCACTGCAAAATTGAGGTGTGAAAACGTTGCGTTTTGCGCCGTTTTCTGTCACAGGCACTAGGCCGACCCGCACAAGTGAGGTACCATTTTTCTCGTAGGACTTTGGGGAACGCGGTGTGGGTGGAAATTTGTGGATCCACGCATATTCCAGAACTTTCCATCCCAGAAATGTGGGGAAAATGTGTTTTTTTTGTCATTTGTTTAGGTTTGCAAATGATTCTGGGTAACAGACCCTGGTGGGAGGCACTCAAGTCACCTCATCCTGGATTCCCCTGGGTGTCTAGTTTTCAAAAATATATAGGTTTGCTAGGTTTCCCTAGGTGCCGGCAGAGCTAGTGTTCAAAAACTACAGCTAGGCACTTTGCCAAAAAAGGGTAATTTTTCACTGCAAAATTGAGGTGTGACCACATTGCGTTTTGCGGCGTTTCCTGTCGCGGGCACTTGGCTGACCTGCACAAGTGAGGTACCAGTTTTCTCGTAGGACTTTGGGGAACGCGGGGTGGGCGGAAATTTGTGGATCCACGCAGATTCCAGAACTTTCCATCACAGAAATGTGGGGAAAATGTGTGTTTTTTGTCCAGTTTTTTACGTTTGCAAGGGATTATGGGTAACAGACCCTGGTGGGAGGCACTCAAGTCACCTCATCCTGGATTCCCCTGTGTGTCTAGTTTTCAAAAATATATAGGTTTGCTAGGTTTCCCTAGGTGCCGGCAGAGCTAGGGTTCAAAAACTACAGCTAGTCACTTTGCCAAAAAAGGGTAATTTTTCACTGCAAAATTGAGGTGTGACCACGTTGTGTTTTGCGCCGTTTCCTGTTGCAGTCACTAGGCCGACCCGCACAAGTGAGGTACCATTTTTCTCATAGGACTTTGGGGAACGCGGGGTGGGTGGAAATTTGTGAATCCACGCAGATTCCAGAACTTTCCATCACAGGAATGTGGGGAAAATGTGTTTTTTTGTCAAATGTTTAGATTTGCAAGGTATTCTGGGTAACAGACCCTGGTGGGAGGCACTCAAGTCACCCCATCCTGGATTTCCCTGGGTGTCTAGTTTTCAAAAATATATAGGTTTGCTAGGTTTCCCTAGGTGCCGGCAGAGCTAGGGTTCAAAAACTACAGCTAGGCACTTTGCCAAAAAAGGGTCATTTTTCACTGCAAAATTGAGGTGTGACCACGTTGCGCTTTGCGCCGTTTCCTGTCGCGGGCACTAGGCCGCCCCGCACAAGTGAGGTACCATTTTTCTCGTAGGACTTTGGGGAACGCGGGGTGGGTGGAATTTTGTGGATCCACGCAGATTCCAGAACTTTCCATCACAGAAATGTGGGGAAAATGTGTTTTTTTTGTCATTTTTTTAGGTTTGCAAGTGATTCTGGGTAACAGACCCTGGTGGGAGGCACTCAACTCACCCCATCCTGGATTCCCTGGGTGTCTAGTTTACAAAAATATATAGGTTTTCTAGGTTTCCCTAGGTGCTGGCAGAGCTAGGGTTCAAAAACTACAGCTAGTCACTTTGCCAAAAAAGGGTCATTTTTCACTGCAAAATTGAGGTGTGACCACGTTGCGTTTTGCGCCGTTTCCTGTCGCGGGCACTAGGCCGACCCGCACAAGTGAGGTACCATTTTTCTCATAGGACTTTGGGGAACGCGGGGTGGGTGGAAATGTGTGCATCCACGCAGATTCCAGAACTTTCCATCACAGAAATGGGGGGAAAATTTGTTTTTTTTGTCAATTTTTTAGGTTTGCAAGGGATTCTGGGTAACAGACCCTGGTGGGAGGCACTCAACTCACCCCATCCTGGATTCCCCTGGGTGTCTAGTTTTCAAAAATATATAGGTTTGCTAGGTTTCCCTAGGTGCCGGCAGAGCTAGGGTTCAAAAACTACAGCTAGGCACTTTGCCAAAAAAGTGTCATTTTTCACTGCAAAATTGAGGTGTGACCATGTTGCGTTTCGCGCCGTTTCCTGTCGCGGGCACTAGGCGACCCGCACAAGTGAGGTACCATTTTTCTCGTAGGGCTTTGGGGAACGCGGGGTGGGTGGAAATGTGTGGATCCACGCAGATTCCAGAACTTTCCATCACAGAAATGTGGGGAAAATGTGTGTTTTTTGTCCAGTTTTTTACGTTTGCAAGGGATTATGGGTAACAGACCCTGGTGGGAGGCACTCAAGTCACCTCATCCTGGATTTCCCTGTGTGTCTAGTTTTCAAAAATATATAGGTTTGCTAGGTTTCCCTAGGTGCCGGCAGAGCTAGGGTTCAAAAACTACAGCTAGTCACTTTGCCAAAAAAGGGTAATTTTTCACTGCAAAATTGAGGTGTGACCACGTTGTGTTTTGCGCCGTTTCCTGTCGCAGGCACTAGGCCGACCCGCACAAGTGAGGTACCATTTTTCTCATAGGACTTTGGGGAACGCGGGGTGGGTGGAAATTTGTGGATCCACGCAGATTCCAGAACTTTCCATCACAGGAATGTGGGGAAAATGTGTTTTTTTGTCAAATGTTTAGGTTTGCAAGGGATTCTGGGTAACAGACCCTGGTGGGAGGCACTCAAGTCACCCCATCCTGGATTTCCCTGGGTGTCTAGTTTTCAAAAATATATAGGTTTGCTAGGTTTCCCTAGGTGCCGGCAGAGCTAGGGTTCAAAAACTACAGCTAGGCACTTTGCCAAAAAAGGGTCATTTTTCACTGCAAAATTGAGGTGTGACCACATTGCGTTTTGCGCCGTTTCCTGTCCCGGGCACTAGGCCGCCCCGCACAAGTGAGGTACCATTTTTCTCGTAGGACTTTGGGGAACGCGGGGTGGGTGGAAATTTGTGCATCCACGCAGATTCTAGAACTTTCCATCACAGAAATGTGGGGAAAATGTGTTTTTTTTGTCAATTCTTTAGGTTTGCAAGGAATTCTGGGTAACAGACCCTGGTGGGAGGCACTCAAGTCACCCCGTCCTGGATTCCCCTGGGTGTCTAGTTTTCAAAAATATATAGGTTTGCTAGGTTTCCCTAGGTGCCGGCAGAGCTAGGGTTAAAAAACAACAGCTAGTCACTTTGCGAAAAAAGGGTCGTTCTTCACTGCAAAATTGAGGTGTGACCACGTTGCGTTTTGCGCCGTTTCCTGTTGCGGGCACTAGGCCTCCCCGCACAAGTGAGGTACCATTTTTCTCGTAGGACGTTGGGGAACGCGGGGTGGGTGGAAATTTGTGGATCCATGCAGATTCCAGAACTTTCCATCACAGAAATGTGGGGAAAATTTGTTTTTTTTGTCATTTTTTTAGGTTTGCAAGTGATTCTGGGTAACAGACCCTGGTGGGAGGCACTCAAGTCACCTCATCCTGGATTCCCCTGGGTGTCTAGTTTTCAAAAATATATAGGTTTGCTAGGTTTCCCTAGGTGCTGGCAGAGCTAGGGTTCAAAAACTACAGCTAGGCACTTTGCCAAAAAAGGGTAATTTTTCACTGCAAAATTGAGGTGTGACCACATTACGTTTTGCTCCGTTTCCTGTCGCGGGCACTAGGCCGACCCGCACAAGTGAGGTACCATTTTTCTCGTAGGACGTTTGGGAACACGGGGTGGGTGGAAATTTGTGGATCCACGCAGATTCCAGAACTTTCCATCACAGAAATGTGGGGAAAATGTGTGTTTTTTTGTCCATTTTTTACGTTTGCAAGGGATTCTGGGTAACAGACCCTGGTGGGAGGCACTCAAGTCACCCCATCCTGGATTCCCCTGGGTGTCTAGTTTACAAAAATATATAGGTTTTCTAGGTTTCCCTAGGTGCTGGCAGAGCTAGGCTTCAAAAACTACAGCTAGTCACTTTGCCAAAAAAGGGTCATTTTTCACTGCAAAATTGAGGTGTGACCACGTTGCGTTTTGCGCCGTTTCCTGTTGCGGGCACTAGGCCGACCCGCACAAGTGAGGTACCATTTTTCTCATAGGACTTTGGGGAACGTGGGGTTGGAGGAAATTTGTAGATCCACACATATTCCAGAACTTTCCATCACAGAAATGTGGGGAAAATGTGTTTTTTTGTCAATTTTTTAGGTTTGCAAGGGATTTTGGGTAACAGAACTTGGTGGGAGGCACTCAAGTCACGCCATCCTGGATTCCCCTGGGTGTCTACTTTTCAAAAATATATAGGTTTGCTAGGTTTCCCTAGGTGCCGGCAGAGCTAGGGTTAAAAAACTACAGCTAGTCACTTTGCCAAAAAAGGGTCATTTTTCACTGAAAAATTGAGGTGTGACAACGTTGCGTTTTACACCGTTTCCTGTAACGGGCACTAGGCTGCCCCGCACAAGTGAGGTACCATTTTTATTGAAGGACTTTGGGGAACGCGGGGTGGGTGGAAATGTGTGCATCCACGCAGATTCCAGAACTTTCCATCACAGAAATGTGGGGAAAATTTGTTTTTTTTGTCAATTTTTTAGGTTTGCAAGGGATTCTGGGTAACAGACCCTGGTGGGAGGCACTCAACTCACCCCATCCTGGATTCCCCTGGGTGTCTAGTTTTCAAAAATATATAGGTTTTCTAGGTTTCCCTAGGTGCCGGCAGAGCTAGGGTTCAAAAACTACAGCTAGGCACTTTGCCCAAAAACTGTCATTTTTCACTGCAAAATTGAGGTGTGACCATGTTGCGTTTCGCGCCGTTTCCTGTCGCGGGCACTATGCGACCCACACAAGTGAGGTACCATTTTTCTCATAGGGCTTTGGGGAACGCGGGGTGGGTGGAAATTTGTGGATCCACGCAGATTCCAGAACTTTCCATCACAGAAATGTGGGGAAATGTGTGTTTTTTGTCCAGTTTTTTACGTTTGCAAGGGATTATGGGTAACAGACCCTGGTGGGAGGCACTCAAGTCACCTCATCCTGGATTCCCCTGCGTGTCTAGTTTTCAAAAATATATAGGTTTACTAGGTTTCCCTAGGTGCCGGCAGAGCTAGGGTTAAAAAACTACAGCTAGGCACTTTGCCAAAAAAGGGTAATTTTTCACTGCAAAATTGAGGTGTGACCTCATTGCGTTTTGCGGCGTTTCCTGTCGCGGGCACTTGGCCGACCCGCACAAGTGAGGTACCAGTTTTCTCATAGGACATTGGGGAACGCGGGGTGGGCGGAAATTTGTGGATCCACGCAGATTCCAGAACTTTCCATCACAGAAATGTGGGGAAAATGTGTGTTTTTTTGTCCATTTTTTACGTTTGCAAGGGATTCTGGGTAACAGACCCTGGTGGGAGGCACTCAAGTCACCCCATCCTGGATTCCCCTGGGTGTCTAGTTTACAAAAATATATAGGTTTTCTAGGTTTCCCTAGGTGCTGGCAGAGCTAGGCTTCAAAAACAACAGCTAGTCACTTTGCCAAAAAAGGGTCATTTTTCACTGCAAAATTGAGGTGTGACCACGTTGCGTTTTGCGCCGTTTCCTGTTGCGGGCACTAGGCCGACCCGCACAAGTGAGGTACCATTTTTCTCATAGGACTTTTGGGAACGTGGGGTGGGAGGAAATTTGTAGATCCACACATATTCCAGAACTTTCCATCACAGAAATGTGAGGAAAATGTGTTTTTTTGTCAATTTTTTAGGTTTGCAAGGGATTTTGGGTAACAGAACCTGGTGGGAGGCACTCAAGTCACGCCATCCTGGATTCCCCTGGGTGTCTACTTTTCAAAAATATATAGGTTTGCTAGGTTTCCCTAGGTGCCGGCAGAGCTAGGGTTCAAAAACTACAGCTAGTCACTTTGCCAAAAAAGGGTCATTTTTCACTGAAAAATTGAGGTGTGACAACGTTGCGTTTTACACCGTTTCCTGTAACGGGCACTAGGCTGCCCCGCACAAGTGAGGTACCATTTTTATTGAAGGACTTTGGGGAACGCGGGGTGGGTGGAAATGTGTGCATCCACGCAGATTCCAGAACTTTCCATCACAGAAATGTGGGGAAAATTTGTTTTTTTTGTCAATTTTTTAGGTTTGCAAGGGATTCTGGGTAACAGACCCTGGTGGGAGGCACTCAACTCACCCCATCCTGGATTCCCCTGGGTGTCTAGTTTTTAAAAATATATAGGTTTGCTAGGTTTCCCTAGGTGCCGGCAGAGCTAGGGTTAAAAAACTACAGCTAGGCACTTTGCCCAAAAAGTGTCATTTTTCACTGCAAAATTGAGGTGTGACCATGTTGTGTTTCGCGCCGTTTCCTGTCGCGGGCACTAGGCGACCCGCACAAGTGAGGTACCATTTTTCTCGTAGGGCTTTGGGGAACGCGGGGTGGGTGGAAATTTGTGGATCTAAGCAGATTCCAGAACTTTCCATCACAGAAATGTGGGGAAATGTGTGTTTTTTGTCCAGTTTTTTACGTTTGCAAGGGATTATGGGTAACAGACCCTGGTGGGAGGCACTCAAGTCACCCCATCCTGGATTCCCCTGGGTGTCTAGTTTACAAAAATATATAGGTTTTCTAGGTTTCCCTAGGTGCTGGCAGAGCTAGGCTTCAAAAACTACAGCTAGTCACTTTGCCAAAAAAGGGTCATTTTTCACTGCAAAATTGAGGTGTGACCACGTTGCGTTTTGCGCCGTTTCCTGTTGCGGGCACTAGGCCGACCCGCACAAGTGAGGTACCATTTTTCTCATAGGACTTTGGGGAACGTGGGGTGGGAGGAAATTTGTAGATCCACACATATTCCAGAACTTTCCATCACAGAAATGTGGGGAAAATGTGTTTTTTTGTCAATTTTTTAGGTTTGCAAGGGATTTTGGGTAACAGAACCTGGTGGGAGGCACTCAAGTCACGCCATCCTGGATTCCCCTGGGTGTCTACTTTTCAAAAATATATAGGTTTGCTAGGTTTCCCTAGGTGCCGGCAGAGCTAGGGTTCAAAAACTACAGCTAGTCACTTTGCCAAAAAAGGGTCATTTTTCACTGAAAAATTGAGGTGTGACAACGTTGCGTTTTACACCGTTTCCTGTAACGGGCACTAGGCTGCCCCGCACAAGTGAGGTACCATTTTTATTGAAGGACTTTGGGGAACGCGGGGTGGGTGGAAATGTGTGCATCCACGCAGATTCCAGAACTTTCCATCACAGAAATGTGGGGAAAATTTGTTTTTTTTGTCAATTTTTTAGGTTTGCAAGGGATTCTGGGTAACAGACCCTGGTGGGAGGCACTCAACTCACCCCATCCTGGATTCCCCTGGGTGTCTAGTTTTCAAAAATATATAGGTTTTCTAGGTTTCCCTAGGTGCCGGCAGAGCTAGGGTTCAAAAACTACAGCTAGGCACTTTGCCCAAAAACTGTCATTTTTCACTGCAAAATTGAGGTGTGACCATGTTGCGTTTCGCGCCGTTTCCTGTCGCGGGCACTATGCGACCCACACAAGTGAGGTACCATTTTTCTCATAGGGCTTTGGGGAACGCGGGGTGGGTGGAAATTTGTGGATCCACGCAGATTCCAGAACTTTCCATCACAGAAATGTGGGGAAATGTGTGTTTTTTGTCCAGTTTTTTACGTTTGCAAGGGATTATGGTCAACAGACCCTGGTGGGAGGCACTCAAGTCACCTCATCCTGGATTCCCCTGCGTGTCTAGTTTTAAAAAATATATAGGTTTACTAGGTTTCCCTAGGTGCCGGCAGAGCTAGGGTTAAAAAACTACAGCTAGGCACTTTGCCAAAAAAGGGTAATTTTTCACTGCAAAATTGAGGTGTGACCACATTGCGTTTTGCGGCGTTTCCTGTCGCGGGCACTTGGCCGACCCGCACAAGTGAGGTACCAGTTTTCTCATAGGACATTGGGGAACGCGGGGTGGGCGGAAATTTGTGGATCCACGCAGATTCCAGAACTTTCCATCACAGAAATGTGGGGAAAATGTGTGTTTTTTTGTCCATTTTTTAAGTTTGCAAGGGATTCTGGGTAACAGACCCTGGTGGGAGGCACTCAAGTCACCCCATCCTGGATTCCCCTGGGTGTCTAGTTTACAAAAATATATAGGTTTTCTAGGTTTCCCTAGGTGCTGGCAGAGCTAGGCTTCAAAAACAACAGCTAGTCACTTTGCCAAAAAAGGGTCATTTTTCACTGCAAAATTGAGGTGTGACCACGTTGCGTTTTGCGCCGTTTCCTGTTGCGGGCACTAGGCCGACCCGCACAAGTGAGGTACCATTTTTCTCATAGGACTTTTGGGAACGTGGGGTGGGAGGAAATTTGTAGATCCACACATATTCCAGAACTTTCCATCACAGAAATGTGGGGAAAATGTGTTTTTTTGTCAATTTTTTAGGTTTGCAAGGGATTTTGGGTAACAGAACCTGGTGGGAGGCACTCAAGTCACGCCATCCTGGATTCCCCTGGGTGTCTACTTTTCAAAAATATATAGGTTTGCTAGGTTTCCCTAGGTGCCGGCAGAGCTAGGGTTCAAAAACTACAGCTAGTCACTTTGCCAAAAAAGGGTAATTTTTCACTGAAAAATTGAGGTGTGACAACGTTGCGTTTTACACCGTTTCCTGTAACGGGCACTAGGCTGCCCCGCACAAGTGAGGTACCATTTTTATTGAAGGACTTTGGGGAACGCGGGGTGGGTGGAAATGTGTGCATCCACGCAGATTCCAGAACTTTCCATCACAGAAATGTGGGGAAAATTTGTTTTTTTTGTAAATTTTTTAGGTTTGCAAGGGATTCTGGGTAACAGACCCTGGTGGGAGGCACTCAACTCACCCCATCCTGGATTCCCCTGGGTGTCTAGTTTTTAAAAATATATAGGTTTGCTAGGTTTCCCTAGGTGCCGGCAGAGCTAGGGTTAAAAAACTACAGCTAGGCACTTTGCCCAAAAAGTGTCATTTTTCACTGCAAAATTGAGGTGTGACCATGTTGTGTTTCGCGCCGTTTCCTGTCGCGGGCACTAGGCGACCCGCACAAGTGAGGTACCATTTTTCTCGTAGGGCTTTGGGGAACGCGGGGTGGGTGGAAATTTGTGGATCTAAGCAGATTCCAGAACTTTCCATCACAGAAATGTGGGGAAATGTGTGTTTTTTGTCCAGTTTTTTACGTTTGCAAGGGATTATGGGTAACAGACCCTGGTGGGAGGCACTCAAGTCACCTCATCCTGGATTCCCCTGCGTGTCTAGTTTTCAAAAATATATAGGTTTGCTAGGTTTCCCTAGGTGCCGGCAGAGCTAGGGTTAAAAAACTACAGCTAGGCACTTTGCCAAAAAAGGGTAATTTTTCACTGCAAAATTGAGGTGTGACCACATTGCGTTTTGCGCCGTTTCCTGTCACGGGCACTAGGCCGACCCGCACAAGTGAGGTACCATTTTTCTCGTAGGACTTTGGGGAATGCGGGGTGGGTGGAAATTTGTGGATCCACGCAGATTCCAGAACTTTCCATCACAGAAATGTGGGGAAAATGTGTGTTTTTTTGTCCATTTTTTACGTTTGCAAGGGATTCTGGGTAACAGACCCTGGTGGGAGGCACTCAAGTCACCCCATCCTGGATTCCCCTGGGTGTCTAGTTTACAAAAATATATAGGTTTTCTAGGTTTCCCTAGGTGCTGGCAGAGCTAGGGTTCAAAAACTACAGCTAGTCACTTTGCCAAAAAAGGGTCATTTTTCACTGCAAAATTGAGGTGTGACCACGTTGCGTTTTGCGCCGTTTCCTGTCGCGGGCACTTGGCCGACCCGCACAAGTGAGGTACCAGTTTTCTCGTAGGACATTGGGGAATGCGGGGTGGGTGGAAATTTGTGGATCCACGCAGATTCCAGAACTTTCCATCACAGAAATGTGGGGAAAATGTGTTTTTTTTTGTCAATTTTTTAGGTTTGCAAGGGATTCTGGGTAACAGACCCTGGTGGGAGGCACTCAACTCATCACATCCTGGATTCCCCTGGGTGTCTAGTTTTCAAAATTATATAGGTTTGCTAGGTTTCCCTAGGTGCCGGCAGAGCTAGGGTTCAAAAACTACAGCTAGTCACTTTGCCAAAAAAGGGTAATTTTTCACTGCAAAATTGAGGTGTGACCACGTTGCGTTTTGCGCCGTTTCCTGTCGCGGGCACTAGGCCGCCCCGCACAAGTGAGGTACCATTTTTCTCGTAGGACTTTGGGGAACACGGGGTGGGTGGAAATTTGTGCATCCACGCAGATTCCAGAACTTTCCATCACAGAAATATGGGGAAAATGTGTTTTTTTTGTCAATTGTTTAGGTTTCCAAGGGATTCTGGGTAACAGACCCTGGTGGGAGGCACTCAACTCACCCCATCCTGGATTCCCCTGGGTGTCTAGTTTTTAAAAATATATAGGTTTGCTAGGTTTCCCTAGGTGCCGGCAGAGCTAGGGTTAAAAAACTACAGCTAGGCACTTTGCCCAAAAAGTGTCATTTTTCACTGCAAAATTGAGGTGTGACCATGTTGCGTTTCGCGCCGTTTCCTGTCGCGGGCACTAGGCGACCCGCACAAGTGAGGTACCATTTTTCTCGTAGGGCTTTGGGGAACGCGGGGTGGGTGGAAATTTGTGGATCTAAGCAGATTCCAGAACTTTCCATCACAGAAATGTGGGGAAATATGTGTTTTTTGTCCAGTTTTTTACGTTTGCAAGGGATTATGGGTAACAGACCCTGGTGGGAGGCACTCAAGTCACCCCATCCTGGATTCCCCTGCGTGTCTAGTTTTCAAAAATATATAGGTTTGCTAGGTTTCCCTAGGTGCCGGCAGAGCTAGGGTTAAAAAACTACAGCTAGGCACTTTGCCAAAAAAGGGTAATTTTTCACTGCAAAATTGAGGTGTGACCACATTGCGTTTTGCGCCGTTTCCTGTCACGGGCACTAGGCCGACCCGCACAAGTGAGGTACCATTTTTCTCGTAGGACTTTGGGGAATGCGGGGTGGGTGGAAATTTGTGGATCCACGCAGATTCCAGAACTTTCCATCACAGAAATGTGGGGAAAATGTGTGTTTTTTTGTCCATTTTTTACGTTTGCAAGGGATTCTGGGTAACAGACCCTGGTGGGAGGCACTCAAGTCACCCCATCCTGGATTCCCCTGGGTGTCTAGTTTACAAAAATATATAGGTTCTCTAGGTTTCCCTAGGTGCTGGCAGAGCTAGGGTTCAAAAACTACAGCTTGTCACTTTGCCAAAAAAGGGTCATTTTTCACTGCAAAATTGAGGTGTGACCACGTTGCGTTTTGCGCCGTTTCCTGTCGCGGGCTGTGAGAAGTTGGCCTGGTATATGATGCTCACTAGTTAAAGTGATCACCTTGTACCATGCCAAGCAACCCTTATGGTGTGGTTGTAAGTCAACCTTTTCGGACTAGCTGCCCTAGTGGTAGCGTAGGCTAAGCAGTCTTTGAGGCTAAACTCGTGAAGCGTGTTAAGCCAGCTGTTTCACCAAATGTAACCCCCTTTTATACCAATGAAAGGACACCACACAGATATATATTCAAAATATATATGTATTTATTTCTCAAAGTAACCCCTAGTCTCTTTATGAGCACAGGAGCACAAATCGTCAAACAAGATTATCACAGAATACACAGAAGTTGCACGTTATATGGATAGGCCCTGGTGGCCACTCAAACCATATACTAAAATAGTGGTATAAGTACCACGAACAGAAAAGGGAAAAGGCCTAGGGCCTCTAGAATCGCTGGGCCTACAAGGAGCTAACGTCAGTTAGTGACCAGGAGGTCCACGGGTGGCGTGTGCAGAGCAAATAGTCACACGCGTGCTCCCATAGGTTTCAATGGGTGCGTAAAAAGTACAAAGTTACTGCAAAGAGGATCTTCCGGATGGACTAGGAACTCAAGATTTGGAACACAGGCACTAGAGATGTAATACTACACTTGGGCACAGGTGTGCCAGCTTTACCTCACCCACAGGAAGCGGGTGCATAGGCCTCGAAGTGCGTCGGGTTTCTTCTATCTGTTCCGTGGAGCTTGAAGACAAAGATGCTGCAGGCGGTCGGTCCGGGAGATATGCAGTGGATCCAAGAGTGGATCGGAGATGTTGAAGACCTGTAAGCAGAGGGGACAGTGTTCACAGTCACTAGCCAGTGACCCGCGTGGCACCAGGTGGGTACCAGGCGATGTCGGGTGCAAACAGGTGATGAGGGGTAGCTTGTCTCCGCAGCCACGTGGTCCCTGAAGGTCGACGACATCCAGGAGTCGGCTCACGAGCTGTCCCACGCAGGCTCTCGCTGTCGGCGGTGTCGGCGACTTGATCGAAGCAAACGAGCCTTGGCAAAAGCAATTGTAGGAGGATTCGGAAATCAGCTGTTGGTTCTGACCAGCAAGGTCAGAGGGATTGCTCCTTTGGAGGGGAGCAAGGGCCAGTCTGGAGCAACCAGACCAGCAGTGTATTTCGTAGAGTTCGTCGCCAAGATGGCCACTAGCCAGCGGGCCAGCAACCGGTTAGGCGCGTCGAGTGGCAAAATGCAGAAGGGCCCCACGCAGATCGTGGAGATGCTGGAGGGCTCACCTTTGGTGCAGATGCTGCTCGGGGGTTGGGCTTCTCAGGACCCAAAGAACAACTTGGAGGGAGCCTCTGTTGTTGCACTTGTCAGCTTGTCGTAGTCGTTCCAAGATGGCTGGCTCCACGTGTCTCGGTGCCTCCACGGGTCTCCTCTTTTCAGGGACTGTGGATCGGGCGGTGAGAGGTCTGGAGGTCCAGGTCTTGTCAGTCTCTGGGCTCGGGCTCTGGCGGGAGGCGGCAGCAAAGCAGACGTTGATTCGCTGGATGGTGCTTGCGTTAGCAAGGTGGTCACTCCCTGACCACAGGGGAGATTTTCTTCAGTCTTCTGTGCAGCAGAATGTCGAAGTTCCCGTCTTCTTCTTAGTTTCAAGTTGATTCCAGGATGTCTGAAGTCTTAGGACACAGCTCCTACCTTTAAGCGGATTCTAGTGGCCGGACTACCTGCTAGGTCCCTCCCTATGGGTGGGACCAGGAAGGGGGGTGGTTACACCCCCAATCCTTTGTCCAGCTCGCCCCAGGCCCGGGACTGGTGTGCCCCAGGACCGGTTTGGACTGGCATATGCACCGAGGCTCCTTGTGAGCCACAGGCATGTCTGGTTTCTTTCAAGCCCTACCTGACCAATACACAAAATCCTGTCTGGGGTGGTGCATGCACCTCCCCTGGCAGGAAACCCTTTGTCCACACCTCCCAAGCTGGAAGGACTCCCAGCAGCAGGAGGGCAGACTTGTGTCTGTGGTGGCAGCATCCATTTTGTGGAGCTGAGGCTATGTCTGATTTTACCCGGGTTTCAGGTACTGTACATGTCGTGTCCCTCTAGAAGGGTGGAATGCTAACCCCGTCGCCAGAATTGGCGAGGGGTTAGTATTCCAATTCGTATGACACCTTACTCGACATGTTTTGATAAAGCCAAACCAAAGATAGCATTTAACCGCGAGGTTCATAATGCACTTAAGAGTATATGGTATGACGATATCTGGAAACAGTAGAAGGAAGTTGTTCCGACCACTGCAGACAGGCTCAGCTCATGCCAGAGCACCATCTCACATGGAACCAAGCACTCTGCCTTCAGGATTGTTAAGGCCTGCCATAGGAGTGACTTATAGGTTACCAGGTGTCCCATTTAAGGTTAGGTATAGGTATACTACACCTAAGTAAGAGGTGATTACACCAACTTACCCCAGCTGAGTGATCAGCCAGTTGTGTCAGATTGTTAGGCCAAGCCTGGGGTGGCATAATACATGCTGCAGCCCTTGGCAGGCCTTGGGTACACCAATGCCCTGGGTACCTAGTGTACACTGGTACAGGGGCTGACAGGGTGATCCACTTCCAATTGGTTATGCACCTAGGGTGCATAGTTGTAATTTAGTAGAGAGAACAGCAGGCTGGGGGTCTGATTGGCAGGCCCACAGCCTCAATATGTCAAAAACCAGTGAAGCAAAAAGCAAAAATTTGGGGTGACCATAGGATAGCAGACCCTACTCTCCTACACAACCCCCCCCCAAACGCTGGGACATTAAACTAGCCTTGACCAGTCTCGTCTTCATGTCCTAAGTGGAAGTACCTGGAGAGACCATCTGCATTCCCATGGTCAGTACCTGGCCGGTGCTCCACTGTAAAGTCCATCCCCTGTAGGGAAATGGACCACCTAAGCAGTTTGGGGTTTTCACCCTTCATCTGATTTAGCCACAAGAGGGGCTTATGGTCGGTCTGAATCTTGAAGTGAGTGCCAAACAAGTATGGCCTCAGCTTCTTCAGGGCCCACACCACAGCAAAGGCCTCCCTCTCAATAGCTGACCAATTCTTCTCTCTGGGGGTCAACCTTCTGCTAATAAAAGCAATGGGTTGGTCTTGACCATCTACATTAAGTTGTGACAGCACAGCTCCCACACCCAACTCAGAAGCATCTGTTTGGACAATAAACTCTTTGGAGTAGTCAGGACTTTTCAGGATAGGTGCAGAGCACATGGCCTTCTTCAGGTCATCAAATGCCTTTTGACAGCTTACTGTCCACTGAACCTTTTTGGGCATCTTCTTGGATGTCAGATCATTAAGAGGAGTCACAATGGACCCATAGTTCTTAACAAACTTCCTGTAGTACCCAGTCAAGCCCAAGAAAGCTCGAACTTGAGTCTGGGTGGTTGGAGGGGACCAGTCCTGGATGGATTGTATCTTACTCTCCAGTGGTTGAACTTGGCCTCCACCTACAAGGTGGCCCAAATATACAACCTTACTCTGCCCTATCTGGCACTTAGTAGCCTTGATAGTGAGGCCTGCCCTCTGCAGGGCCTCAAGAGCCTTCTTCAGGTGGATCAGGTGATCCTGCCAGGTGGAGCTAAAGACAGCAATGTCATCCAGATATGCTGCGCAAAAGTCATCCAACCCAGTAAGGACTTGGTTCACCAGCCTTTGGAAGGTGGCAGGTGCATTCTTCAGACCAAAGGGCATCACCACAAACTGGTAGTGCCCACCTGGGGTTGAGAATGCTGTTTTGGCCTTAGACTCCTCAGCTAATCTGATTTGCCAATAGCCAGCTGTTAAGTCAAATGTGCTCAAAAACTTTGCAGAAGCTAGTTTGTCTATGAGCTCATCTGCCCTTGGAATAGGGTGTGCATCTGTCCTGGTGACAGCATTGAGTTCTCTGTAATCCACACAGAACCTCATCTCTCTCTTGCCATCTTTGGTGTGAGGTTTGGGGACCAGAACCACTGGGCTAGCCCAGGGGCTCTCTGAGGGTTCAATGACACCTAATTCCAGCATTTTATGTACCTCAGCCTTTATACAGTCCCTGACGTGGTCAGGTTGTCTGTAAAGCTTGTTCTTTACAGGCAGACTGTCACCAGTGTCCACAACATGGGTACACCAGTCAGTTTGACTAGGTATCAAGGAAAACATATGTGAAAATGATTGTAGAACCTGTCTACATTCAGTCTGCTGATGGGCAGTGAGGTTGCCTCCAAGGGTCACTCCTTCAACTGAGCCATCTTCAGGGTTCTGAGACAACAGGTCTGGGAGAGGGTCACTCTCTTCCTCCTGTCCCTCATCTGTAGCCATGAGCAAGCCCATGTCTGCCCTGTCAACATATGCTTTAAGCCTGTTAACATGGAGTACCCTGTGGGGACTCCTGGGAGTTCCTAGGTCCACCAAGTAGGTGACCTCTCCCTTCTTTTCCAGGATTGTATGGGGTCCAGACCATTTGTCTTGGAGTGCTGCTGGGGCCACTGGCTCCAACACCCATACCTTCTGTCCTGGCTGATACTCAACCAAGACAGCCTTTTGGTCATGCCAAGCTTTCTGTAAGGCCTGGCTTGCCTCAAGGTTTTTAGATGCCTTCTCCATATACTCAGCCATCCTGGAGCGGAGACCAAGTACATAGTCCACTATGTCTAGCTTAGGCTTTTTGAGAGGTAACTCCCATCCTTCCTTCACCAAACACAGTGGGCCTCTCACAGGGTGCCCAAACAACAATTCAAAGGGGCTGTAGCCAACTCCTTTTTGTGGGACCTCTCTGTAAGCAAACAGAAGGCAGGGTAGAAGGATGTCCCATCTTCGCCTGAGCTTTTCAGGTAATCCTTTGATCATACCCTTTAGGGTCTTGTTGAATCTCTCAACAAGCCCATTGCATTGTGGGTGATAAGGGGTGGTGAACTTGTAGTTGACACCAGATTCCTTCCACATAGCTGTCAAGTATCCTGACATAAAGTTGGTACCTCTGTCAGATACTACCTCCTTAGGAAACCCCACTCTGGAGAATACTCCCAGCAGGGCCCTGGCCACAACAGGTGCTGTAGTGGTCCTAAGGGGAATTGCCTCTGGATACCTGGTGGCATGATCCACTACCACCAGTATAAATCTGTGCCCAGATGCAGTGGGAGGATCCATGGGACCCACTATGTCTATTCCCACTCTTTCAAAGGGGACCCCCACCACAGGTAGTGGGATTAGGGGGGCCTTTGTTGTGCCACCTGATTTGCCACTGGCTTGGCAGGTGACACAGGAGCGACAAAACTCCTTTGTATCTTCATTCATATGAGGCCAGTGAAAGTGAGGGACAAGCCTGTCCCAAGTCTTGTTCTGGCCTAAGTGTCCTGCTAAAGGAATGTCATGGGCCAAGGTAAGAAGGAAGCCCCTAAATTGCAGAGGTATGACCAACCTCCTGGTAGCACCAGGCTTGGGGTCTCTAGCCTCTGAATAAAGGAGCCCTTCATCCCAATACACTTTATGGGTACCTTGAGCATTCCCAGCAGCCTCAGCAGCAGCCAGCTGTCTGAGGGGTTCAAGAGAGGGACAGGATAACTGAGCCTGCCTCAAGTCAGCCCTTGAAGGTCCCCCTGTCCCCAGAAACTCAACCTGATCAGGTTCAAGCTCTTCAGGGACAGTTCCTTCAGGGTCCTCTAGATCAGCTTCCTGGGAAGGCTGATCATCACTCTGAGGCAGGGGGGAAGGCACAGCCTTGACCCTCCTGTTCTTCTTCTTGGTAGGTGCTTGGTCCATTGTTCCAGGATCCAAGACCTGAGGTTCAGTGAGGCACTTTTTGGCCTGTGACCTGGTCACAGCAAGGACATGTGATGATATACCTAACATCTCTGCATGAGTCCTGTACTCCACTTCGGACCATAGAGAACTCTCTAGGTCATTGCCCAACAAACATTCTACTGGGAGGTCTGCACTAACCACAACCCTTTTGAGGCCAGTTACCCCTCCCCATGAGAAGTTAACAACTGCCACACTATGTGAAGTAGTGGCATTGCTGGCATTGGTCACCAGGTAGTTCTCACCTGGTATGTACTGTCCCGGGTCCACAAAGCCTGGTGTCACCATAGTGACACTGGCACATGTGTCCCTGTAGGCTTGAGCCACTTTGTCATTAATTAAAGGAGTCTGTCTGTACTTGCCCAGGTTACTGGGGCTCACAGTCAGGGACAAATCAATGTCCCCATCACAGATCAAGACTGCCTGTGTAAGGGTTCTGTCTAAGTCAGAATCTCCTTCAGTTCCCATAGTGATTCCCACTACACCCTTTGTCTGGGGACCAACACTGCTAACAGTAGTACTGGGAGCAGATGCCTTAGGGGCAACAGTGTTGGGGGCTCCACCCTTTTTGCAATCACTAGTCCAGTGAGTTGTATTTTTACAATGATTGCACCAGGGTTTCTTCTGACCTTCTTTCTTCTTCTTGGACTGTTGGGACCCACCCTCCTTAGCAGTAGTTTGGGGCCCTGTTGAAGACTTCTGGTCTTTAGGTTTCTGATCTCCACCCTTTTGGTCTGTTTTCTTCTGATCACCCCCTTGGCCCTGGTTCTGGTTCTTTTGCTTAACCCTGGTTCTGACCCATTTGTCTGCCTTCTTTCCCAATTCTTGGGGAGAGGTCAGATCAGAGTCAACCAAGTGTTGATGCAGTTGCTGGTTTTGACAGTTATTTAAAATCTGTTCTCTCATCATCAAATTATACAATCCTGTAAAATCAGATACCTTACTTCCCAGCAACCAACCCTCCAAAGCCTTAGTGGCACATTCAATGTATTCAGACCAGTCCTGAGTCTGTGTCTTTTGGGTGTCTCTGAACATTAACCTGTACTGTTCAGTGGTTAAGCCTAACCCATCTACCAGAACACTCTTCAGGACTCTGTAGTTTCTGACATCCTCTTCTCTAACAGTGAGGAGTCTGTCTCTGCCTCTTCCTTCAAAGGAGAGCCAGAGGATTGCTGCCCACTGGTCTTCAGGAACCTGCTGTACTTTGCAGGCTCTCTCAAGAGCAGTTATCCATTTGTGGATGTCATCCCCACTTTTGTAGGGGGGCACAACCTTAGACAGGTTCCTATTGTCAAAGACCCTATCTTTGTCCTTAGGGACAATGCTGCCACCAGTGGGTATAGACCCACTCTCTCTAGGTTGCCTAGCCTTGTTCAGTTTTTCTTCCATCAGGGCTACTTCTAGCTCCTGCTTCCTGATCCTCAGCTGGGCTTCCTGCATTCTGGCCTCATGTTCCCTCCTCTGAGGGGTGGTCATCCTTTTCCTGGAGTGACCTTGAGAGCCTCTAGAGCCATGAGAAGCATTGGAGTCACCTGAGTGATTCCTTTGCGTCCCAAGCCCTGTGTTAAGTCCACTGGGGAGATCCAATGGGGTGAACCCATTGTCAGTCCCCAATAGCCTTAGTTTAGCTGGGCCAAGTATAATACTTGGCACTGGGCTAGTTCTCCCTTCATCATCACTACTTTCTGTATCCTCACCACTTTCCTCCCCTGTAGTATGGTTCTCATCTAAGGGATGGCTATTGGAACTGGGTACCTCTGTAGTATCTTCAGAAGGGGGGCCTCCTGTTCCTGACCCTAAGGGGGCTAACTGGGAAGCTTTCTTGAGTGCTCTCTGATTCTCATCATTCTGTAAGAGCTCTCTGAGCTCAGCAGAGTTTGGGTTCTTGGGCTGTTTAAGGCCTCTAAGAGTTGCCAAATGCCTGAGCTCATTCTGATTAAGGGTAGCAAAGCTGGATGTTGCCCTCTGGGGGTCACTCTCAACAGAGATGGGTACAGTGGACCCCTCTGCCCCGGCCATTGCTCTTAAGTGTGGGTGGATGTGTTGCAATCTACCTACACTTGTGTTTACCTACTAAACCTATCTAGTAGTTGTAGTCAGGGTGTGCTACTCCCTTTGCTCTACAACAACTAAGTTCAGTAGAACTTATGTATATCTAATCTTGTTTTATATGTACCTACAGGTACCTATGTGATCTTTCAATTGGTAACCAAGAGATTACAATGGTAAAACACAGCAAGCTCAAATCCAACCGCTGCTCACCAATGTGAGAAGTTGGCCTGGTATATGATGCTCACTAGTTAAAGTGATCACCTTGTACCATGCCAAGCAACCCTTATGGTGTGGTTGTAAGTCAACCTTTTCGGACTAGCTGCCCTAGTGGTAGCGTAGGCTAAGCAGTCTTTGAGGCTAAACTCGTGAAGCGTGTTAAGCCAGCTGTTTCACCAAATGTAACCCCCTTTTATACCAATGAAAGGACACCACACAGATATATATTCAAAATATATATGTATTTATTTCTCAAAGTAACCCCTAGTCTCTTTATGAGCACAGGAGCACAAATCGTCAAACAAGATTATCACAGAATACACAGAAGTTGCACGTTATATGGATAGGCCCTGGTGGCCACTCAAACCATATACTAAAATAGTGGTATAAGTACCACGAACAGAAAAGGGAAAAGGCCTAGGGCCTCTAGAATCGCTGGGCCTACAAGGAGCTAACGTCAGTTAGTGACCAGGAGGTCCACGGGTGGCGTGTGCAGAGCAAATAGTCACACGCGTGCTCCCATAGGTTTCAATGGGTGCGTAAAAAGTACAAAGTTACTGCAAAGAGGATCTTCCGGATGGACTAGGAACTCAAGATTTGGAACACAGGCACTAGAGATGTAATACTACACTTGGGCACAGGTGTGCCAGCTTTACCTCACCCACAGGAAGCGGGTGCATAGGCCTCGAAGTGCGTCGGGTTTCTTCTATCTGTTCCGTGGAGCTTGAAGACAAAGATGCTGCAGGCGGTCGGTCCGGGAGAGATGCAGTGGATCCAAGAGTGGATCGGAGATGTTGAAGACCTGTAAGCAGAGGGGACAGTGTTCACAGTCACTAGCCAGTGACCCGCGTGGCACCAGGTGGGTACCAGGCGATGTCGGGTGCAAACAGGTGATGAGGGGTAGCTTGTCTCCGCAGCCACGTGGTCCCTGAAGGTCGACGACGTCCAGGAGTCGGCTCACGAGCTGTCCCACGCAGGCTCTCGCTGTCGGCGGTGTCGGCGACTTGATCGAAGCAAACGAGCCTTGGCAAAAGCAATTGTAGGAGGATTTGGAAATCAGCTGTTGGTTCTGACCAGCAAGGTCAGAGGGATTGCTCCTTTGGAGGGGAGCAAGGGCCAGTCTGGAGCAACCAGACCAGCAGTGTATTTCGTAGAGTTCGTTGCCAAGATGGCCACTAGCCAGCGGGCCAGCAACCGGTTAGGCGCGTCGAGTGGCAAAATGCAGAAGGGCCCCACGCAGATCGTGGAGATGCTGGAGGGCTCACCTTTGGTGCAGATGCTGCTCGGGGGTTGGGCTTCTCAGGACCCAAAGCACAACTTGGAGGGAGCCTCTGTTGTTGCACTTGTCAGCTTGTCGTAGTCGTTCCAAGATGGCTGGCTCCACGTGTCTCGGTGCCTCCACGGGTCTCCTCTTTTCAGGGACTGTGGATCGGGCGGTGAGAGGTCTCGAGGTCCAGGTCTTGTCAGTCTCTGGGCTCGGGCTCCGGCGGGAGGCGGCGGCAAAGCAGACGTTGATTCGCTGGATGGTGCTTGCGTTAGCAAGGTGGTCACTCCCTGACCACAGGGGAGATTTTCTTCAGTCTTCTGTGCAGCAGAATGTCGAAGTTCCCGTCTTCTTCTTAGTTTCAAGTTGATTCCAGGATGTCTGAAGTCTTAGGACACAGCTCCTACCTTTAAGCGGATTCTAGGGGCCGGACTACCTGCTAGGTCCCTCCCTATGGGTGGGACCAGGAAGGGGGGTGGGTACACCCCCAATCCTTTGTCCAGCTCGCCCCAGGCCCGGGACTGGTGTGCCCCAGGACCGGTTTGGACTGGCATATGCACCGAGGCTCCTTGTGAGCCACAGGCATGTCTGGTTTCTTTCAAGCCCTACCTGACCAATACACAAAATCCTGTCTGGGGTGGTGCATGCACCTCCCCTGGCAGGAAACCCTTTGTCCACACCTCCCAAGCTGGAAGGACTCCCAGCAGCAGGAGGGCAGACTTGTGTCTGTGGTGGCAGCATCCATTTTGTGGAGCTGAGGCTATGTCTGATTTTACCCGGGTTTCAGGTACTGTACATGTCGTGTCCCTCTAGAAGGGTGGAATGCTAACCCCGTCGCCAGAATTGGCGAGGGGTTAGTATTCCAATTCGTATGACACCTTACTCGACATGTTTTGATAAAGCCAAACCAAAGATAGCATTTAACCGCGAGGTTCATAATGCACTTAAGAGTATATGGTATGACGATATCTGGAAACAGTAGAAGGAAGTTGTTCCGACCACTGCAGACAGGCTCAGCTCATGCCAGAGCACCATCTCACATGGAACCAAGCACTCTGCCTTCAGGATTGTTAAGGCCTGCCATAGGAGTGACTTATAGGTTACCAGGTGTCCCATTTAAGGTTAGGTATAGGTATACTACACCTAAGTAAGAGGTGATTACACCAACTTACCCCAGCTGAGTGATCAGCCAGTTGTGTCAGATTGTTAGGCCAAGCCTGGGGTGGCATAATACATGCTGCAGCCCTTGGCAGGCCTTGGGTACACCAATGCCCTGGGTACCTAGTGTACACTGGTACAGGGGCTGACAGGGTGATCCACTTCCAATTGGTTATGCACCTAGGGTGCATAGTTGTAATTTAGTAGAGAGAACAGCAGGCTGGGGGTCTGATTGGCAGGCCCACAGCCTCAATATGTCAAAAACCAGTGAAGCAAAAAGCAAAAATTTGGGGTGACCATAGGATAGCAGACCCTACTCTCCTACACGGGCACTTGGCCGACCCGCACAAGTGAGGTACCAGTTTTCTCGTAGGACATTGGGGAATGCGGGGTGGGCGGAAATTTGTGGATCCACGCAGATTCCAGAACTTTCCATCACAGAAATGTGGGGAAAATGTGTTTTTTTTGTCAATGTTTTAGGTTTGCAAGGGATTCTGGGTAACAGACCCTGGTGGGAGGCACTCAACTCACCACATCCTGGATTCCCCTGGGTGTCTAGTTTTCAAAATTATATAGGTTTGCTAGGTTTCCCTAGGTGCCGGCAGAGCTAGGGTTCAAAAACTACAGCTAGTCACTTTGCCAAAAAAGGGTAATTTTTCACTGCAAAATTGAGGTGTGACCACGTTGCGTTTTGCGCCGTTTCCTGTCGCGGGCACTAGGCCGCCCCGCACAAGTGAGGTACCATTTTTCTCGTAGGACTTTGGGGAACGCGGGGTGGGTGGAAATTTGTGCATCCACGCAGATTCCAGAACTTTCCATCACAGAAATATGGGGAAAATGTGTATTTTTTGTCAATTGTTTAGGTTTCCAAGGGATTCTGGGTAACAGACCCTGGTGGGAGGCACTCAACTCACCACATCCTGGATTCCCCTGGGTGTCTAGTTTTCAAAAATATATAGGTTTGCTAGGTTTCCCTAGGTGCCGGCAGAGCTAGGGTTCAAAAACTACAGCTAGTCACTTTGCCAAAAAAGGGTAATTTTTCACTGCAAAATTGAGGTGTGACCACATTGCGTTTTGCGCCGTTTCCTGTCGCGGGCACTAGGCCGACCCGCACAAGTGAGGTACCATTTTTCTCATAGGACTTTGGGGAACGCGGGATGGGTGGAAATTTGTGGATCCACGCAGATTCCAGAACTTTCCATCACAGGAATGTGGGGAAAATGTGTTTTTTTGTCAAATGTTTAGGTTTTCAAGGGATTCTGGGTAACAGACCCTGGTGGGAGGCACTCAAGTCACCCCATCCTGGATTTCCCTGGGTGTCTAGTTTTCAAAAATATATAGGTTTGCTAGGTTTCCCTAGGTGCCGGCAGAGCTAGGGTTCAAAAACTACAGCTAGGCACTTTGCCAAAAAAGGGTCATTTTTCACTGCAAAATTGAGGTGTGACCACGTTGCGTTTTGCGCCGTTTCCTGTCGCGGGCACTAGGCCGCCCCGCACAAGTGAGGTACCATTTTTCTTGTAGGACTTTGGGGAATGCGGGGTGGGTGGAAATTTGTGCATCCACGCAGATTCCAGAACTTTCCATCACAGAAATGTGGGGAAAATGTGTGTTTTTTGTCCAGTTTTTTACGTTTGCAAGGGATTCTGGGTAACAGACCCTGGTGGGAGGCACTCAAGTGAACCCATCCTGGATTCTCCTGGGTGTCTAGTTTTCAAAAATATATAGGTTTGCTAGGTTTCCCTAGGTGCCGGCAGGGCTAGGCTTCAAAAACTACAGCTAGTCACTTTGCTAAAAAAGGGTCATTTTTCACTGCAAAATTGAGGTGTGACCACGTTGCGTTTTGCGCCGTTTCCTGTTGCGGGCACTAGGCCGACCCGCACAAGTGAGGTACCATTTTTCTCATAGGACTTTGGGGAACGTGGGGTGGGAGGAAATTTGTAGATCCACACATATTCCAGAACTTTCCATCACAGAAATGTGGGGAAAATGTGTTTTTTTGTCAATTTGTTAGGTTTGCAAGGGATTTTGGGTAACAGAACCTGGTGGGAGGCACTCAACTCACCACATCCTGGATTCCCCTGGGTGTCTAGTTTTCAAAAATATATAGGTTTGCTAGGTTTCCCTAGGTGCCGGCAGAGCTAGGGTTCAAAAACTACAGCTAGTCACTTTGCCAAAAAAGGGTAATTTTTCACTGCAAAATTGAGGTGTGACCACGTTGCGTTTTGCGCCGTTTCCTGTCGCGGGCACTAGGCCGCCCCGCACAAGTGAGGTACCATTTTTCTCGTAGGACTTTGGGGAACGCGGTGTGGGTGGAAATTTGTGGATCCACGCATATTCCAGAACTTTCCATCACAGAAATGTGGGGAAAATGTGGTTTTTTTGTCATTTTTTTAGGTTTGCAAGTGATTCTGGGTAACAGACCCTGGTGGGAGGCACTCAAGTCACCTCATCCTGGATTCCCCTGGGTGTCTAGTTTTCAAAAATATATAGGTTTGCTAGGTTTCCCTAGGTGCCGGCAGAGCTAGGGTTCAAAAACTACAGCTAGTCACTTTGCCAAAAAAGGGTAATCTTTCACTGCAAAATTGAGGTGTGACCACGTTGCGTTTTGCGCCGTTTCCTGTCGCGGGCACTAGGCCGACCTGCACAAGTGAGGTACCATTTTTCTCATAGGACTTTGGGGAACGCGGGGTGGGTGGAAATTTGTGCATCCACGCAGATTCCAGAACTTTCCATCACAGAAATGTGGGGAAAATGTGTTTTTTTTGTCAATTCTTTAGGTTTGCAAGGAATTCTGGGTAACAGACCCTGGTAGGAGGCACTCAAGTTACCCCATCCTGGATTCCCCTGGGTGTCTAGTTTTCAAAAATATATAGGTTTGCTAGGTTTCCCTAGGTGCCGGCAGGGCTAGAGTTCAAAAACTACAGCTAGTCACTTTGCCAAAAAAGGGTAATTTTTCACTGCAAAATTGAGGTGTGAACACGTTGCGTTTTGCGCCGTTTTCTGTCACGGGCACTAGGCCGACCCACACAAGTGAGGTACCATTGTTCTTGTAGGACTTTGGGGAACGCGGTGTGGGTGGAAATTTGTGGATCCACGCATATTCCAGAACTTTCCATCACAGAAATGTGGGGAAAATTTGTTTTGTTTGTCATTTTTTACGTTTGCAAGGGATTCTGGGTAACAGACCCTGGTGGGAGGCACTCAAGTGAACCCAACCTGGATTCTCCTGGGTGTCTAGTTTTCAAAAATATATAGGTTTGCTAGGTTTCCCTAGGTGCCGGTAGGGCTAGGGTTCAAAAACTACAGCTAGGCACTTTGCCAAAAAAGGGTAATTTTTCACTGCAAAATTGAGGTGTGACCACATTGCGTTTTGCGCCGTTTCCTGTTGCGGGCACTAGGCCGACCCGCACAAGTGAGGTACCATTTTTCTCATAGGACTTTGGGGAACGTGGGGTGGGAGGAAATTTGTAGATCCACACATATTCCAGAACTTTCCATCACAGAAATGTGGGGAAAATGTGTTTTTTTGTCAATTTGTTAGGTTTGCAAGGGATTTTGGGTAACAGAACCTGGTGGGAGGCACTCAACTCACCACATCCTGGATTCCCCTGGGTGTCTAGTTTTCAAAAATATATAGGTTTGCTAGGTTTCCCTAGGTGCCGGCAGAGCTAGGGTTCAAAAACTACAGCTAGTCACTTTGCCAAAAAAGGGTAATTTTTCACTGCAAAATTGAGGTGTGACCACGTTGCGTTTTGCGCCGTTTCCTGTCGCGGGCACTAGGCCGCCCCGCACAAGTGAGGTACCATTTTTCTCGTAGGACTTTGGGGAACGCGGTGTGGGTGGAAATTTGTGGATCCACGCATATTCCAGAACTTTCCATCACAGAAATGTGGGGAAAATGTGGTTTTTTTGTCATTTTTTTAGGTTTGCAAGTGATTCTGGGTAACAGACCCTGGTGGGAGGCACTCAAGTCACCTCATCCTGGATTCCCCTGGGTGTCTAGTTTTCAAAAATATATAGGTTTGCTAGGTTTCCCTAGGTGCCGGCAGAGCTAGGGTTCAAAAACTACAGCTAGGCACTTTGCCAAAAAAGGGTAATTTTTCACTGCAAAATTGAGGTGTGACCACATTGCGTTTTGCGGCGTTTCCTGTCGCGGGCACTTGGCTGACCCGCACAAGTGAGGTACCAGTTTTCTCGTAGGACTTTGGGGAATGCGGGGTGGGCGGAAATTTGTGGATCCACGCAGATTCCAGAACTTTCCATCGCAGAAATGTGGGGAAAATGTGTTTTTTTTGTCAATTGTTTAGGTTTCCAAGGGATTCTGTGTAACAGACCCTGGTGGGAGGCACTCAACTCACCACATCCTGGATTCCCCTGGGTGTCTTGTTTTCAAAAATATATAGGTTTGCTAGGTTTCCCTAGGTGCCGGCAGAGCTAGGGTTCAAAAACTACAGCTAGTCACTTTGCCAAAAAAGGGTAATCTTTCACTGCAAAATTGAGGTGTGACCCCGTTGCGTTTTGCGCCGTTTCCTGTCGCGGGCACTAGGCCGACCTGCACAAGTGAGGTACCATTTTTCTCATAGGACTTTGGGGAACGCGGGGTGGGTGGAAATTTGTGCATCCACGCAGATTCCAGAACTTTCCATCACAGAAATGTGGGGAAAATGTGTTTTTTTTGTCAATTCTTTAGGTTTGCAAGGAATTCTGGGTAACAGACCCTGGTGGGAGGCACTCAAGTGACCCCATCCTGGATTCCCCTGGGTGTCTAGTTTTCAAAAATATATAGGTTTGCTAGGTTTCCCTAGGTGCCGGCAGGGCTAGAGTTCAAAAACTACAGCTAGTCACTTTGCCAAAAAAGGGTAATTTTTCACTGCAAAATTGAGGTGTGAACACGTTGCGTTTTGCGCCGTTTTCTGTCACGGGCACTAGGCCGACCCACACAAGTGAGGTACCATTGTTCTTGTAGGACTTTGGGGAACGCGGTGTGGGTGGAAATTTGTGGATCCACGCATATTCCAGAACTTTCCATCACAGAAATGTGGGGAAAATTTGTTTTGTTTGTCATTTTTTACGTTTGCAAGGGATTCTGGGTAACAGACCCTGGTGGGAGGCACTCAAGTGAACCCATCCTGGATTCTCCTGGGTGTCTAGTTTTCAAAAATATATAGGTTTGCTAGGTTTCCCTAGGTGCCGGTAGGGCTAGGGTTCAAAAACTACAGCTAGGCACTTTGCCAAAAAAGGGTAATTTTTCACTGCAAAATTGAGGTGTGACCACATTGCGTTTTGCGCCGTTTCCTGTCGCGGGCACTAGGCCGACCCGCACAAGTGAGGTACCATTTTTCTCGTAGGACTCTGGGGAACGCGGGGTGGGTGGAAATTTGTGGATCCACGCAGATTCCAGAACTTTCCATCACAGAAATGTGGGGAAAATGTGTGTTTTTTTGGCCATTTTTTACGTTTGCAAGGGATTCTGGGTAACAGACCCTCGTGGGAGGCACTCAAGTCACCCCATCCTGGATTCCCTGGGTGTCTAGTTTACAAAAATATATAGGTTTTCTAGGTTTCCCTAGGTTCTGGCAGAGCTAGGGTTCAAAAACTACAGCTAGTCACTTTGCCAAAAAAGGGTCATTTTTCACTGCAAAATTGAGGTGTGACCACGTTGCGTTTTGCGCCGTTTCCTGTCGCGGGCACTAGGCCGACCCGCACAAGTGAGGTACCATTTTTCTCATAGGACTTTGGGGAACGCGGGGTGGGAGGAAATTTGTAGATCCACACATATTCCAGAACTTTCCATCACAGAAATGTGGGGAAAATGTGTTTTTTTGTCAATTCTTTAGGTTTGCAAGGAATTCTGGGTAACAAAGCCTGGTGGGAGGCACTCAAGTGACCCCATCCTGGATTCCCCTGGGTGTCTAGTTTTCAAAAATATATAGGTTTGCTAGGTTTCCCTAGGTGCCGGCAGGGCTAGAGTTCAAAAACTACAGCTAGTCACTTTGCCAAAAAAGGGTAATTTTTCACTGCAAAATTGAGGTGTGAACACGTTGCGTTTTGCGCCGTTTTCTGTCACGGGCACTAGGCCGACCCACACAAGTGAGGTACCATTGTTCTTGTAGGACTTTGGGGAACGCGGTGTGGGTGGAAATTTGTGCATCCACGCAGATTCCAGAACTTTCCATCACAGAAATGTGGGGAAAATTTGTTTTGTTTGTCAATTCTTTAGGTTTGCAAGGAATTCTGGGTAACAGACCCTGGTGGGAGGCACTCAAGTGACCCCATCCTGGATTCCCCTGGGTGTCTAGTTTTCAAAAATATATAGGTTTGCTAGGTTTCCCTAGGTGCCGGCAGGGCTAGAGTTCAAAAACTACAGCTAGTCACTTTGCCAAAAAAGGGTAATTTTTCACTTCAAAATTGAGGTGTGAACACGTTGCGTTTTGCGCCGTTTTCTGTCACGGGCACTAGGCCGACCCACACAAGTGAGGTACCATTGTTCTTGTAGGACTTTGGGGAACGCGGTGTGGGTGGAAATTTGTGGATCCACGCATATTCCAGAACTTTCCATCACAGAAATGTGGGGAAAATTTGTTTTGTTTGTCATTTTTTACGTTTGCAAGGGATTCTGGGTAACAGACCCTGGTGGGAGGCACTCAAGTGAACCCATCCTGGATTCTCCTGGGTGTCTAGTTTTCAAAAATATATAGGTTTGCTAGGTTTCCCTAGGTGCCGGTAGGGCTAGGGTTCAAAAACTACAGCTAGGCACTTTGCCAAAAAAGGGTAATTTTTCACTGCAAAATTGAGGTGTGACCACATTGCGTTTTGCGCCGTTTCCTGTCGCGGGCACTAGGCCGACCCGCACAAGTGAGGTACCATTTTTCTCGTAGGACTCTGGGGAACGCGGGGTGGGTGGAAATTTGTGGATCCACGCAGATTCCAGAACTTTCCATCACAGAAATGTGGGGAAAATGTGTGTTTTTTTGTCCATTTTTTACGTTTGCAAGGGATTCTGGGTAACAGACCCTCGTGGGAGGCACTCAAGTCACCCCATCCTGGATTCCCTGGGTGTCTAGTTTACAAAAATATATAGGTTTTCTAGGTTTCCCTGGGTGCTGGCAGAGCTAGGGTTCAAAAACTACAGCTAGTCACTTTGCCAAAAAAGGGTCATTTTTCACTGCAAAATTGAGGTGTGACCACGTTGCGTTTTGCGCCGTTTCCTGTCGCGGGCACTAGGCCGACCCGCACAAGTGATGTACCATTTTTCTCATAGGACTTTGGGGAACGCGGGGTGGGAGGACATTTGTAGATCCACACATATTCCAGAACTTTCCATCACAGAAATGGGGGGAAAATTTGTTTTTTTTGTCAATTTTTTAGGTTTGCAAGGGATTCTGGGTAACAGACCCTGGTGGGAGGCACTCAACTCACCCCATCCTGGATTCCCCTGGGTGTCTAGTTTTCAAAAATATATAGGTTTGCTAGGTTTCCCTAGGTGCCGGCAGAGCTAGGGTTCAAAAACTACAGCTAGGCACTTTGCCAAAAAAGTGTCATTTTTCACTGCAAAATTGAGGTGTGACCATGTTGCGTTTCGCGCCGTTTCCTGTTGCGGGCACTAGGCCGACCTGCACAAGTGAGGTACCATTTTTCTCATAGGACTTTGGGGAACGCGGGGTGGGTGGAAATTTGTGCATCCACGCAGATTCCAGAACTTTCCATCACAGAAATGTGGGGAAAATGTGTTTTTTTTGTCAATTCTTTAGGTTTGCAAGGAATTCTGGGTAACAGACCCTGGTGGGAGGCACTCAAGTGACCCCATCCTGGATTCCCCTGGGTGTCTAGTTTTCAAAAATATATAGGTTTGCTAGGTTTCCCTAGGTGCCGGCAGGGCTAGAGTTCAAAAACTACAGCTAGTCACTTTGCCAAAAAAGGGTAATTTTTCACTGCAAAATTGAGGTGTGAACACGTTGCGTTTTGCGCCGTTTTCTGTCACGGGCACTAGGCCGACCCACACAAGTGAGGTACCATTGTTCTTGTAGGACTTTGGGGAACGCGGTGTGGGTGGAAATTTGTGGATCCACGCATATTCCAGAACTTTCCATCACAGAAATGTGGGGAAAATTTGTTTTGTTTGTCATTTTTTACGTTTGCAAGGGATTCTGGGTAACAGACCCTGGTGGGAGGCACTCAAGTGAACCCATCCTGGATTCTCCTGGGTGTCTAGTTTTCAAAAATATATAGGTTTGCTAGGTTTCCCTAGGTGCCGGTAGGGCTAGGGTTCAAAAACTACAGCTAGGCACTTTGCCAAAAAAGGGTAATTTTTCACTGCAAAATTGAGGTGTGACCACATTGCGTTTTGCGCCGTTTCCTGTCGCGGGCACTAGGCCGACCCGCACAAGTGAGGTACCATTTTTCTCGTAGGACTCTGGGGAACGCGGGGTGGGTGGAAATTTGTGGATCCACGCAGATTCCAGAACTTTCCATCACAGAAATGTGGGGAAAATGTGTGTTTTTTTGGCCATTTTTTACGTTTGCAAGGGATTCTGGGTAACAGACCCTCGTGGGAGGCACTCAAGTCACCCCATCCTGGATTCCCTGGGTGTCTAGTTTACAAAAATATATAGGTTTTCTAGGTTTCCCTAGGTTCTGGCAGAGCTAGGGTTCAAAAACTACAGCTAGTCACTTTGCCAAAAAAGGGTCATTTTTCACTGCAAAATTGAGGTGTGACCACGTTGCGTTTTGCGCCGTTTCCTGTCGCGGGCACTAGGCCGACCCGCACAAGTGAGGTACCATTTTTCTCATAGGACTTTGGGGAACGCGGGGTGGGAGGAAATTTGTAGATCCACACATATTCCAGAACTTTCCATCACAGAAATGTGGGGAAAATGTGTTTTTTTGTCAATTCTTTAGGTTTGCAAGGAATTCTGGGTAACAAAGCCTGGTGGGAGGCACTCAAGTGACCCCATCCTGGATTCCCCTGGGTGTCTAGTTTTCAAAAATATATAGGTTTGCTAGGTTTCCCTAGGTGCCGGCAGGGCTAGAGTTCAAAAACTACAGCTAGTCACTTTGCCAAAAAAGGGTAATTTTTCACTGCAAAATTGAGGTGTGAACACGTTGCGTTTTGCGCCGTTTTCTGTCACGGGCACTAGGCCGACCCACACAAGTGAGGTACCATTGTTCTTGTAGGACTTTGGGGAACGCGGTGTGGGTGGAAATTTGTGCATCCACGCAGATTCCAGAACTTTCCATCACAGAAATGTGGGGAAAATTTGTTTTGTTTGTCAATTCTTTAGGTTTGCAAGGAATTCTGGGTAACAGACCCTGGTGGGAGGCACTCAAGTGACCCCATCCTGGATTCCCCTGGGTGTCTAGTTTTCAAAAATATATAGGTTTGCTAGGTTTCCCTAGGTGCCGGCAGGGCTAGAGTTCAAAAACTACAGCTAGTCACTTTGCCAAAAAAGGGTAATTTTTCACTTCAAAATTGAGGTGTGAACACGTTGCGTTTTGCGCCGTTTTCTGTCACGGGCACTAGGCCGACCCACACAAGTGAGGTACCATTGTTCTTGTAGGACTTTGGGGAACGCGGTGTGGGTGGAAATTTGTGGATCCACGCATATTCCAGAACTTTCCATCACAGAAATGTGGGGAAAATTTGTTTTGTTTGTCATTTTTTACGTTTGCAAGGGATTCTGGGTAACAGACCCTGGTGGGAGGCACTCAAGTGAACCCATCCTGGATTCTCCTGGGTGTCTAGTTTTCAAAAATATATAGGTTTGCTAGGTTTCCCTAGGTGCCGGTAGGGCTAGGGTTCAAAAACTACAGCTAGGCACTTTGCCAAAAAAGGGTAATTTTTCACTGCAAAATTGAGGTGTGACCACATTGCGTTTTGCGCCGTTTCCTGTCGCGGGCACTAGGCCGACCCGCACAAGTGAGGTACCATTTTTCTCGTAGGACTCTGGGGAACGCGGGGTGGGTGGAAATTTGTGGATCCACGCAGATTCCAGAACTTTCCATCACAGAAATGTGGGGAAAATGTGTGTTTTTTTGGCCATTTTTTACGTTTGCAAGGGATTCTGGGTAACAGACCCTCGTGGGAGGCACTCAAGTCACCCCATCCTGGATTCCCTGGGTGTCTAGCTTACAAAAATATATAGGTTTTCTAGGTTTCCCTAGGTTCTGGCAGAGCTAGGGTTCAAAAACTACAGCTAGTCACTTTGCCAAAAAAGGGTCATTTTTCACTGCAAAATTGAGGTGTGACCACGTTGCGTTTTGCGCCGTTTCCTGTCGCGGGCACTAGGCCGACCCGCACAAGTGAGGTACCATTTTTCTCATAGGACTTTGGGGAACGCGGGGTGGGAGGAAATTTGTAGATCCACACATATTCCAGAACTTTCCATCACAGAAATGTGGGGAAAATGTGTTTTTTTGTCAATTCTTTAGGTTTGCAAGGAATTCTGGGTAACAAAGCCTGGTGGGAGGCACTCAAGTGACCCCATCCTGGATTCCCCTGGGTGTCTAGTTTTCAAAAATATATAGGTTTGCTAGGTTTCCCTAGGTGCCGGCAGGGCTAGAGTTCAAAAACTACAGCTAGTCACTTTGCCAAAAAAGGGTAATTTTTCACTGCAAAATTGAGGTGTGAACACGTTGCGTTTTGCGCCGTTTTCTGTCACGGGCACTAGGCCGACCCACACAAGTGAGGTACCATTGTTCTTGTAGGACTTTGGGGAACGCGGTGTGGGTGGAAATTTGTGCATCCACGCAGATTCCAGAACTTTCCATCACAGAAATGTGGGGAAAATTTGTTTTGTTTGTCAATTCTTTAGGTTTGCAAGGAATTCTGGGTAACAGACCCTGGTGGGAGGCACTCAAGTGACCCCATCCTGGATTCCCCTGGGTGTCTAGTTTTCAAAAATATATAGGTTTGCTAGGTTTCCCTAGGTGCCGGCAGGGCTAGAGTTCAAAAACTACAGCTAGTCACTTTGCCAAAAAAGGGTAATTTTTCACTTCAAAATTGAGGTGTGAACACGTTGCGTTTTGCG
The DNA here is from genome assembly GCF_964204655.1 of Triturus cristatus. Classification (NCBI taxonomy): domain Eukaryota; kingdom Metazoa; phylum Chordata; class Amphibia; order Caudata; family Salamandridae; genus Triturus; species Triturus cristatus. The sequence goes on from NW_028187409.1 coordinate 774,699, forward strand.
CCGTTTTCTGTCACGGGCACTAGGCCGACCCACACAAGTGAGGTACCATTGTTCTTGTAGGACTTTGGGGAACGCGGTGTGGGTGGAAATTTGTGGATCCACGCATATTCCAGAACTTTCCATCACAGAAATGTGGGGAAAATTTGTTTTGTTTGTCATTTTTTACGTTTGCAAGGGATTCTGGGTAACAGACCCTGGTGGGAGGCACTCAAGTGAACCCATCCTGGATTCTCCTGGGTGTCTAGTTTTCAAAAATATATAGGTTTGCTAGGTTTCCCTAGGTGCCGGTAGGGCTAGGGTTCAAAAACTACAGCTAGGCACTTTGCCAAAAAAGGGTAATTTTTCACTGCAAAATTGAGGTGTGACCACATTGCGTTTTGCGCCGTTTCCTGTCGCGGGCACTAGGCCGACCCGCACAAGTGAGGTACCATTTTTCTCGTAGGACTCTGGGGAACGCGGGGTGGGTGGAAATTTGTGGATCCACGCAGATTCCAGAACTTTCCATCACAGAAATGTGGGGAAAATGTGTGTTTTTTTGTCCATTTTTTACGTTTGCAAGGGATTCTGGGTAACAGACCCTCGTGGGAGGCACTCAAGTCACCCCATCCTGGATTCCCTGGGTGTCTAGTTTACAAAAATATATAGGTTTTCTAGGTTTCCCTAGGTGCTGGCAGAGCTAGGGTTCAAAAACTACAGCTAGTCACTTTGCCAAAAAAGGGTCATTTTTCACTGCAAAATTGAGGTGTGACCACGTTGCGTTTTGCGCCGTTTCCTGTCGCGGGCACTAGGCCGACCCGCACAAGTGATGTACCATTTTTCTCATAGGACTTTGGGGAACGCGGGGTGGGAGGACATTTGTAGATCCACACATATTCCAGAACTTTCCATCACAGAAATGGGGGGAAAATTTGTTTTTTTTGTCAATTTTTTAGGTTTGCAAGGGATTCTGGGTAACAGACCCTGGTGGGAGGCACTCAACTCACCCCATCCTGGATTCCCCTGGGTGTCTAGTTTTCAAAAATATATAGGTTTGCTAGGTTTCCCTAGGTGCCGGCAGAGCTAGGGTTCAAAAACTACAGCTAGGCACTTTGCCAAAAAAGTGTCATTTTTCACTGCAAAATTGAGGTGTGACCATGTTGCGTTTCGCGCCGTTTCCTGTCGCGGGCACTAGGCGACCCGCACAAGTGAGGTACCATTTTTCTCGTAGGGCTTTGGGGAACGCGGGGTGGGTGGAAATTTGTGGATCCACGCAGATTCCAGAACTTTCCATCACAGAAATGTGGGGAAAATGTGTGTTTTTTGTCCAGTTTTTTACGTTTGCAAGGGATTATGGGTAACAGACCCTGGTGGGAGGCACTCAAGTCACCTCATCCTGGATTTCCCTGTGTGTCTAGTTTTCAAAAATATATAGGTTTGCTAGGTTTCCCTAGGTGCCGGCAGAGCTAGGGTTCAAAAACTACAGCTAGTCACTTTGCCAAAAAAGGGTAATTTTTCACTGCAAAATTGAGGTGTGACCACGTTGTGTTTTGCGCCGTTTCCTGTCGCAGGCACTAGGCCGACCCGCACAAGTGAGGTACCATTTTTCTCATAGGACTTTGGGGAACGCGGGGTGGGTGGAAATTTGTGGATCCACGCAGATTCCAGAACTTTCCATCACAGGAATGTGGGGAAAATGTGTTTTTTTGTCAAATGTTTAGGTTTGCAAGGGATTCTGGGTAACAGACCCTGGTGGGAGGCACTCAAGTCACCCCATCCTGGATTTCCCTGGGTGTCTAGTTTTCAAAAATATATAGGTTTGCTAGGTTTCCCTAGGTGCCGGCAGAGCTAGGGTTCAAAAACTACAGCTAGGCACTTTGCCAAAAAAGTGTCATTTTTCACTGCAAAATTGAGGTGTGACCACATTGCGTTTTGCGCCGTTTCCTGTCCCAGGCACTAGGCCGCCCCGCACAAGTGAGGTACCATTTTTCTCGTAGGACTTTGGGGAACGCGGGGTGGGTGGAAATTTGTGCATCCACGCAGATTCCAGAACTTTCCATCACAGAAATGTGGGGAAAATGTGTTTTTTTTGTCAATTCTTTAGGGTTGCAAGGAATTCTGGGTAACAGACCCTGGTGGGAGGCACTCAAGTCACCCCGTCCTGGATTCCCCTGGGTGTCTAGTTTTCAAAAATATATAGGTTTGCTAGGTTTCCCTAGGTGCCGGCAGAGCTAGGGTTAAAAAACAACAGCTAGTCAGTTTGCGAAAAAAGGGTCGTTCTTCACTGCAAAATTGAGGTGTGACCACGTTGCGTTTTGCGCCGTTTCCTGTTGCGGGCACTAGGCCTCCCCGCACAAGTGAGGTACCATTTTTCTCGTAGGACGTTGGGGAACGCGGGGTGGGTGGAAATTTGTGGATCCATGCAGATTCCAGAACTTTCCATCACAGAAATGTGGGGAAAATTTGTTTTTTTTGTCATTTTTTTAGGTTTGCAAGTGATTCTGGGTAACAGACCCTGGTGGGAGGCACTCAAGTCACCTCATCCTGGATTCCCCTGGGTGTCTAGTTTTCAAAAATATATAGGTTTGCTAGGTTTCCCTAGGTGCTGGCAGAGCTAGGGTTCAAAAACTACAGCTAGGCACTTTGCCAAAAAAGGGTAATTTTTCACTGCAAAATTGAGGTGTGACCACATTGCGTTTTGCTCCGTTTCCTGTCGCGGGCACTAGGCCGACCCGCACAAGTGAGGTACCATTTTTCTCGTAGGACGTTTGGGAACGCGGGGTGGGTGGAAATTTGTGGATCCACGCAGATTCCAGAACTTTCCATCACAGAAATGTGGGGAAAATGTGTGTTTTTTTGTCCATTTTTTACGTTTGCAAGGGATTCTGGGTAACAGACCCTGGAGGGAGGCACTCAAGTCACCCCATCCTGGATTCCCCTGGGTGTCTAGTTTACAAAAATATATAGGTTTTCTAGGTTTCCCTAGGTGCTGGCAGAGCTAGGCTTCAAAAACTACAGCTAGTCACTTTGCCAAAAAAGGGTCATTTTTCACTGCAAAATTGAGGTGTGACCACGTTGCGTTTTGCGCCGTTTCCTGTTGCGGGCACTAGGCCGACCCGCACAAGTGAGGTACCATTTTTCTCATAGGACTTTGGGGAACGTGAGGTGGGAGGAAATTTGTAGATCCACACATATTCCAGAACTTTCCATCACAGAAATGTGGGGAAAATGTGTTTTTTTGTCAATTTTTTAGGTTTGCAAGGGATTTTGGGTAACAGAACCTGGTGGGAGGCACTCAAGTCACGCCATCCTGGATTCCCCTGGGTGTCTACTTTTCAAAAATATATAGGTTTGCTAGGTTTCCCTAGGTGCCGGCAGAGCTAGGGTTCAAAAACTACAGCTAGTCACTTTGCCAAAAAAGGGTCATTTTTCACTGAAAAATTGAGGTGTGACAACGTTGCGTTTTACACCGTTTCCTGTAACGGGCACTAGGCTGCCCCGCACAAGTGAGGTACCATTTTTATTGAAGGACTTTGGGGAACGCGGGGTGGGTGGAAATGTGTGCATCCACGCAGATTCCAGAACTTTCCATCACAGAAATGTGGGGAAAATTTGTTTTTTTTGTCAATTTTTTAGGTTTGCAAGGGATTCTGGGTAACAGACCCTGGTGGGAGGCACTCAACTCACCCCATCCTGGATTCCCCTGGGTGTCTAGTTTTCAAAAATATATAGGTTTGCTAGGTTTCCCTAGGTGCCGGCAGAGCTAGGGTTCAAAAACTACAGCTAGGCACTTTGCCCAAAAACTGTCATTTTTCACTGCAAAATTGAGGTGTGACCATGTTGCGTTTCGCGCCGTTTCCTGTCGCGGGCACTATGCGACCCACACAAGTGAGGTACCATTTTTCTCATAGGGCTTTGGGGAACGCGGGGTGGGTGGAAATTTGTGGATCCACGCAGATTCCAGAACTTTCCATCACAGAAATGTGGGGAAATGTGTGTTTTTTGTCCAGTTTTTTACGTTTGCAAGGGATTATGGGTAACAGACCCTGGTGGGAGGCACTCAAGTCACCTCATCCTGGATTCCCCTGCGTGTCTAATTTTCAAAAATATATCGGTTTGCTAGGTTTCCCTAGGTGCCGGCAGAGCTAGGGTTAAAAAACTACAGCTAGGCACTTTGCCAAAAAAGGGTAATTTTTCACTGCAAAATTGAGGTGTGACCACGTTGCTTTTGCGCCGTTTCCTGCTGCGGGCACTAGGCCGACCCGCACAAGTGAGGTACCATTTTTCTCATAGGACTTTGGGGAACGTGGGGTGGGAGGAAATTTGTAGATCCACACATATTCCAGAACTTTCCATCACAGAAATGTGGGGAAAATGTGTTTTTTTGTCAATTTTTTAGGTTTGCAAGGGATTTTGGGTAACAGAACCTGGTGGGAGGCACTCAAGTCACACCATCCTGGATTCCCCTGGGTGTCTACTTTTCAAAAATATATAGGTTTGCTAGGTTTCCCTAGGTGCCGGCAGAGCTAGGGTTCAAAAACTACAGCTAGTCACTTTGCCAAAAAAGGGTCATTTTTCACTGAAAAATTGAGGTGTGACAACGTTGCGTTTTACACCGTTTCCTGTAACGGGCACTAGGCTGCCCCGCACAAGTGAGGTACCATTTTTATTGAAGGACTTTGGGGAACGCGGGGTGGGTGGAAATGTGTGCATCCACGCAGATTCCAGAACTTTCCATCACAGAAATGTGGGGAAAATTTGTTTTTTTTGTCAATTTTTTAGGTTTGCAAGGGATTCTGGGTAACAGACCCTGGTGGGAGGCACTCAACTCACCACATCCTGGATTCCCCTGGGTGTCTAGTTTTCAAAATTATATAGGTTTGCTAGGTTTCCCTAGGTGCCGGCAGAGCTAGGGTTCAAAAACTACAGCTAGTCACTTTGCCAAAAAAGGGTAATTTTTCACTGCAAAATTGAGGTGTGACCACGTTGCGTTTTGCGCCGTTTCCTGTCGCGGGCACTAGGCCGCCCCGCACAAGTGAGGTACCATTTTTCTCGTAGGACTTTGGGGAACGCGTGGTGGGTGGAAATTTGTGCATCCACGCAGATTCCAGGAATTTCCATCACAGGAATGTGGGGAAAATGTGTTTTTTTTGTCAATTCTTTAGGGTTGCAAGGAATTCTGGGTAACAGACCCTGGTGGGAGGCACTCAAGTCACCCCGTCCTGGATTCCCCTGGGTGTCTAGTTTTCAAAAATATATAGGTTTGCTAGGTTTCCCTAGGTGCCGGCAGAGCTAGGGTTAAAAAACAACAGCTAGTCAGTTTGCGAAAAAAGGGTCGTTCTTCACTGCAAAATTGAGGTGTGACCACGTTGCGTTTTGCGCCGTTTCCTGTTGCGGGCACTAGGCCTCCCCGCACAAGTGAGGTACCATTTTTCTCGTAGGACGTTGGGGAACGCGGGGTGGGTGGAAATTTGTGGATCCATGCAGATTCCAGAACTTTCCATCACAGAAATGTGGGGAAAATTTGTTTTTTTTGTCATTTTTTTAGGTTTGCAAGTGATTCTGGGTAACAGACCCTGGTGGGAGGCACTCAAGTCACCTCATCCTGGATTCCCCTGGGTGTCTAGTTTTCAAAAATATATAGGTTTGCTAGGTTTCCCTAGGTGCTGGCAGAGCTAGGGTTCAAAAACTACAGCTAGGCACTTTGCCAAAAAAGGGTAATTTTTCACTGCAAAATTGAGGTGTGACCACATTGCGTTTTGCTCCGTTTCCTGTCGCGGGCACTAGGCCGACCCGCACAAGTGAGGTACCATTTTTCTCGTAGGACGTTTGGGAACGCGGGGTGGGTGGAAATTTGTGGATCCACGCAGATTCCAGAACTTTCCATCACAGAAATGTGGGGAAAATGTGTGTTTTTTTGTCCATTTTTTACGTTTGCAAGGGATTCTGGGTAACAGACCCTGGAGGGAGGCACTCAAGTCACCCCATCCTGGATTCCCCTGGGTGTCTAGTTTACAAAAATATATAGGTTTTCTAGGTTTCCCTAGGTGCTGGCAGAGCTAGGCTTCAAAAACTACAGCTAGTCACTTTGCCAAAAAAGGGTCATTTTTCACTGCAAAATTGAGGTGGGACCACGTTGCGTTTTGCGCCGTTTCCTGTTGCGGGCACTAGGCCGACCCGCACAAGTGAGGTACCATTTTTCTCATAGGACTTTGGGGAACGTGAGGTGGGAGGAAATTTGTAGATCCACACATATTCCAGAACTTTCCATCACAGAAATGTGGGGAAAATGTGTTTTTTTGTCAATTTTTTAGGTTTGCAAGGGATTTTGGGTAACAGAACCTGGTGGGAGGCACTCAAGTCACGCCATCCTGGATTCCCCTGGGTGTCTACTTTTCAAAAATATATAGGTTTGCTAGGTTTCCCTAGGTGCCGGCAGAGCTAGGGTTCAAAAACTACAGCTAGTCACTTTGCCAAAAAAGGGTCATTTTTCACTGAAAAATTGAGGTGTGACAACGTTGCGTTTTACACCGTTTCCTGTAACGGGCATGTGAGAAGTTGGCCTGGTATATGCTGTTCACTAGTTCTAGTGACCACCTTGTACCATGCCAAGCAACCCTTATGGTGTGGTTGTAAGTCAACCTTTTCGGACTAGCTGCCCTAGTGGTAGCGTAGGCTAAGCAGTCTTTGAGGCTAAACTCGTGAAGCGTGTTAAGCCAGCTGTTTTACCAAATGTAACCCCCTTTTATACCAATGAAAGGACACCACACAGATATATATTCAAAATATATATGTATTTATTTCTCAAAGTAACCCCTAGTCTCTTTATGAGCACAGGAGCACAAATCGTCAAACAAGGTTATCACAGAATACACAGAAGTTGCACGTTATATGGATAGGCCCTGGTGGCCACTCAAACCATATACTAAAATAGTGGTATAAGTACCACGAACAGAAAAGGGAAAAGGCCTAGGGCCTCTAGAATCGCTGGGCCTACAAGGAGCTAACGTCAGTTAGTGACCAGGAGGTCCACGGGTGGCGTGTGCAGAGCAAATAGTCACACGCGTGCTCCCATAGGTTTCAATGGGTGCGTAAAAAGTACAAAGTTACTGCAAAGAAGATCTTCCGGGTTGACTAGGAACTTAAGATTTGGAACACAGGCACTAGAGATGTAATACTACACTTGGGCACAGGTGTGCCAGCTTTACCTCACCCACAGGAAGCGGGTGCATAGGCCTCGAAGTGCGTCGGGTTTCTTCTATCTGTTCCGTGGAGCTTGAAGACAAAGATGCTGCAGGCGGTCGGTCCGGGAGAGATGCAGTGGATCCAAGAGTGGATCGGAGATGTTGAAGACCTGTAAGCAGAGGGGACAGTGTTCACAGTCACTAGCCAGTGACCAGCGTGGCACCAGGTGGGTACCAGGCGATGTCGGGTGCAAACAGGTGATGAGGGGTAGCTTGTCTCCGCAGCCACGTGGTCCCTGAAGGTCGACGACGTCCAGGAGTCGGCTCACGAGCTGTCCCACGCAGGCTCTCGCTGTCGGCGGTGTCGGCGACTTGATCGAAGCAAACAAGCCTTGGCAAAAGCAATTGTAGAAGGATTTGGAAATCAGCTGTTGGTTCTGACCAGCAAGGTCAGAGGGATTGCTCCTTTGGAGGGGAGCAAGGGCCAGTCTAGAACAACCAGACCAGCGGTGTTTGTCGTAGATTTCGTCGCCAAGATGGCCACTAGCCAGCGGGCCAGCAACCGGTTAGGCGCGTCGAGTGGCAAAATGCAGAAGGGCCCCACGCAGATCGTGGAGATGCTGGAGGGCTCACCTTTGGTGCAGCTGCTGCTCGGGGGTTGGGCTTCTCAGATCCCAAAGCACAACTTGGAGGGAGCCTCGGTTGTTGCACTTGTCAGCTTGTCGTAGTCGTTCCAAGATGGCTGGCTCCACGTGTCTCGGTGCCTCCACGGGTCTCCTCTTTTCAGGGACTGTGGATCGGGCGGTGAGAGGTCTGGAGGTCCAGGTCTTGTCAGTCTCTGGGCTCGGGCTCCGGCGGGAGGCGGCGGCAAAGCGGACGTTGATTTGCTGGATGGTGCTTGCGTTAGCAAGGTGGTCACTCCCTGACCACAGGGGAGATTTTCTTCAGTCTTCTGTGCAGCAGAATGTCGAAGTTCCCGTCTTCTTCTTAGTTTCAAGTTGATTCCAGGATGTCTGAAGTCTTAGGACACAGCTCCTACCTTTAAGCGGATTCTAGGGGCCGGACTACCTGCTAGGTCCCTCCCTAAGGGTGGGACCAGGAAGGGGGGTGGTTACACCCCCAATCCTTTGTCCAGCTCGCCCCAGGCCCGGGACTGGTGTGCCCCAGGACCGGTTTGAACTGGCATATGCACCGAGGCTCCTTGTGAGCCACAGGCATGTCTGGTTTCTTTCAAGCCCTACCTGACCAATACACAAAATCCTGTCTGGGGTGGTGCACGCACCTCCCCTGGCAGGAAACCCTTTGTCCACACCTCCCAAGCTGGAAGGACTCCCAGCAGCAGGAGGGCAGACTTGTGTCTGTGGTGGCAGCATCCATTTTGTGGAGCTGAGGCTATGTCTGATTTTACCCGGGTTTCAGGTACTGTACATGTCGTGTCCCTCTAGAAGGGTGGAATGCTAACCCCGTCGCCAGAATTGGCGAGGGGTTAGTATTCCAATTCGTATGACACCTTACTCGACATGTTTTGATAAAGCCAAACCAAAGATAGCATTTAACCGCGAGGTTCATAATGCACTTAAGAGTATATGGTATGACGATATCTGGAAACAGTAGAAGGAAGTTGTTCCGACCACTGCAGACAGGCTCAGCTCATGCCAGAGCACCATCTCACATGGAACCAAGCACTCTGCCTTCAGGATTGTTAAGGCCTGCCATAGGAGTGACTCATAGGTTACCAGGTGTCCCATTTAAGGTTAGGTATAGGTATACTACACCTAAGTAAGAGGTGATTACACCAACTTACCCCAGCTGAGTGATCAGCCAGTTGTGTCAGATTGTTAGGCCAAGCCTGGGGTGGCATAATACATGCTGCAGCCCCTGGCAGGCCTTGGGTACACCAATGCCCTGGGTACCTAGTGTACACTGGTACAGGGGCTGACAGGGTGATCCAACCAATTGGGTATGTACCTAGGGTACATGGAGTCCATTTTACAGAGAGAGCAGATAGCCTGAGAGCCTGAATGGCAGGATCTCAGGCCAACTAAGTCGAAAAACCAGCTAGACACTAGGCAAAAATTTGGGGGTAACCATAGTCAGATATCCACCTTCCTACACAACCCCCCCCCAAACGAAGGGAGATAAGGCTGACCTTGACCAGGTAAGCCTATATTGCCCAAGTGGCCATATAAGGAGGAACCAGCACTGGCATGGTTACCCCCTGTCTCATGGTCCACTAAGCAATCCCTCACCCTAAGGGTATCAGAGGGTCTCCACCATAGGGAATCTCTACCTGTGGTGTGTCTTGGCAAAGTAAAAGGCTGGTGTTGAGATGGAGTACTGAAGTGAGTGTCCTCAAAGTGAGGCCTCAGCTTCCTCCAATCATCCTCCACCATGGATGCCTTTCTTTCTTTAACTGAGTTGCACTGTGCTCTCAGGGTCAGCCTCTGGCTACCTAAAGCTGGAGGCTGGGTCCCTTTTGTGGGCTTACTGGAGGGACAGGTCAGGTTTGGGGCCCTAAGGTCCCATGTTTGCCTGTGCCCAACAGAATCCCCCTGGGGGAGGTCCCTAACTACCTGTAAAGGAGATCCCTCAGGAATGTTTTTACCCATCACCTGACTAGGGCTACTAGCCAGGCAATCCTCATTCTTTTGATGGGGGGGTTCTTGTGGACAGGGGCCCTCTGGGGGTCCACTGGCCTCCCTGACCTCTGCAGCCCTGGACTGACTGAGGCAGGGTAGAGAGAGGCAGGCTACCTGCACCAGACTGGATCCCACCTTGGAAGGGGCCACTGACATCAGAGGCTCTGCCAGGCCAGGCCTGGCTACCTCTGGGGCAGTTCCTTCACAAGGGGTGAGGTCAGATCCCTGAGGAGGCTGACCTTTTCCTAATGTCTGGGGAGAGGGAGACTTTTCTTCCTCCCCACTACTCTCAGTTTGTGTGGAGTGATCCATTGTTTCAGGCTTCACTACACCTATGTCAGTCTGAGTATAGGCTGAGACCATTACAGCCTTGCCAACCTTTTCAGGGGGGCACTCAGTTTGTGTTTGAGCTGTGACTGTCACAGCTCTGCCAGTCCCTACAGGGAAGTCTGTCTGTGCCTGGGCTGTGGCTACCACTGCCCTTCCAACCTTTTCAGGGAGGAAATCTATTTGGACAGGGGTTGTGAATGGCACAACCCCCCTACCCTTTTGTGAAAGGCCTACCATTTTAGAATGGGTGTCTTGTTCAACTCCAGCCCAAGCTGAGAGTTCTAAGTCATTCCCCAGTAAGCAGTCTACAGGCAAGGTTGGGGACACTGCTACCCTTTTAGGGCCAGTGACCCCTCCCCAGCTGAGACATACCTCTGCCATGGGATGACTGTTCTGTTTGCCATCAATGTTAGTCACCTGGTAGGAGAAACCGGGCAAAAGCTGCTCAGAGGGAACTAGCCAATGGGCCACCATTGTGATGCTAGCCCCAGTGTCTCTGTAGGCCTCAGCTTTTGTACCATTGATGTAGGGCTCCTGTCTGTACCTACCCAAAGTGTTGGGACAGGCAGTGAAGTTGGCAAACCCCATGCCACCATCACAGACAAGAGTGGTTGCTGTAGGGGAATTGGCTAAGCCAGGGTCCCCCTGTGTTCCCCAAGTAAACCCACCCAGATTTCTGGGGGCACTCCCACCACCTGGGGGATTACTGCTGACAGTAATAGGTGGTGTGACAGGAGTAATTGGAGGAACAGTTTTGTTTTTAGCCCTTGGGCAACCGCTGTCAGTTTTCCAATGCCCAGGAGTTTTACACTCATGGCAGTAGGGCTTTTTAGCTGTGGTAGAGGAGGGAGCTTGGGACCCACCACCCTGTGTGGAGTTTTGGGGCCCTGAGGAAGGTTTCTCTTTTTCTTTATCCCCACCCTTCTCTTGAGGCTTGGTGGTATCTTTCTTTTGGTCACCACCCTGGTTTTTAGGCCTGATCCTGGTCCTGACCCATTTATCTGCCCTCTTTCCCAATTCTTGGGGAGAGGTCAAATCTGAGTCTACCAGGTGTTGATGGAGAAGCTGGTTTTGACAATTACTTAAAATCTGCTCTCTCATCATCAAATTGTACAATCCTGTATAATCAGACACCTTACTTCCCAGCAACCAACCCTCCAAAGCCTTAGTGGCACATTCCACATATTCAGACCAGTCCTGAGTCTGTGTCTTCTGGGTGTCTCTGAACATTAACCTGTACTGTTCAGTGGTTAAGCCTAACCCATCAACTAGGACACTCTTCAGGACTCTGTAATTTCTGACATCCTCTTCTCTAACAGTGAGGAGTCTATCTCTGCCTCTCCCCTCAAAGGAGAGCCATAAGATTGCTGCCCACTGGTCTTCAGGAACCTGCTGCACTTTGCAGGCTCTCTCAAGAGCAGTCATCCATTTGTGGATGTCATCCCCACTTTTGTAGGGGGGCACAATCTTGGACAGGTTCCTATTGTCAAAGACCCTATCTTTGTCCCTAGGGACATTGCTGCCACCAGTGGGTATAGACCCACTCTCTCTATGCTGCCTAGCCTTGCTCAGTTTTTCTTCCATCAGGGCTACTTCTAGCTCCTGCTTCCTGATCCTCAGCTGGGCTTCCTGCATTCTGGCCTCATGTTCCCTCCTCTGAGGGGTGGTCAGTCTCCTTCTGGAGTGACCTTGAGAGCCTCTAGAGCCATGGGAAGCATTGGAGTCACCTGAGCGATTCCTTTGCCTTCCAAGCCCTGTGTTAAGTCCACTGGGGAGATCCAATGGGGTGAACCCACTGTCAGTCCCCAATAGCCTTAGTTTAGCTGGGCCAAGTATAACACTTGGCACTGGGCTAGTTCTCCCTTCATCCCCACTCACATCTGTATCCCCATCACTTTCTTCCTCTGTGGTAGGCATCCCATCTAAGGGGTGACTATTGAAAGGGGGTACCTCTGTGGCATCTTCAGAAGGGGGGCCTCCTGTTCCTGACCCTAAGGGGGCTAACTGGGAAGCTTTCCTGAGTTCTCTCTGATTCTCATCATTTTGTAAGAGTTCTCTGAGCTCAGCAGAGGTAGGGTTCTTGGGCTGTTTAAGGCCTCTAAGAGTTGCCAAATGCCTGAGCTCATTCTGGTTAAGGGTAGCAAAGCTGGATGTTGCCCTCTGGGGGTCACTCTCAACAGAGATGGGTACAGTGGACCCCTCTGCCCCGGCCATTGCTCTTAAGTGTGGGTGGATGTGTTGCAATCTACCTACACTTGTGTTTACCTACTAAACCTATCTAGTAGTTGTAGTCAGGGTGTGCTACTCCCTTTGCTCTACAACAACTAAGTTCAGTAGAACTTATGTATATCTAATCTTGTTTTATATGTACCTACAGGTAACTATGTGATCTTTCAATTGGTAACCAAGAGATTACAATGGTAAAACACAGCAAGCTCAAATCCAACCGCTGCTCACCAATGTGAGAAGTTGGCCTGGTATATGCTGTTCACTAGTTCTAGTGACCACCTTGTACCATGCCAAGCAACCCTTATGGTGTGGTTGTAAGTCAACCTTTTCGGACTAGCTGCCCTAGTGGTAGCGTAGGCTAAGCAGTCTTTGAGGCTAAACTCGTGAAGCGTGTTAAGCCAGCTGTTTTACCAAATGTAACCCCCTTTTATACCAATGAAAGGACACCACACAGATATATATTCAAAATATATATGTATTTATTTCTCAAAGTAACCCCTAGTCTCTTTATGAGCACAGGAGCACAAATCGTCAAACAAGGTTATCACAGAATACACAGAAGTTGCACGTTATATGGATAGGCCCTGGTGGCCACTCAAACCATATACTAAAATAGTGGTATAAGTACCACGAACAGAAAAGGGAAAAGGCCTAGGGCCTCTAGAATCGCTGGGCCTACAAGGAGCTAACGTCAGTTAGTGACCAGGAGGTCCACGGGTGGCGTGTGCAGAGCAAATAGTCACACGCGTGCTCCCATAGGTTTCAATGGGTGCGTAAAAAGTACAAAGTTACTGCAAAGAAGATCTTCCGGGTTGACTAGGAACTTAAGATTTGGAACACAGGCACTAGAGATGTAATACTACACTTGGGCACAGGTGTGCCAGCTTTACCTCACCCACAGGAAGCGGGTGCATAGGCCTCGAAGTGCGTCGGGTTTCTTCTATCTGTTCCGTGGAGCTTGAAGACAAAGATGCTGCAGGCGGTCGGTCCGGGAGAGATGCAGTGGATCCAAGAGTGGATCGGAGATGTTGAAGACCTGTAAGCAGAGGGGACAGTGTTCACAGTCACTAGCCAGTGACCAGCGTGGCACCAGGTGGGTACCAGGCGATGTCGGGTGCAAACAGGTGATGAGGGGTAGCTTGTCTCCGCAGCCACGTGGTCCCTGAAGGTCGACGACGTCCAGGAGTCGGCTCACGAGCTGTCCCACGCAGGCTCTCGCTGTCGGCGGTGTCGGCGACTTGATCGAAGCAAACAAGCCTTGGCAAAAGCAATTGTAGAAGGATTTGGAAATCAGCTGTTGGTTCTGACCAGCAAGGTCAGAGGGATTGCTCCTTTGGAGGGGAGCAAGGGCCAGTCTGGAACAACCAGACCAGCGGTGTTTGTCGTAGATTTCGTCGCCAAGATGGCCACTAGCCAGCGGGCCAGCAACCGGTTAGGCGCGTCGAGTGGCAAAATGCAGAAGGGCCCCACGCAGATCGTGGAAATGCTGGAGGGCTCACCTTTGGTGCAGCTGCTGCTCGGGGGTTGGGCTTCTCAGATCCCAAAGCACAACTTGGAGGGAGCCTCGGTTGTTGCACTTGTCAGCTTGTCGTAGTCGTTCCAAGATGGCTGGCTCCACGTGTCTCGGTGCCTCCACGGGTCTCCTCTTTTCAGGGACTGTGGATCGGGCGGTGAGAGGTCTGGAGGTCCAGGTCTTGTCAGTCTCTGGGCTCGGGCTCCGGCGGGAGGCGGCGGCAAAGCGGACGTTGATTTGCTGGATGGTGCTTGCGTTAGCAAGGTGGTCACTCCCTGACCACAGGGGAGATTTTCTTCAGTCTTCTGTGCAGCAGAATGTCGAAGTTCCCGTCTTCTTCTTAGTTTCAAGTTGATTCCAGGATGTCTGAAGTCTTAGGACACAGCTCCTACCTTTAAGCGGATTCTAGGGGCCGGACTACCTGCTAGGTCCCTCCCTAAGGGTGGGACCAGGAAGGGGGGTGGTTACACCCCCAATCCTTTGTCCAGCTCGCCCCAGGCCCGGGACTGGTGTGCCCCAGGACCGGTTTGAACTGGCATATGCACCGAGGCTCCTTGTGAGCCACAGGCATGTCTGGTTTCTTTCAAGCCCTACCTGACCAATACACAAAATCCTGTCTGGGGTGGTGCACGCACCTCCCCTGGCAGGAAACCCTTTGTCCACACCTCCCAAGCTGGAAGGACTCCCAGCAGCAGGAGGGCAGACTTGTGTCTGTGGTGGCAGCATCCATTTTGTGGAGCTGAGGCTATGTCTGATTTTACCCGGGTTTCAGGTACTGTACATGTCGTGTCCCTCTAGAAGGGTGGAATGCTAACCCCGTCGCCAGAATTGGCGAGGGGTTAGTATTCCAATTCGTATGACACCTTACTCGACATGTTTTGATAAAGCCAAACCAAAGATAGCATTTAACCGCGAGGTTCATAATGCACTTAAGAGTATATGGTATGACGATATCTGGAAACAGTAGAAGGAAGTTGTTCCGACCACTGCAGACAGGCTCAGCTCATGCCAGAGCACCATCTCACATGGAACCAAGCACTCTGCCTTCAGGATTGTTAAGGCCTGCCATAGGAGTGACTCATAGGTTACCAGGTGTCCCATTTAAGGTTAGGTATAGGTATACTACACCTAAGTAAGAGGTGATTACACCAACTTACCCCAGCTGAGTGATCAGCCAGTTGTGTCAGATTGTTAGGCCAAGCCTGGGGTGGCATAATACATGCTGCAGCCCCTGGCAGGCCTTGGGTACACCAATGCCCTGGGTACCTAGTGTACACTGGTACAGGGGCTGACAGGGTGATCCAACCAATTGGGTATGTACCTAGGGTACATGGAGTCCATTTTACAGAGAGAGCAGATAGCCTGAGAGCCTGAATGGCAGGATCTCAGGCCAACTAAGTCGAAAAACCAGCTAGACACTAGGCAAAAATTTGGGGGTAACCATAGTCAGATATCCACCTTCCTACAGGGCACTAGGCTGCCCCGCACAAGTGAGGTACCATTTTTATTGAAGGACTTTGGGGAACGCGGGGTGGGTGGAAATGTGTGCATCCACGCAGATTCCAGAACTTTCCATCACAGAAATGTGGGGAAAATTTGTTTTTTTTGTCAATTTTTTAGGTTTGCAAGGGATTCTGGGTAACAGACCCTGGTGGGAGGCACTCAACTCACCCCATCCTGGATTCCCCTGGGTGTCTAGTTTTCAAAAATATATAGGTTTGCTAGGTTTCCCTAGGTGCCGGCAGAGCTAGGGTTCAAAAACTACAGCTAGGCACTTTGCCCAAAAACTGTCATTTTTCACTGCAAAATTGAGGTGTGACCATGTTGCGTTTCGCGCCGTTTCCTGTCGCGGGCACTATGCGACCCACACAAGTGAGGTACCATTTTTCTCATAGGGCTTTGGGGAACGCGGGGTGGGTGGAAATTTGTGGATCCACGCAGATTCCAGAACTTTCCATCACAGAAATGTGGGGAAATGTGTGTTTTTTGTCCAGTTTTTTACGTTTGCAAGGGATTATGGGTAACAGACCCTGGTGGGAGGCACTCAAGTCACCTCATCCTGGATTCCCCTGCGTGTCTAATTTTCAAAAATATATAGGTTTGCTAGGTTTCCCTAGGTGCCGGCAGAGCTAGGGTTAAAAAACTACAGCTAGGCACTTTGCCAAAAAAGGGTAATTTTTCACTGCAAAATTGAGGTGTGACCACGTTGCTTTTGCGCCGTTTCCTGCTGCGGGCACTAGGCCGACCCGCACAAGTGAGGTACCATTTTTCTCATAGGACTTTGGGGAACGTGGGGTGGGAGGAAATTTGTAGATCCACACATATTCCAGAACTTTCCATCACAGAAATGTGGGGAAAATGTGTTTTTTTGTCAATTTTTTAGGTTTGCAAGGGATTTTGGGTAACAGAACCTGGTGGGAGGCACTCAAGTCACACCATCCTGGATTCCCCTGGGTGTCTACTTTTCAAAAATATATAGGTTTGCTAGGTTTCCCTAGGTGCCGGCAGAGCTAGGGTTCAAAAACTACAGCTAGTCACTTTGCCAAAAAAGGGTCATTTTTCACTGAAAAATTGAGGTGTGACAACGTTGCGTTTTACACCGTTTCCTGTAACGGGCACTAGGCTGCCCCGCACAAGTGAGGTACCATTTTTATTGAAGGACTTTGGGGAACGCGGGGTGGGTGGAAATGTGTGCATCCACGCAGATTCCAGAACTTTCCATCACAGAAATGTGGGGAAAATTTGTTTTTTTTGTCAATTTTTTAGGTTTGCAAGGGATTCTGGGTAACAGACCCTGGTGGGAGGCACTCAACTCACCACATCCTGGATTCCCCTGGGTGTCTAGTTTTCAAAATTATATAGGTTTGCTAGGTTTCCCTAGGTGCCGGCAGAGCTAGGGTTCAAAAACTACAGCTAGTCACTTTGCCAAAAAAGGGTAATTTTTCACTGCAAAATTGAGGTGTGACCACGTTGCATTTTGCGCCGTTTCCTGTCGCGGGCACTAGGCCGCCCCGCACAAGTGAGGTACCATTTTTCTCGTAGGACTTTGGGGAACGCGGGGTGGGTGGAAATTTGTGCATCCACGCAGATTCCAGAACTTTCCATCACAGAAATATGGGGAAAATGTGTTTTTTTTGTCAATTGTTTAGGTTTCCAAGGGATTCTGGGTAACAGACCCTGGTGGGAGGCACTCAACTCACCACATCCTGGATTCCCCTGGGTGTCTAGTGTTCAAAAATATATAGGTTTGCTAGGTTTCCCTAGGTGCCGGCAGAGCTAGGGTTCAAAAACTACAGCTAGTCACTTTGCCAAAAAAGGGTAATTTTTCACTGCAAAATTGAGGTGTGACCACATTGCGTTTTGCGCCGTTTCCTGTGGCGGGCACTAGGCCAACCCGCACAAGTGAGGTACCATTTTTCTCATAGGACTTTGGGGAACGCGGGGTGGGTGGAAATTTGTGGATCCACGCAGATTCCAGAACTTTCCATCACAGGAATGTGGGGAAAATGTGTTTTTTTGTCAAATGTTTAGGTTTTCAAGGGATTCTGGGTAACAGACCCTGGTGGGAGGCACTCAAGTCACCCCATCCTGGATTTCCCTGGGTGTCTAGTTTTCAAAAATATATAGGTTTGCTAGGTTTCCCTAGGTGCCGGCAGAGCTAGGGTTCAAAAACTACAGCTAGGCACTTTGCCAAAAAAGGATAATTTTTCACTGCAAAATAGAGGTGTGACCACATTGCGTTTTGCGCCGTTTCCGTTCGCGGGCACTATGCCGACCCGCACAAGTGAGGTACCATTTTTGTCGTAGGACTTTGGGGAACGAGGGGTGGGTGAAAATTTGTGGATCCACGCAGATTCCAGAACTTTCCATCACAGAAATGTGGGAAAAATGTTTTTTTTTGGTCAATTTTTTATGTTTGCAAGGGATTCTGGGTAAGAGTCCCTGGTGGGAGGCACTCAAGTCACCCCATCCTGGATTCCCCTGGGTGTCTAATTTACAAAAATATATAGGTTTGCTAGGTTTCCCTAGGTGCCGGCAGAGCTAGGGTTCAAAAACTACAGCTAGTCACTTTGCCAAAAAAGGGTCATTTTTCACTGCAAAATTGAGGTGTGACCACGTTGCGTTTTGCGCTGTTTCCTGTCGCGGGCACTAGGCCGACCTGCACAAGTAAGGTACAATTTTTCTCGTAGGTCTTTGGGGAACGCGGGGTGGGTGGAAATTTGTGCATCCACGCAGATTCCAAAACTTTCCATCACAGAAATGTGGGGAAAATATGTTTTTTTTGTCAATTTTTTAGGTTTGCAAGGATTTCTGGGTAACAGATCCTGGTGGGAGGCACTCAAGTCACCCCCATCCTGGATTCCCCTGGGTGTCTAGTTTTCAAAAATATATAGGTTTGCTAGGTTTCCCTAGGTGCCGGCAGAGCTAGGGTTAAAAAACTACAGCTAGTCACTTTGCCAAAAAACTGTCATTTTTCACTGCAAAATTGAGTTGTGACCACGTTGCGTTTTGAGCCGTTTCCTGTCGCGGGCACTAGGCCGACCTGCACAAGTGAGGTACCATTTTTCTCATAGGACTTTGGGGAACGCGGGGTGGGTGGAAATTTGTGCATCCACGCAGATTCCAGAACTTTCCATCACAGAAATGTGGGGAAAATGTGTTTTTTTTGTCAATTCTTTAGGTTTGCAAGGAATTCTGGGTAACAGACCCTGGTGGGAGGCACTCAAGTGACCCCATCCTGGATTCCCCTGGGTGTCTAGTTTTCAAAAATATATAGGTTTGCTAGGTTTCCCTAGGTGCCGGCAGGGCTAGAGTTCAAAAACTACAGCTAGTCACTTTGCCAAAAAAGGGTAATTTTTCACTGCAAAATTGAGGTGTGAACACGTTGCGTTTTGCGCCGTTTTCTGTCACGGGCACTAGGCCGACCCACACAAGTGAGGTACCATTGTTCTTGTAGGACTTTGGGGAACGCGGTGTGGGTGGAAATTTGTGGATCCACGCATATTCCAGAACTTTCCATCACAGAAATGTGGGGAAAATTTGTTTTGTTTGTCATTTTTTACGTTTGCAAGGGATTCTGGGTAACAGACCCTGGTGGGAGGCACTCAAGTGAACCCATCCTGGATTCTCCTGGGTGTCTAGTTTTCAAAAATATATAGGTTTGCTAGGTTTCCCTAGGTGCCGGTAGGGCTAGGGTTCAAAAACTACAGCTAGGCACTTTGCCAAAAAAGGGTAATTTTTCACTGCAAAATTGAGGTGTGACCACATTGCGTTTTGCGCCGTTTCCTGTCGCGGGCACTAGGCCGACCCGCACAAGTGAGGTACCATTTTTCTCGTAGGACTCTGGGGAACGCGGGGTGGGTGGAAATTTGTGGATCCACGCAGATTCCAGAACTTTCCATCACAGAAATGTGGGGAAAATGTGTGTTTTTTTGGCCATTTTTTACGTTTGCAAGGGATTCTGGGTAACAGACCCTCGTGGGAGGCACTCAAGTCACCCCATCCTGGATTCCCTGGGTGTCTAGTTTACAAAAATATATAGGTTTTCTAGGTTTCCCTAGGTTCTGGCAGAGCTAGGGTTCAAAAACTACAGCTAGTCACTTTGCCAAAAAAGGGTCATTTTTCACTGCAAAATTGAGGTGTGACCACGTTGCGTTTTGCGCCGTTTCCTGTCGCGGGCACTAGGCCGACCCGCACAAGTGAGGTACCATTTTTCTCATAGGACTTTGGGGAACGCGGGGTGGGAGGAAATTTGTAGATCCACACATATTCCAGAACTTTCCATCACAGAAATGTGGGGAAAATGTGTTTTTTTGTCAATTCTTTAGGTTTGCAAGGAATTCTGGGTAACAAAGCCTGGTGGGAGGCACTCAAGTGACCCCATCCTGGATTCCCCTGGGTGTCTAGTTTTCAAAAATATATAGGTTTGCTAGGTTTCCCTAGGTGCCGGCAGGGCTAGAGTTCAAAAACTACAGCTAGTCACTTTGCCAAAAAAGGGTAATTTTTCACTGCAAAATTGAGGTGTGAACACGTTGCGTTTTGCGCCGTTTTCTGTCACGGGCACTAGGCCGACCCACACAAGTGAGGTACCATTGTTCTTGTAGGACTTTGGGGAACGCGGTGTGGGTGGAAATTTGTGCATCCACGCAGATTCCAGAACTTTCCATCACAGAAATGTGGGGAAAATTTGTTTTGTTTGTCAATTCTTTAGGTTTGCAAGGAATTCTGGGTAACAGACCCTGGTGGGAGGCACTCAAGTGACCCCATCCTGGATTCCCCTGGGTGTCTAGTTTTCAAAAATATATAGGTTTGCTAGGTTTCCCTAGGTGCCGGCAGGGCTAGAGTTCAAAAACTACAGCTAGTCACTTTGCCAAAAAAGGGTAATTTTTCACTTCAAAATTGAGGTGTGAACACGTTGCGTTTTGCGCCGTTTTCTGTCACGGGCACTAGGCCGACCCACACAAGTGAGGTACCATTGTTCTTGTAGGACTTTGGGGAACGCGGTGTGGGTGGAAATTTGTGGATCCACGCATATTCCAGAACTTTCCATCACAGAAATGTGGGGAAAATTTGTTTTGTTTGTCATTTTTTACGTTTGCAAGGGATTCTGGGTAACAGACCCTGGTGGGAGGCACTCAAGTGAACCCATCCTGGATTCTCCTGGGTGTCTAGTTTTCAAAAATATATAGGTTTGCTAGGTTTCCCTAGGTGCCGGTAGGGCTAGGGTTCAAAAACTACAGCTAGGCACTTTGCCAAAAAAGGGTAATTTTTCACTGCAAAATTGAGGTGTGACCACATTGCGTTTTGCGCCGTTTCCTGTCGCGGGCACTAGGCCGACCCGCACAAGTGAGGTACCATTTTTCTCGTAGGACTCTGGGGAACGCGGGGTGGGTGGAAATTTGTGGATCCACGCAGATTCCAGAACTTTCCATCACAGAAATGTGGGGAAAATGTGTGTTTTTTTGTCCATTTTTTACGTTTGCAAGGGATTCTGGGTAACAGACCCTCGTGGGAGGCACTCAAGTCACCCCATCCTGGATTCCCTGGGTGTCTAGTTTACAAAAATATATAGGTTTTCTAGGTTTCCCTAGGTGCTGGCAGAGCTAGGGTTCAAAAACTACAGCTAGTCACTTTGCCAAAAAAGGGTCATTTTTCACTGCAAAATTGAGGTGTGACCACGTTGCGTTTTGCGCCGTTTCCTGTCGCGGGCACTAGGCCGACCCGCACAAGTGATGTACCATTTTTCTCATAGGACTTTGGGGAACGCGGGGTGGGAGGACATTTGTAGATCCACACATATTCCAGAACTTTCCATCACAGAAATGGGGGGAAAATTTGTTTTTTTTGTCAATTTTTTAGGTTTGCAAGGGATTCTGGGTAACAGACCCTGGTGGGAGGCACTCAACTCACCCCATCCTGGATTCCCCTGGGTGTCTAGTTTTCAAAAATATATAGGTTTGCTAGGTTTCCCTAGGTGCCGGCAGAGCTAGGGTTCAAAAACTACAGCTAGGCACTTTGCCAAAAAAGTGTCATTTTTCACTGCAAAATTGAGGTGTGACCATGTTGCGTTTCGCGCCGTTTCCTGTCGCGGGCACTAGGCGACCCGCACAAGTGAGGTACCATTTTTCTCGTAGGGCTTTGGGGAACGCGGGGTGGGTGGAAATTTGTGGATCCACGCTGTGAGAAGTTGGCCTGGTATATGATGCTCACTAGTTAAAGTGATCACCTTGTACCATGCCAAGCAACCCTTATGGTGTGGTTGTAAGTCAACCTTTTCGGACTAGCTGCCCTAGTGGTAGCGTAGGCTAAGCAGTCTTTGAGGCTAAACTCGTGAAACGTGTTAAGCCAGCTGTTTTACCAAATGTAACCCCCTTTTATACCAATGAAAGGACACCACACAGATATATATTCAAAATATATATGTATTTATTTCTCAAAGTAACCCCTAGTCTCTTTATGAGCACAGGAGCACAAATCGTCAAACAAGATTATCACAGAATACACAGAAGTTGCACGTTATATGGATAGGCCCTGGTGGCCACTCAAACCATATACTAAAATAGTGGTATAAGTACCACGAACAGAAAAGGGAAAAGGCCTAGGGCCTCTAGAATCGCTGGGCCTACAAGGAGCTAACGTCAGTTAGTGACCAGGAGGTCCACGGGTGGCGTGTGCAGAGCAAATAGTCACACGCGTGCTCCCATAGGTTTCAATGGGTGCGTAAAAAGTACAAAGTTACTGCAAAGGAGATCTTCCGGGTTGACTAGGAACTTAAGATTTGGAACACAGGCACTAGAGATGTATTACTACACATGGGCACCGGAGTACCAGCTTTACCTCACCCACAGGAAGCGGGTGCATAGGCCTCAAAGTGCGTCGGGTTTCTTCTATCTGTTCCGTGGAGCTTGAAGACAAAGATGCTGCAGGCGGTCGGTCCGGGAGAGATGCAGTGGATCCAAGAGTGGATCGGAGATGTTGAAGACCTGTAAGCAGAGGGGACAGTGTTCAAAGTCACTAGCCAGTGACCAGCGTGGCACCAGGTGGGTACCAGGCGATGTCGGGTGCAAACAGGTGATGAGGGGTAGCTTGTCTCCACAGCCACGTGGTCCCTGAAGGTCGACGACGTCCAGGAGTCGGCTCACGAGCTGTCCCACGCAGGCTCTCGCTGTCGGCGGTGTCGGCGACTTGATCGAAGCAAACAAGCCTCGGCAAAAGCAATTGCAGGAGGATTCGGAAATCAGCTGTTGGTTCTGACCAGCAAGGTCAGAGGGATTGCTCCTTTGGAGGGGAGCAAGGGCCAGTCTGGAGCAACCAGACCAGCGGTGTTTGTCGTAGATTTCGTCGCCAAGATGGCCACTAGCCAGCGGGCCAGCAACCGGTTAGGCGCGTCGAGTGGCAAAATGCAGAAGGGCCCCACGCAGATCGTGGAGATGCTGGAGGGCTCACCTTTGGTGCAGATGCTGCTCGAGGGTTGGGCTTCTCAGGACCCAAAGCACAACTTGGAGGGAGCCTCGGTTGTTGCACTTGTCAGCTTGTCGTAGTCGTTCCAAGATGGCTGGCTCCACGTGTCTCGGTGCCTCCACGGGTCTCCTCTTTTCAGGGACTGTGGATCGGGCGGTGAGAGGTCTGGAGGTCCAGGTCTTGTCAGTCTCTGGGCTCGGGCTCCGGCGGGAGGCGGCGGCAAAGCAGACAGTGATTCGCTGGATGGTGCTTGCGTTAGCAAGGTGGTCACTCCCTGACCACAGGGGAGATTTTCTTCAGTCTTCTGTGCAGCAGAATGTCGAAGTTCCCGTCTTCTTCTTAGTTTCAAGTTGATTCCAGGATGTCTGAAGTCTTTAGGACACAGCTCCTACCTTTAAGCGGATTCTAGGGGCCGGACTACCTGCTAGGTCCCTCCCTATGGGTGGGACCAGGAAGGGGGGTGGTTACACCCCCAATCCTTTGTCCAGCTCGCCCCAGGCCCGGGACTGGTGTGCCCCAGGACCGGTTTGAACTGGCATATGCACCGAGGCTCCTTGTGAGCCACAGGCATGTCTGGTTTCTTTCAAGCCCTACCTGACCAATACACAAAATCCTGTCTGGGGTGGTGCATGCACCTCCCCTGGCAGGAAACCCTTTGTCCACACCTCCCAAGCTGGAAGGACTCCCAGCAGCAGGAGGGCAGACTTGTGTCTGTGGTGGCAGCATCCATTTTGTGGAGCTGAGGCTATGTCTGATTTTACCCGGGTTTCAGGTACTGTACATGTCGTGTCCCTCTAGAAGGGTGGAATGCTAACCCCGTCGCCAGAATTGGCGAGGGGTTAGTATTCCAATTCGTATGACACCTTACTCGACATGTTTTGATAAAGCCAAACCAAAGATAGCATTTAACCGCGAGGTTCATAATGCACTTAAGAGTATATGGTATGACGATATCTGGAAACAGTAGAAGGAAGTTGTTCCGACCACTGCAGACAGGCTCAGCTCATGCCAGAGCACCATCTCACATGGAACCAAGCACTCTGCCTTCAGGATTGTTAAGGCCTGCCATAGGAGTGACTTATAGGTTACCAGGTGTCCCATTTAAGGTTAGGTATAGGTATACTACACCTAAGTAAGAGGTGATTACACCAACTTACCCCAGCTGAGTGATCAGCCAGTTGTGTCACATTGTTAGGCCAAGCCTGGGGTGGCATAATGCATGCTTCAGCCCCTGGCAGGCCTTGGGTACACCAATGCCCTGGGTACCTAGTGTACACTGGTACAGGGGCTGACAGGGTGATCCAACCAATTGGGTATGTACCTAGGGTACATGGAGTCCATTTTAAAGAGAGAACAGCCAGGCTGAGATCCTGAATAGCAGGATCTCAGGCCAACTAAGTCGAAAAACCAGCTAGACACTAGGCAAAAATTTGGGGGTAACCATAGTCAGATATCCACCTTCCTACACAACCCCCCCCCAAACGAAGGGAGATAAGGCTGACCTTGACCAGGTAAGCCTATATTGCCCAAGTGGCCATATAAGGAGGAACCAGCACTGGCATGGTTACCCCCTGTCTCATGGTCCACTAAGCAATCCCTCACCCTAAGGGTATCAGAGGGTCTCCACCATAGGGAATCTCTACCTTTGGTGTGTCTTGGCAAAGTAAAAGGCTGGTGTTGAGATGGAGTACTGAAGTGAGTGTCCTCAAAGTGAGGCCTCACCTTCCTCCAATCCCCCTCCACCATGGATGCCTTTCTTTCCTTAACTGAATTGCACTGTGCTCTCAGGGTCAGCCTCTGGCTACCTAATGCTGGAGGCTGGGTCCCTTTTGTGGACTTACTGGAGGGACAGGTCAGGTCTGGGGCCCTAAGGTCCCATGTTTGCCTGTACCCAACAGAATCCCTCTGGGGGAGGTCCCTAACTACCTGTAAAGGAGATCCCTCAGGAATGTTTTTACCCATCACCTGACTAGGGCTACTAGCCAGGCAATCCTCATTCTTTTGATGGGGGGGTTCTTGTGGACAGGGGCCCTCTTGGGGTCCACTGGCCTCCCTGACCTCTGCAGCCCTGGGCTGACTGAGGCAGGGTAGAGAGAGGCAGGCTACCTGCACCAGACTGGGTCCCACCTTGGAAGGGGCCACTGACATCAGAGGCTCTGCCAGGCCAGGCCTGGCTACCTCTGGGGCAGTTCCTTCACAAGGGGTGAGGTCAGCTCCCTGAGGAGGCTGACTTTTTCCTAATGTCTGGGGAGAGGGAGACTTTTCTTCCTCCCCACTACTCTCTGTTTGTGTGGAGTGATCCATAGTTTCAGGCTTCACTACACCTATGTCAGTCTGAGTATAGGCTGAGACCATTACAGCCTTGCCAACCTTTTCAGGGGGGCACTCAGTTTGTGTTTGAGCTGTGACTGTCACAGCTCTGTCAGTCTCTACAGGGAAGTCTGTCTGTGCCTGGGCTGTGGCTACCACTGCCCTTCCAACCTTTCCAGGGAGGAAATCTATTTGGACAGGGGTTGTGAATGGCACAACCCCACTACCCTTTTGTGAAAGGCCTACCATTTTAGAATGGGTGTCTTGTTCAACTCCAGTCCAAGCTGAGAGTTCTAAGTCATTCCCCAGTAAGCAGTCTACAGGCAAGGTTGGGGACACTGCCACCCTTTTAGGGCCAGTGACACCTCCCCAGCTGAGACATACCTCTGCCATGGGATGACTGTTCTGTTTGCCATCAATGTTGGTCACCTGGTAGGAGAAACCAGGCAAAAGCTGCTCAGAGGGAACTAGCCAATGGGCCACCATTGTGATGCTAGCTCCAGTGTCTCTGTAGGCCTCAGCTTTTGTACCATTGATGTAGGGCTCCTGTCTGTACCTACCCAAAGTGTTGGGACAGGCAGAGAAGTTGGCAAACCCCATGCCACCATCACAGACAAGAGTATCTGCTGCAGGGGAATTGGCTAAGCCAGGGTCCCCCTGTGTTCCCCAAGTAAACCCACCCAAATTTTTGGGGGCACTCCCACCACCTGGGGGATTACTGCTGACAGTAATAGGTGGTGTGATAGGAGTAATTGGAGGAACAGTTTTGTTTGTAGCCCTTGGGCAACTGCTGTCAGTTTTCCAATGCCCAGGAGTTTTACACTCATGGCAGTAAGGCTTTTTACCTGTGGTAGAGGAGGGAGCCTGGGACCCACCACCCTGTGTGGAGTTTTGGGGCCCTGAGGAAGATTTCTCTTTTGCTTTATCCCCACCCTTCTCTTGAGGTTTGGTGGTATCTTTCTTTTGGTCACCACCCTGATTCTTAGGCCTGATCCTGGTCCTGACCCATTTATCTGCCCTCTTTCCCAATTCTTGGGGAGAGGTCAAATCTGAGTCTACCAGGTGTTGATGGAGGAGCTGGTTTTGACAGTTACTTAAAATCTGTTCTCTCATCATCAAATTGTACAATCCTGTATAATCAGATACCTTACTTCCCAGCAACCAACCCTCCAAAGCCTTAGTGGCACATTCAACATATTCAGACCAGTCCTGAGTCTGTGTCTTCTGGGTGTCTCTGAACATTAACCTGTACTGTTCAGTGGTTAGGCCTAACCCATCAACTAGGACACTCTTCAGGACTCTGTAGTTTCTGACATCCTCCTCCCTAACAGTGAGGAGTCTGTCTCTGCCTCTTCCTTCAAAGGAGAGCCAGAGGATTGCTGCCCACTGGTCTTCAGGAACCTGCTGTACTTTGCAGGCTCTCTCAAGAGCAGTTATCCATTTGTGGATATCATCCCCACTTTTGTAGGGGGGCACAACCTTAGACAGGTTCCTATTATCAAAGACCCTATCTTTGTCCTTAGGGACAATGCTGCCACCAGTGGGTATAGACCCACTCTCTCTAGGTTGCCTAGCCTTGTTCAGTTTTTCTTCCATCAGGGCTACTTCTAGCTCCTGCTTCCTGATCCTCAGCTGGGCTTCCTGCATTCTGGCCTCATGTTCCCTCCTCTGAGGGGTGGTCATCCTTTTCCTGGAGTGACCTTGAGAGCCTCTAGAGCCATGAGAAGCATTGGAGTCACCTGAGTGATTCCTTTGCCTCCCAAGCCCTGTGTTAAGTCCACTGGGGAGATCCAATGGTGTGAACCCATTGTCAGTCCCCAATAGCCTTAGTTTAGCTGGGCCAAGTATAATACTTGGCACTGGGCTAGTTCTCCCTTCATCATCACTACTTTCTGTATCCTCACCACTTTCCTCCCCTGTAGTATGGTTCTCATCTAAGGGATGGCTATTGGAACTGGGTACCTCTGTAGTATCTTCAGAAGGGGGGCCTCCTGTTCCTGACCCTAAGGGGGCTAACTGGGAAGCTTTCTTGAGTGCTCTCTGATTCTCATCATTCTGTAAGAGCTCTCTGAGCTCAGCAGAGTTTGGGTTCTTGGGCTGTTTAAGGCCTCTAAGAGTTGCCAAATGCCTGAGCTCATTCTGATTAAGGGTAGCAAAGCTGGATGGTGCCCTCTGGGGGTCACTCTCAACAGAGATGGGTACAGTGGACCCCTCTGCCCCGGCCATTGCTCTTAAGTGTGGGTGGATGTGTTGCAATCTACCTACACTTGGGTTTACCTACTAAACCTATCTAGTAGTTGTAGTCAGGGTGTGCTACTCCCTTTGCTCTACAACAACTAAGTTCAGTAGAACTTATGTATATCTAATCTTGTTTTATATGTACCTACAGGTACCTATGTGATCTTTCAATTGGTAACCAAGAGATTACAATGGTAAAACACAGCAAGCTCAAATCCAACCGCTGCTCACCAATGTGAGAAGTTGACCTGGTATATGATGCTCACTAGTTAAAGTGATCACCTTGTACCATGCCAAGCAACCCTTATGGTGTGGTTGTAAGTCAACCTTTTCGGACTAGCTGCCCTAGTGGTAGCGTAGGCTAAGCAGTCTTTGAGGCTAAACTCGTGAAACGTGTTAAGCCAGCTGTTTTACCAAATGTAACCCCCTTTTATACCAATGAAAGGACACCACACAGATATATATTCAAAATATATATGTATTTATTTCTCAAAGTAACCCCTAGTCTCTTTATGAGCACAGGAGCACAAATCGTCAAACAAGATTATCACAGAATACACAGAAGTTGCACGTTATATGGATAGGCCCTGGTGGCCACTCAAACCATATACTAAAATAGTGGTATAAGTACCACGAACAGAAAAGGGAAAAGGCCTAGGGCCTCTAGAATCGCTGGGCCTACAAGGAGCTAACGTCAGTTAGTGACCAGGAGGTCCACGGGTGGCGTGTGCAGAGCAAATAGTCACACGCGTGCTCCCATAGGTTTCAATGGGTGCGTAAAAAGTACAAAGTTACTGCAAAGGAGATCTTCCGGGTTGACTAGGAACTTAAGATTTGGAACACAGGCACTAGAGATGTATTACTACACATGGGCACCGGAGTACCAGCTTTACCTCACCCACAGGAAGCGGGTGCATAGGCCTCAAAGTGCGTCGGGTTTCTTCTATCTGTTCCGTGGAGCTTGAAGACAAAGATGCTGCAGGCGGTCGGTCCGGGAGAGATGCAGTGGATCCAAGAGTGGATCGGAGATGTTGAAGACCTGTAAGCAGAGGGGACAGTGTTCAAAGTCACTAGCCAGTGACCAGCGTGGCACCAGGTGGGTACCAGGCGATGTCGGGTGCAAACAGGTGATGAGGGGTAGCTTGTCTCCACAGCCACGTGGTCCCTGAAGGTCGACGACGTCCAGGAGTCGGCTCACGAGCTGTCCCACGCAGGCTCTCGCTGTCGGCGGTGTCGGCGACTTGATCGAAGCAAACAAGCCTTGGCAAAAGCAATTGCAGGAGGATTCGGAAATCAGCTGTTGGTTCTGACCAGCAAGGTCAGAGGGATTGCTCCTTTGGAGGGGAGCAAGGGCCAGTCTGGAGCAACCAGACCAGCGGTGTTTGTCGTAGATTTCGTCGCCAAGATGGCCACTAGCCAGCGGGCCAGCAACCGGTTAGGCGCGTCGAGTGGCAAAATGCAGAAGGGCCCCACGCAGATCGTGGAGATGCTGGAGGGCTCACCTTTGGTGCAGATGCTGCTCGAGGGTTGGGCTTCTCAGGACCCAAAGCACAACTTGGAGGGAGCCTCGGTTGTTGCACTTGTCAGCTTGTCGTAGTCGTTCCAAGATGGCTGGCTCCACGTGTCTCGGTGCCTCCACGGGTCTCCTCTTTTCAGGGACTGTGGATCGGGCGGTGAGAGGTCTGGAGGTCCAGGTCTTGTCAGTCTCTGGGCTCGGGCTCCGGCGGGAGGCGGCGGCAAAGCAGACAGTGATTCGCTGGATGGTGCTTGCGTTAGCAAGGTGGTCACTCCCTGACCACAGGGGAGATTTTCTTCAGTCTTCTGTGCAGCAGAATGTCGAAGTTCCCGTCTTCTTCTTAGTTTCAAGTTGATTCCAGGATGTCTGAAGTCTTTAGGACACAGCTCCTACCTTTAAGCGGATTCTAGGGGCCGGACTACCTGCTAGGTCCCTCCCTATGGGTGGGACCAGGAAGGGGGGTGGTTACACCCCCAATCCTTTGTCCAGCTCGCCCCAGGCCCGGGACTGGTGTGCCCCAGGACCGGTTTGAACTGGCATATGCACCGAGGCTCCTTGTGAGCCACAGGCATGTCTGGTTTCTTTCAAGCCCTACCTGACCAATACACAAAATCCTGTCTGGGGTGGTGCATGCACCTCCCCTGGCAGGAAACCCTTTGTCCACACCTCCCAAGCTGGAAGGACTCCCAGCAGCAGGAGGGCAGACTTGTGTCTGTGGTGGCAGCATCCATTTTGTGGAGCTGAGGCTATGTCTGATTTTACCCGGGTTTCAGGTACTGTACATGTCGTGTCCCTCTAGAAGGGTGGAATGCTAACCCCGTCGCCAGAATTGGCGAGGGGTTAGTATTCCAATTCGTATGACACCTTACTCGACATGTTTTGATAAAGCCAAACCAAAGATAGCATTTAACCGCGAGGTTCATAATGCACTTAAGAGTATATGGTATGACGATATCTGGAAACAGTAGAAGGAAGTTGTTCCGACCACTGCAGACAGGCTCAGCTCATGCCAGAGCACCATCTCACATGGAACCAAGCACTCTGCCTTCAGGATTGTTAAGGCCTGCCATAGGAGTGACTTATAGGTTACCAGGTGTCCCATTTAAGGTTAGGTATAGGTATACTACACCTAAGTAAGAGGTGATTACACCAACTTACCCCAGCTGAGTGATCAGCCAGTTGTGTCACATTGTTAGGCCAAGCCTGGGGTGGCATAATGCATGCTTCAGCCCCTGGCAGGCCTTGGGTACACCAATGCCCTGGGTACCTAGTGTACACTGGTACAGGGGCTGACAGGGTGATCCAACCAATTGGGTATGTACCTAGGGTACATGGAGTCCATTTTAAAGAGAGAACAGCCAGGCTGAGATCCTGAATAGCAGGATCTCAGGCCAACTAAGTCGAAAAACCAGCTAGACACTAGGCAAAAATTTGGGGGTAACCATAGTCAGATATCCACCTTCCTACACACGCAGATTCCAGAACTTTCCATCACAGAAATGTGGGGAAAATGTGGTTTTTTTGTCCAGTTTTTTACGTTTGCAAGGGATTATGGGTAACAGACCCTGGTGGGAGGCACTCAAGTCACCTCATCCTGGATTTCCCTGTGTGTCTAGTTTTCAAAAATATATAGGTTTGCTAGGTTTCCCTAGGTGCCGGCAGAGCTAGGGTTCAAAAACTACAGCTAGTCACTTTGCCAAAAAAGGGTAATTTTTCACTGCAAAATTGAGGTGTGACCACGTTGTGTTTTGCGCCGTTTCCTGTCGCAGGCACTAGGCCGACCCGCACAAGTGAGGTACCATTTTTCTCATAGGACTTTGGGGAACGCGGGGTGGGTGGAAATTTGTGGATCCACGCAGATTCCAGAACTTTCCATCACAGGTATGTGGGGAAAATGTGTTTTTTTGTCAAATGTTTAGGTTTGCAAGGGATTCTGGGTAACAGACCCTGGTGGGAGGCACTCAAGTCACCCCATCCTGGATTTCCCTGGGTGTCTAGTTTGCTAGGTTTCCCTAGGTGCCGGCAGAGCTAGGGTTCAAAAACTACAGCTAGGCACTTTGCCAAAAAAGTGTCATTTTTCACTGCAAAATTGAGGTGTGACCACATTGCGTTTTGCGCCGTTTCCTGTCCCAGGCACTAGGCCGCCCCGCACAAGTGAGGTACCATTTTTCTCGTAGGACTTTGGGGAACGCGGGGTGGGTGGAAATTTGTGCATCCACGCAGATTCCAGAACTTTCCATCACAGAAATGTGGGGAAAATGTGTTTTTTTTGTCAATTCTTTAGGGTTGCAAGGAATTCTGGGTAACAGACCCTGGTGGGAGGCACTCAAGTCACCCCGTCCTGGATTCCCCTGGGTGTCTAGTTTTCAAAAATATATAGGTTTGCTAGGTTTCCCTAGGTGCCGGCAGAGCTAGGGTTAAAAAACAACAGCTAGTCAGTTTGCGAAAAAAGGGTCGTTCTTCACTGCAAAATTGAGGTGTGACCACATTGCGTTTTGCGCCGTTTCCGTTCGCGGGCACTATGCCGACCCGCACAAGTGAGGTACCATTTTTGTCGTAGGACTTTGGGGAACGAGGGGTGGGTGAAAATTTGTGGATCCACGCAGATTCCAGAACTTTCCATCACAGAAATGTGGGAAAAATGTTTTTTTTTGGTCAATTTTTTATGTTTGCAAGGGATTCTGGGTAAGAGTCCCTGGTGGGAGGCACTCAAGTCACCCCATCCTGGATTCCCCTGGGTGTCTAATTTACAAAAATATATAGGTTTGCTAGGTTTCCCTAGGTGCCGGCAGAGCTAGGGTTCAAAAACTACAGCTAGTCACTTTGCCAAAAAAGGGTCATTTTTCACTGCAAAATTGAGGTGTGACCACGTTGCGTTTTGCGCTGTTTCCTGTCGCGGGCACTAGGCCGACCTGCACAAGTAAGGTACAATTTTTCTCGTAGGTCTTTGGGGAACGCGGGGTGGGTGGAAATTTGTGCATCCACGCAGATTCCAAAACTTTCCATCACAGAAATGTGGGGAAAATATGTTTTTTTTGTCAATTTTTTAGGTTTGCAAGGATTTCTGGGTAACAGATCCTGGTGGGAGGCACTCAAGTCACCCCCATCCTGGATTCCCCTGGGTGTCTAGTTTTCAAAAATATATAGGTTTGCTAGGTTTCCCTAGGTGCCGGCAGAGCTAGGGTTAAAAAACTACAGCTAGTCACTTTGCCAAAAAACTGTCATTTTTCACTGCAAAATTGAGTTGTGACCACGTTGCGTTTTGAGCCGTTTCCTGTCGCGGGCACTAGGCCGACCTGCACAAGTGAGGTACCATTTTTCTCATAGGACTTTGGGGAACACGGGGTGGGTGGAAATTTGTGCATCCACGCAGATTCCAGAACTTTCCATCACAGAAATGTGGGGAAAATGTGTTTTTTTTGTCAATTCTTTAGGTTTGCAAGGAATTCTGGGTAACAGACCCTGGTGGGAGGCACTCAAGTGACCCCATCCTGGATTCCCCTGGGTGTCTAGTTTTCAAAAATATATAGGTTTGCTAGGTTTCCCTAGGTGCCGGCAGGGCTAGAGTTCAAAAACTACAGCTAGTCACTTTGCCAAAAAAGGGTAATTTTTCACTGCAAAATTGAGGTGTGAACACGTTGCGTTTTGCGCCGTTTTCTGTCACGGGCACTAGGCCGACCCACACAAGTGAGGTACCATTGTTCTTGTAGGACTTTGGGGAACGCGGTGTGGGTGGAAATTTGTGGATCCACGCATATTCCAGAACTTTCCATCACAGAAATGTGGGGAAAATTTGTTTTGTTTGTCATTTTTTACGTTTGCAAGGGATTCTGGGTAACAGACCCTGGTGGGAGGCACTCAAGTGAACCCATCCTGGATTCTCCTGGGTGTCTAGTTTTCAAAAATATATAGGTTTGCTAGGTTTCCCTAGGTGCCGGTAGGGCTAGGGTTCAAAAACTACAGCTAGGCACTTTGCCAAAAAAGGGTAATTTTTCACTGCAAAATTGAGGTGTGACCACATTGCGTTTTGCGCCGTTTCCTGTCGCGGGCACTAGGCCGACCCGCACAAGTGAGGTACCATTTTTCTCGTAGGACTCTGGGGAACGCGGGGTGGGTGGAAATTTGTGGATCCACGCAGATTCCAGAACTTTCCATCACAGAAATGTGGGGAAAATGTGTGTTTTTTTGGCCATTTTTTACGTTTGCAAGGGATTCTGGGTAACAGACCCTCGTGGGAGGCACTCAAGTCACCCCATCCTGGATTCCCTGGGTGTCTAGTTTACAAAAATATATAGGTTTTCTAGGTTTCCCTAGGTTCTGGCAGAGCTAGGGTTCAAAAACTACAGCTAGTCACTTTGCCAAAAAAGGGTCATTTTTCACTGCAAAATTGAGGTGTGACCACGTTGCGTTTTGCGCCGTTTCCTGTCGCGGGCACTAGGCCGACCCGCACAAGTGAGGTACCATTTTTCTCATAGGACTTTGGGGAACGCGGGGTGGGAGGAAATTTGTAGATCCACACATATTCCAGAACTTTCCATCACAGAAATGTGGGGAAAATGTGTTTTTTTGTCAATTCTTTAGGTTTGCAAGGAATTCTGGGTAACAAAGCCTGGTGGGAGGCACTCAAGTGACCCCATCCTGGATTCCCCTGGGTGTCTAGTTTTCAAAAATATATAGGTTTGCTAGGTTTCCCTAGGTGCCGGCAGGGCTAGAGTTCAAAAACTACAGCTAGTCACTTTGCCAAAAAAGGGTAATTTTTCACTGCAAAATTGAGGTGTGAACACGTTGCGTTTTGCGCCGTTTTCTGTCACGGGCACTAGGCCGACCCACACAAGTGAGGTACCATTGTTCTTGTAGGACTTTGGGGAACGCGGTGTGGGTGGAAATTTGTGCATCCACGCAGATTCCAGAACTTTCCATCACAGAAATGTGGGGAAAATTTGTTTTGTTTGTCAATTCTTTAGGTTTGCAAGGAATTCTGGGTAACAGACCCTGGTGGGAGGCACTCAAGTGACCCCATCCTGGATTCCCCTGGGTGTCTAGTTTTCAAAAATATATAGGTTTGCTAGGTTTCCCTAGGTGCCGGCAGGGCTAGAGTTCAAAAACTACAGCTAGTCACTTTGCCAAAAAAGGGTAATTTTTCACTTCAAAATTGAGGTGTGAACACGTTGCGTTTTGCGCCGTTTTCTGTCACGGGCACTAGGCCGACCCACACAAGTGAGGTACCATTGTTCTTGTAGGACTTTGGGGAACGCGGTGTGGGTGGAAATTTGTGGATCCACGCATATTCCAGAACTTTCCATCACAGAAATGTGGGGAAAATTTGTTTTGTTTGTCATTTTTTACGTTTGCAAGGGATTCTGGGTAACAGACCCTGGTGGGAGGCACTCAAGTGAACCCATCCTGGATTCTCCTGGGTGTCTAGTTTTCAAAAATATATAGGTTTGCTAGGTTTCCCTAGGTGCCGGTAGGGCTAGGGTTCAAAAACTACAGCTAGGCACTTTGCCAAAAAAGGGTAATTTTTCACTGCAAAATTGAGGTGTGACCACATTGCGTTTTGCGCCGTTTCCTGTCGCGGGCACTAGGCCGACCCGCACAAGTGAGGTACCATTTTTCTCGTAGGACTCTGGGGAACGCGGGGTGGGTGGAAATTTGTGGATCCACGCAGATTCCAGAACTTTCCATCACAGAAATGTGGGGAAAATGTGTGTTTTTTTGTCCATTTTTTACGTTTGCAAGGGATTCTGGGTAACAGACCCTCGTGGGAGGCACTCAAGTCACCCCATCCTGGATTCCCTGGGTGTCTAGTTTACAAAAATATATAGGTTTTCTAGGTTTCCCTAGGTGCTGGCAGAGCTAGGGTTCAAAAACTACAGCTAGTCACTTTGCCAAAAAAGGGTCATTTTTCACTGCAAAATTGAGGTGTGACCACGTTGCGTTTTGCGCCGTTTCCTGTCGCGGGCACTAGGCCGACCCGCACAAGTGATGTACCATTTTTCTCATAGGACTTTGGGGAACGCGGGGTGGGAGGACATTTGTAGATCCACACATATTCCAGAACTTTCCATCACAGAAATGGGGGGAAAATTTGTTTTTTTTGTCAATTTTTTAGGTTTGCAAGGGATTCTGGGTAACAGACCCTGGTGGGAGGCACTCAACTCACCCCATCCTGGATTCCCCTGGGTGTCTAGTTTTCAAAAATATATAGGTTTGCTAGGTTTCCCTAGGTGCCGGCAGAGCTAGGGTTCAAAAACTACAGCTAGGCACTTTGCCAAAAAAGTGTCATTTTTCACTGCAAAATTGAGGTGTGACCATGTTGCGTTTCGCGCCGTTTCCTGTCGCGGGCACTAGGCGACCCGCACAAGTGAGGTACCATTTTTCTCGTAGGGCTTTGGGGAACGCGGGGTGGGTGGAAATTTGTGGATCCACGCAGATTCCAGAACTTTCCATCACAGAAATGTGGGGAAAATGTGGTTTTTTTGTCCAGTTTTTTACGTTTGCAAGGGATTATGGGTAACAGACCCTGGTGGGAGGCACTCAAGTCACCTCATCCTGGATTTCCCTGTGTGTCTAGTTTTCAAAAATATATAGGTTTGCTAGGTTTCCCTAGGTGCCGGCAGAGCTAGGGTTCAAAAACTACAGCTAGTCACTTTGCCAAAAAAGGGTAATTTTTCACTGCAAAATTGAGGTGTGACCACGTTGTGTTTTGCGCCGTTTCCTGTCGCAGGCACTAGGCCGACCCGCACAAGTGAGGTACCATTTTTCTCATAGGACTTTGGGGAACGCGGGGTGGGTGGAAATTTGTGGATCCACGCAGATTCCAGAACTTTCCATCACAGGTATGTGGGGAAAATGTGTTTTTTTGTCAAATGTTTAGGTTTGCAAGGGATTCTGGGTAACAGACCCTGGTGGGAGGCACTCAAGTCACCCCATCCTGGATTTCCCTGGGTGTCTAGTTTTCAAAAATATATAGGTTTGCTAGGTTTCCCTAGGTGCCGGCAGAGCTAGGGTTCAAAAACTACAGCTAGGCACTTTGCCAAAAAAGTGTCATTTTTCACTGCAAAATTGAGGTGTGACCACATTGCGTTTTGCGCCGTTTCCTGTCCCAGGCACTAGGCCGCCCCGCACAAGTGAGGTACCATTTTTCTCGTAGGACTTTGGGGAACGCGGGGTGGGTGGAAATTTGTGCATCCACGCAGATTCCAGAACTTTCCATCACAGAAATGTGGGGAAAATGTGTTTTTTTTGTCAATTCTTTAGGGTTGCAAGGAATTCTGGGTAACAGACCCTGGTGGGAGGCACTCAAGTCACCCCGTCCTGGATTCCCCTGGGTGTCTAGTTTTCAAAAATATATAGGTTTGCTAGGTTTCCCTAGGTGCCGGCAGAGCTAGGGTTAAAAAACAACAGCTAGTCAGTTTGCGAAAAAAGGGTCGTTCTTCACTGCAAAATTGAGGTGTGACCACGTTGCGTTTTGCGCCGTTTCCTGTTGCGGGCACTAGGCCTCCCCGCACAAGTGAGGTACCATTTTTCTCGTAGGACGTTGGGGAACGCGGGGTGGGTGGAAATTTGTGGATCCATGCAGATTCCAGAACTTTCCATCACAGAAATGTGGGGAAAATTTGTTTTTTTTGTCATTTTTTTAGGTTTGCAAGTGATTCTGGGTAACAGACCCTGGTGGGAGGCACTCAAGTCACCTCATCCTGGATTCCCCTGGGTGTCTAGTTTTCAAAAATATATAGGTTTGCTAGGTTTCCCTAGGTGCTGGCAGAGCTAGGGTTCAAAAACTACAGCTAGGCACTTTGCCAAAAAAGGGTAATTTTTCACTGCAAAATTGAGGTGTGACCACATTGCGTTTTGCTCCGTTTCCTGTCGCGGGCACTAGGCCGACCCGCACAAGTGAGGTACCATTTTTCTCGTAGGACGTTTGGGAACGCGGGGTGGGTGGAAATTTGTGGATCCACGCAGATTCCAGAACTTTCCATCACAGAAATGTGGGGAAAATGTGTGTTTTTTTGTCCATTTTTTACGTTTGCAAGGGATTCTGGGTAACAGACCCTGGAGGGAGGCACTCAAGTCACCCCATCCTGGATTCCCCTGGGTGTCTAGTTTACAAAAATATATAGGTTTTCTAGGTTTCCCTAGGTGCTGGCAGAGCTAGGCTTCAAAAACTACAGCTAGTCACTTTGCCAAAAAAGGGTCATTTTTCACTGCAAAATTGAGGTGTGACCACGTTGCGTTTTGCGCCGTTTCCTGTTGCGGGCACTAGGCCGACCCGCACAAGTGAGGTACCATTTTTCTCATAGGACTTTGGGGAACGTGAGGTGGGAGGAAATTTGTAGATCCACACATATTCCAGAACTTTCCATCACAGAAATGTGGGGAAAATGTGTTTTTTTGTCAATTTTTTAGGTTTGCAAGGGATTTTGGGTAACAGAACCTGGTGGGAGGCACTCAAGTCACGCCATCCTGGATTCCCCTGGGTGTCTACTTTTCAAAAATATATAGGTTTGCTAGGTTTCCCTAGGTGCCGGCAGAGCTAGGGTTCAAAAACTACAGCTAGTCACTTTGCCAAAAAAGGGTCATTTTTCACTGAAAAATTGAGGTGTGACAACGTTGCGTTTTACACCGTTTCCTGTAACGGGCACTAGGCTGCCCCGCACAAGTGAGGTACCATTTTTATTGAAGGACTTTGGGGAACGCGGGGTGGGTGGAAATGTGTGCATCCACGCAGATTCCAGAACTTTCCATCACAGAAATGTGGGGAAAATTTGTTTTTTTTGTCAATTTTTTAGGTTTGCAAGGGATTCTGGGTAACAGACCCTGGTGGGAGGCACTCAACTCACCCCATCCTGGATTCCCCTGGGTGTCTAGTTTTCAAAAATATATAGGTTTGCTAGGTTTCCCTAGGTGCCGGCAGAGCTAGGGTTCAAAAACTACAGCTAGGCACTTTGCCCAAAAACTGTCATTTTTCACTGCAAAATTGAGGTGTGACCATGTTGCGTTTCGCGCCGTTTCCTGTCGCGGGCACTATGCGACCCACACAAGTGAGGTACCATTTTTCTCATAGGGCTTTGGGGAACGCGGGGTGGGTGGAAATTTGTGGATCCACGCAGATTCCAGAACTTCCCATCACAGAAATGTGGGGAAATGTGTGTTTTTTGTCCAGTTTTTTACGTTTGCAAGGGATTATGGGTAACAGACCCTGGTGGGAGGCACTCAAGTCACCTCATCCTGGATTCCCCTGCGTGTCTAATTTTCAAAAATATATAGGTTTGCTAGGTTTCCCTAGGTGCCGGCAGAGCTAGGGTTAAAAAACTACAGCTAGGCACTTTGCCAAAAAAGGGTAATTTTTCACTGCAAAATTGAGGTGTGACCACGTTGCTTTTGCGCCGTTTCCTGCTGCGGGCACTAGGCCGACCCGCACAAGTGAGGTACCATTTTTCTCATAGGACTTTGGGGAACGTGGGGTGGGAGGAAATTTGTAGATCCACACATATTCCAGAACTTTCCATCACAGAAATGTGGGGAAAATGTGTTTTTTTGTCAATTTTTTAGGTTTGCAAGGGATTTTGGGTAACAGAACCTGGTGGGAGGCACTCAAGTCACACCATCCTGGATTCCCCTGGGTGTCTACTTTTCAAAAATATATAGGTTTGCTAGGTTTCCCTAGGTGCCGGCAGAGCTAGGGTTCAAAAACTACAGCTAGTCACTTTGCCAAAAAAGGGTCATTTTTCACTGAAAAATTGAGGTGTGACAACGTTGCGTTTTACACCGTTTCCTGTAACGGGCACTAGGCTGCCCCGCACAAGTGAGGTACCATTTTTATTGAAGGACTTTGGGGAACGCGGGGTGGGTGGAAATGTGTGCATCCACGCAGATTCCAGAACTTTCCATCACAGAAATGTGGGGAAAATTTGTTTTTTTTGTCAATTTTTTAGGTTTGCAAGGGATTCTGGGTAACAGACCCTGGTGGGAGGCACTCAACTCACCACATCCTGGATTCCCCTGGGTGTCTAGTTTTCAAAATTATATAGGTTTGCTAGGTTTCCCTAGGTGCCGGCAGAGCTAGGGTTCAAAAACTACAGCTAGTCACTTTGCCAAAAAAGGGTAATTTTTCACTGCAAAATTGAGGTGTGACCACGTTGCGTTTTGCGCCGTTTCCTGTCGCGGGCACTAGGCCGCCCCGCACAAGTGAGGTACCATTTTTCTCGTAGGACTTTGGGGAACGCGTGGTGGGTGGAAATTTGTGCATCCACGCAGATTCCAGGAATTTCCATCACAGGAATGTGGGGAAAATGTGTTTTTTTTGTCAATTCTTTAGGGTTGCAAGGAATTCTGGGTAACAGACCCTGGTGGGAGGCACTCAAGTCACCCCGTCCTGGATTCCCCTGGGTGTCTAGTTTTCAAAAATATATAGGTTTGCTAGGTTTCCCTAGGTGCCGGCAGAGCTAGGGTTAAAAAACAACAGCTAGTCAGTTTGCGAAAAAAGGGTCGTTCTTCACTGCAAAATTGAGGTGTGACCACGTTGCGTTTTGCGCCGTTTCCTGTTGCGGGCACTAGGCCTCCCCGCACAAGTGAGGTACCATTTTTCTCGTAGGACGTTGGGGAACGCGGGGTGGGTGGAAATTTGTGGATCCATGCAGATTCCAGAACTTTCCATCACAGAAATGTGGGGAAAATTTGTTTTTTTTGTCATTTTTTTAGGTTTGCAAGTGATTCTGGGTAACAGACCCTGGTGGGAGGCACTCAAGTCACCTCATCCTGGATTCCCCTGGGTGTCTAGTTTTCAAAAATATATAGGTTTGCTAGGTTTCCCTAGGTGCTGGCAGAGCTAGGGTTCAAAAACTACAGCTAGGCACTTTGCCAAAAAAGGGTAATTTTTCACTGCAAAATTGAGGTGTGACCACATTGCGTTTTGCTCCGTTTCCTGTCGCGGGCACTAGGCCGACCCGCACAAGTGAGGTACCATTTTTCTCGTAGGACGTTTGGGAACGCGGGGTGGGTGGAAATTTGTGGATCCACGCAGATTCCAGAACTTTCCATCACAGAAATGTGGGGAAAATGTGTGTTTTTTTGTCCATTTTTTACGTTTGCAAGGGATTCTGGGTAACAGACCCTGGAGGGAGGCACTCAAGTCACCCCATCCTGGATTCCCCTGGGTGTCTAGTTTACAAAAATATATAGGTTTTCTAGGTTTCCCTAGGTGCTGGCAGAGCTAGGCTTCAAAAACTACAGCTAGTCACTTTGCCAAAAAAGGGTCATTTTTCACTGCAAAATTGAGGTGTGACCACGTTGCGTTTTGCGCCGTTTCCTGTTGCGGGCACTAGGCCGACCCGCACAAGTGAGGTACCATTTTTCTCATAGGACTTTGGGGAACGTGAGGTGGGAGGAAATTTGTAGATCCACACATATTCCAGAACTTTCCATCACAGAAATGTGGGGAAAATGTGTTTTTTTGTCAATTTTTTAGGTTTGCAAGGGATTTTGGGTAACAGAACCTGGTGGGAGGCACTCAAGTCACGCCATCCTGGATTCCCCTGGGTGTCTACTTTTCAAAAATATATAGGTTTGCTAGGTTTCCCTAGGTGCCGGCAGAGCTAGGGTTCAAAAACTACAGCTAGTCACTTTGCCAAAAAAGGGTCATTTTTCACTGAAAAATTGAGGTGTGACAACGTTGCGTTTTACACCGTTTCCTGTAACGGGCACTAGGCTGCCCCGCACAAGTGAGGTACCATTTTTATTGAAGGACTTTGGGGAACGCGGGGTGGGTGGAAATGTGTGCATCCACGCAGATTCCAGAACTTTCCATCACAGAAATGTGGGGAAAATTTGTTTTTTTTGTCAATTTTTTAGGTTTGCAAGGGATTCTGGGTAACAGACCCTGGTGGGAGGCACTCAACTCACCCCATCCTGGATTCCCCTGGGTGTCTAGTTTTCAAAAATATATAGGTTTGCTAGGTTTCCCTAGGTGCCGGCAGAGCTAGGGTTCAAAAACTACAGCTAGGCACTTTGCCCAAAAACTGTCATTTTTCACTGCAAAATTGAGGTGTGACCATGTTGCGTTTCGCGCCGTTTCCTGTCGCGGGCACTATGCGACCCACACAAGTGAGGTACCATTTTTCTCATAGGGCTTTGGGGAACGCGGGGTGGGTGGAAATTTGTGGATCCACGCAGATTCCAGAACTTTCCATCACAGAAATGTGGGGAAATGTGTGTTTTTTGTCCAGTTTTTTACGTTTGCAAGGGATTATGGGTAACAGACCCTGGTGGGAGGCACTCAAGTCACCTCATCCTGGATTCCCCTGCGTGTCTAATTTTCAAAAATATATAGGTTTGCTAGGTTTCCCTAGGTGCCGGCAGAGCTAGGGTTAAAAAACTACAGCTAGGCACTTTGCCAAAAAAGGGTAATTTTTCACTGCAAAATTGAGGTGTGACCACGTTGCTTTTGCGCCGTTTCCTGCTGCGGGCACTAGGCCGACCCGCACAAGTGAGGTACCATTTTTCTCATAGGACTTTGGGGAACGTGGGGTGGGAGGAAATTTGTAGATCCACACATATTCCAGAACTTTCCATCACAGAAATGTGGGGAAAATGTGTTTTTTTGTCAATTTTTTAGGTTTGCAAGGGATTTTGGGTAACAGAACCTGGTGGGAGGCACTCAAGTCACACCATCCTGGATTCCCCTGGGTGTCTACTTTTCAAAAATATATAGGTTTGCTAGGTTTCCCTAGGTGCCGGCAGAGCTAGGGTTCAAAAACTACAGCTAGTCACTTTGCCAAAAAAGGGTCATTTTTCACTGAAAAATTGAGGTGTGACAACGTTGCGTTTTACACCGTTTCCTGTAACGGGCACTAGGCTGCCCCGCACAAGTGAGGTACCATTTTTATTGAAGGACTTTGGGGAACGCGGGGTGGGTGGAAATGTGTGCATCCACGCAGATTCCAGAACTTTCCATCACAGAAATGTGGGGAAAATTTGTTTTTTTTGTCAATTTTTTAGGTTTGCAAGGGATTCTGGGTAACAGACCCTGGTGGGAGGCACTCAACTCACCACATCCTGGATTCCCCTGGGTGTCTAGTTTTCAAAATTATATAGGTTTGCTAGGTTTCCCTAGGTGCCGGCAGAGCTAGGGTTCAAAAACTACAGCTAGTCACTTTGCCAAAAAAGGGTAATTTTTCACTGCAAAATTGAGGTGTGACCACGTTGCGTTTTGCGCCGTTTCCTGTGGCGGGCACTAGGCCAACCCGCACAAGTGAGGTACCATTTTTCTCATAGGACTTTGGGGAACGCGGGGTGGGTGGAAATTTGTGGATCCACGCAGATTCCAGAACTTTCCATCACAGGAATGTGGGGAAAATGTGTTTTTTTGTCAAATGTTTAGGTTTTCAAGGGATTCTGGGTAACAGACCCTGGTGGGAGGCACTCAAGTCACCCCATCCTGGATTTCCCTGGGTGTCTAGTTTTCAAAAATATATAGGTTTGCTAGGTTTCCCTAGGTGCCGGCAGAGCTAGGGTTCAAAAACTACAGCTAGGCACTTTGCCAAAAAAGGATAATTTTTCACTGCAAAATAGAGGTGT
Source organism: Triturus cristatus (assembly GCF_964204655.1). Lineage (NCBI taxonomy): Eukaryota > Metazoa > Chordata > Amphibia > Caudata > Salamandridae > Triturus > Triturus cristatus. The sequence goes on from NW_028187409.1 coordinate 817,173, forward strand.
GACCACATTGCGTTTTGCGCCGTTTCCGTTCGCGGGCACTATGCCGACCCGCACAAGTGAGGTACCATTTTTGTCGTAGGACTTTGGGGAACGAGGGGTGGGTGAAAATTTGTGGATCCACGCAGATTCCAGAACTTTCCATCACAGAAATGTGGGAAAAATGTTTTTTTTTGGTCAATTTTTTATGTTTGCAAGGGATTCTGGGTAAGAGTCCCTGGTGGGAGGCACTCAAGTCACCCCATCCTGGATTCCCCTGGGTGTCTAATTTACAAAAATATATAGGTTTGCTAGGTTTCCCTAGGTGCCGGCAGAGCTAGGGTTCAAAAACTACAGCTAGTCACTTTGCCAAAAAAGGGTCATTTTTCACTGCAAAATTGAGGTGTGACCACGTTGCGTTTTGCGCTGTTTCCTGTCGCGGGCACTAGGCCGACCTGCACAAGTAAGGTACAATTTTTCTCGTAGGTCTTTGGGGAACGCGGGGTGGGTGGAAATTTGTGCATCCACGCAGATTCCAAAACTTTCCATCACAGAAATGTGGGGAAAATATGTTTTTTTTGTCAATTTTTTAGGTTTGCAAGGATTTCTGGGTAACAGATCCTGGTGGGAGGCACTCAAGTCACCCCCATCCTGGATTCCCCTGGGTGTCTAGTTTTCAAAAATATATAGGTTTGCTAGGTTTCCCTAGGTGCCGGCAGAGCTAGGGTTAAAAAACTACAGCTAGTCACTTTGCCAAAAAACTGTCATTTTTCACTGCAAAATTGAGTTGTGACCACGTTGCGTTTTGAGCCGTTTCCTGTCGCGGGCACTAGGCCGACCCGCACAAGTGAGGTACCATTTTTCTCGTAGGACTTTGGGGAACGCGGGGTGGGTGGAAATTTGTGGATCCACGCAGATTCCAGAACTTTCCATCACAGAAATGTGGGGAAAATATGTTTTTTTTGTCCATTTTTTACGTTTGCAAGGAATTCTGGGTAACAGACCCTGGTGGGAGGCACTCAAGTCACCCCATCCTGGATTCCCCTGGGTGTCTAGTTTTCAAAAATATATAGGTTTGCTAGGTTTCCCTAGGTGCCGGCAGAGCTAGGGTTAAAAAACTACAGCTAGTCACTTTGCCAAAAAACGGTCATTTTTCACTGCAAAATTGAGTTGTGACCACGTTGCGTTTTGCGCCGTTTCCTGTCGCGGGCACTACGCCGACCCGCACAAGTGAGGTACCATTTTTCTCGTAGGACTTTGGGGAACGCGGGGTGGGTGAAAATATGTGGATCCACGCAGATTCCAGAACTTTCCATCACAGAAATGTGGGGAAAATTTGATTTTTTGTCAATTTTTTAGGTTTGCAAGGGATTCTGGGTAACAGACCCTGGTGGGAGGCACTCAAGTCACCCCATCCTGGATTTCCCTGGGTGTCTAGTTTTCAAAAATATATAGGTTTGCTAGGTTTCCCTAGGTGCCGGCAGAGCTAGGGTTAAAAAACTACAGCTAGTCACTTTGCCAAAAAACGGTCATTTTTCACTGCAAAATTGAGTTGTGACCACGTTGCGTTTTGCGCCGTTTCCTGTCGCGGGCACTAGGCCGCCCCGCACAAGTGAGGTACCATTTTTCTCGTAGGACTTTGGGGAACACGGGGTGGGTGGAAATTTGTGCATCCACGCAGATTCCAGCACTTTCCATCACAGAAATGTGGGGAAAATGTGTGTTTTTTGTCCAGTTTTTTACGTTTGCAAGGGATTCTGGGTAACAGACCCTGGTGGGAGGCACTCAAGTGAACCCATCCTGGATTCTCCTGGGTGTCTAGATTTCAAAAATATATAGGTTTGCTAGGTTTCCCTAGGTGCCGGCAGGGCTAGGCTTCAAAAACTACAGCTAGTCACTTTGCCAAAAAAGGGTCATTTTTCACTGCAAAATTGAGGTGTGACCACGTTGCGTTTTGCGCCGTTTCCTGTTGCGGGCACTAGGCCGACCCGCACAAGTGAGGTACCATTTTTCTCATAGGACTTTGGGGATCGTGGGGTGGGAGGAAATTTGTAGATCCACACATATTCCAGAACTTTCCATCACAGAAATGTGGGGAAAATGTGTTTTTTTGTCAATTTTTTAGGTTTGCAAGGGATTTTGGGTAACAGAACCAGGTGGGAGGCACTCAAGTCACGCCATCCTGGATTCCCCTGGGTGTCTACTTTTCAAAAATATATAGGTTTGCTAGGTTTCCCTAGGTGCCGGCAGAGCTAGGGTTCAAAAACTACAGCTAGTCACTTTGCCAAAAAAGGGTCATTTTTCACTGAAAAATTGAGGTGTGACAACGTTGCGTTTTACACCGTTTCCTGTAACGGGCACTAGGCTGCCCCGCACAAGTGAGGTACCATTTTTCTCATAGGGCTTTGGGGAACGCGGGGTGGGTGGAAATTTGTGGATCTAAGCAGATTCCAGAACTTTCCATCACAGAAATGTGGGGAAATGTGTGTTTTTTGTCCAGTTTTTTACGTTTGCAAGGGATTATGGGTAACAGACCCTGGTGGGAGGCACTCAAGTCACCTCATCCTGGATTCCCCTGCGTGTCTAGTTTTCAAAAATATATAGGTTTGCTAGGTTTCCCTAGGTGCCGGCAGAGCTAGGGTTAAAAAACTACAGCTAGGCACTTTGCCAAAAAAGGGTAATTTTTCACTGCAAAATTGAGGTGTGACCACATTGCGTTTTGCGCCGTTTCCTGTCACGGGCACTAGGCCGACCCGCACAAGTGAGGTACCATTTTTCTCGTAGGACTTTGGGGAATGCGGAGTGGGTGGAAATTTGTGGATCCACACAGATTCCAGAACTTTCCATCACAGAAATGTGGGGAAAATGTGTGTTTTTTTGTCCATTTTTTACGTTTGCAAGGGATTCTGAGTAACAGACCCTGGTGGGAGGCACTCAAGTCACCCCATCCTGGATTCCCCTGGGTGTCTAGTTTACAAAAATATATAGGTTTTCTAGGTTTCCCTAGGTGCTGGCAGAGCTAGGGTTCAAAAACTACAGCTAGTCACTTTGCCAAAAAAGGGTCATTTTTAACTGCAAAATTGAGGTGTGACCACGTTGCGTTTTGCGCCGTTTCCTGTCGCGGGCACTTGGCCGACCCGCACAAGTGAGGTACCAGTTTTCTCGTAGGACATTGGGGAACGCGGGGTGGGCGGAAATTTGTGGATCCACGCAGATTCCAGAACTTTCCATCACAGAAATGTGGGGAAAATGTGTTTTTTTTGTCAATTTTTTAGGTTTGCAAGGGATTCTGGGTAACAGACCCTGGTGGGAGGCACTCAACTCACCACATCCTGGATTCCCCTGGGTGTCTAGTTTTCAAAATATATAGGTTTGCTAGGTTTCCCTAGGTGCCGGCAGAGCTAGGGTTCAAATACTACAGCTAGTCACTTTGCCAAAAAAGGGTAATTTTTCACTGCAAAATTGAGGTGTGACCACGTTGCGTTTTGCGCCGTTTCCTGTCGCGGGCACTAGGCCGCCCCGCACAAGTGAGATACCATTTTTCTCGTAGGACTTTGGGGAACGCGGGGTGGGTGGAAATTTGTGCATCCACGCAGATTCCAGAACTTTCCATCACAGAAATATGGGGAAAATGTGTATTTTTTGTAAATTGTTTAGGTTTCCAAGGGATTCTGGGTAACAGACCCTGGTGGGAGGCACTCAACTCACCACATCCTGGATTCCCCTGGGTGTCTAGTTTTCAAAAATATATAGGTTTGCTAGGTTTCCCTAGGTGCCGGCAGAGCTAGGGTTCAAAAACTACAGCTAGGCACTTTGCCAAAAAAGGATAATTTTTCACTGCAAAATAGAGGTGTGACCACATTGCGTTTTGCGCCGTTTCCGTTCGCGGGCACTATGCCGACCCGCACAAGTGAGGTACCATTTTTGTCGTAGGACTTTGGGGAACGAGGGGTGGGTGAAAATTTGTGGATCCACGCAGATTCCAGAACTTTCCATCACAGAAATGTGGGAAAAATGTTTTTTTTTGGTCAATTTTTTATGTTTGCAAGGGATTCTGGGTAAGAGTCCCTGGTGGGAGGCACTCAAGTCACCCCATCCTGGATTCCCCTGGGTGTCTAATTTACAAAAATATATAGGTTTGCTAGGTTTCCCTAGGTGCCGGCAGAGCTAGGGTTCAAAAACTACAGCTAGTCACTTTGCCAAAAAAGGGTCATTTTTCACTGCAAAATTGAGGTGTGACCACGTTGCGTTTTGCGCTGTTTCCTGTCGCGGGCACTAGGCCGACCTGCACAAGTAAGGTACAATTTTTCTCGTAGGTCTTTGGGGAACGCGGGGTGGGTGGAAATTTGTGCATCCACGCAGATTCCAAAACTTTCCATCACAGAAATGTGGGGAAAATATGTTTTTTTTGTCAATTTTTTAGGTTTGCAAGGATTTCTGGGTAACAGATCCTGGTGGGAGGCACTCAAGTCACCCCCATCCTGGATTCCCCTGGGTGTCTAGTTTTCAAAAATATATAGGTTTGCTAGGTTTCCCTAGGTGCCGGCAGAGCTAGGGTTAAAAAACTACAGCTAGTCACTTTGCCAAAAAACTGTCATTTTTCACTGCAAAATTGAGTTGTGACCACGTTGCGTTTTGAGCCGTTTCCTGTCGCGGGCACTAAGCCGACCCGCACAAGTGAGGTACCATTTTTCTCGTAGGACTTTGGGGAACGCGGGGTGGGTGGAAATTTGTGGATCCACGCAGATTCCAGAACTTTCCATCACAGAAATGTGGGGAAAATATGTTTTTTTTGTCCATTTTTTACGTTTGCAAGGAATTCTGGGTAACAGACCCTGGTGGGAGGCACTCAAGTCACCCCATCCTGGATTCCCCTGGGTGTCTAGTTTTCAAAAATATATAGGTTTGCTAGGTTTCCCTAGGTGCCGGCAGAGCTAGGGTTAAAAAACTACAGCTAGTCACTTTGCCAAAAAACGGTCATTTTTCACTGCAAAATTGAGTTGTGACCACGTTGCGTTTTGCGCCGTTTCCTGTCGCGGGCACTACGCCGACCCGCACAAGTGAGGTACCATTTTTCTCGTAGGACTTTGGGGAACGCGGGGTGGGTGAAAATATGTGGATCCACGCAGATTCCAGAACTTTCCATCACAGAAATGTGGGGAAAATTTGATTTTTTGTCAATTTTTTAGGTTTGCAAGGGATTCTGGGTAACAGACCCTGGTGGGAGGCACTCAAGTCACCCCATCCTGGATTTCCCTGGGTGTCTAGTTTTCAAAAATATATAGGTTTGCTAGGTTTCCCTAGGTGCCGGCAGAGCTAGGGTTAAAAAACTACAGCTAGTCACTTTGCCAAAAAACGGTCATTTTTCACTGCAAAATTGAGTTGTGACCACGTTGCGTTTTGCGCCGTTTCCTGTCGCGGGCACTAGGCCGCCCCGCACAAGTGAGGTACCATTTTTCTCGTAGGACTTTGGGGAACACGGGGTGGGTGGAAATTTGTGCATCCACGCAGATTCCAGCACTTTCCATCACAGAAATGTGGGGAAAATGTGTGTTTTTTGTCCAGTTTTTTACGTTTGCAAGGGATTCTGGGTAACAGACCCTGGTGGGAGGCACTCAAGTGAACCCATCCTGGATTCTCCTGGGTGTCTAGATTTCAAAAATATATAGGTTTGCTAGGTTTCCCTAGGTGCCGGCAGGGCTAGGCTTCAAAAACTACAGCTAGTCACTTTGCCAAAAAAGGGTCATTTTTCACTGCAAAATTGAGGTGTGACCACGTTGCGTTTTGCGCCGTTTCCTGTTGCGGGCACTAGGCCGACCCGCACAAGTGAGGTACCATTTTTCTCATAGGACTTTGGGGAACGTGGGGTGGGAGGAAATTTGTAGATCCACACATATTCCAGAACTTTCCATCACAGAAATGTGGGGAAAATGTGTTTTTTTGTCAATTTTTTAGGTTTGCAAGGGATTTTGGGTAACAGAACCAGGTGGGAGGCACTCAAGTCACGCCATCCTGGATTCCCCTGGGTGTCTACTTTTCAAAAATATATAGGTTTGCTAGGTTTCCCTAGGTGCCGGCAGAGCTAGGGTTCAAAAACTACAGCTAGTCACTTTGCCAAAAAAGGGTCATTTTTCACTGAAAAATTGAGGTGTGACAACGTTGCGTTTTACACCGTTTCCTGTAACGGGCACTAGGCTGCCCCGCACAAGTGAGGTACCATTTTTCTCATAGGGCTTTGGGGAACGCGGGGTGGGTGGAAATTTGTGGATCTAAGCAGATTCCAGAACTTTCCATCACAGAAATGTGGGGAAATGTGTGTTTTTTGTCCAGTTTTTTACGTTTGCAAGGGATTATGGGTAACAGACCCTGGTGGGAGGCACTCAAGTCACCTCATCCTGGATTCCCCTGCGTGTCTAGTTTTCAAAAATATATAGGTTTGCTAGGTTTCCCTAGGTGCCGGCAGAGCTAGGGTTAAAAAACTACAGCTAGGCACTTTGCCAAAAAAGGGTAATTTTTCACTGCAAAATTGAGGTGTGACCACATTGCGTTTTGCGCCGTTTCCTGTCACGGGCACTAGGCCGACCCGCACAAGTGAGGTACCATTTTTCTCGTAGGACTTTGGGGAATGCGGAGTGGGTGGAAATTTGTGGATCCACACAGATTCCAGAACTTTCCATCACAGAAATGTGGGGAAAATGTGTGTTTTTTTGTCCATTTTTTACGTTTGCAAGGGATTCTGAGTAACAGACCCTGGTGGGAGGCACTCAAGTCACCCCATCCTGGATTCCCCTGGGTGTCTAGTTTACAAAAATATATAGGTTTTCTAGGTTTCCCTAGGTGCTGGCAGAGCTAGGGTTCAAAAACTACAGCTAGTCACTTTGCCAAAAAAGGGTCATTTTTAACTGCAAAATTGAGGTGTGACCACGTTGCGTTTTGCGCCGTTTCCTGTCGCGGGCACTTGGCCGACCCGCACAAGTGAGGTACCAGTTTTCTCGTAGGACATTGGGGAACGCGGGGTGGGCGGAAATTTGTGGATCCACGCAGATTCCAGAACTTTCCATCACAGAAATGTGGGGAAAATGTGTTTTTTTTGTCAATTTTTTAGGTTTGCAAGGGATTCTGGGTAACAGACCCTGGTGGGAGGCACTCAACTCACCACATCCTGGATTCCCCTGGGTGTCTAGTTTTCAAAATATATAGGTTTGCTAGGTTTCCCTAGGTGCCGGCAGAGCTAGGGTTCAAATACTACAGCTAGTCACTTTGCCAAAAAAGGGTAATTTTTCACTGCAAAATTGAGGTGTGACCACGTTGCGTTTTGCGCCGTTTCCTGTCGCGGGCACTAGGCCGCCCCGCACAAGTGAGATACCATTTTTCTCGTAGGACTTTGGGGAACGCGGGGTGGGTGGAAATTTGTGCATCCACGCAGATTCCAGAACTTTCCATCACAGAAATATGGGGAAAATGTGTATTTTTTGTAAATTGTTTAGGTTTCCAAGGGATTCTGGGTAACAGACCCTGGTGGGAGGCACTCAACTCACCACATCCTGGATTCCCCTGGGTGTCTAGTTTTCAAAAATATATAGGTTTGCTAGGTTTCCCTAGGTGCCGGCAGAGCTAGGGTTCAAACACTACAGCTAGTCACTTTGCCAAAAAAGGGTAATTTTTCACTGCAAAATTGAGGTGTGACCACATTGCGTTTTGCGCCGTTTCCTGTCGCGGGCACTAGGCCGACCCGCACAAGTGAGGTACCATTTTTCTCATAGGACTTTGGGGAACGCGGGGTGGGTGGAAATTTGTGGATCCACGCAGATTCCAGAACTTTCCATCACAGGAATGTGGGGAAAATGTGTTTTTTTGTCAAATGTTTAGGTTTTCAAGGGATTCTGGGTAACAGACCCTGGTGGGAGGCACTCAAGTCACCCCATCCTGGATTTCCCTGGGTGTCTAGTTTTCAAAAATATATAGGTTTGCTAGGTTTCCCTAGGTGCCGGCAGAGCTAGGGTTCAAAAACTACAGCTAGGCACTTTGCCAAAAAAGGGTCATTTTTCACTGCAAAATTGAGGTGTGACCACGTTGCGTTTTGCGCCGTTTCCTGTCGCGGGCACTAGGCCGCCCCGCACAAGTGAGGTACCATTTTTCTCGTAGGACTTTGGGGAACGCGGGGTGGGTGGAAATTTGTGCATCCACGCAGATTCCAGAACTTTCCATCACAGAAATGTGGGGAAAATGTGTGTTTTTTGTCCAGTTTTTTACGTTTGCAAGGGATTCTGGGTAACAGACCCTGGTGGGAGGCACTCAAGTGAACCCATCCTGGATTCTCCTGGGTGTCTAGTTTTCAAAAATATATAGGTTTGCTAGGTTTCCCTAGGTGCCGGCAGGGCTAGGCTTCAAAAACTACAGCTAGTCACTTTGCCAAAAAAGGGTCATTTTTCACTGCAAAATTGAGGTGTGACCACGTTGCGTTTTGCGCCGTTTCCTGTTGCGGGCACTAGGCCGACCCGCACAAGTGAGGTACCATTTTTCTCATAGGACTTTGGGGAACGTGGGGTGGGAGGAAATTTGTAGATCCACACATATTCCAGAACTTTCCATCACAGAAATGTGGGGAAAATGTGTTTTTTTGTCAATTTTTTAGGTTTGCAAGGGATTTTGGGTAACAGAACCTGGTGGGAGGCACTCAACTCACCACATCCTGGATTCCCCTGGGTGTCTAGTTTTCAAAAATATATAGGTTTGCTAGGTTTCCCTAGGTGCCGGCAGAGCTAGGGTTCAAAAACTACAGCTAGTCACTTTGCCAAAAAAGGGTAATTTTTCACTGCAAAATTGAGGTGTGACCACGTTGCGTTTTGCGCCGTTTCCTGTCGCGGGCACTAGGCCGCCCCGCACAAGTGAGGTACCATTTTTCTCGTAGGACTTTGGGGAACGTGGGGTGGGTGGAAATTTGTGCATCCACGCAGATTCCAGAACTTTCCATCACAGAAATATGGGGAAAATGTGTTTTTTTTGTCAATTGTTTAGGTTTCCAAGGGATTCTGGGTAACAGACCCTGGTGGGAGGCACTCAACTCACCACATCCTGGATTCCCCTGGGTGTCTAGTTTTCAAAAATATATAGGTTTGCTAGGTTTCCCTAGGTGCCGGCAGAGCTAGGGTTCAAAAACTACAGCTAGTCACTTTGCCAAAAAAGGGTAATTTTTCACTGCAAAATTGAGGTGTGACCACATTGCGTTTTGCGCCGTTTCCTGTCGCGGGCACTAGGCCGACCCGCACAAGTGAGGTACCATTTTTCTCATAGGACTTTGGGGAACGCGGGGTGGGTGGAAATTTGTGCATCCACGCAGATTCCAGAACTTTCCATCACAGAAATGTGGGGAAAATGTGTGTTTTTTGTCCAGTTTTTTACGTTTGCAAGGGATTCTGGGTAACAGACCCTGGTGGGAGGCACTCAAGTGAACCCATCCTGGATTCTCCTGGGTGTCTAGTTTTCAAAAATATATAGGTTTGCTAGGTTTCCCTAGGTGCCGGCAGGGCTAGGCTTCAAAAACTACAGCTAGTCACTTTGCCAAAAAAGGGTCATTTTTCACTGCAAAATTGAGGTGTGACCACGTTGCGTTTTGCGCCGTTTCCTGTTGCGGGCACTAGGCCGACCCGCACAAGTGAGGTACCATTTTTCTCATAGGACTTTGGGGAACGTGGGGTGGGAGGAAATTTGTAGATCCACACATATTCCAGAACTTTCCATCACAGAAATGTGGGGAAAATGTGTTTTTTTGTCAATTGTTTAGGTTTGCAAGGGATTTTGGGTAACAGAACCTGGTGGGAGGCACTCAAGTCACGCCATCCTGGATTCCCCTGGGTGTCTACTTTTCAAAAATATATAGGTTTGCTAGGTTTCCCTAGGTGCCGGCAGAGCTAGGGTTCAAAAACTACAGCTAGTCACTTTGCCAAAAAAGGGTCATTTTTCACTGAAAAATTGAGGTGTGCCAACGTTGCGTTTTACACCGTTTCCTGTAACGGGCACTAGGCTGCCCCGCACAAGTGAGGTACCATTTTTATTGAAGGACTTTGGGGAACGCGGGGTGGGTGGAAATGTGTGCATCCACGCAGATTCCAGAACTTTCCATCACAGAAATGTGGGGAAAATTTGTTTTTTTTGTCAATTTTTTAGGTTTGCAAGGGATTCTGGGTAACAGACCCTGGTGGGAGGCACTCAACTCACCCCATCCTGGATTCCCCTGGGTGTCTAGTTTTCAAAATTATATAGGTTTGCTAGGTTTCCCTAGGTGCCGGCAGAGCTAGGGTTCAAAAACTACAGCTAGGCACTTTGCCCAAAAAGTGTCATTTTTCACTGCAAAATTGAGGTGTGACCACATTGCGTTTTGCGGCGTTTCCTGTCGCGGGCACTTGGCCGACCCGCACAAGTGAGGTACCAGTTTTCTCGTAGGACATTGGGGAACGCGGGGTGGGCGGAAATTTGTGGATCCACGCAGATTCCAGAACTTTCCATCACAGAAATGTGGGGAAAATGTGTGTTTTTTTGTCCATTTTTTACGTTTGCAAGGGATTCTGGGTAACAGACCCTGGTGGGAGGCACTCAAGTCACCCCATCCTGGATTCCCCTGGGTGTCTAGTTTACAAAAATATATAGGTTTTCTAGGTTTCCCTAGGTGCTGGCAGAGCTAGGCTTCAAAAGCAACAGCTAGTCACTTTGCCAAAAAAGGGTCATTTTTCACTGCAAAATTGAGGTGTGACCACGTTGCGTTTTGCGCCGTTTCCTGTTGCGGGCACTAGGCCGACCCGCACAAGTGAGGTACTATTTTTCTCATAGGACTTTGGGGAACGTGGGGTGGGGGGAAATTTGTAGATCCACACATATTCCAGAACTTTCCATCACAGAAATGTGGGGAAAATGTGTTTTTTTGTCAATTTTTTAGGTTTGCAAGGGATTTTGGGTAACAGAACCTGGTGGGAGGCACTCAAGTCACGCCATCCTGGATTCCCCTGGGTGTCTACTTTTCAAAAATATATAGGTTTGCTAGGTTTCCCTAGGTGCCGGCAGAGCTAGGGTTCAAAAACTACAGCTAGTCACTTTGCCAAAAAAGGGTCATTTTTCACTGAAAAATTGAGGTGTGACAACGTTGCGTTTTACACCGTTTCCTGTAACGGGCACTAGGCTGCCCCGCACAAGTGAGGTACCATTTTTATTGAAGGACTTTGGGGAACGCGGGGTGGGTGGAAATGTGTGCATCCACGCAGATTCCAGAACTTTCCATCACAGAAATGTGGGGAAAATTTGTTTTTTTTGTCAATTTTTTAGGTTTGCAAGGGATTCTGGGTAACAGACCCTGGTGGGAGGCACTCAACTCACCCCATCCTGGATTTCCCTGGGTGTCTAGTTTTCAAAAATATATAGGTTTGCTAGGTTTCCCTAGGTGCCGGCAGAGCTAGGGTTCAAAAACTACAGCTAGGCACTTTGCCAAAAAAGGGTCATTTTTCACTGCAAAATTGAGGTGTGACCACGTTGCGTTTTGCGCCGTTTCCTGTCGCGGGCACTAGGCCGCCCCGCACAAGTGAGGTACCATTTTTCTCGTAGGACATTGGGGAACGCGGGGTGAGTGGAAATTTGTGCATCCACGTAGATTCCAGAACTTTCCATCACAGAAATGTGGGGAAAATGTGTGTTTTTTGTCCAGTTTTTTACGTTTGCAAGGGATTCTGGGTAACAGACCCTGGTGGGAGGCACTCAAGTGAACCCATCCTGGATTCTCCTGGGTGTCTAGTTTTCAAAAATATATAGGTTTGCTAGGTTTCCCTAGGTGCCGGCAGGGCTAGGGTTCAAAAACTACAGCTAGTCACTTTGCCAAAAAAGGGTAATTTTTCACTGCAAAATTGAGGTGTGAACACGTTGTGTTTTGCGCCGTTTTCTGTCACAGGCACTAGGCCCACCCGCACAAGTGAGGTACCAGTTTTCTCGTAGGACTTTGGGGAATGCGGGGTGGGTGGAAATGTGTGCATCCACGCAGATTCCAGAACTTTCCATCACAGAAATGTGGGGAAAATTTGTTTTTTTTGTCAATTTTTTAGGTTTGCAAGGGATTCTGGGTAACAGACCCTGGTGGGAGGCACTCAACTCACCCCATCCTGGATTTCCCTGGGTGTCTAGTTTTCAAAAATATATAGGTTTGCTAGGTTTCCCTAGGTGCCGGCAGAGCTAGGGTTCAAAAACTACAGCTAGGCACTTTGCCAAAAAAGGGTCATTTTTCACTGCAAAATTGAGGTGTGACCACGTTGCGTTTTGCGCCGTTTCCTGTCGCGGGCACTAGGCCGCCCCGCACAAGTGAGGTACCATTTTTCTCGTAGGACATTGGGGAACGCGGGGTGGGTGGAAATTTGTGCATCCACGTAGATTCCAGAACTTTCCATCACAGAAATGTTGGGAAAATGTGTGTTTTTTGTCCAGTTTTTTACGTTTGCAAGGGATTCTGGGTAACAGACCCTGGTGGGAGGCACTCAAGTGAACCCATCCTGGATTCTCCTGGGTGTCTAGTTTTCAAAAATATATAGGTTTGCTAGGTTTCCCTAGGTGCCGGCAGGGCTAGGGTTCAAAAACTACAGCTAGTCACTTTGCCAAAAAAGGGTAATTTTTCACTGCAAAATTGAGGTGTGAACACGTTGCGTTTTGCGCCGTTTTCTGTCACAGGCACTAGGCCGACCCGCACAAGTGAGGTACCAGTGTTCTCGTAGGACTTTGGGGAACGCGGGGTGGGCGGAAATTTGTGGATCCACGCAGATTCCAGAACTTTCCATCACAGAAATGTGGGGAAAATGTGTTTTTTTTGTCAATTGTTTAGGTTTCCAAGTGATTCTGGGTAACAGACCCTGGTGGGAGGCACTCAACTCACCACATCCTGGATTCCCCTGGGTGTCTAGTTTTCAAAAATATATAGGTTTGCTAGGTTTCCCTAGGTGCCGGCAGAGCTAGGGTTAAAAAACTACAGCTAGTCACTTTGCCAAAAAAGGGTAATTTTTCACTGCAAAATTGAGGTGTGACCACGTTGCGTTTTGCGCCATTTTCTGTCGTGGGCACTAGGCCGACCCGCACAAGTGAGGTACCATTTTTCTCATAGGACTTTGGGGAACGCGGGGTGGGTGGAAATTTGTGCATCCACGCAGATTCCAGAACTTTCCATCACAGAAATGTGGGGAAAATGTGTTTTTTTTGTCAATTCTTTAGGTTTGCAAGGAATTCTGGGTAACAGACCCTGGTGGGAGGCACTCAAGTGACCCCATCCTGGATTCCCCTGGGTGTCTAGTTTTCAAAAATATATAGGTTTGCTAGGTTTCCTGTGAGAAGTTGGCCTGGTATATGATGCTCACTAGTTAAAGTGATCACCTTGTACCATGCCAAGCAACCCTTATGGTGTGGTTGTAAGTCAACCTTTTCGGACTAGCTGCCCTAGTGGTAGCGTAGGCTAAGCAGTCTTTGAGGCTAAACTCGTGAAGCGTGTTAAGCCAGCTGTTTTACCAAATGCAACCCCCTTTCATACCAATAAAAGGACACCACACAGATATATATTCAAAATATATATGTATTTATTTCTCAAAGTAACCCCTAGTCTCTTTATGAGCACAGGAGCACAAATCGTCAAACAAGATTACAGTAGAATACACAGAAGTTGCACTTTATATGGATAGGCCCTGGTGGCCGCTCGAACCATATACTAAAATAGTGGTATAAGTACCACGAACAGAAAAGGGAAAAGGCCTAGGGCCTCTAGAATCGCTGGGCCTACAAGGAGCTAACTTCAGTTAGTGACCAGGAGGTCCACGGGTGGCGTGTGCAGAGCAAATAGTCACACGCGTGCTCCCATAGGTTTCAATGGGTGCGTAAAAAGTACAAAGTTACTGCAAAAAGGATCTTCCGGATGGACTAGGAACTCAAGATTTGGAACACAGGCACTAGAGATGTAATACTACACTTGGGCACAGGAGTGCCAGCTTTACCTCACCCACAGGAAGCGGGTGAATAGGCCTCGAAGTGCGTCGGGTTTCTTCTATCTGTTCCGTGGAGCCTGTGGACAAAGATGCTGCAGGCAGTCGGTCCGGGAGAGATGCGGTGGATCCAAGAGTGGATCGGAGATGTTGAAGACCTGTAAGCAGAGGGGACAGTGTTCACAGTCACTAGCCAGTGACCAGCGTGGCACCAGGTGGGTACCAGGCAATGTCGGGTGCAAACAGGAAGAAAGGTGTAGCTTGTCTCTGCAGCCACGTGGTCCCTGGAGGTCAACGACGTCCAGGAGTCGGTTCACGAGCTGTCCCACGCAGGCTCTCGCTGTCGGCGGTGTCGTCGACTTGATCAAAGCAAACAAGACTTGACAAAAGCAATTGTTGTGGAGAACAAGATAAGCTGATTGTTCTGACCAGCAAGGTCAGAGGGACTGCTCCTTTGGAGGGGAGCAAGGGCCAGTCTGGAGCAACCAGACCAGTGGTGTATTTCTTGAAGTTCGTTGCCAAGATGGCCACTAGCCAGCGGGCCAGCAACCGGTTAGGCGCGTCGAGTGGCAAAATGCAGAAGGGCCCCACGCAGATCGTGGAGATGCTGGAGGGCTCACCATTGGTGCAGATGCTGCTCGAGGGTTGGGCTTCTCAGATCCCAAAGCACAACTTGGAGGGAGCCTCGGTTGTTGCACTTGCAGCTTGTCGTGGTCGTTCCAAGATGGCTGGCTCCACGTGTCTCGGTGCCTCCACGGGTCTTCTCTTTTCAGGGACTGTGGATCGGGCGGTGAGAGGTCTGGAGGTCCAGGTCTTGTCAGTCTCTGGGCTTGGGCTCCGGCGGGAGGCGGCGGCAAAGCAGAAGTTGATTCGCTGGATGGTGCTTGCGTTAGCAAGGTGGTCACTCCCTGACCACAGGGGAGATTTCCTTCAGTCTTCTGTGCAGCAGAATGTCGAAGTTCCCGTCTTCTTCTTAGTTTCAAGTTGATTCCAGGATGTCTGAAGTCTTAGGACACAGCTCCTACCTTTAAGCGGATTCTAGGGGCCGGACTACCTGCTAGGTCCCTCCCTATGGGTGGGACCAGGAAGGGGGGTGGTTACACCCCCAATCCTTTGTCCAGCTCGCCCCAGGCCCGGGACTGGTGTGCCCCAGGACCGGTTTGAACTGGCATATGCACCGAGGCTCCTTGTGAGCCACAGGCATGTCTGGTTTCTTTCAAGCCCTACCTGACCAATACACAAAATCCTGTCTGGGGTGGTGCATGCACCTCCCCTGGCAGGAAACCCTTTGTCCACACCTCCCAAGCTGGAAGGACTCCCAGCAGCAGGAAGGCAGACTTGTGTCTGTGGTGGCAGCATCCATTTTGTGGAGCTGAGGCTATGTCTGATTTTACCCGGGTTTCAGGTACTGTACATGTCGTGTCCCTCTAGAAGGGTGGAATGCTAACCCCGTCGCCAGAATTGGCGAGGGGTTAGTATTCCAATTCGTATGACACCTTACTCGACATGTTTTGATAAAGCCAAACCAAAGATAGCATTTAACCGCGAGGTTCATAATGCACTTAAGAGTATATGGTATGACGATGTCTGGAAACAGTAGAAGGAAGTTGTTCCGACCACTGCAGACAGGCTCAGCTCATGCCAGAGCACCATCTCACATGGAACCAAGCACTCTGCCTTCAGGATTGTTAAGGCCTGCCATAGGAGTGACTTATAGGTTACCAGGTGTCCCATTTAAGGTTAGGTATAGGTATACTACACCTAAGTAAGAGGTGATTACACCAACTTACCCCAGCTGAGTGATCAGCCAGTTGTGTCAGATTGTTAGGCCAAGCCTGGGGTGGCATAATACATGCTTCAGCCCCTGGCAGGCCTTGGGTACACCAATGCCCTGGGTACTTAGTGTACACTGGTACAGGGGCTGACAGGGTGATCCACTTCCAATTGGTTATGCACCTAGGGTGCATAGTGTTAATTTAGTAGAGAGAACAGCAGGCTGGGGGTCTGATTGGCAGGCCCACAGCCTCAATATGTCAAAAACCAGTGAAGCAAAAAGCAAAAATGTGGGGTGACCAGAGGATAGCAGACCCTACTCTCCTATACCTGGTGCTACCAGGAGGTTGGTTATACCTCTGCAATTTAGGGTCTTCCTTCTTACCTTGGCCCATGATATTCCTTTAGCAGGACACTTAGGCCAGAATAAGACTTGGGACAGGCTTGTCCCTCACTTTCACTGGCCTCATATGAATGAAGATACAAAGGAGTTTTGTCGCTCCTGTGTGACCTGCCAAGCCAGTGGCAAATCAGGTGGCACAACAAAGGCCCCCCTAATACCACTACCTGTGGTGGGGGTCCCCTTTGAAAGAGTGGGAATAGATATAGTGGGTCCCATGGATCCTCCCACTGCATCTGGGCACAGATTTATACTGGTGGTAGTGGATCATGCCACCAGGTATCCAGAGGCAATTCCCCTTAGGACCACTACAGCACCTGTTGTGGCCAGGGCCCTGCTGGGAGTATTCTCCAGAGTGGGGTTTCCTAAGGAGGTAGTTTCTGACAGAGGTACCAACTTCATGTCAGGATACTTGACAGCTATGTGGAAGGAATGTGGTGTCAACTACAAGTTCACCACCCCTTATCACCCACAATGCAATGGGCTTGTTGAGAGATTCAACAAGACCCTAAAGGGTATGATCAAAGGATTACCTGAAAAGCTCAGGCGAAGATGGGACATCCTTCTACCCTGCCTTCTGTTTGCTTACAGAGAGGTCCCACAAAAGGGGGTTGGCTACAGCCCCTTTGAATTGTTGTTTAGGCACCCTGTAAGAGGCCCACTGTGTTTGGTGAAGGAAGGATGGGAGTTACCTCTCATGGTAACTCCCATCAGGAGGGCAGACTTGTGTCTGTGGTGGCAGCATCCATTTTGTGGAGCTGAGGCTATGTCTGATTTTACCCGGGTTTCAGGTACTGTACATGTCGTGTCCCTCTAGAAGGGTGGAATGCTAACCCCGTCGCCAGAATTGGCGAGGGGTTAGTATTCCAATTCGTATGACACCTTACTCGATATGTTTTGATAAAGCCAAACCAAAGATAGCATTTAACCGCGAGGTTCATAATGCACTTAAGAGTATATGGTATGACGATATCTGGAAACAGTAGAAGGAAGTTGTTCCGACCACTGCAGACAGGCTCAGCTCATGCCAGAGCACCATCTCACATGGAACCAAGCACTCTGCCTTCAGGATTGTTAAGGCCTGCAATAGGAGTGACTTATAGGTTACCAGGTGTCCCATTTAAGGTTAGGTATAGGTATACTACACCTAAGTAAGAGGTGGTTACACCAACTTACCCCAGCTGAATGATCAGCCAGTTGTGTCAAATTTGTTAGGCCAAGCCTGGGGTGGCATAATATATGCTTCAGCCCCTGGCAGGCCTTAGATACACCAATGCCCTGGGTACCTAGTGTACACTGGTACAGGGGCTCACAGGGTGATCCACTTCCAATTGGTTATGCACCTAGGGTGCATAGTGTAAATTTAGTAGAGAGAACAGCAGGCTGGGGGTCTGATTGGCAGGCCAACTGCCTCAATATGTCAAAAACCAGTGAAGCAAAAAGCAAAAATTTGGGGTGACCATAGGATAGCAGACCCTACTCTCCTACACAACCCCCCCCCCAAACGCTTGCACATTAAACTAGCCTTGACCAGTCTTGTCTTCATGTTCTAAGTGGAAGTACCTGGAGAGACCATCTGCATTCCCATGGTCAGTACCTGGCCGGTGCTCCACTGTAAAGTCCATCCCCTGTAGGGAAATGGACCACCTAAGCAGTTTGGGGTTTTCACCCTTCATCTGATTTAGCCATAAGAGGGGCTTATGGTCGGTCTGAATCTTGAAGTGAGTGCCAAACAAGTATGGCCTCAGCTTCTTCAGGGCCCACACCACAGCAAAGGCCTCCCTCTCAATAGCTGACCAATTCTTCTCTCTGGGGGTCAACCTTCTGCTAATAAAAGCAATGGGTTGGTCTTGACCATCTACATTAAGTTGTGACAGCACAGCTCCCACACCCAACTCAGAAGCATCTGTTTGGACAAGAAATTTTTTGGAGTAGTCAGGACTTTTCAGGATAGGTGCAGAGCACATGGCCTCCTTCAGGTCATCAAATGCCTTTTGACAGCTTACTGTCCACTGAACCTTTTTGGGCATCTTCTTGGATGTCAGATCATTAAGAGGAGTCACAATGGACCCATAGTTCTTAACAAACTTCCTGTAGTACCCAGTCAAGCCCAAGAAAGCTCAAACTTGAGTCTGGGTGGTTGGAGGAGACCAGTCCTTGATGGATTGTATCTTACTCTCCAGTGGTTGAACTTGGCCTCCACCTACAAGGTGGCCCAAATACACAACCTTACTCTGCCCTATCTGGCACTTAGTGGCCTTGATAGTGAGCCCTGCCCTTTGCAGAGCCTCAAGAGCCTTCTTCAGGTGGATCAGGTGATCCTCCCAGGTGGAGCTAAAGACAGCAATGTCATCAAGATATGCTGCACAAAAGTCATCTGTGAGAAGTTGGCCTGGTATATGATGCTCACTAGTTAAAGTGATCACCTTGTACCATGCCAAGCAACCCTTATGGTGTGGTTGTAAGTCAACCTTTTCGGACTAGCTGCCCTAGTGGTAGCGTAGGCTAAGCAGTCTTTGAGGCTAAACTCGTGAAGCGTGTTAAGCCAGCTGTTTTACCAAATGTAACCCCCTTTTATACCAATGAAAGGACACCACACAGATATATATTCAAAATATATATGTATTTATTTCTCAAAGTAACCCCTAGTCTCTTTATGAGCACAGGAGCACAAATCGTCAAACAAGATTATCACAGAATACACAGAAGTTGCACGTTATATGGATAGGCCCTGGTGGCCACTCAAACCATATACTAAAATAGTGGTATAAGTACCACGAACAGAAAAGGGAAAAGGCCTAGGGCCTCTAGAATCGCTGGGCCTACAAGGAGCTAACGTCAGTTAGTGACCAGGAGGTCCACGGGTGGCGTGTGCAGAGCAAATAGTCACACGCGTGCTCCCATAGGTTTCAATGGGTGCGTAAAAAGTACAAAGTTACTGCAAAGAGGATCTTCCGGATGGACTAGGAACTCAAGATTTGGAACACAGGCACTAGAGATGTAA
This sequence comes from Triturus cristatus, assembly GCF_964204655.1. Taxonomy (NCBI): domain Eukaryota; kingdom Metazoa; phylum Chordata; class Amphibia; order Caudata; family Salamandridae; genus Triturus; species Triturus cristatus. The sequence goes on from NW_028187409.1 coordinate 836,317, forward strand.
TACTACACTTGGGCACAGGTGTGCCAGCTTTACCTCACCCACAGGAAGCGGGTGCATAGGCCTCGAAGTGCGTCGGGTTTCTTCTATCTGTTCCGTGGAGCTTGAAGACAAAGATGCTGCAGGCGGTCGGTCCGGGAGAGATGCAGTGGATCCAAGAGTGGATCGGAGATGTTGAAGACCTGTAAGCAGAGGGGACAGTGTTCACAGTCACTTGCCAGTGACCAGCGTGGCACCAGGTGGGTACCAGGCGATGTCGGGTGCAAACAGGTGATGAGGGGTAGCTTGTCTCCGCAGCCACGTGGTCCCTGAAGGTCGACGACGTCCAGGAGTCGGCTCACGAGCTGTCCCACGCAGGCTCTCGCTGTCGGCGGTGTCGGCGACTTGATCGAAGCAAACAAGCCTTGGCAAAAGCAATTGCAGGAGGATTCGGAAATCAGCTGTTGGTTCTGACCAGCAAGGTCAGAGGGATTGCTCCTTTGGAGGGGAGCAAGGGCCAGTCTGGAGCAACCAGACCAGCGGTGTTTGTCGTAGATTTCGTCGCCAAGATGGCCACTAGCCAGCGGCCAGCAACCGGTTAGGCGCGTCGAGTGGCAAAATGCAGAAGGGCCCCACGCAGATCGTGGAGATGCTGGAGGGCTCACCTTTGGTGCAGATGCTGCTCGAGGGTTGGGCTTCTCAGGACCCAAAGCACAACTTGGAGGGAGCCTCGGTTGTTGCACTTGTCAGCTTGTCGTAGTCGTTCCAAGATGGCTGGCTCCACGTGTCTCGGTGCCTCCACGGGTCTCCTCTTTTCAGGGACTGTGGATCGGGCGGTGAGATGTCTGGAGGTCCAGGTCTTGTCAGTCTCTGGGCTCGGGCTCCGGCGGGAGGCGGCGGCAAAGCAGATGTTGATTCGCTGGATGGTGCTTGCGTTAGCAAGGTGGTCACTCCCTGACCACAGGGGAGATTTTCTTCAGTCTTCTGTGCAGCAGAATGTCGAAGTTCCCGTCTTCTTCTTAGTTTCAAGTTGATTCCAGGATGTCTGAAGTCTTAGGACACAGCTCCTACCTTTAAGCGGATTCTAGGGGCCGGACTACCTGCTAGGTCCCTCCCTATGGGTGGGACCAGGAAGGGGGGTGGTTACACCCCCAATCCTTTGTCCAGCTCGCCCCAGGCCCGGGACTGGTGTGCCCCAGGACCGGTTTGAACTGGCATATGCACCGAGGCTCCTTGTGAGCCACAGGCATGTCTGGTTTCTTTCAAGCCCTACCTGACCAATACACAAAATCCTGTCTGGGGTGGTGCATGCACCTCCCCTGGCAGGAAACCCTTTGTCCACACCTCCCAAGCTGGAAGGACTCCCAGCAGCAGGAGGGCAGACTTGTGTCTGTGGTGGCAGCATCCATTTTGTGGAGCTGAGGCTATGTCTGATTTTACCCGGGTTTCAGGTACTGTACATGTCGTGTCCCTCTAGAAGGGTGGAATGCTAACCCCGTCGCCAGAATTGGCGAGGGGTTAGTATTCCAATTCGTATGACACCTTACTCGACATGTTTTGATAAAGCCAAACCAAAGATAGCATTTAACCGCGAGGTTCATAATGCACTTAAGAGTATATGGTATGACGATACCTGGAAACAGTAGAAGGAAGTTGTTCCGACCACTGCAGACAGGCTCAGCTCATGCCAGAGCACCATCTCACATGGAACCAAGCACTCTGCCTTCAGGATTGTTAAGGCCTGCCATAGGAGTGACTTATAGGTTACCAGGTGTCCCATTTAAGGTTAGGTATAGGTATACTACACCTAAGCAAGAGGTGATTACACCAACTTACCCCAGCTGAGTGATCAGCCAGTTGTGTCAGATTGTTAGGCCAAGCCTGGGGTGGCATAATGCATGCTTCAGCCCCTGGCAGGCCTTGGGTACACCAATGCCCTGGGTACCTAGTGTACACTGGTACAGGGGCTGACAGGGTGATCCAACCAATTGGGTATGTACCTAGGGTACATGGAGTCCATTTTAAAGAGAGAACAGCCAGGCTGAGATCCTGAATAGCAGGATCTCAGGCCAACTAAGTCGAAAAACCAGCTAGACACTAGGCAAAAATTTGGGGGTAACCATAGTCAGATATCCACCTTCCTACACAACCCCCCCCCAAACGAAGGGAGATAAGGCTGACCTTGACCAGGTAAGCCTATATTGCCCAAGTGGCCATATAAGGAGGAACCAGCACTGGCATGGTTACCCCCTGTCTCATGGTCCACTAAGCAATCCCTCACCCTAAGGGTATCAGAGGGTCTCCACCATAGGGAATCTCTACCTTTGGTGTGTCTTGGCAAAGTAAAAGGCTGGTGTTGAGATGGAGTACTGAAGTGAGTGTCCTCAAAGTGAGGCCTCACCTTCCTCCAATCCCCCTCCACCATGGATGCCTTTCTTTCCTTAACTGAGTTGCACTGTGCTCTCAGGGTCAGCCTCTGGCTACCTAAAGCTGGAGGCTGGGTCCCTTTTGTGGACTTACTGGAGGGACAGGTCAGGTCTGGGGCCCTAAGGTCCCATGTTTGCCTGTACCCAACAGAATCCCTCTGGGGGAGGTCCCTAACTACCTGTAAAGGAGATCCCTCAGGAATGTTTTTACCCATCACCTGACTAGGGCTACTAGCCAGGCAATCCTCATTCTTTTGATGGGGGGGTTCTTGTGGACAGGGGCCCTCTTGGGGTCCACTGGCCTCCCTGACCTCTGCAGCCCTGGGCTGACTGAGGCAGGGTAGAGAGAGGCAGGCTACCTGCACCAGACTGGGTCCCACCTTGGAAGGGGCCACTGACATCAGAGGCTCTGCCAGGCCAGGCCTGGCTACCTCTGGGGCAGTTCCTTCACAAGGGGTGAGGTCAGCTCCCTGAGGAGGCTGACTTTTTCCTAATGTCTGGGGAGAGGGAGACTTTTCTTCCTCCCCACTACTCTCTGTTTGTGTGGAGTGATCCATAGTTTCAGGCTTCACTACACCTATGTCAGTCTGAGTATAGGCTGAGACCATTACAGCCTTGCCAACCTTTTCAGGGGGGCACTCAGTTTGTGTTTGAGCTGTGACTGTCACAGCTCTGCCAGTCTCTACAGGGAAGTCTGTCTGTGCCTGGGCTGTGGCTACCACTGCCCTTCCAACCTTTCCAGGGAGGAAATCTATTTGGACAGGGGTTGTGAATGGCACAACCCCACTACCCTTTTGTGAAAGGCCTACCATTTTAGAATGGGTGTCTTGTTCAACTCCAGCCCAAGCTGAGAGTTCTAAGTCATTCCCCAGTAAGCAGTCTACAGGCAAGGTTGGGGACACTGCCACCCTTTTAGGGCCAGTGACACCTCCCCAGCTGAGACATACCTCTGCCATGGGATGACTGTTCTGTTTGCCATCAATGTTGGTCACCTGGTAGGAGAAACCAGGCAAAAGCTGCTCAGAGGGAACTAGCCAATGGGCCACCATTGTGATGCTAGCTCCAGTGTCTCTGTAGGCCTCAGCTTTTGTACCATTGATGTAGGGCTCCTGTCTGTACCTACCCAAAGTGTTGGGACAGGCAGAGAAGTTGGCAAACCCCATGCCACCATCACAGACAAGTGTATCTGCTGCAGGGGAATTGGCTAAGCCAGGGTCCCCCTGTGTTCCCCAAGTAAACCCACCCAAATTTTTGGGGGCACTCCCACCACCTGGGGGATTACTGCTGACAGTAATAGGTGGTGTGATAGGAGTAATTGGAGGAACAGTTTTGTTTGTAGCCCTTGGGCAACTGCTGTCAGTTTTCCAATGCCCAGGAGTTTTACACTCATGGCAGTAAGGCTTTTTACCTGTGGTAGAGGAGGGAGCCTGGGACCCACCACCCTGTGTGGAGTTTTGGGGCCCTGAGGAAGATTTCTCTTTTGCTTTATCCCCACCCTTCTCTTGAGGTTTGGTGGTATCTTTCTTTTGGTCACCACCCTGATTCTTAGGCCTGATCCTGGTCCTGACCCATTTATCTGCCCTCTTTCCCAATTCTTGGGGAGAGGTCAGATATGAGTCTACCAGGTGTTGATGGAGGAGCTGGTTTTGACAGTTACTTAAAATCTGTTCTCTCATCATCAAATTGTACAATCCTGTATAATCAGATACCTTACTTCCCAGCAACCAACCCTCCAAAGCCTTAGTGGCACATTCAACATATTCAGACCAGTCCTGAGTCTGTGTCTTCTGGGTGTCTCTGAACATTAACCTGTACTGTTCAGTGGTTAAGCCTAACCCATCAACTAGGACACTCTTCAGGACTCTGTAGTTTCTGACATCCTCCTCCCTAACAGTGAGGAGTCTGTCTCTGCCTCTTCCTTCAAAGGAGAGCCAGAGGATTGCTGCCCACTGGTCTTCAGGAACCTGCTGTACTTTGCCGGCTCTCTCAAGAGCAGTTATCCATTTGTGGATGTCATCCCCACTTTTGTAGGGGGGCACAACCTTAGACAGGTTCCTATTGTCAAAGACCCTATCTTTGTCCTTAGGGACAATGCTGCCACCAGTGGGTATAGACCCACTCTCTCTAGGTTGCCTAGCCTTGTTCAGTTTTTCTTCCATCAGGGCTACTTCTAGCTCCTGCTTCCTGATCCTCAGCTGGGCTTCCTGCATTCTGGCCTCATGTTCCCTCCTCTGAGGGGTGGTCATCCTTTTCCTGGAGTGACCTTGAGAGCCTCTAGAGCCATGAGAAGCATTGGAGTCACCTGAGTGATTCCTTTGCCTCCCAAGCCCTGTGTTAAGTCCACTGGGGAGATCCAATGGGGTGAACCCATTGTCAGTCCCCAATAGCCTTAGTTTAGCTGGGCCAAGTATAATACTTGGCACTGGGCTAGTTCTCCCTTCATCATCACTACTTTCTGTATCCTCACCACTTTCCTCCCCTGTAGTATGGTTCTCATCTAAGGGATGGCTATTGGAACTGGGTACCTCTGTAGTATCTTCAGAAGGGGGGCCTCCTGTTCCTGACCCTAAGGGGGCTAACTGGGAAGCTTTCTTGAGTGCTCTCTGATTCTCATCATTCTGTAAGAGCTCTCTGAGCTCAGCAGAGTTTGGGTTCTTGGGCTGTTTAAGGCCTCTAAGAGTTGCCAAATGCCTGAGCTCATTCTGATTAAGGGTAGCAAAGCTGGATGGTGCCCTCTGGGGGTCACTCTCAACAGAGATGGGTACAGTGGACCCCTCTGCCCCGGCCATTGCTCTTAAGTGTGGGTGGATGTGTTGCAATCTACCTACACTTGTGTTTACCTACTAAACCTATCTAGTAGTTGTAGTCAGGGTGTGCTACTCCCTTTGCTCTACAACAACTAAGTTCAGTAGAACTTATGTATATCTAATCTTGTTTTATATGTACCTACAGGTACCTATGTGATCTTTCAATTGGTAACCAAGAGATTACAATGGTAAAACACAGCAAGCTCAAATCCAACCGCTGCTCACCAATGTGAGAAGTTGGCCTGGTATATAATGCTCACTAGTTAAAGTGATCACCTTGTACCATGCCAAGCAACCCTTATGGTGTGGTTGTAAGTCAACCTTTTCGGACTAGCTGCCCTAGTGGTAGCGTAGGCTAAGCAGTCTTTGAGGCTAAACTCGTGAAGCGTGTTAAGCCAGCTGTTTTACCAAATGTAACCCCCTTTTATACCAATGAAAGGACACCACACAGATATATATTCAAAATATATATGTATTTATTTCTCAAAGTAACCCCTAGTCTCTTTATGAGCACAGGAGCACAAATCGTCAAACAAGATTATCACAGAATACACAGAAGTTGCACGTTATATGGATAGGCCCTGGTGGCCACTCAAACCATATACTAAAATAGTGGTATAAGTACCACGAACAGAAAAGGGAAAAGGCCTAGGGCCTCTAGAATCGCTGGGCCTACAAGGAGCTAACGTCAGTTAGTGACCAGGAGGTCCACGGGTGGCGTGTGCAGAGCAAATAGTCACACGCGTGCTCCCATAGGTTTCAATGGGTGCGTAAAAAGTACAAAGTTACTGCAAAGAGGATCTTCCGGATGGACTAGGAACTCAAGATTTGGAACACAGGCACTAGAGATGTAATACTACACTTGGGCACAGGTGTGCCAGCTTTACCTCACCCACAGGAAGCGGGTGCATAGGCCTCGAAGTGCGTCGGGTTTCTTCTATCTGTTCCGTGGAGCTTGAAGACAAAGATGCTGCAGGCGGTCGGTCCGGGAGAGATGCAGTGGATCCAAGAGTGGATCGGAGATGTTGAAGACCTGTAAGCAGAGGGGACAGTGTTCACAGTCACCAGCCAGTGACCAGCATGGCACCAGGTGGGTACCAGGCGATGTCGGGTGCAAACAGGTGATGAGGGGTAGATTGTCTCCGCAGCCACGTGGTCCCTGAAGGTCGACGACGTCCAGGAGTCGGCTCACGAGCTGTCCCACGCAGGCTCTCGCTGTCGGCGGTGTCGGCGACTTGATCGAAGCAAACAAGCCTTGGCAAAAGCAATTGCAGGAGGATTCGGAAATCAGCTGTTGGTTCTGACCAGCAAGGTCAGAGGGATTGCTCCTTTGGAGGGGAGCAAGGGCCAGTCTGGAGCAACCAGACCAGCGGTGTTTGTCGTAGATTTCGTCGCCAAGATGGCCACTAGCCAGCGGCCAGCAACCGGTTAGGCGCGTCGAGTGGCAAAATGCAGAAGGGCCCCACGCAGATCGTGGAGATGCTGGAGGGCTCACCTTTGGTGCAGATGCTGCTCGAGGGTTGGGCTTCTCAGGACCCAAAGCACAACTTGGAGGGAGCCTCGGTTGTTGCACTTGTCAGCTTGTCGTAGTCGTTCCAAGATGGCTGGCTCCACGTGTCTCGGTGCCTCCACGGGTCTCCTCTTTTCAGGGACTGTGGATCGGGCGGTGAGAGGTCTGGAGGTCCAGGTCTTGTCAGTCTCTGGGCTCGGGCTCCGGCGGGAGGCGGCGGCAAAGCAGACGTTGATTCGCTGGATGGTGCTTGCGTTAGCAAGGTGGTCACTCCCTGACCACAGGGGAGATTTTCTTCAGTCTTCTGTGCAGCAGAATGTCCAAGTTCCCGTCTTCTTCTTAGTTTCAAGTTGATTCCAGGATGTCTGAAGTCTTAGGACACAGCTCCTACCTTTAAGCGGATTCTAGGGGCCGGACTACCTGCTAGGTCCCTCCCTATGGGTGGGACCAGGAAGGGGGGTGGTTACACCCCCAATCCTTTGTCCAGCTCGCCCCAGGCCCGGGACTGGTGTGCCCCAGGACCGGTTTGAACTGGCATATGCACCGAGGCTCCTTGTGAGCCACAGGCATGTCTGGTTTCTTTCAAGCCCTACCTGACCAATACACAAAATCCTGTCTGGGGTGGTGCATGCACCTCCCCTGGCAGGAAACCCTTTGTCCACACCTCCCAAGCTGGAAGGACTCCCAGCAGCAGGAGGGCAGACTTGTGTCTGTGGTGGCAGCATCCATTTTGTGGAGCTGAGGCTATGTCTGATTTTACCCGGGTTTCAGGTACTGTACATGTCGTGTCCCTCTAGAAGGGTGGAATGCTAACCCCGTCGCCAGAATTGGCGAGGGGTTAGTATTCCAATTCGTATGACACCTTACTCGACATGTTTTGATAAAGCCAAACCAAAGATAGCATTTAACCGCGAGGTTCATAATGCACTTAAGAGTATATGGTATGACGATACCTGGAAACAGTAGAAGGAAGTTGTTCCGACCACTGCAGACAGGCTCAGCTCATGCCAGAGCACCATCTCACATGGAACCAAGCACTCTGCCTTCAGGATTGTTAAGGCCTGCCATAGGAGTGACTTATAGGTTACCAGGTGTCCCATTTAAGGTTAGGTATAGGTATACTACACCTAAGCAAGAGGTGATTACACCAACTTACCCCAGCTGAGTGATCAGCCAGTTGTGTCAGATTGTTAGGCCAAGCCTGGGGTGGCATAATGCATGCTTCAGCCCCTGGCAGGCCTTGGGTACACCAATGCCCTGGGTACCTAGTGTACACTGGTACAGGGGCTGACAGGGTGATCCAACCAATTGGGTATGTACCTAGGGTACATGGAGTCCATTTTAAAGAGAGAACAGCCAGGCTGAGATCCTGAATAGCAGGATCTCAGGCCAACTAAGTCGAAAAACCAGCTAGACACTAGGCAAAAATTTGGGGGTAACCATAGTCAGATATCCACCTTCCTACATCATCCAACCCAGTAAGGACTTGATTCACCAACCTTTGGAAGGTGGCAGGTGCATTCTTCAGACCAAAGGGCATCACCACAAACTGGTAGTGCCCACCTGGGGTTGAGAATGCTGTTTTGGCCTTAGACTCCTCAGCTAATCTGATTTGCCAATAGCCAGCTGTCAAGTCAAATGTGCTCAAAAACTTAGCAGAAGCTAGTTTGTCTATGAGCTCATCTGCCCTTGGAATAGGGTGTGCATCTGTCCTGGTGACAGCATTGAGACCCCTGTAGTCCACACAGAACCTCATCTCTCTTTTGCCATCTTTGGTGTGAGGTTTGGGGACCAGAACCACTGGGCTAGCCCAGGGGCTCTCTGAGGGTTCAATGACACCTAATTCCAGCATTTTATGTACCTCAGCCTTTATACAGTCCCTGACGTGGTCAGGTTGTCTGTAGAGCTTGTTCTTTACAGGCAGACTGTCACCAGTGTCCACCACATGGGTACACCAGTCAGTTTGGCTAGGTATTAGGGAAAACAGATGTTGAAATGATTGTAGAACTTGTCTACATTCAGTCTGCTGATGGGCAGTGAGGTTGCCTCCAAGGGTCACTCCTTCAACTGAGCCATCTTCAGGGTTCTGAGACAACAGGTCTGGGAGAGGGTCACTCTCTTCCTCCTGTCCCTCATCTGTAGCCATGAGCAAGCCCATGTCTGCCCTGTCAACATATGCTTTTAACCTGTTAACATGGAGTACCCTGTGGGGACTCCTGGGAGTTCCTAGGTCCACCAAGTAGGTGACCTCTCCCTTCTTTTCCAGGATTGTATGGGGTCCAGACCATTTGTCTTGGAGTGCTGCTGGGGCCACTGGCTCCAACACCCATACCTTCTGTCCTGGCTGAAACTCAACCAAGACAGACTTTTGGTCATGCCAAGCTTTCTGTAAGGCCTGGCTTGCCTCAAGGTTTTTGGATGCCTTCTCCATATACTCAGCCATCCTGGAGCGGAGACCAAGTACATAGTCCACTATGTCTTGCTTAGGCTTTTTGAGAGGTAACTCCCATCCTTCCTTCACCAAACACAGTGGGACTCTTACAGGGTGCCCAAACAACAATTCAAAGGGGCTGTAGCCAACTCCTTTTTGTGGGACCTCTCTGTAAGCAAACAGAAGGCAGGGTAGAAGGATGTCCCATCTTCGCCTGAGCTTTTCAGGTAATCCTTTGATCATACCCTTTAGGGTCTTGTTGAATCTCTCAACAAGCCCATTGCATTGTGGGTGATAAGGGGTGGTGAACTTGTAGTTGACACCACATTCCTTCCACATAGCTGTCAAGTATCCTGACATGAAGTTGGTACCTCTGTCAGAAACTACCTCCTTAGGAAACCCCACTCTGGAGAATACTCCCAGCAGGGCCCTGGCCACAACAGGTGCTGTAGTGGTCCTAAGGGGAATTGCCTCTGGATACCTGGTGGCATGATCCACTACCACCAGGATAAATCTGTGCCCAGATGCAGTGGGAGGATCCATGGGACCCACTATGTCTATTCCCACTCTTTCAAAGGGGACCCCCACCACAGGTAGTGGTATTAGGGGGGCCTTTGTTGTGCCACCTGATTTGCCACTGGCTTGGCAGGTCACACAGGAGCGACAAAACTCCTTTGTATCTTCATTCATATGAGGCCAGTGAAAGTGAGGGACAAGCCTGTCCCAAGTCTTGTTCTGGCCTAAGTGTCCTGCCAAAGGAATATCATGGGCCAAGGTAAGAAGGAAGCCCCTAAATTGCAGAGGTATAACCAACCTCCTGGTAGCACCAGACTTGGGGTCTCTAGCCTCTGAATAAAGGAGCCCTTCATCCCAATACACTTTATGGGTACCTTGAGAATTCCCAGCAGCCTCAGCAGCAGCCAGCTGTCTGAGGGGTTCAAGAGTGGGACAGGATAACTGAGCCTGCCTCAAGTCAGCCCTTGAAGGTCCCCCTGTCCCCAGAAACTCAACCTGATCAGGTTCAAGCTCTTCAGGGACAGTTCCTTCAGGGTCCTCTAGATCAGCTTCCTGGGAAGGCTGATCATCACTCTGAGGCAGGGGGGAAGGCACAGCCTTGACCCTCCTGTTCTTCTTCTTGGTAGGTGCTTGATACATTGTTCCAGGATCCAAGACCTGAGGTTCAGTGAGGCACTTTTTGGCCTGTGACCTGGTCACAGCAAGGACATGTGATGATATACCTAACATCTCTGCATGAGTCCTGTACTCCACTTCTGACCATAGAGAACTCTCTAGGTCATTGCCCAACAAACATTCTACTGGGAGGTCTGCACTAACCACAACCCTTTTGAGGCCAGTTACCCCTCCCCATGAGAAGTTAACAACTGCCACACTATGTGAAGTAGTGGCATTGCTGGCATTGGTCACTAGGTAATTCTCACCTGGTATGTACTGTCCAGGGTCCACAAAGCCTGGTGTCACCATAGTGACACTGGCACATGTGTCCCTGTAGGCTTGAGCCACTTTTTCATTTATTAAAGGAGTCCGTCTGTACTTGCCCAGGTTACTGGGGCTCACAGTCAGGGACAAATCAATGTCCCCATCACAGATCAAGACTGCCTGTGTCAGGGTTCTGTCTAAGTCAGAATCTCCTTCAGTTCCCATAGTGATTCCCACTACACCCTTTGTCTGGGGACCAACACTGCTAACAGTAGTACTGGGAGCAGGTGCCTTAGGGGCAACAGTGTTGGGGGCTCCACCCTTTTTGTAATCACTAGTCCAGTGAGTTGTATTTTTGCAATGATTGCACCAGGGTTTCTTTTGACCTTCTTTCTTCTTTTTGGACTGTTGGGACCCATCCTCCTTAGCAGTAGTTTGGGGCCCTGTGGAAGACTTCTGGTCTTTAGGTTTCTGATCTCCACCCTTTTGGTCTGTTTTCTTCTGATCACCCCCTTGGCCCTGGTTCTGGTTCTTTTGCTTAACCCTGGTTCTGACCCATTTGTCTGCCTTCTTTCCCAATTCTTGGGGAGAGGTCAGATCTGAGTCAACCAAGTGTTGATGCAGTTGCTGGTTTTGACAGTTATTTAAAATCTGCTCTCTCATCATCAAATTATACAATCCTGAAAAAATCAGATACCTTACTTCCCAGCAACCAACCCTCCAAAGCCTTAGTGGCACATTCAACATATTCAGACCAGTCCTGAGTCTGTGTCTTTTGGGTGTCTCTGAACATTAACCTGTACTGTTCAGTGGTTAAGCCTAACCCATCAACCAGAACACTCTTCAGGACTCTGTAGTTTCTGACATCCTCTTCTCTAACAGTGAGGAGTCTGTCTCTGCCTCTTCCTTCAAAGGAGAGCCAGAGGATTGCTGCCCACTGGTCTTCAGGAATCTGCTGTACTTTGCAGGCTCTCTCAAGAGCAGTTATCCATTTGTGGATGTCATCCCCACTTTTGTAGGGGGGCACAACCTTAGACAGGTTCCTATTATCAAAGACCCTATCTTTGTCCTTAGGGACAATGCTGCCACCAGTGGGTATAGACCCACTCTCTCTAGGTTGCCTAGCCTTGTTCAGTTTTTCTTCCATCAGGGCTACTTCTAGCTCCTGCTTCCTGATCCTCAGCTGGGCTTCCTGCATTCTGGCCTCATGTTCCCTCCTCTGAGGGGTGGTCATCCTTTTCCTGGAGTGACCTTGAGAGCTTCTAGAGCCATGAGAAGCATTGGAGTCACCTGAGCGATTCCTTTGCCTCCCAAGCCCTGTGTTAAGTCCACTGGGGAGATCCAATGGGGTAAACCCACTGTCAGTCCCCAATAGCCTTAGTTTAGCTGGGCCAAGTATAACACTTGGCACTGGGCTAGTTCTCCCTTCATCATCACTACTTTCTGTATCAGCACCTTTATCACTCTCATCCTCTGTGGTATTATTGCCAGCTAAGGGGTGACTATTGGAACTGGGTACCTCTGTAGCATCTTCAGAAGGGGGGCCTCCTGTTCCTGTCCCTAAGGGGGCTAACTGGGAAGCTTTCTTGAGTTCTCTCTGATTCTCATCATTTTGCAAGAGTTCTCTGAGCTCAGCAGAGGTAGGGTTCTCGGGCTGTTTAAGGCCTCTAAGAGTTGCCAAATGCCTGAGCTCATTCTGATTAAGGGTAGCAAAGATGGATGGTGCCCTCTGGGGGTCACTCTCAACAGAGATGGGTACAGTGGACCCCTCTGCCCCAGCCATTGCTCTTAAGTGTGGGTGGATGTGTTGTAATCTACCTACACTTGGGTTTACCTACTAAACCTATCTAGTAGTTGTAGTCAGGGTGTGCTACTCCCTTTGCTCTACAACAACTAAGTTCAGTAGAACTTATGTATATCTAATCTTGTTTTATATGTACCTACAGGTACCTATGTGATCTTTCAATTGGTAACCAAGAGATTACAATGGTAAAACACAAATCCAACCGCTGCTCACCAATGTGAGAAGTTGGCCTGGTATATGATGCTCACTAGTTAAAGTGATCACCTTGTACCATGCCAAGCAACCCTTATGGTGTGGTTGTAAGTCAACCTTTTCGGACCAGCTGCCCTAGTGGTAGCGTAGGCTAAGCAGTCTTTGAGGCTAAACTCGTGAAGAGTGTTAAGCAAGCTGTTTTACCAAATGCAACCCCCTTTTATACCAATGAAAGGACACCACACAGATATATATTCAAAATATATATGTATGTATTTCTCAGAGTAACCCCTAGTCTCTTTATGAGCACAGGAGCACAAATCGTCAAACAAGATTACAGTAGAATACACAGAAGTTGCACTTTATATGGATAGGCCCTGGTGGCCGCTCAAACCATATACTAAAATAGTGGTATAAGTACCACAAACAGAAAAGGGAAAAGGCCTAGGGCCTCTAGAATCGCTGGGCCTACAAGGAGCTAACTTTAGTTAGTGACCAGGAGGTCCACGGGTTGCGTGTGCAGAGCAAATAGTCACACGCGGGCTCCCATAGGTTTTCAATGGGTGCGTAAAAGTTACAAAGTTACTGCAAAAAGGATCTTCCGGATGGACTATGAACTCAAGATTGGAAACACAGACACTAGAGATGATTCTCTACACTTGGGCACCGGAGTGCCAGCTTTACCTCACCCACAGGAAGCGGGTGCATAGGCCTCGAAGTGCGTCGGGTTTCTTCTATCTGTTCAGTGGAGCCTGTGGACAAAGATGCTGCAGGCGGTCGGTCCGGAAGAGATGCGGTAGATCCAAGGGTGGATCAGAGTTGTAGAAGACCTGTAAGCAGAGGGGACAGTGTTCACAGTCACTAGCCAGTGACCAGCGTGGCACCAGGTGGGTACCAGGCGATGTCGGGTGCAAACAGGCAGAAAGGTGCAGCTTGTCTCTGCAGCCACGTGGTCCCTGAAGGTCAACGACGTCCAGGAGTCGGTTCACGAGCTGTCCTCCGTATGCTCTCGCTGTCGGCGGTGTCGGAGACTTGATCGAAGCAAACAAGCCTTGGCAAAAGCAATTGTTGTGGAAAACGAAATAAGCTGATGGTTCTGACTAGGAAGGTCAGAGGGACTGCTCCTTTGGAGGGGAGCAAGGGCCAGTCTGGAGCAACCAGACCAGCGGTGTATTTCTTGAAGTTCGTTGCCAAGATGGCCACTAGCCAGCGGCCAGCAACCGGTTAGGCGCGTCAAGTGGCAAAATGCAGAAGGGCCCCACGCAGATCGTGGAGATGCTGGAGGGCTCACCTTTGGTGCAGATGCTGCTCGAGGGTTGGGATTCTCAGATCCCAAAGCACAACTTGGAGGGAGCCTCGGTTGTTGCGCTTGCAGCTTGTCATGGTCGTTTCAAGATGGCTGGCTCCACGTGTCTCGGTGCGTCCACGGGTCTCCTCTTTTCAGGGACTGTGGATCGGGCGGTGAGAGGTCTGGAGGTCCAGGTCTTGTCAGTCTCTGGGCTCGGGCTCCGGCGGGAGGCGGCGGCAAAGCAGATGTTGATTCGCTGGATGGTGCTTGCGTTAGCAAGGTGGTCACTCCCTGACCACAGGGGAGATTTCCTTCAGTCTTCTGTGCAGCAGTATGTCGAAGTTCCCGTCTTCTTCTTAGTTTCAAGTTGATTCCAGGATGTCTGAAGTCTTAGGACACAGCTCCTACCTTTAAGCGGATTCTAGGGGCCGGACTACCTGCTAGGTCCCTCCCTAAGGGTGGGACCAGGAAGGGGGGTGGTTATACCCTCAATCCTTTGCCCAGCTCGCCCCAGGTCCAGGGCTGGTGTGCCCCAGGACCGGTTTGAACTGGCATATGCACCGAGGCTCCTTGTGAGCCTCAGGCATGTCTGGTTTCTTTCAAGCCCTACCTGACCAATACACAAAATCCTGTCTGGGGTGGTGCATGCACCTCCCCTGGCAGGAAACCCTTTGTCCACACCTCCCAAGCTGGAAGGACTCCCAGCAGCAGGAGGGCAGACTTGTGTCTGTGGTGGCAGCATCCATTTTGTGGAGCTGAGGCTATGTATGATTTTACCCGGGTTTCAGGTACTGTACATGTCGTGTCCCTCTAGAAGGGTGGAATTCTAACCCCGTCGCCAGAATTGGCGAGGGGTTAGTATTCCAATTCGTATGACACCTTACTCGACATGTTTTGATAAAGCCAAACCAAAGATAGCATTTAACTGCGAGGTTCATAATGCACTTAAGAGTATATGGTATGACGATATCTGGGAACAGTAGAAGGAAGATGTTCCGACCACTGCAGACAGGCTCAGCTCATGCCAGAGCACCATCTCACATGGAACCAAGCACTCTGCCTTCAGGATTGTCAAGGCCTGCCATAGGAGTGACTTATAGGTTAACATGTGTCCCATTTAAGGTTAGGTATAGGTATACTACACCTAAGTAAGAGGTGGTTACACCAACTTACCCCAGCTGAGTGATCAGCCAGTTGTGTCAAATTTGTTAGGCCAGGCCAGGGGTGGCACAATACATGCTTCAGCCCCTGGTAGGCCTTAGATACACCAATGCCCTGGGTACCTAGTGTACACTGGTACAGGGGCTCACAGGGTGATCTAGTTCCAATTGGTTATGCACCTAGAGTGCATAGTGTAAATTTAGTAGAGAGAACAGCAGGCTGGGGGTCTAATTGGCAGGCCCACAGCCTCAATATGTCAAAAACCAGTGAAGCAAAAAGCAAAAATTTGGGGTGACCATAGGATAGCAGACCCTACTCTCCTACAGCTAGGGTTCAAAAACTACAGCTAGTCACTTTGCCAAAAAAGGGTAATTTTTCACTGCAAAATTGAGGTGTGAACACGTTGCGTTTTGCGCCGTTTTCTGTCACGGGCACTAGGCTGACCCACACAAGTGAGGTACCATTGTTCTCGTAGGACTTTGGGGAACGCGGTGTGGGTGGAAATTTGTGGATCCACGCATATTCCACAACTTTCCATCACAGAAATGTGGGGAAAATGTGTTTTTTTTGTCATTTTTTTAGGTTTGCAAGTGATTCTGGGTAACAGACCCTGGTGGGAGGCACTCAAGTCACCTCATCCTGGATTCCCCTGGGTGTCTAGTTTTCAAAAATATATAGGTTTGCTAGGTTTCCCTAGGTGCCGGCAGGGCTAGGGTTCAAAAACTACAGCTAGTCACTTTGCCAAAAAAGGGTAATTTTTCACTGCAAAATTGAGGTGTGAACACGTTGCGTTTTGCGCCGTTTTCTGTCACGGGCACTAGGCCGACCCACACAAGTGAGGTACCATTGTTCTCGTAGGACTTTGGGGAACGCGGTGTGGGTTGAAATTTGTGGATCCACGCATATTCCACAACTTTCCATCACAGAAATGTGGGGAAATTGTGGTTTTTTTGTCATTTTTTTAGGTTTGCAAGTGATTCTGGGTAACAGACCCTGGTGGGAGGCACTCAAGTCACCCCATCCTGGATTCCCCTGGGTGTCTAGTTTTCAAAAATATATAGGTTTGCTAGGTTTCCCTAGGTGCCGGCAGGGCTAGGGTTCAAAAACTACAGCTAGTCACTTTGCTAAAAAAGGGTAATTTTTCACTGCAAAATTGAGGTGTGAACACGTTGCGTTTTGCGCCGTTTTCTGTCACGGGCACTAGGCCGACCCACACAAGTGAGGTACCATTGTTCTCGTAGGACTTTGGGGAACGCGGTGTGGGTTGAAATTTGTGGATCCACGCATATTCCACAACTTTCCATCACAGAAATGTGGGGAAATTGTGGTTTTTTTGTCATTTTTTTAGGTTTGCAAGTGATTCTGGGTAACAGACCCTGGTGGGAGGCACTCAAGTCACCCCATCCTGGATTCCCCTGGGTGTCTAGTTTTCAAAAATATATAGGTTTGCTAGGTTTCCCTAGGTGCCGGCAGGGCTAGGGTTCAAAAACTACAGCTAGTCACTTTGCTAAAAAAGGGTAATTTTTCACTGCAAAATTGAGGTGTGAACACGTTGCGTTTTGCGCCGTTTTCTGTCACGGGCACTAGGCCGACCCACACAAGTGAGGTACCATTGTTCTCGTAGGACTTTGGGGAACGCGGTGTGGGTGGAAATTTGTGGATCCACGCATATTCCACAACTTTCCATCACAGAAATGTGGGGAAAATGTGTTTTGTTTGTCATTTTTTTAGGTTTGCAAGTGATTCTGGGTAACAGACCCTGGTGGGAGGCACTCACGTCACCTCATCCTGGATTCCCCTGGGTGTCTAGTTTTCAAAAATATATAGGTTTGCTAGGTTTCCTTAGGTGCCGGCAGAGCTAGGGTTCAAAAACTACAGCTAGGCACTTTGCCAAAAAAGGGTAATTTTTCACTGCAAAATTGAGGTGTGACCACATTGCGTTTTGCGCCGTTTTCTGTCACGGGCACTAGGCCGACCCGCACAAGTGAGGTACCATTTTTCTCGTAGGACTTTGGGGAACGCGATGTGGGTGGAAATTTGTGGATCCACGCATATTCCACAACTTTCCATCACAGAAATGTGGGTAAAATGTGTTTTTTTTGTCATTTTTTTAGGTTTGCAAGTGATTCTGGGTAACAGACCCTGGTGGGAGGCACTCAAGTCACCTCATCCTGGATTCCCCTGGGTGTCTAGTTTTCAAAAATATATAGGTTTGCTAGGTTTCCCTAGGTGCCGGCAGAGCTAGGGTTCAAAAACTACAGCTAGTCACTTTGCCAAAAAAGGGTCATTTTTCACTGAAAAATTGAGGTGTGACAACGTTGCGTTTTGCGCCGTTTTCTGTCACGGGCACTAGGCCGACCCGCACAAGTGAGGTACCATTTTTCTCGTAGGGCTTTGGGGAACGCGGGGTGGGTGGAAATTTGTGGATCCACGCAGATTCCAGAACTTTCCATCACAGAAATGTGGGGAAAATGTGTGTTTTTTTGTCCATTTTTTACGTTTGCAAGGGATTCTGGGTAACAGACCCTGGTGGGAGGCACTCAAGTGACCCCATCCTGGATTCCCCTGGGTGTCTAGTTTTCAAAAATATATAGGTTTGCTAGGTTTCCCTAGGTGCCGGCAGGGCTAGGGTTCAAAAACTACAGCTAGTCACTTTGCCAAAAAAGGGTAATTTTTCACTGCAAAATTGAGGTGTGAACACGTTGCGTTTTGCGCCGTTTTCTGTCACGGGCACTAGGCCGACCCACACAAGTGAGGTACCATTGTTCTCGTAGTACTTTGGGGAACGCGGTGTGGGTGGAAATTTGTGGATCCACGCATATTCCACAACTTTCCATCACAGAAATGTGGGGAAAATGTGTTTTTTTTGTCATTTTTTTAGGTTTGCAAGTGATTCTGGGTAACAGACCCTGGTGGGAGGCACTCACGTCACCTCATCCTGGATTCCCCTGGGTGTCTAGTTTTCAAAAATATATAGGTTTGCTAGGTTTCCTTAGGTGCCGGCAGAGCTAGGGTTCAAAAACTACAGCTAGGCACTTTGCCAAAAAAGGGTAATTTTTCACTGCAAAATTGAGGTGTGACCACATTGTGTTTTGCGCCGTTTTCTGTCACGGGCACTAGGCCGACCCGCACAAGTGAGGTACCATTTTTCTCGTAGGACTTTGGGGAACGCGGTGTGGGCGGAAATTTGTGGATCCACGCATATTCCACAACTTTCCATCACAGAAATGGGGGGAAAATGTGTTTTTTTTGTCATTTCTTTAGGTTTGCAAGTGATTCTGGGTAACAGACCCTGGTGGGAGGCACTCAAGTCACCTCATCCTGGATTCCCCTGCGTGTCTAGTTTTCAAAAATATCTAGGTTTGCTAGGTTTCCCTAGGTGCCGGCAGAGCTAGGGTTCAAAAACTACAGCTAGGCACTTTGCCAAAAAAGGGTAATTTTTCACTGCAAAATTGAGGTGTGACCACATTGCGTTTTGCGGCGTTTCCTGTTGCGGGCATTTGGCCGAACTGCACAAGTGAGGTACCAGTTTTCTTGTAGGACTTAGGGGAACGCGGGCTGGGTAGAAATTTGTGGATCCCCGCAGATTCCAGAACTTTCCATCACAGGAATGTGGGGAAATTGTGTTTTTTTGTCAAATTTTTAAGTTTGCAAGGGATTCTGGGTAACAGACCCTAGTGGGAAGCACTCAAGTCACCCCATCCTGGATTCCCCGGGGTGTCTAGTTTTCAAAAATATATAGGTTTGCTAGGTTTCCCTAGGTGCCAGCAGAGCTAGGGTTAAAAAACTACAGCTAGGCATTTTGCCAAAAAAGGGTCATTTTTCACTGCAAAATTGAGGTGTGACCACGTTGCGTTTTGTGCCGTTTCCTGTCGCGGGCACTAGGCCGCCCAGCACAAGTGAGGTACCATTTTTCTCATAGGACTTTGGGGAACGCGGGGTGGGTGGAAATTTGTGCATCCACGCAGATTCCAGAACTTTCCATCACAGAAATGTGGGGAAAATGTGGTTTTTTTGTCAATTCTTTAGGTTTGCAAGCGATTTTGGGTAACAGACCCTGGTGGGAGGCACTCAAGTCACCCCATCCTGGATTCCCCTGGGTGTCTAGTTTTCAAAAATATATAGGTTTGGTAAGTTTCTCTAGGTGCCGGCAGAGCTAGATTTCAAAAACTACAGCTAGGCACTTTGCCAAAAAAGTGTCATTTTACACTGCAAAATTGAGGTGTGACCATGTTGCGTTTCGCGCCGTTTCCTGTCGCGGGCACTAGGCGACCCGCACAAGTGAGGTAGCATTTTTCTCGTAGGACTTAGGGGAACGCGGGGTGGGTGGAAATTTGTGGATCCACGCAGATTCCAAAACTTTCCATCACAGAAATGTGGGGAAAATGTGTTTTTTTTGTCCATTTTTTAGGTTTGCAAGGGATTCTGGGTAACAGACCCTGGTGGGAGGCACTCAAGTCACCCCATCCTGGATTCCCCTGGGTATCTAGTTTTCAAAAATATATAGGTTTGCTAGGTTTCCTGTAGGAAGGTGGATATCTGACTATGGTTACCCCCAAATTTTTGCCTAGTGTCTAGCTGGTTTTTCGACTTAGTTGGCCTGAGATCCTGCTATTCAGGATCTCAGCCTGGCTGTTCTCTCTTTAAAATGGACTCCATGTACCCTAGGTACATACCCAATTGGTTGGATCACCCTGTCAGCCCCTGTACCAGTGTACACTAGGTACCCAGGGCATTGGTGTACCCAAGGCCTGCCAGGGGCTGAAGCATGTATTATGCCACCCCAGGCTTGGCCTAACAATTGGACACAACTGGCTGATCACTCAGCTGGGGTAAGTTGGTGTAATCACCTCTTACTAAGGTGTAGTATACCTATACCTAACCTTAAATGGGACACCTGGTAACCTATAAGTCACTCCTATGGTAGGCCTTAACAATCCTGAAGGCAGAGTGCTTGGTTCCATGTGAGATGGTGCTCTGGCATGAGCTGAGCCTGTCTGCAGTGGTCGGAACAACTTCCTTCTACTGTTTCCAGATATCGTCATACCATATACTCTTAAGTGCATTATGAACCTCGCGGTTAAATGCTATCTTTGGTTTGACTTTATCAAAACATGTCGAGTAAGGTGTCATACGAATTGGAATACTAACCCCTCGCCAATTCTGGCGACGGGGTTAGCATTCCACCCTTCTAGAGGGACACGACATGTACAGTACCTGAAACCCGGGTAAAATCAGACATAGCCTCAGCTCCACAAAATGGATGCTGCCACCACAGACACAAGTCTGCCCTCCTGCTGCTGGGAGTCCTTCCAGCTTGGGAGGTGTGGACAAAGGGTTTCCTGCCAGGGGAGGTGCGTGCACCACCCCAGACAGGATTTTGTGTATTGGTCAGGTAGGGCTTGAAAGAAACCAGACATGCCTGTGGCTCACAAGGAGCCTCGGTGCATATGCCAGTTCAAACCGGTCCTGGGGCACACCAGTCCCGGGCCTGGGGCGAGCTGGACAAAGGATTGGGGGTGTAACCACCCCCCTTCCTGGTCCCACCCATAGGGAGGGACCTAGCAGGTAGTCCGGCCCCTAGAATCCGCTTAAAGGTAGGATCTGTGTCCTAAGACTACAGACATCCTGGAATCAACTTGAAACGAAGAAGAAGACGGGAACTTCGACATTCTGCTGCACAGAAGACTGAAGGAAATCTCCCCTGTGGTCAGGGAGTGACCACCTTGCTAACGCAAGCACCATCCAGCGAATCAACGTCTGCTTTGCCACCGCCTCCCGCCGGAGCCCGAGCCCAGAGACTGACAAGACCTGGATCTCCAGACCTCTCACCGCCCGATCCACAGTCCCTGAAAAGAGGAGACCCGTGGAGGCACCGAGACACGTGGAGCCAGCCATCTTGAAACGACCACGACAAGCTGACAAGTGCAACAACCGAGGCTCCCTCCAAGTTGTGCTTTGGGATCTGAGAAGCCCAACCCTCGAGCAGCGTCTGCACCAAAGGTGAGCTCTCCAGCATCTCCACGATCTGCGTGGGGCCCTTCTGCATTTTGCCACTCGACGCGCCTAACTGGTTGCTGGCCCGCTGGCTAGTAGCCATCTTGGCAACGATCTTTACAAAATACACCACTGGTCTGGTTGCTCCAGACTGGCCCTTGCTCCCCTCCAAAGGAGCAGTCCCTCTGACCTTGCTGGTCAGAACCATCAGCTTATTTCATCTCCTACAACAATTGCTTTTGCCAAGGCTTGTTTGCTTCGATCAAGTCGCCGACACCGCCGACAGCGAGAGCCTGCGTGGGACAGCTCGTGAACCGACTCCTGGACATCGTCGACCTCCAGGGACCACGTGGCTGCAGAGACAAGCTACACCTTTCTTCCTGTTTGCACCCAACATTGCCTGGTACCCACCTGGTGCCACGCTGGTCACTGGCTAGTGACTGTGAACACTGTCCCCTCTGCTTACCGGTCCTCAACATCTCCGATCCACTCTTGGTTCCACTGCATCTCTCCCGGACCGACCGCCTGCAGCATCTTTGTCTTCAAGCTCCACGGAACAGATAGAAGAAACCCGACGCACTTCGAGGCCTATGCACCCGCTTCCTGTGGGTGAGGTAAAGCTGGCACCCCTGTGCCCAAGTGTAGTATTACATCTCTAGTGCCTGTGTTCCAAATCTTGAGTTCCTAGTCCATCCGGAAGATCCTCTTTGCAGTAACTTTGTACTTTTTACGCACCCATTGAAACCTATGGGAGCACGCGTGTGACTATTTGCTCTGCACACGCCACCCGTGGACCTCCTGGTCACTAACTGAAGTTAGCTCCTTGTAGGCCCAGCGATTCTAGAGGCCCTAGGCCTTTTCCCTTTTCTGTTCGTGGTACTTATACCACTATTTTAGTATATGGTTTGAGCGGCCACCAGGGCCTATCCATATAAAGTGAAACTTCTGTGTATTCTACTGTAATCTTGTTTGACGATTTGTGCTCCTGTGCTCATAAAGAGACTAGGGGTTACTTTGAGAAATAAATACATATATATTTTGAATATATATCTGTGTGGTGTCCTTTCATTGGTATAAAAGGGGGTTGCATTTGGTAAAACAGCTGGCTTAACACGCTTCACGAGTTTAGCCTCAAAGACTGCTTAGCCTACGCTACCACTAGGGCAGCTAGTCCGAAAAGGTTGACTTACAACCACACCATAAGGGTTGCTTGGCATGGTACAAGGTGATCACTTTAACTAGTGAGCATCATATACCAGGCCAACTTCTCACATTTCCCTAGGTGCCGGCAGAGCTAGATTTCAAAAACTACAGCTAGGCACTTTACCAAAAAAGTGTCATTTTTCACTGCAAAATTGAGGTGTGACCATGTTGAGTTTCGCGCCGTTTCCTGTCGCGAGCTCTAGGCGACCCGCACAAGTGAGGTACCATTTTTCTTGTAGGACTTTGGGGAACGCGGGGTGGGTGGAAATTTGTGGATACACGCATATTCCAGAATTTTCCATCACAGAAATGTGGGGAAAATGTGTTTTTTTTGTCATTTTTTTAGGTTTGCAAGTGATTCTGGGTAACAGACCCTGGTGTGAGGCACTCAAGTCACCCCATCCTGGATTCCCCTGGGTGTCTAGTTTTCAAAAATATATAGGTTTGCTAGGTTTCCCTAGGTGCCGGCAGAGCTAGGGTTCAAAAACTACAGCTAGGCACTTTGCCAAAAAAGGGTAATTTTTCACTGCAAAATTGAGGTGTGACCACATTGCGTTTTGCGCCGTTTCCGGTCGCGGGCACTATGCCGACCCGCACAAGTGAGGTACCATTTTTCTCGTAGGGCTTTGGGGAACGAGGGGTGGGTGAAAATTTGTGGATCCACGCAGATTCCAGAACTTTCCATCACAGAAATGTGGGAAAAATGTGTTTTTTTGGTCAATTTTTTACGTTTGCAAGGGATTCTGGGTAAGAGACCCTGGTGGGAGGCACTCAAGTCACCCCATCCTGGATTCCCCTGGGTGTCTAGTTTAATTTTTTTTTATAGGTTTGCTAGGTTTCCCTAGGTGCCGGCAGAGCTAGGGTTCAAAAACTACAGCTAGTCACTTTGCCAAAAAAGGGTCATTTTTCACTGCAAAATTGAGGTGTGACCACGTTGCGTTTTGCGCTGTTTCCTGTCGCGGGCACTAGGCCGACCCGCACAAGTAAGGTACTATTTTTCTCGTAGGTCTTTGGGGAACGCGGGGTGGGTGGAAATTTGTGCATCCACGCAGATTCCATAACTTTCCATCACAGAAATGTGGGTAAAATGTGTTTTTTTTTTCAATTTTTTAGGTTTGCAAGGATTTCTGGGTAACAGATCCTGGTGGGAGGCACTCAAGTCACCCCATCCTGGATTCCCCTGCGTGTCTAGTTTTCAAAAATATATAGGTTTGCTAGGTTTCCCTAGGTGCCGGCAGAGCTAGGGTTAAAAAACTACAGCTAGTCACTTTGCCAAAAAACGGTCATTTTTCACTGCAAAATTGAGTTGTGACCACGTTGCGTTTTGAGCCATTTCCTGTCGCGGGCACTAGGCCGACCCGCACAAGTGAGGTACCATTTTTCTCGTAGGACTTTGGGGAACGCGGGGTGGGTGGAAATTTGTGGATCCACGCAGATTCCAGAACTTTCCATCACAGAAATATGGGGAAAATATGTTTTTTTTGTCCATTTTTTACGTTTGCAAGGAATTCTGGGTAACAGACCCTGGTGGGAGGCACTCAAGTCACCCCATCCTGGATTCCCCTGGGTGTCTAGTTTTCAAAAATATATAGGTTTGCTAGGTTTCCCTAGGTGCCGGCAGAGCTAGGGTTAAAAAACTACATCTAGTCACTTTGCGAAAAAAGGGTCATTTTTCACTGCAAAATTGAGGTGTGACCACGTTGCGTTTTGCACCGTTTCCTGTCGCAGGCACTAAGCCGACCCGCACAAGTGAGGTACCATTTTTCTCGTAGGACTTTGGGGAACGTGGTGTGGGTGGAGATTTGTAGATCCACACAGATTCCAGAACTTTCCATCACAGAAATGTGGGTAAAATGTGTTTTTTTGTCAATTTTTTAGGTTTGCAAGGGATTCTGGGTAACGGACCCTGGTGGGAGGCACTCAAGTCACCCCATCCTGGATTCCCCTGGGTGTCTAGTTTTCAAAAATATATAGGTTTGCTAGGTTTCCCTAGGTGCCGGCAGAGCTAGGGTTCAAAAACTACAGCTAGTCACTTTGCCAAAAAAGGGTCATTTTTCACTGAAAAATTGAGGTGTGACAACGTTGCGTTTTGCGCCGTTTCCTGTCACGGGCACTAGGCTGCCCCGCACAAGTGAGGTAGCATTTTTCTCGTAGGACTTTGGGGAACGCGGGGTGGGTGGAAATTTGTGCATCCAAGCAGATTCCAGAACTTTCCATCACAGAAATGTGGGGACAATGTGTTTTTTTTGTCATTTTTTTAGGTTTGCAAGTGATTCTGGGTAACAGACCCTGGTGGGAGGCACTCTAGTCACCCCATCCTGGATTCCCCTGGGTGTCTAGTTTACAAAAATATATAGGTTTGCTAGATTTCCCTCGGTGCCGGCAGAGCTAGGGTTCAAAAACTACAGCTAGTCACTTTGCCAAAAAAGGGTCATTTTTCACTACAAAATTGAGGTATGACCACGTTGCGTTTTGCGCTGTTTCCTGTCGCGGGCACTAGGCCGACCCGCACAAGTGAGGTACTATTTTTCTCGTAGGACTTTGGGGAACGCGGGGTGGGTGGAAATTTGTGAATCCACGCAGAATCCATAACTTTCCATCACAGAAATGTGGGGAAAATGTGTTTTTTTTGTCCATTTTTTAGGTTTGCAAGTGATTCTGGGTAACAGACCCTGGTGTGAGGCACTCAAGTCACCCCATCCTGGATTCCCCTGGGTGTCTAGTTTTCAAAAATATATAGGTTTGCTAGGTTTCCCTAGGTGCCGGCAGAGCTAGGGTTCAAAAACTACAGCTAGGCACTTTGCCAAAAAAGGGTAATTTTTCACTGCAAAATTGAGGTGTGACCACATTGCGTTTTGCGCCGTTTCCGGTCGCGGGCACTATGCCGACCCGCACAAGTGAGGTACCATTTTTCTCGTAGGACTTTGGGGAACGAGGGATGGGTGAAAATTTGTGGATCCACGCAGATTCCAGAACTTTCCATCACAGAAATGTGGGAAAAATGTGTTTTTTTGGTCAATTTTTTACGTTTGCAAGGGATTCTAGGTAAGAGACCCTGGTGGGAGGCACTCAAGTCACCCCATCCTGGATTCCCCTGGGTGTCTAGTTTAATTTTTTTTTATAGGTTTGCTAGGTTTCCCTAGGTGCCGGCAGAGCTAGGGTTCAAAAACTACAGCTAGTCACTTTGCCAAAAAAGGGTCATTTTTCACTGCAAAATTGAGGTATGACCACGTTGCGTTTTGCGCTGTTTCCTGTCGCGGGCACTAGGCCGACCCGCACAAGTGAGGTACTATTTTTCTCGTAGGACTTTGGGGAACGCGGGGTGGGTGGAAATTTGTGAATCCACGCAGAATCCATAACTTTCCATCACAGAAATGTGGGGAAAATGCGTTTTTTTTGTCAATTTTTTAGGTTTGCAAGGATTTCTGGGTAACAGATCCTGGTGGGAGGCACTCAAGTCACCCCATCCTGGATTCCCCTGGGTGTCTAGTTTTCAAAAATATATAGGTTTGCTAGGTTTCCCTAGGTGCCGGCAGAGCTAGGGTTAAAAAACTACAGCTAGTCACTTTGCCAAAAAACGGTCATTTTTCACTGCAAAATTGAGTTGTGACCACGTTGCGTTTTGAGCCATTTCCTGTCGCGGGCACTAGGCCGACCCGCACAAGTGAGGTACCATTTTTCTCGTAGGACTTTGGGGAACGCGGGGTGGGTGGAAATTTGTGGATCCACGCAGATTCCAGAACTTTCCATCACAGAAATATGGGGAAAATGTTTTTTTTGTCCATTTTCTACGTTTGCAAGGAATTCTGGGTAACAGACCCTGGTGGGAGGCACTCAAGTCACCCCATCCTGGATTCCCCTGGGTGTCTAGTTTTCAAAAATATATAGGTTTGCTAGGTTTCCCTAGGTGCCGGCAGAGCTAGGGTTAAAAAACTACAGCTAGTCACTTTGCCAAAAAACGGTCATTTTTCACTGCAAAATTAAGTTGTGACCACGTTGCGTTTTGCGCCGTTTCCTGTCACGGGCACTAGGCCGACCCGCACAAGTGAGGTACCATTTTTCTCGTAGGACTTTGGGGAATGCGGGGTGGGTGAAAATATGTGGATCCACGCAGATTCCAGAACTTTCCATCACAGAAATGTGGGGAAAATTTGGTTTTTTGGCAATTTTTTAGGTTTGCAAGGAATTCTGGGTAACAGACCCTGGTGGGAGGCACTCAAGTCACCCCATCCTGGATTCCCCTGGGTGTCTAATTTTCAACAATATATAGGTTTGCTAGGTTTCCCTAGGTGCCGGCAGAGCTAGGATTAAAAAACTACAGCTAGTCACTTTGCGAAAAAAGGGTCATTTTTCATTGCAAAATTGAGGTGTGACCACGTTGCGTTTTGCACCGTTTCCTGTTGCAGGCACTAAGCCGACCCACACAAGTGAGGTACCATTTTTCTCGTAGGACTTTGGGGAACGTGGTGTGGGTGGAGATTTGTAGATCCACACAGATTCCAGAACTTTCCATTACAGAAATGTGGGTAAAATGTGTTTTTTTGTCAATTTTTTAGGTTTGCAAGGGATTCTGGGTAACAGACCCTGGTGGGAGGCACTCAAGTCACCCCATCCTGGATTCCCCTGGGTGTCTAGTTTTCAAAAATATATAGGTTTGCTAGGTTTCCCTAGGTGCCGGCAGAGCTAGGGTTCAAAAGCTACAGCTAGTCACTTTGCCAAAAAAGGGTCATTTTTCACTGAAAAATTGAGGTGTGACAACGTTGCGTTTTGCGCCGTTTCCTGTCACGGGCACTAGGCTGCCCCGCACAAGAAAGGTACCATTTTTCTCGTAGGACTTTGGGGAACGCGGGGTGGGTGGAAATTTGTGCATCCAAGCAGATTCCAGAACTTTCCATCACAGAAATGTGGGGACAATGTGTTTTTTTTGTCATTTTTTTAGGTTTGCAAGTGATTCTGGGTAACAGACCCTGGTGGGAGGCACTCTAGTCACCCCATCCTGGATTCCCCTGGGTGTCTAGTTTACAAAAATATATAGGTTTGCTAGATTTCCCTCGGTGCCGGCAGAGCTAGGGTTCAAAAACTACAGCTAGTCACTTTGCCAAAAAAGGGTCATTTTTCACTACAAAATTGAGGTATGACCACGTTGCGTTTTGCGCTGTTTCCTGTCGCGGGCACTAGGCCGACCCGCACAAGTGAGGTACTATTTTTCTCGTAGGACTTTGGGGAACGCGGGGTGGGTGGAAATTTGTGAATCCACGCAGAATCCATAACTTTCCATCACAGAAATGTGGGGAAAATGTGTTTTTTTTGTCCATTTTTTAGGTTTGCAAGGGATTCTGGGTAACAGACCCTGGTGGGAGGCACTCAAGTCACCCCATCCTGGATTCCCCTGGGTATCTAGTTTTCAAAAATATATAGGTTTGCTAGGTTTCCCTAGGTGTCGGCAGAGCTAAGGTTAAAAAACTACAGCTAGTCACTTTGCCAAAAAAGGGTAATTTTTCACTGCAAAATTGAGGTGTGAACACATTGCATTTTGCGCCGTTTTCTGTCACGGGCACTAGGCCGACCCGCACAAGTGAGGTACCATTTTTCTCGTAGGACTTTGGGGAACGCGGGGTGGGTGGAAATTTGTGCATCCAAGCAGATTCCAGAATTATCCATCACAGAAATGTGGGGAAAATGTGTTTTTTTGGTCAATTGTTTACGTTTGCAAGGGATTCTGGGTAAGAGACCCTGGTGGGAGGCACTCAAGTCACCCCATCCTGGATTCCCCTGGGTGTCTAGTTTACAAAAATATATAGGTTTGCTAGGTTTCCCAAGGTGCCGGCAGAGCTAGGGTTCAAAAACTACAGCTAGGCACTTTGCCAAAAAAGGGTAATTTTTCACTGCAAAATTGAGGTGTGACCGCATTGCGTTTTGCGCCGTTTCCGGTCGCGGGCACTATGCCGACCCGCACAAGTGAGGTACCATTTTTCTCGTAGGACTTTGGGGAACGAGGGGTGGGTGAAAATTTGTGGATCCACGCAGATTCCAGAACTTTCCATCACAGAAATGTGGGGAAAATGTGTTTTTTTGGTCAATTTTTTACGTTTGCAAGGGATTCTGGGTAAGAGACCCTGGTGGGAGGCACTCAAGTCACCCCATCCTGGATTCCCCTGGGTGTCTAGTTTACAAAAATATATAGGTTTGCTAGGTTTCCCAAGGTGCCGGCAGAGCTAGGGTTCAAAAACTACAGCTAGTCACTTTGCCAAAAAAGGGTCATTTTTCACTGCAAAATTGAGGTGTGACCACGTTGCGTTTTGCGCTGTTTCCTGTCGCAGGCACTAGGCCGACCCGCACAAGTAAGGTACTATTTTTCTCGTAGGTCTTTGGGGAACGCGGGGTGGGTGGAAATTTGTGCATCCATGCAGATTCCATAACTTTCCATCACAGAAATGTGGGGAAAATGTGTTTTTTTTGTCAATCTTTTAGGTTTGCAAGGATTTCTGGGTAACAGATCCTGGTGGGAGGCACTCAAGTCACCCCATCCTGGATTCCCCTGGGTGTCTAGTTTTCAAAAATATATAGGTTTGCTAGGTTTCCCTAGGTGCCGGCAGAGCTAGGGTTAAAAAACTACAGCTAGTCACTTTGCCAAAAAACGGTCATTTTTCACTGCAAAATTGAGTTGTGACCACGTTGCGTTTTGAGCCGTTTCCTGTCGCGGGCACTAGGCCGACCCGCACAAGTGAGGTACCATTTTTCTCGTAGGACTTTGGGGAACGCGGGGTGGGTGGAAAATTGTGGATCCACGCAGATTCCAGAACTTTCCATCACAGAAATGTGGGGAAAATATGTTTTTTTTGTCCATTTTTTACGTTTGCAAGGAATTCTGGGTAACAGACCCTGGTGGGAGGCACTCAAGTCACCCCATCCTGGATTCCCCTGGGTGTCTAGTTTTCAAAAATATATAGGTTTGCTAGGTTTCCCTAGGTGCCGGCAGAGCTAGGGTTAAAAAACTACAGCTAGTCACTTTGCCAAAAAACAGTCATTTTTCACTGCAAAATTGAGTTGTGACCACGTTGCGTTTTGCGCCGTTTCCTGTCACGGGCACTAGGCCGACCCGCACAAGTGAGGTAACATTTTTCTCGTAGGACTTTGGGAAACGCGGGGTGGGTGAAAATATGTGGATCCACGCAGATTCCAGAACTTTCCATCACAGAAATGTGGGGAAAATTTGTATTTTTGGCAATTTTTTAGGTTTGCAAGGAATTCTGGGTAACAGACCCTGGTGGGAGGCACTCAAGTCACCCCATCCTGGATTCCCCTGGGTGTCTAATTTTCAACAATATATAGGTTTGCTAGGTTTCTCTAGGTGCCGGCAGAGCTAGGATTAAAAAACTACAACTAGTCACTTTGCGAAAAAAGGGTCATTTTTCACTGCAAAATTGAGGTGTGACCACGTTGCGTTTTGCACCGTTTCCTGTCGCGGGCACTAAGCCGACCCACACAAGTGAGGTACCATTTTTCTCGTAGGACTTTGGGGAACGCGGTGTGGGTGGAGATTTGTAGATCCACACAGATTC
Source organism: Triturus cristatus (assembly GCF_964204655.1). Lineage (NCBI taxonomy): Eukaryota > Metazoa > Chordata > Amphibia > Caudata > Salamandridae > Triturus > Triturus cristatus. Next base: position 866,111 of record NW_028187409.1, read on the forward strand.
CAGAACTTTCCATCACAGAAATGTGGGTAAAATGTGTTTTTTTGTCAATTTTTTAGGTTTGCAAGGGATTCTGGGTAACAGACCCTGGTGGGAGGCACTCAAGTCACCCCATCTTGGATTCCCCTGGGTGTCTAGTTTTCAAAAATATATAGGTTTGCTAGGTTTCCCTAGGTGCCGGCAGAGCTAGGGTTCAAAAACTACAGCTAGTCACTTTGCCAAAAAAGGGTCATTTTTCACTGAAAATTTGAGGTGTGACAACGTTGCGTTTTGCGCCGTTTCCTGTCACGGGCACTAGGCTGCCCCGCACAAGTGAGGTACCATTTTTCTCGTAGGACTTTGGGGAACGCGGGGTGGGTGGAAATTTGTGCATCCAAGCAGATTCCAGAACTTTCCATCACAGAAATGTGGGGACAATGTGTTTTTTTTGTCATTTTTTTAGGTTTGCAAGTGATTCTGGGTAACAGACCCTGGTGGGAGGCACTCTAGTCACCCCATCCTGGATTCCCCTGGGTGTCTAGTTTACAAAAATATATAGGTTTGCTAGATTTCCCTAGGTGCCGGCAGAGCTAGGGTTCAAAAACTACAGCTAGTCACTTTGCCAAAAAAGGGTCATTTTTCACTACAAAATTGAGGTATGACCACGTTGCGTTTTGCGCTGTTTCCTGTTGCGGGCACTAGGCCGACCCGCACAAGTGAGGTACTATTTTTCTCGTAGGACTTTGGGGAACGCGGGGTGGGTGGAAATTTGTGCATCCACGCAGATTCCATAACTTTCCATCACAGAAATGTGGGGAAAATGTGTTTTTTTGTCATTTTTTTAGGTTTGCAAGTGATTCTGGGTAACAGACCCTGGTGGGAGGCACTCAAGTCACCCCATCCTGGATTCCCCTGGGTGTCTAGTTTTCAAAAATATATAGGTTTGCTAGGTTTCCCTAGGTGCCGGCAGAGCTAGGGTTCAAAAACTACAGCTAGGCACTTTGCCAAAAAAGGGTAATTTTTCACTGCCAAATTGAGGTGTGACCACATTGCGTTTTGCGCCGTTTCCGGTCGCGGGCACTATGCCGACCCGCACAAGTGAGGTATCATTTTTCTCGTAGGACTTTGGGGAACGAGGGGTGTGTGAAAATTTGTGGATCCACGCAGATTCCAGAACTTTCCATCACAGAAATGTGGGGAAAATGTGTTTTTTAGTCAATTTTTTACGTTTGCAAGGGATTCTGGGTAAGAGACCCTGGTGGGAGGCACTCAAGTCACCCCTTCCTGGATTCCCCTGGGTGTCTAGTTTACAAAAATATATAGGTTTGCTAGGTTTCCCTAGGTGCCGGCAGAGCTAGGGTTCAAAAACTACAGCTATTCACTTTGCCAAAAAAGGGTCATTTTTCACTGCAAAATTGAGGTGTGACCACGTTGCGTTTTGCGCTGTTTCCTGTCGCAGGCACTAGGCCGACCCGCACAAGTAAGGTACTATTTTTCTCGTAGGTCTTTGGGGAACGCGGGGTGGGTGGAAATTTGTGCATCCATGCAGATTCCATAACTTTCCATCACAGAAATGTGGGGAAAATGTGTTTTTTTTGTCAATTTTTTAGGTTTGCAAGGATTTCTGGGTAACAGATCCTGGTGGGAGGCACTCAAGTCACCCCATCCTGGATTCCCCTGGGTGTCTAGTTTTCAAAAATATATAGGTTTGCTAGGTTTCCCTAGGTGCCGGCAGAGCTAGGGTTAAAAAACTACAGCTAGTCACTTTGCCAAAAAACGGTCATTTTTCACTGCAAAATTGAGTTGTGACCACGTTGCGTTTTGAGCCGTTTCCTGTCGCGGGCACTAGGCCGACCCGCACAAGTGAGGTACCATTTTTCTCGTAGGACTTTGGGGAACGCGGGGTGGGTGGAAAATTATGGATCCACGCAGATTCCAGAACTTTCCATCACAGAAATGTGGGGAAAATATGTTTTTTTTGTCCATTTTTTACGTTTGCAAGGAATTCTGGGTAACAGATCCTGGTGGGAGGCACTCAAGTCACCCCATGCTGGATTCCCCTGGGTGTCTAGTTTTCAAAAATATATAGGTTTGCTAGGTTTCCCTAGGTGCCGGCAGAGCTAGGGTTAAAAAACTACAGCTAGTCACTTTGCCAAAAAACAGTCATTTTTCACTGCAAAATTGAGTTGTGACCACGTTGCGTTTTGCGCTGTTTCCTGTTGCGGGCACTAGGCCGACCCGCACAAGTGAGGTACTATTTTTCTCGTAGGACTTTGGGGAACGCGGGGTGGGTGGAAATTTGTGCATCCACGCAGATTCCATAACTTTCCATCACAGAAATGTGGGAAAAATGTGTTTTTTTGTCATTTTTTTAGGTTTGCAAGTGATTCTGGGTAACAGACCCTGGTGGGAGGCACTCAAGTCACCCCATCCTGGATTCCCCTGGGTGTCTAGTTTTCAAAAATATATAGGTTTGCTAGGTTTCCCTAGGTGCCGGCAGAGCTAGGGTTCAAAAACTACAGCTAGGCACTTTGCCAAAAAAGGGTAATTTTTCACTGCAAAATTGAGGTGTGACCACATTGCGTTTTGCGCCGTTTCCGGTCGCGGGCATTATGCCGACCCGCACAAGTGAGGTATCATTTTTCTCGTAGGACTTTGGGGAACGAGGGGTGTGTGAAAATTTGTGGATCCACGCAGATTTCAGAACTTTCCATCACAGAAATGTGGGGAAAATGTGTTTTTTAGTCAATTATTTACGTTTGCAAGGGATTCTGGGTAAGAGACCCTGGTGGGAGGCACTCAAGTCACCCCATCCTGGATTCCCCTGGGTGTCTAGTTTACAAAAATATATAGGTTTGCTAGGTTTCCCTAGGTGCCAGCAGAGCTAGGGTTCAAAAACTACAGCTAGTCACTTTGCCAAAAAAGGGTCATTTTTCACTGCAAAATTGAGGTGTGACCACGTTGCGTTTTGCGCTGTTTCCTGTCGCGGGCACTAGGCCGACCTGCACAAGTAAGGTACTATTTTTCTCGTAGGTCTTTGGGGAACGCGGGGTGGGTGGAAATTTGTGCATCCACGCAGATTCCATAACTTTCCATCACAGAAATGTGGGGAAAATGTGTTTTTTTTGTCAATTTTTTAGGTTTGCAAGGATTTCTGGGTAACAGATCCTGGTGGGAGGCACTCAAGTCACCCCATCCTGGATTCCCCTGGTGTCTAGTTTTCAAAAATATATAGGTTTGCTAGGTTTCCCTAGGTGCCGGCAGAGCTAGGGTTAAAAAACTACAGCTAGTCACTTTGCCAAAAAACGGTCATTTTTCACTGCAAAATTGAGTTGTGACCACGTTGCGTTTTGTGCCGTTTCCTGTCGCGGGCACTAGGCCGACCCGCACAAGTAAGGTACTATTTTTCTCGTAGGTCTTTGGGGAACGCAGGGTGGGTGGAAATTTGTGCATCCACGCAGATTCAAGAACTTTCCATCACAGAAATGTGGGGAAAATGTGTTTTTTTTGTCAATCTTTTAGGTTTGCAAGTGATTCTGGGTAACAGACCCTGGTGGGAGGCACTCAAGTCACCTCATCCTGGATTCCCCTGCGTGTCTAGTTTTAAAAAATATATAGGTTTGCTAGGTTTCCCTAGGTGCCGGCAGAGCTAGGGTTCAAAAACTACAGCTAGGCACTTTGCCAAAAAAGGGTAATTTTTCACTGCAAAATTGAGGTGTGACCACATTGCATTTTGCGGCGTTTCCTGTCGCGGGCACTTGGCCGACCCGCACAAGTGAGGTACCAGTTTTCTCGTAGGACTTTGGGGAACGCGGGCTGGGTGGAAATTTGTGGATTCACGCAGATTCAAGAACTTTCCATCACAGAAATGTGGGGAAAATGTGTTTTTTTTGTCAATTTTTTAGGTTTGCAAGGGATTCTGGGTAACAGACCCTGGTGGGAGGCACTCAACTCACCACATCCTGGATTCCCCTGGGTGTCTAGTTTTCAAAAATATATAGGTTTGCTAGGTTTCCCTAGGTGCCGGCAGAGCTAGGGTTCAAAAACTACAGCTAGTCACTTTTCCAAAAAAGGGTAATTTTTCACTGCAAAATTGAGGTGTGACCACGTTGCATTTTGCGCCGTTTCCTGTTGCGGGCACTAGGCCGCCCAGCACAAGTGAGGTACCATTTTTCTCATAGGACTTTGGGGAACGCGGGGTGGGTGGAAATTTGTGCATCCACGCAGATTCCAGAACTTTCCATCACAGAAATGTGGGGAAAATGTGTTTTTTTTGTCAATTCTTTAGGTTTGCAAGCGATTTTGGGTAACAGACCCTGGTGGGAGGCACTCAAGTCACCCCATCCTGGATTCCCCTGGGTATCTAGTTTTCAAAAATATATAGGTTTGCTAGGTTTCCCTAGGTGCCGGCAGAGCTAAGGTTAAAAAACTACAGCTAGTCACTTTGCCAAAAAAGGGTAATTTTTCACTGCAAAATTGAGGTGTGAACACATTGCATTTTGCGCCGTTTTCTGTCACGGGCACTAGGCCGACCCGCACAAGTGAGGTACCATTTTTCTCGTAGGACTTTGGGGAACGCGGTGTGGGTGGAAATTTGTGGATACACGCATATTCCAGAATTTTCCATCACAGAAATGTGGGGAAAATGTGGTTTTTTTGTCATTTTTTTAGGTTTGCAAGTGATTCTGGGTAACAGACCCTGGTGGGAGGCACTCAAGTCACCCCATCCTGGATTCCCCTGGGTGTCTAGTTTTCAAAAATATATAGGTTTGCTAGGTTTCCCTAGGTGCCGGCAGAGCTAGGGTTCAAAAACTACAGCTAGGCACTTTGCCAAAAAAGGATAATTTTTCACTGCAAAATAGAGGTGTGACCACATTGCGTTTTGCGCCGTTTCCGTTCGCGGGCACTATGCCGACCCGCACAAGTGAGGTACCATTTTTGTCGTAGGACTTTGGGGAACGAGGGGTGGGTGAAAATTTGTGGATCCACGCAGATTCCAGAACTTTCCATCACAGAAATGTGGGAAAAATGTTTTTTTTTGGTCAATTTTTTACGTTTGCAAGGGATTCTGGGTAAGAGTCCCTGGTGGGAGGCACTCAAGTCACCCCATCCTGGATTCCCCTGGGTGTCTAGTTTACAAAAATATATAGGTTTGCTAGGTTTCCCTAGGTGCCGGCAGAGCTAGGGTTCAAAAACTACAGCTAGTCACTTTGCCAAAAAAGGGTCATTTTTCACTGCAAAATTGAGGTGTGACCACGTTGCGTTTTGCGCTGTTTCCTGTCGCGGGCACTAGGCCGACCTGCACAAGTAAGGTACAATTTTTCTCGTAGGTCTTTGGGGAACGCGGGGTGGGTGGAAATTTGTGCATCCACGCAGATTCCAAAACTTTCCATCACAGAAATGTGGGGAAAATATGTTTTTTTTGTCAATTTTTTAGGTTTGCAAGGATTTCTGGGTAACAGATCCTGGTGGGAGGCACTCAAGTCACCCCCATCCTGGATTCCCCTGGGTGTCTAGTTTTCAAAAATATATAGGTTTTCTAGGTTTCCCTAGGTGCCGGCAGAGCTAGGGTTAAAAAACTACAGCTAGTCACTTTGCCAAAAAACTGTCATTTTTCACTGCAAAATTGAGTTGTGACCACGTTGCGTTTTGAGCCGTTTCCTGTCGCGGGCACTAGGCCGACCCGCACAAGTGAGGTACCATTTTTCTCGTAGGACTTTGGGGAACGCGGGGTGGGTGGAAATTTGTGGATCCACGCAGATTCCAGAACTTTCCATCACAGAAATGTGGGGAAAATATGTTTTTTTTGTCCATTTTTTACGTTTGCAAGGAATTCTGGGTAACAGACCCTGGTGGGAGGCACTCAAGTCACCCCATCCTGGATTCCCCAGGGTGTCTAGTTTTCAAAAATATATAGGTTTGCTAGGTTTCCCTAGGTGCCGGCAGAGCTAGGGTTAAAAAACTACAGCTAGTCACTTTGCCAAAAAACTGTCATTTTTCACTGCAAAATTGAGTTGTGACCACGTTGCGTTTTGCGCCGTTTCCTGTCGCGGGCACTACGCCGACCCGCACAAGTGAGGTACCATTTTTCTCGTAGGACTTTGGGGAACGCGGGGTGGGTGAAAATATGTGGATCCACGCAGATTCCAGAACTTTCCATCACAGAAATGTGGGGAAAATTTGATTTTGTTTGGCAATTTTTTAGGTTTGCAAGGAATTCTGGGTAACAGACCCTGGTGGGAGGCACTCAAGTCACCCCATCCTGGATTCCCCTGGGTGTCTAATTTTTAACAATATATAGGTTTGCTAGGTTTCCCTAGGTGCCGGCAGAGCTAGGATTAAAAAACTACAGCTAGTCACTTTGCGAAAAAAGGGTCATTTTTCACTGCAAAATTGAAGTGTGACCACGTTGCGTTTTGCACCGTTTCCTGTCGCGGGCACTAAGCCGACCCGCACAAGTGAGGTACCATTTTTCTCGTAGGACTTTGGGGAACGCGGTGTGGGTGGAGATTTGTAGATCCACACAGATTCCAGAACTTTCCATCACAGAAATGTGGGTAAGATGTGTTTTTTTGTCAATTTTTTAGGTTTGCAAGGGATTCTGGGTAACAGACCCTGGTGGGAGGCACTCAAGTCACCCCATCCTGGATTCCCCTGGGTGTCTAGTTTTCAAAAATATATAGGTTTGCTAGGTTTCCCTAGGTGCCGGCAGAGCTAGGGTTCAAAAACTACAGCTAGTCACTTTGCAAAAAAAGGGTCATTTTTCACTGAAAAATTGAGGTGTGACAACGTTGCGTTTTGCGCCGTTTCCTGTCACGGGCACTAGGCTGCCCCGCACAAGTGAGGTACCATTTTTCTCGTAGGACTTTGGGGAACACGGGGTGGGTGGAAATTTGTGCATCCAAGCAGATTCCAGAACTTTCCATCACAGAAATGTGGGGACAATGTGTTTTTTTTGTCATTTTTTTAGGTTTGCAAGTGATTCTGGGTAACAGACCCTGGTGGGAGGCACTCTAGTCACCCCATCCTGGATTCCCCTGGGTGTCTAGTTTACAAAAATATATAGGTTTGCTAGGTTTCCCTAGGTGCCGGCAGAGCTAGGGTTAAAAAACTACAGCTAGTCACTTTGCCAAAAAACGGTCATTTTTCACTGCAAAATTGAGTTGTGACCACGTTGCGTTTTGTGCCGTTTCCTGTCGCGGGCACTAGGCCGACCCGCACAAGTAAGGTACTATTTTTCTCGTAGGTCTTTGGGGAACGCGGAGTGGGTGGAAATTTGTGCATCCACGCAGATTCCAGAACTTTCCATCACAGAAATGTGGGGAAAATGTGTTTTTTTTGTCAATTTTTTAGGTTTGCAAGTGATTCTGGGTAACAGACCCTGGTGTGAGGCACTCAAGTCACCCCATCCTGGATTCCCCTGGGTGTCTAGTTTTCAAAAATATATAGGTTTGCTAGGTTTCCCTAGGTGCCGGCAGAGCTAGGGTTCAAAAACTACAGCTAGGCACTTTGCCAAAAAAGGGTAATTTTTCACTGCAAAATTGAGGTGTGACCACATTGCGTTTTGCGCCGTTTCCGGTCGCGGGCACTATGCCGACCCGCACAAGTGAGGTACCATTTTTCTCGTAGGACTTTGGGGAACGAGGGGTGGGTGAAAATTTGTGGATCCACGCAGATTCCAGAACTTTCCATCACAGAAATGTGGGAAAAATGTGTTTTTTTGGTCAATTTTTTACGTTTGCAAGGGATTCTGGGTAAGAGACCCTGGTGGGAGGCACTCAAGTCACCCCATCCTGGATTCCCCTGGGTGTCTAGTTTAAATTTTTTTTATAGGTTTGCTAGGTTTCCCTAGGTGCCGGCAGAGCTAGGGTTCAAAAACTACAGCTAGTCACTTTGCCAAAAAAGGGTCATTTTTCACTGCTAAATTGAGGTGTGACCACGTTGCGTTTTGCGCTGTTTCCTGTCGCGGGCACTAGGCCGACCCGCACAAGTAAGGTACTATTTTTCTCGTAGGTCTTTGGGGAACGCGGGGTGGGTGGAAATTTGTGCATCCACGCAGATTCCATAACTTTCCATCACAGAAATGTGGGTAAAATGTGTTTTGTTTTTCAATTTTTTAGGTTTGCAATGATTTCTGGGTAACAGATCCTGGTGGGAGGCACTCAAGTCACCCCATCCTGGATTCCCCTGGGTGTCTAGTTTTCAAAAATATATAGGTTTGCTAGGTTTCCCTAGGTGCCGGCAGAGCTAGGGTTAAAAAACTACAGCTAGTCACTTTGCCAAAAAACGGTCATTTTTCACTGCAAAAATGAGTTGTGACCACGTTGCGTTTTGAGCCATTTCCTGTCGCGGGCACTAGGCCGACCCGCACAAGTGAGGTACCATTTTTCTCGTAGGACTTTGGGGAACGCGGGGTGGGTGGAAATTTGTGGATCCACGCAGATTCCAGAACTTTCCATCACAGAAATATGGGGAAAATATGTTTTTTTTGTCCATTTTTTACGTTTGCAAGGAATTCTGGGTAACAGACCCTGGTGGGAGGCACTCAAGTCACCCCATCCTGTATTCCCCTGGGTGTCTAATTTTCAACAATATATAGGTTTGCTAGGTTTCCCTAGGTGCCGGCAGAGCTAGGATTAAAAAACTACAGCTAGTCACTTTGCGAAAAAAGGGTCATTTTTCACTGCAAAATTGAGGTGTGACCACGTTGCGTTTTGCACCGTTTCCTGTCGCAGGCACTAAGCCGACCCGCACAAGTGAGGTACCATTTTTCTCGTAGGACTTTGGGGAACGTGGTGTGGGTGGAGATTTGTAGATCCACACAGATTCCAGAACTTTCCATCACAGAAATGTGGGTAAAATGTGTTTTTTTGTCAATTTTTTAGGTTTGCAAGGGATTCTGGGTAACAGACCCTGGTGGGAGGCACTCAAGTCACCCCATCCTGGATTCCCCTGGGTGTCTAGTTTTCAAAAATATATAGGTTTGCTAGGTCTCCCTAGGTGCCGGCAGAGCTAGGGTTCAAAAACTACAGCTAGTCACTTTGCCAAAAAAGGGTCATTTTTCACTGAAAAATTGAGGTGTGACAACGTTGCGTTTTGCGCCGTTTCCTGTCACGGGCACTAGGCTGCCCAGCACAAGTGAGGTACCATTTTTCTCGTAGGACTTTGGGGAACGCGGGGTGGGTGGAAATTTGTGCATCCAAGCAGATTCCAGAACTTTCCATCACAGAAATGTGGGGACAATGTGTTTTTTTTGTCATTTTTTTAGGTTTGCAAGTGATTCTGGGTAACAGACCCTGGTGGGAGGCACTCTAGTCACCCCATCCTGGATTCCCCTGGGTGTCTAGTTTACAAAAATATATAGGTTTGCTAGATTTCCCTCGGTGCCGGCAGAGCTAGGGTTCAAAAACTACAGCTAGTCACTTTGCCAAAAAAGGGTCATTTTTCACTACAAAATTGAGGTATGACCACGTTGCGTTTTGCGCTGTTTCCTGTCGCGGGCACTAGGCCGACCCGCACAAGTGAGGTACTATTTTTCTCGTAGGACTTTGGGGAACGCGGGGTGGGTGGAAATTTGTGAATCCACGCAGAATCCATAACTTTCCATCACAGAAATGTGGGGAAAATGTGTTTTTTTTGTCCATTTTTTAGGTTTGCAAGTGATTCTGGGTAACAGACCCTGGTGTGAGGCACTCAAGTCACCCCATCCTGGATTCCCCTGGGTGTCTTGTTTTCAAAAATATATAGGTTTGCTAGGTTTCCCTAGGTGCCGGCAGAGCTAGGGTTCAAAAACTACAGCTAGGCACTTTGCCAAAAAAGGGTAATTTTTCACTGCAAAATTGAGGTGTGACCACATTGCGTTTTGCGCCGTTTCCGGTCGCGGGCACTATGCCGACCCGCACAAGTGAGGTACCATTTTTCTCGTAGGACTTTGGGGAACGAGGGGTGGGTGAAAATTTGTGGATCCACGCAGATTCCAGAACTTTCCATCACAGAAATGTGGGAAAAATGTGTTTTTTTGGTCAATTTTTTACGTTTGCAAGGGATTCTAGGTAAGAGACCCTGGTGGGAGGCACTCAAGTCACCCCATCCTGGATTCCCCTGGGTGTCTAGTTTAAATTTTTTTTATAGGTTTGCTAGGTTTCCCTAGGTGCCGGCAGAGCTAGGGTTCAAAAACTACAGCTAGTCACTTTGCCAAAAAAGGGTCATTTTTCACTGCAAAATTGAGGTGTGACCACGTTGCGTTTTGCGCTGTTTCCTGTCGCGGGCACTAGGCCGACCCGCACAAGTAAGGTACTATTTTTCTCGTAGGTCTTTGGGGAACGCGGGGTGGGTGGAAATTTGTGCATCCACGCAGATTCCATAACTTTCCATCACAGAAATGTGGGTAAAATGTGTTTTTTTTTTCAATTTTTTAGGTTTGCAAGGATTTCTGGGTATTAGATCCTGGTGGGAGGCACTCAAGTCACCCCATCCTGGATTCCCCTGGGTGTCTAGTTTTCAAAAATATATAGGTTTGCTAGGTTTCCCTAGGTGCCGGCAGAGCTAGGGTTAAAAAACTACAGCTAGTCACTTTGCCAAAAAACGGTCATTTTTCACTGCAAAATTGAGTTGTGACCACGTTGCGTTTTGAGCCATTTCCTGTCGCGGGCACTAGGCCGACCCGCACAAGTGAGGTACCATTTTTCTCGTAGGACTTTGGGGAACGCGGGGTGGGTGGAAATTTGTGGCTCCACGCAGATTCCAGAACTTTCCATCACAGAAATATGGGGAAAATATGTTTTTTTTGTCCATTTTTTACGTTTGCAAGGAATTCTGGGTAACAGACCCTGGTGGGAGGCACTCAAGTCACCCCATCCTGGATTCCCCTGGGTGTCTAGTTTTCAAAAATATATAGGTTTGCTAGGTTTCCCTAGGTGCCGGCAGAGCTAGGGTTAAAAAACTACAGCTAGTCACTTTGCCAAAAAACGGTCATTTTTCACTGCAAAATTAAGTTGTGACCACGTTGCGTTTTGCGCCGTTTCCTGTCACGGGCACTAGGCCGACCCGCACAAGTGAGGTACCATTTTTCTCGTAGGACTTTGGGGAATGCGGGGTGGGTGAAAATATGTGGATCCACGCAGATTCCAGAACTTTCCATCACAGAAATGTGGGGAAAATTTGTTTTTTTGGCAATTTTTTAGGTTTGCAAGGAATTCTGGGTAACAGACCCTGGTGGGAGGCACTCAAGTCACCCCATCCTGGATTCCCCTGGGTGTCTAATTTTCAACAATATATAGGTTTGCTAGGTTTCCCTAGGTGCCGGCAGAGCTAGGATTAAAAAACTACAGCTAGTCACTTTGCGAAAAAAGGGTCATTTTTCATTGCAAAATTGAGGTGTGACCACGTTGCGTTTTGCACCGTTTCCTGTTGCAGGCACTAAGCCGACCCACACAAGTGAGGTACCATTTTTCTCGTAGGACTTTGGGGAACGTGGTGTGGGTGGAGATTTGTAGATCCACACAGATTCCAGAACTTTCCATTACAGAAATGTGGGTAAAATGTGTTTTTTTGTCAATTTTTTAGGTTTGCAAGGGATTCTGGGTAACAGACCCTGGTGGGAGGCACTCAAGTCACCCCATCCTGGATTCCCCTGGGTGTCTAGTTTTCAAAACTATATAGGTTTGCTAGGTTTCCCTAGGTGCCGGCAGAGCTAGGGTTCAAAAGCTACAGCTAGTCACTTTGCCAAAAAAGGGTCATTTTTCACTGAAAAATTGAGGTGTGACAACGTTGCGTTTTGCGCCGTTTCCTGTCACGGGCACTAGGCTGCCCCGCACAAGAAAGGTACCATTTTTCTCGTAGGACTTTGGGGAACGCGGGGTGGGTGGAAATTTGTGCATCCAAGCAGATTCCAGAACTTTCCATCACAGAAATGTGGGGACAATGTGTTTTTTTTGTCATTTTTTTAGGTTTGCAAGTGATTCTGGGTAACAGACCCTGGTGGGAGGCACTCTAGTCACCCCATCCTGGATTCCCCTGGGTGTCTAGTTTACAAAAATATATAGGTTTGCTAGATTTCCCTCGGTGCCGGCAGAGCTAGGGTTCAAAAACTACAGCTAGTCACTTTGCCAAAAAAGGGTCATTTTTCACTACAAAATTGAGGTATGACCACGTTGCGTTTTGCGCTGTTTCCTGTCGCGGGCACTAGGCCGACCCGCACAAGTGAGGTACTATTTTTCTCGTAGGACTTTGGGGAACGCGGGGTGGGTGGAAATTTGTGAATCCACGCAGAATCCATAACTTTCCATCACAGAAATGTGGGGAAAATGTGTTTTTTTTGTCCATTTTTTAGGTTTGCAAGGGATTCTGGGTAACAGACCCTGGTGGGAGGCACTCAAGTCACCCCATCCTGGATTCCCCTGGGTATCTAGTTTTCAAAAATATATAGGTTTGCTAGGTTTCCCTAGGTGTCGGCAGAGCTAAGGTTAAAAAACTACAGCTAGTCACTTTGCCAAAAAAGGGTAATTTTTCACTGCAAAATTGAGGTGTGAACACATTGCATTTTGCGCCGTTTTCTGTCACGGGCACTAGGCCGACCCGCACAAGTGAGGTACCATTTTTCTCGTAGGACTTTGGGGAACGCGGGGTGGGTGGAAATTTGTGCATCCAAGCAGATTCCAGAATTTTCCATCATAGAAATGTGGGGAAAATGTGTTTTTTTGGTCAATTGTTTACGTTTGCAAGGGATTCTGGGTAAGAGACCCTGGTGGGAGGCACTCAAGTCACCCCATCCTGGATTCCCCTGGGTGTCTAGTTTACAAAAATATATAGGTTTGCTAGGTTTCCCAAGGTGCCGGCAGAGCTAGGGTTCAAAAACTACAGCTAGTCACTTTGCCAAAAAAGGGTCATTTTTCACTGCAAAATTGAGGTGTGACCACGTTGCGTTTTGCGCTGTTTCCTGTCGCGGGCACTAGGCCGACCCGCACAAGTAAGGTACTATTTTTCTCGTAGGTCTTTGGGGAACGCGGGGTGGGTGGAAATTTGTGCATCCACGCAGATTCCATAACTTTCCATCACAGAAATGTGGGTAAAATGTGTTTTTTTTTTCAATTTTTTAGGTTTGCAAGGATTTCTGGGTATTAGATCCTGGTGGGAGGCACTCAAGTCACCCCATCCTGGATTCCCCTGGGTGTCTAGTTTTCAAAAATATATAGGTTTGCTAGGTTTCCCTAGGTGCCGGCAGAGCTAGGGTTAAAAAACTACAGCTAGTCACTTTGCCAAAAAACGGTCATTTTTCACTGCAAAATTGAGTTGTGACCACGTTGCGTTTTGAGCCATTTCCTGTCGCGGGCACTAGGCCGACCCGCACAAGTGAGGTACCATTTTTCTCGTAGGACTTTGGGGAACGCGGGGTGGGTGGAAATTTGTGGCTCCACGCAGATTCCAGAACTTTCCATCACAGAAATATGGGGAAAATATGTTTTTTTTGTCCATTTTTTACGTTTGCAAGGAATTCTGGGTAACAGACCCTGGTGGGAGGCACTCAAGTCACCCCATCCTGGATTCCCCTGGGTGTCTAGTTTTCAAAAATATATAGGTTTGCTAGGTTTCCCTAGGTGCCGGCAGAGCTAGGGTTAAAAAACTACAGCTAGTCACTTTGCCAAAAAACGGTCATTTTTCACTGCAAAATTAAGTTGTGACCACGTTGCGTTTTGCGCCGTTTCCTGTCACGGGCACTAGGCCGACCCGCACAAGTGAGGTACCATTTTTCTCGTAGGACTTTGGGGAATGCGGGGTGGGTGAAAATATGTGGATCCACGCAGATTCCAGAACTTTCCATCACAGAAATGTGGGGAAAATTTGTTTTTTTGGCAATTTTTTAGGTTTGCAAGGAATTCTGGGTAACAGACCCTGGTGGGAGGCACTCAAGTCACCCCATCCTGGATTCCCCTGGGTGTCTAATTTTCAACAATATATAGGTTTGCTAGGTTTCCCTAGGTGCCGGCAGAGCTAGGATTAAAAAACTACAGCTAGTCACTTTGCGAAAAAAGGGTCATTTTTCATTGCAAAATTAAGGTGTGACCACGTTGCGTTTTGCACCGTTTCCTGTTGCAGGCACTAAGCCGACCCACACAAGTGAGGTACCATTTTTCTCGTAGGACTTTGGGGAACGTGGTGTGGGTGGAGATTTGTAGATCCACACAGATTCCAGAACTTTCCATTACAGAAATGTGGGTAAAATGTGTTTTTTTGTCAATTTTTTAGGTTTGCAAGGGATTCTGGGTAACAGACCCTGGTGGGAGGCACTCAAGTCACCCCATCCTGGATTCCCCTGGGTGTCTAGTTTTCAAAAATATATAGGTTTGCTAGGTTTCCCTAGGTGCCGGCAGAGCTAGGGTTCAAAAGCTACAGCTAGTCACTTTGCCAAAAAAGGGTCATTTTTCACTGAAAAATTGAGGTGTGACAACGTTGCGTTTTGCGCCGTTTCCTGTCACGGGCACTAGGCTGCCCCGCACAAGAAAGGTACCATTTTTCTCGTAGGACTTTGGGGAACGCGGGGTGGGTGGAAATTTGTGCATCCAAGCAGATTCCAGAACTTTCCATCACAGAAATGTGGGGACAATGTGTTTTTTTTGTCATTTTTTTAGGTTTGCAAGTGATTCTGGGTAACAGACCCTGGTGGGAGGCACTCTAGTCACCCCATCCTGGATTCCCCTGGGTGTCTAGTTTACAAAAATATATAGGTTTGCTAGATTTCCCTCGGTGCCGGCAGAGCTAGGGTTCAAAAACTACAGCTAGTCACTTTGCCAAAAAAGGGTCATTTTTCACTACAAAATTGAGGTATGACCACGTTGCGTTTTGCGCTGTTTCCTGTCGCGGGCACTAGGCCGACCCGCACAAGTGAGGTACTATTTTTCTCGTAGGACTTTGGGGAACGCGGGGTGGGTGGAAATTTGTGAATCCACGCAGAATCCATAACTTTCCATCACAGAAATGTGGGGAAAATGTGTTTTTTTTGTCCATTTTTTAGGTTTGCAAGGGATTCTGGGTAACAGACCCTGGTGGGAGGCACTCAAGTCACCCCATCCTGGATTCCCCTGGGTATCTAGTTTTCAAAAATATATAGGTTTGCTAGGTTTCCCTAGGTGTCGGCAGAGCTAAGGTTAAAAAACTACAGCTAGTCACTTTGCCAAAAAAAGGGTAATTTTTCACTGCAAAATTGAGGTGTGAACACATTGCATTTTGCGCCGTTTTCTGTCACGGGCACTAGGCCGACCCGCACAAGTGAGGTACCATTTTTCTCGTAGGACTTTGGGGAACGCGGGGTGGGTGGAAATTTGTGCATCCAAGCAGATTCCAGAATTTTCCATCACAGAAATGTGGGGAAAATGTGTTTTTTTGGTCAATTGTTTACGTTTGCAAGGGATTCTGGGTAAGAGACCCTGGTGGGAGGCACTCAAGTCACCCCATCCTGGATTCCCCTGGGTGTCTAGTTTACAAAAATATATAGGTTTGCTAGGTTTCCCAAGGTGCCGGCAGAGCTAGGGTTCAAAAACTACAGCTAGGCACTTTGCCAAAAAAGGGTAATTTTTCACTGCAAAATTGAGGTGTGACCGCGTTGCGTTTTGCGCCGTTTCCTGTCGCAGGCACTAGGCCGACCCGCACAAGTAAGGTACTATTTTTCTCGTAGGTCTTTGGGGAACGCGGGGTGGGTGGAAATTTGTGCATCCATGCAGATTCCATAACTTTCCATCACAGAAATGTGGGGAAAATGTGTTTTTTTTGTCAATTTTTTAGGTTTGCAAGGATTTCTGGGTAACAGATCCTGGTGGGAGGCACTCAAGTCACCCCATCCTGGATTCCCCTGGGTGTCTAGTTTTCAAAAATATATAGGTTTGCTAGGTTTCCCTAGGTGCCGGCAGAGCTAGGGTTAAAAAACTACAGCTAGTCACTTTGCCAAAAAACGGTCATTTTTCACTGCAAAATTGAGTTGTGACCACGTTGCGTTTTGAGCCGTTTCCTGTCGCGGGCACTAGGCCGACCCGCACAAGTGAGGTACCATTTTTCTCGTAGGACTTTGGGGAACGCGGGGTGGGTGGAAAATTGTGGATCCACGCAGATTCCAGAACTTTCCATCACAGAAATGTGGGGAAAATATGTTTTTTTTGTCCATTTTTTACGTTTGCAAGGAATTCTGGGTAACAGACCCTGGTGGGAGGCACTCAAGTCACCCCATCCTGGATTCCCCTGGGTGTCTAGTTTTCAAAAATATATAGGTTTGCTAGGTTTCCCTAGGTGCCGGCAGAGCTAGGGTTAAAAAACTACAGCTAGTCACTTTGCCAAAAAACAGTCATTTTTCACTGCAAAATTGAGTTGTGACCACGTTGCGTTTTGCGCCGTTTCCTGTCACGGGCACTAGGCCGACCCGCACAAGTGAGGTAACATTTTTCTCGTAGGACTTTGGGAAACGCGGGGTGGGTGAAAATATGTGGATCCTCGCAGATTCCAGAACTTTCCATCACAGAAATGTGGGGAAAATTTGGTTTTTTGGCAATTTTTTAGGTTTGCAAGGAATTCTGGGTAACAGACCCTGGTGGGAGGCACTCAAGTCACCCCATCCTGGATTCCCCTGGGTGTCTAATTTTCAACAATATATAGGTTTGCTAGGTTTCCCTAGGTGCCGGCAGAGCTAGGATTAAAAAACTACAACTAGTCACTTTGCGAAAAAAGGGTCATTTTTCACTGCAAAATTGAGGTGTGACCACGTTGCGTTTTGCACCGTTTCCTGTCGCGGGCACTAAGCCGACCCACACAAGTGAGGTACCATTTTTCTCGTAGGACTTTGGGGAACGCGGTGTGGGTGGAGATTTGTAGATCCACACAGATTCCAGAACTTTCCATCACAGAAATGTGGGTAAAATGTGTTTTTTTGTCAATTTTTTAGGTTTGCAAGGGATTCTGGGTAACAGACCCTGGTGGGAGGCACTCAAGTCACCCCATCTTGGATTCCCCTGGGTGTCTAGTTTTCAAAAATATATAGGTTTGCTAGGTTTCCCTAGGTGCCGGCAGAGCTAGGGTTCAAAAACTACAGCTAGTCACTTTGCCAAAAAAGGGTCATTTTTCACTGAAAATTTGAGGTGTGACAACGTTGCGTTTTGCGCCGTTTCCTGTCACGGGCACTAGGCTGCCCCGCACAAGTGAGGTACCATTTTTCTCGTAGGACTTTGGGGAACGCGGGGTGGGTGGAAATTTGTGCATCCAAGCAGATTCCAGAACTTTCCATCACAGAAATGTGGGGACAATGTGTTTTTTTTGTCATTTTTTTAGGTTTGCAAGTGATTCTGGGTAACAGACCCTGGTGGGAGGCACTCTAGTCACCCCATCCTGGATTCCCCTGGGTGTCTAGTTTACAAAAATATATAGGTTTGCTAGATTTCCCTAGGTGCCGGCAGAGCTAGGGTTCAAAAACTACAGCTAGTCACTTTGCCAAAAAAGGGTCATTTTTCACTACAAAATTGAGGTATGACCACGTTGCGTTTTGCGCTGTTTCCTGTTGCGGGCACTAGGCCGACCCGCACAAGTGAGGTACTATTTTTCTCGTAGGACTTTGGGGAACGCGGGGTGGGTGGAAATTTGTGCATCCACGCAGATTCCATAACTTTCCATCACAGAAATGTGGGGAAAATGTGTTTTTTTGTCATTTTTTTAGGTTTGCAAGTGATTCTGGGTAACAGACCCGGGTGGGAGGCACTCAAGTCACCCCATCCTGGATTCCCCTGGGTGTCTAGTTTTCAAAAATATATAGGTTTGCTAGGTTTCCCTAGGTGCCGGCAGAGCTAGGGTTCAAAAACTACAGCTAGGCACTTTGCCAAAAAAGGGTAATTTTTCACTGCCAAATTGAGGTGTGACCACATTGCGTTTTGCGCCGTTTCCGGTCGCGGGCACTATGCCGACCCGCACAAGTGAGGTATCATTTTTCTCGTAGGACTTTGGGGAACGAGGGGTGTGTGAAAATTTGTGGATCCACGCAGATTCCAGAACTTTCCATCACAGAAATGTGGGGAAAATGTGTTTTTTAGTCAATTTTTTACGTTTGCAAGGGATTCTGGGTAAGAGACCCTGGTGGGAGGCACTCAAGTCACCCCTTCCTGGATTCCCCTGGGTGTCTAGTTTACAAAAATATATAGGTTTGCTAGGTTTCCCTAGGTGCCGGCAGAGCTAGGGTTCAAAAACTACAGCTATTCACTTTGCCAAAAAAGGGTCATTTTTCACTGCAAAATTGAGGTGTGACCACGTTGCGTTTTGCGCTGTTTCCTGTCGCAGGCACTAGGCCGACCCGCACAAGTAAGGTACTATTTTTCTCGTAGGTCTTTGGGGAACGCGGGGTGGGTGGAAATTTGTGCATCCATGCAGATTCCATAACTTTCCATCACAGAAATGTGGGGAAAATGTGTTTTTTTTGTCAATTTTTTAGGTTTGCAAGGATTTCTGGGTAACAGATCCTGGTGGGAGGCACTCAAGTCACCCCATCCTGGATTCCCCTGGGTGTCTAGTTTTCAAAAATATATAGGTTTGCTAGGTTTCCCTAGGTGCCGGCAGAGCTAGGGTTAAAAAACTACAGCTAGTCACTTTGCCAAAAAACGGTCATTTTTCACTGCAAAATTGAGTTGTGACCACGTTGCGTTTTGAGCCGTTTCCTGTCGCGGGCACTAGGCCGACCCGCACAAGTGAGGTACCATTTTTCTCGTAGGACTTTGGGGAACGCGGGGTGGGTGGAAAATTATGGATCCACGCAGATTCCAGAACTTTCCATCACAGAAATGTGGGGAAAATATGTTTTTTTTGTCCATTTTTTACGTTTGCAAGGAATTCTGGGTAACAGACCCTGGTGGGAGGCACTCAAGTCACCCCATCCTGGATTCCCCTGGGTGTCTAGTTTTCAAAAATATATAGGTTTGCTAGGTTTCCCTAGGTGCCGGCAGAGCTAGGGTTAAAAAACTACAGCTAGTCACTTTGCCAAAAAACAGTCATTTTTCACTGCAAAATTGAGTTGTGACCACGTTGCGTTTTGCGCTGTTTCCTGTTGCGGGCACTAGGCCGACCCGCACAAGTGAGGTACTATTTTTCTCGTAGGACTTTGGGGAACGCGGGGTGGGTGGAAATTTGTGCATCCACGCAGATTCCATAACTTTCCATCACAGAAATGTGGGAAAAATGTGTTTTTTTGTCATTTTTTTAGGTTTGCAAGTGATTCTGGGTAACAGACCCTGGTGGGAGGCACTCAAGTCACCCCATCCTGGATTCCCCTGGGTGTCTAGTTTTCAAAAATATATAGGTTTGCTAGGTTTCCCTTGGTGCCGGCAGAGCTAGGGTTCAAAAACTACAGCTAGGCACTTTGCCAAAAAAGGGTAATTTTTCACTGCAAAATTGAGGTGTGACCACATTGCGTTTTGCGCCGTTTCCGGTCGCGGGCATTATGCCGACCCGCACAAGTGAGGTATCATTTTTCTCGTAGGACTTTGGGGAACGAGGGGTGTGTGAAAATTTGTGGATCCACGCAGATTCCAGAACTTTCCATCACAGAAATGTGGGGAAAATGTGTTTTTTAGTCAATTATTTACGTTTGCAAGGGACTCTGGGTAAGAGACCCTGGTGGGAGGCACTCAAGTCACCCCATCCTGGATTCCCCTGGGTGTCTAGTTTACAAAAATATATAGGTTTGCTAGGTTTCCCTAGGTGCCAGCAGAGCTAGGGTTCAAAAACTACAGCTAGTCACTTTGCCAAAAAAGGGTCATTTTTCACTGCAAAATTGAGGTGTGACCACGTTGCGTTTTGCGCTGTTTCCTGTCGCGGGCACTAGGCCGACCTGCACAAGTAAGGTACTATTTTTCTCGTAGGTCTTTGGGGAACGCGGGGTGGGTGGAAATTTGTGCATCCACGCAGATTCCATAACTTTCCATCACAGAAATGTGGGGAAAATGTGTTTTTTTTGTCAATTTTTTAGGTTTGCAAGGATTTCTGGGTAACAGATCCTGGTGGGAGGCACTCAAGTCACCCCATCCTGGATTCCCCTGGTGTCTAGTTTTCAAAAATATATAGGTTTGCTAGGTTTCCCTAGGTGCCGGCAGAGCTAGGGTTAAAAAACTACAGCTAGTCACTTTGCCAAAAAACGGTCATTTTTCACTGCAAAATTGAGTTGTGACCACGTTGCGTTTTGTGCCGTTTCCTGTCGCGGGCACTAGGCCGACCCGCACAAGTAAGGTACTATTTTTCTCGTAGGTCTTTGGGGAACGCAGGGTGGGTGGAAATTTGTGCATCCACGCAGATTCAAGAACTTTCCATCACAGAAATGTGGGGAAAATGTGTTTTTTTTGTCAATCTTTTAGGTTTGCAAGTGATTCTGGGTAACAGACCCTGGTGGGAGGCACTCAAGTCACCTCATCCTGGATTCCCCTGCGTGTCTAGTTTTAAAAAATATATAGGTTTGCTAGGTTTCCCTAGGTGCCGGCAGAGCTAGGGTTCAAAAACTACAGCTAGGCACTTTGCCAAAAAAGGGTAATTTTTCACTGCAAAATTGAGGTGTGACCACATTGCATTTTGCGGCGTTTCCTGTCGCGGGCACTTGGCCGACCCGCACAAGTGAGGTACCAGTTTTCTCGTAGGACTTTGGGGAACGCGGGCTGGGTGGAAATTTGTGGATTCACGCAGATTCAAGAACTTTCCATCACAGAAATGTGGGGAAAATGTGTTTTTTTTGTCAATTTTTTAGGTTTGCAAGGGATTCTGGGTAACAGACCCTGGTGGGAGGCACTCAACTCACCACATCCTGGATTCCCCTGGGTGTCTAGTTTTCAAAAATATATAGGTTTGCTAGGTTTCCCTAGGTGCCGGCAGAGCTAGGGTTCAAAAACTACAGCTAGTCACTTTTCCAAAAAAGGGTAATTTTTCACTGCAAAATTGAGGTGTGACCACGTTGCATTTTGCGCCGTTTCCTGTTGCGGGCACTAGGCCGCCCAGCACAAGTGAGGTACCATTTTTCTCATAGGACTTTGGGGAACGCGGGGTGGGTGGAAATTTGTGCATCCACGCAGATTCCAGAACTTTCCATCACAGAAATGTGGGGAAAATGTGTTTTTTTTGTCATTTTTTTAGGTTTGCAAGTGATTCTGGGTAACAGACCCTGGTGGGAGGCACTCAAGTCACCCCATCCTGGATTCCCCTGGGTGTCTAGTTTTCAAAAATATATAGGTTTGCTAGGTTTCCCTAGGTGCCGGCAGAGCTAGGGTTCAAAAACTACAGCTAGGCACTTTGCCAAAAAAGGATAATTTTTCACTGCAAAATAGAGGTGTGACCACATTGCGTTTTGCGCCGTTTCCGTTCGCGGGCACTATGCCGACCCGCACAAGTGAGGTACCATTTTTGTCGTAGGACTTTGGGGAACGAGGGGTGGGTGAAAATTTGTGGATCCACGCAGATTCCAGAACTTTCCATCACAGAAATGTGGGAAAAATGTTTTTTTTTGGTCAATTTTTTACGTTTGCAAGGGATTCTGGGTAAGAGTCCCTGGTGGGAGGCACTCAAGTCACCCCATCCTGGATTCCCCTGGGTGTCTAGTTTACAAAAATATATAGGTTTGCTAGGTTTCCCTAGGTGCCGGCAGAGCTAGGGTTCAAAAACTACAGCTAGTCACTTTGCCAAAAAAGGGTCATTTTTCACTGCAAAATTGAGGTGTGACCACGTTGCGTTTTGCGCTGTTTCCTGTCGCGGGCACTAGGCCGACCTGCACAAGTAAGGTACAATTTTTCTCGTAGGTCTTTGGGGAACGCGGGGTGGGTGGAAATTTGTGCATCCACGCAGATTCCAAAACTTTCCATCACAGAAATGTGGGGAAAATATGTTTTTTTTGTCAATTTTTTAGGTTTGCAAGGATTTCTGGGTAACAGATACTGGTGGGAGGCACTCAAGTCACCCCCATCCTGGATTCCCCTGGGTGTCTAGTTTTCAAAAATATATAGGTTTTCTAGGTTTCCCTAGGTGCCGGCAGAGCTAGGGTTAAAAAACTACAGCTAGTCACTTTGCCAAAAAACTGTCATTTTTCACTGCAAAATTGAGTTGTGACCACGTTGCGTTTTGAGCCGTTTCCTGTCGCGGGCACTAGGCCGACCCGCACAAGTGAGGTACCATTTTTCTCGTAGGACTTTGGGGAACGCGGGGTGGGTGGAAATTTGTGGATCCACGCAGATTCCAGAACTTTCCATCACAGAAATGTGGGGAAAATATGTTTTTTTTGTCCATTTTTTACGTTTGCAAGGAATTCTGGGTAACAGACCCTGGTGGGAGGCACTCAAGTCACCCCATCCTGGATTCCCCAGGGTGTCTAGTTTTCAAAAATATATAGGTTTGCTAGGTTTCCCTAGGTGCCGGCAGAGCTAGGGTTAAAAAACTACAGCTAGTCACTTTGCCAAAAAACGGTCATTTTTCACTGCAAAATTGAGTTGTGACCACGTTGCGTTTTGCGCCGTTTCCTGTCGCGGGCACTACGCCGACCCGCACAAGTGAGGTACCATTTTTCTCGTAGGACTTTGGGGAACGCGGGGTGGGTGAAAATATGTGGATCCACGCAGATTCCAGAACTTTCCATCACAGAAATGTGGGGAAAATTTGATTTTGTTTGGCAATTTTTTAGGTTTGCAAGGAATTCTGGGTAACAGACCCTGGTGGGAGGCACTCAAGTCACCCCATCCTGGATTCCCCTGGGTGTCTAATTTTTAACAATATATAGGTTTGCTAGGTTTCCCTAGGTGCCGGCAGAGCTAGGATTAAAAAACTACAGCTAGTCACTTTGCGAAAAAAGGGTCATTTTTCACTGCAAAATTGAGGTGTGACAACGTTGCGTTTTGCGCCGTTTCCTGTCACGGGCACTAGGCTGCCCCGCACAAGTGAGGTACCATTTTTCTCGTAGGACTTTGGGGAACACGGGGTGGGTGGAAATTTGTGCATCCAAGCAGATTCCAGAACTTTCCATCACAGAAATGTGGGGACAATGTGTTTTTTTTGTCATTTTTTTAGGTTTGCAAGTGATTCTGGGTAACAGACCCTGGTGGGAGGCACTCTAGTCACCCCATCCTGGATTCCCCTGGGTGTCTAGTTTACAAAAATATATAGGTTTGCTAGGTTTCCCTAGGTGCCGGCAGAGCTAGGGTTAAAAAACTACAGCTAGTCACTTTGCCAAAAAACGGTCATTTTTCACTGCAAAATTGAGTTGTGACCACGTTGCGTTTTGTGCCGTTTCCTGTCGCGGGCACTAGGCCGACCCGCACAAGTAAGGTACTATTTTTCTCGTAGGTCTTTGGGGAACGCGGAGTGGGTGGAAATTTGTGCATCCACGCAGATTCCAGAACTTTCCATCACAGAAATGTGGGGAAAATGTGTTTTTTTTGTCAATTTTTTAGGTTTGCAAGTGATTCTGGGTAACAGACCCTGGTGTGAGGCACTCAAGTCACCCCATCCTGGATTCCCCTGGGTGTCTAGTTTTCAAAAATATATAGGTTTGCTAGGTTTCCCTAGGTGCCGGCAGAGCTAGGGTTCAAAAACTACAGCTAGGCACTTTGCCAAAAAAGGGTAATTTTTCACTGCAAAATTGAGGTGTGACCACATTGCGTTTTGCGCCGTTTCCGGTCGCGGGCACTATGCCGACCCGCACAAGTGAGGTACCATTTTTCTCGTAGGACTTTGGGGAACGAGGGGTGGGTGAAAATTTGTGGATCCACGCAGATTCCAGAACTTTCCATCACAGAAATGTGGGAAAAATGTGTTTTTTTGGTCAATTTTTTACGTTTGCAAGGGATTCTGGGTAAGAGACCCTGGTGGGAGGCACTCAAGTCACCCCATCCTGGATTCCCCTGGGTGTCTAGTTTAAATTTTTTTTATAGGTTTGCTAGGTTTCCCTAGGTGCCGGCAGAGCTAGGGTTCAAAAACTACAGCTAGTCACTTTGCCAAAAAAGGGTCATTTTTCACTGCTAAATTGAGGTGTGACCACGTTGCGTTTTGCGCTGTTTCCTGTCGCGGGCACTAGGCCGACCCGCACAAGTAAGGTACTATTTTTCTCGTAGGTCTTTGGGGAACGCGGGGTGGGTGGAAATTTGTGCATCCACGCAGATTCCATAACTTTCCATCACAGAAATGTGGGTAAAATGTGTTTTGTTTTTCAATTTTTTAGGTTTGCAATGATTTCTGGGTAACAGATCCTGGTGGGAGGCACTCAAGTCACCCCATCCTGGATTCCCCTGGGTGTCTAGTTTTCAAAAATATATAGGTTTGCTAGGTTTCCCTAGGTGCCGGCAGAGCTAGGGTTAAAAAACTACAGCTAGTCACTTTGCCAAAAAACGGTCATTTTTCACTGCAAAAATGAGTTGTGACCACGTTGCGTTTTGAGCCATTTCCTGTCGCGGGCACTAGGCCGACCCGCACAAGTGAGGTACCATTTTTCTCGTAGGACTTTGGGGAACGCGGGGTGGGTGGAAATTTGTGGATCCACGCAGATTCCAGAACTTTCCATCACAGAAATATGGGGAAAATATGTTTTTTTTGTCCATTTTTTACGTTTGCAAGGAATTCTGGGTAACAGACCCTGGTGGGAGGCACTCAAGTCACCCCATCCTGTATTCCCCTGGGTGTCTAATTTTCAACAATATATAGGTTTGCTAGGTTTCCCTAGGTGCCGGCAGAGCTAGGATTAAAAAACTACAGCTAGTCACTTTGCGAAAAAAGGGTCATTTTTCACTGCAAAATTGAGGTGTGACCACGTTGCGTTTTGCACCGTTTCCTGTCGCAGGCACTAAGCCGACCCGCACAAGTGAGGTACCATTTTTCTCGTAGGACTTTGGGGAACGTGGTGTGGGTGGAGATTTGTAGATCCACACAGATTCCAGAACTTTCCATCACAGAAATGTGGGTAAAATGTGTTTTTTTGTCAATTTTTTAGGTTTGCAAGGGATTCTGGGTAACAGACCCTGGTGGGAGGCACTCAAGTCACCCCATCCTGGATTCCCCTGGGTGTCTAGTTTTCAAAAATATATAGGTTTGCTAGGTTTCCCTAGGTGCCGGCAGAGCTAGGGTTCAAAAACTACAGCTAGTCACTTTGCCAAAAAAGGGTCATTTTTCACTGAAAAATTGAGGTGTGACAACGTTGCGTTTTGCGCCGTTTCCTGTCACGGGCACTAGGCTGCCCCGCACAAGTGAGGTACCATTTTTCTCGTAGGACTTTGGGGAACGCGGGGTGGGTGGAAATTTGTGCATCCAAGCAGATTCCAGAACTTTCCATCACAGAAATGTGGGGACAATGTGTTTTTTTTGTCATTTTTTTAGGTTTGCAAGTGATTCTGGGTAACAGACCCTGGTGGGAGGCACTCTAGTCACCCCATCCTGGATTCCCCTGGGTGTCTAGTTTACAAAAATATATAGGTTTGCTAGATTTCCCTCGGTGCCGGCAGAGCTAGGGTTCAAAAACTACAGCTAGTCACTTTGCCAAAAAAGGGTCATTTTTCACTACAAAATTGAGGTATGACCACGTTGCGTTTTGCGCTGTTTCCTGTCGCGGGCACTAGGCCGACCCGCACAAGTGAGGTACTATTTTTCTCGTAGGACTTTGGGGAACGCGGGGTGGGTGGAAATTTGTGAATCCACGCAGAATCCATAACTTTCCATCACAGAAATGTGGGGAAAATGTGTTTTTTTTGTCCATTTTTTAGGTTTGCAAGTGATTCTGGGTAACAGACCCTGGTGTGAGGCACTCAAGTCACCCCATCCTGGATTCCCCTGGGTGTCTTGTTTTCAAAAATATATAGGTTTGCTAGGTTTCCCTAGGTGCCGGCAGAGCTAGGGTTCAAAAACTACAGCTAGGCACTTTGCCAAAAAAGGGTAATTTTTCACTGCAAAATTGAGGTGTGACCACATTGCGTTTTGCGCCGTTTCCGGTCGCGGGCACTATGCCGACCCGCACAAGTGAGGTACCATTTTTCTCGTAGGACTTTGGGGAACGAGGGGTGGGTGAAAATTTGTGGATCCACGCAGATTCCAGAACTTTCCATCACAGAAATGTGGGAAAAATGTGTTTTTTTGGTCAATTTTTTACGTTTGCAAGGGATTCTAGGTAAGAGACCCTGGTGGGAGGCACTCAAGTCACCCCATCCTGGATTCCCCTGGGTGTCTAGTTTAAATTTTTTTTATAGGTTTGCTAGGTTTCCCTAGGTGCCGGCAGAGCTAGGGTTCAAAAACTACAGCTAGTCACTTTGCCAAAAAAGGGTCATTTTTCACTGCAAAATTGAGGTGTGACCACGTTGCGTTTTGCGCTGTTTCCTGTCGCGGGCACTAGGCCGACCCGCACAAGTAAGGTACTATTTTTCTCGTAGGTCTTTGGGGAACGCGGGGTGGGTGGAAATTTGTGCATCCACGCAGATTCCATAACTTTCCATCACAGAAATGTGGGTAAAATGTGTTTTTTTTTTCAATTTTTTAGGTTTGCAAGGATTTCTGGGTATTAGATCCTGGTGGGAGGCACTCAAGTCACCCCATCCTGGATTCCCCTGGGTGTCTAGTTTTCAAAAATATATAGGTTTGCTAGGTTTCCCTAGGTGCCGGCAGAGCTAGGGTTAAAAAACTACAGCTAGTCACTTTGCCAAAAAACGGTCATTTTTCACTGCAAAATTGAGTTGTGACCACGTTGCGTTTTGAGCCATTTCCTGTCGCGGGCACTAGGCCGACCCGCACAAGTGAGGTACCATTTTTCTCGTAGGACTTTGGGGAACGCGGGGTGGGTGGAAATTTGTGGCTCCACGCAGATTCCAGAACTTTCCATCACAGAAATATGGGGAAAATATGTTTTTTTTGTCCATTTTTTACGTTTGCAAGGAATTCTGGGTAACAGACCCTGGTGGGAGGCACTCAAGTCACCCCATCCTGGATTCCCCTGGGTGTCTAGTTTTCAAAAATATATAGGTTTGCTAGGTTTCCCTAGGTGCCGGCAGAGCTAGGGTTAAAAAACTACAGCTAGTCACTTTGCCAAAAAACGGTCATTTTTCACTGCAAAATTAAGTTGTGACCACGTTGCGTTTTGCGCCGTTTCCTGTCACGGGCACTAGGCCGACCCGCACAAGTGAGGTACCATTTTTCTCGTAGGACTTTGGGGAATGCGGGGTGGGTGAAAATATGTGGATCCACGCAGATTCCAGAACTTTCCATCACAGAAATGTGGGGAAAATTTGTTTTTTTGGCAATTTTTTAGGTTTGCAAGGAATTCTGGGTAACAGACCCTGGTGGGAGGCACTCAAGTCACCCCATCCTGGATTCCCCTAGGTGTCTAATTTTCAACAATATATAGGTTTGCTAGGTTTCCCTAGGTGCCGGCAGAGCTAGGATTAAAAAACTACAGCTAGTCACTTTGCGAAAAAAGGGTCATTTTTCATTGCAAAATTGAGGTGTGACCACGTTGCGTTTTGCACCGTTTCCTGTCGCAGGCACTAAGCCGACCCGCACAAGTGAGGTACCATTTTTCTCGTAGGACTTTGGGGAACGTGGTGTGGGTGGAGATTTGTAGATCCACACAGATTACAGAACTTTCCATCACAGAAATGTGGGTAAAATGTGTTTTTTTGTCAATTTTTTAGGTTTGCAAGGGATTCTGGGTAACAGACCCTGGTGGGAGGCACTCAAGTCACCCCATCCTGGATTCCCCTGGGTGTCTAGTTTTCAAAAATATATAGGTTTGCTAGGTTTGCTAGGTTTCCCTAAGTGCCGGCAGAGCTAGGGTTCAAAAACTACAGCTAGTCACTTTGCCAAAAAAGGGTCATTTTTCACTGAAAAATTGAGGTGTGACAACGTTGCGTTTTGCGCCGTTTCCTGTCACGGGCACTAGGCTGCTGTGAGAAGTTGGCCTGGTATATGCTGTTCACTAGTTCTAGTGACCACCTTGTACCATGCCAAGCAACCCTTATGGTGTGGTTGTAAGTCAACCTTTTTGGACTAGCTGCCCTAGTGGTAGCGTAGGCTAAGCAGTCTTTGAGGCTAAACTCGTGAAGCGTGTTAAGCAAGCTGTTTTACCAATAGTAACCCCCTTTTATACCAATGAAAGGACACCACACAGATATATATTCAAAATATATATGTATTTATTTCTCAAAGTAACCCCTAGTCTCTTTATGAGCACAGGAGCACAAATCGTCAAACAAGATTATCACATAATACACAGAAGTTGCACTTTATATGGATAGGCCCTGGTGGCCACTCGAACCATATACTAAAATAGTGGTATAAGTACCACGAACAGAAAAGGGAAAAGGCCTAGGGCCTCTAGAATCGCTGGGCCTACAAGGAGCTAACGTCAGTTAGTGACCAGGAGGTCCACGGGTGGCGTGTGCAGAGCAAATAGTCACACGCGTGCTCCCATAGGTTTCAATGGGTGCGTAAAAAGTACAAAGTTACTGCAAAAGGAATCTTCCGGATGACCTAGGAACTTAAGATTTGGAACACAGGCACTAGAGATGTAATACTACACTTGGGCACAGGTGTGCCAGCTTTACCTCACCCACAGGAAGCGGGTGCATAGGCCTCGAAGTGCGTCGGGTTTCTTCTATCTGTTCCGTGGGGCCTGTAGACAAAAGTGCTGCAGGCGGTCGGTCGGGAAGAGATGCAGTGGATCCAAGAGTGGATCGGAGATGTTGAAGACCTGTAAGCAGAGGGGACAGTGTTCACAGTCACTAGCCAGTGACCAGCGTGGCACCAGGTGGGTACCAGGCGATGTCGGGCGCAAACAGGTGATGAGGGGTAGCTTGTCTCCGCAGCCACGTGGTCCCTGAAGGTCGACGACGTCCAGGAGTCGGCTCACGAGCTGTCCCACGCAGGCTCTCGCTGTCGGCGGTGTCGGCGACTTGATCGAAGCAAACAAGCCTTGGCAAAAGCAATTGTAGAAGGATTCGGAAATCAGCTGTTGGTTCTGACCAGCAAGGTCAGAGGGATTGCTCCTTTGGAGGGGAGCAAGGGCCAGTCTGGAGCAACCAGACCAGCGGTGTTTGTCGTAGATTTCGTCGCCAAGATGGCCACTAGCCAGCGGGCCAGCAACCGGTTAGGCGCGTCGAGTGGCAAAATGCAGAAGGGCCCCACGCAGATCGTGGAGATGCTGGAGGGCTCACCTTTGGTGCAGATGCTGCTCGAGGGTTGGGCTTCTCAGGACCCAAAGCACAACTTGGAGGGAGCCTCGGTTGTTGCACTTGTCAGCTTGTCGTAGTCGTTCCAAGATGGCTGGCTCCACGTGTCTCGGTGCCTCCACGGGTCTCCTCCTTTCAGGGACTGTGGATCGGGCGGTGAGAGGTCTGGAGGTCCAGGTCTTGTCAGTCTCTGGGCTCGGGCTCCGGCGGGAGGCGGCGGCAAAGCAGACGGTGATTCGCTGGATGGTGCTTGCGTTAGCAAGGTGGTCACTCCCTGACCACAGGGGAGATTTTCTTCAGTCTTCTGTGCAGCATAATGTCGAAGTTCCCGTCTTCTTCTTAGTTTCAAGTTGATTCCAGGATGTCTGAAGTCTTAGGACACAGCTCCTACCTTTATTCGGATTCTAGGGGCCGGACTACCTGCTAGGTCCCTCCCTATGGGTGGGACCAGGAAGGGGGGTGGTTACACCCCCAATCCTTTGTCCAGCTCGCCCCAGGCCCGGGACTGGTGTGCCCCAGGACCGGTTTGAACTGGCATATGCACCGAGGCTCCTTGTGAGCCACAGGCATGTCTGGTTTCTTTCAAGCCCTACCTGACCAATACACAAAATCCTGTCTGGGGTGGTGCACGCACCTCCCCTGGCAGGAAACCCTTTGTCCACACCTCCCAAGCTGGAAGGACTCCCAGCAGCAGGAGGGCAGACTTGTGTCTGTGGTGGCAGCATCCATTTTGTGGAGCTGAGGCTATGTCTGATTTTACCCGGGTTTCAGGTACTGTACATGTCGTGTCCCTCTAGAAGGGTGGAATGCTAACCCCGTCGCCAGAATTGGCGAGGGGTTAGTATTCCAATTCGTATGACACCTTACTCGACATGTTTTGATAAAGCCAAACCAAAGATAGCATTTAACCGCGAGGTTCATAATGCACTTAAGAGTATATGGTATGACGATATCTGGAAACAGTAGAAGGAAGTTGTTCCGACCACTGCAGACAGGCTCAGCTCATGCCAGAGCACCATCTCACATGGAACCAAGCACTCTGCCTTCAGGATTGTTAAGGCCTGCCATAGGAGTGACTTATAGGTTACCAGGTGTCCCATTTAGGGTTAGGTATAGGTATACTACACCTAAGTAAGAGGTGATTACACCAACTTACCCCAGCTGAGTGATCAGCCAGTTGTGTCAGATTGTTAGGCCAAGCCTGGGGTGGCATAATACATGCTGCAGCCCCTGGCAGGCCTTGGGTACACCAATGCCCTGGGTACCTAGTGTACACTGGTACAGGGGCTGACAGGGTGATCCACTTCCAATTGGTTATGCACCTAGGGTGCATAGTTTTAATTTAGTAGAGAGAACAGCAGGCTGGGGGTCTGATTGGCAGGCCCACAGCCTCAATATGTCAAAAACCAGTGAAGCAAAAAGCAAAAATTTGGGGTGACCATAGGATAGCAGACCCTACTCTCCTACACAACCCCCCCCCAAACGCTGGGACATTAAACTAGCCTTGACCAGTCTCGTCTTCATGTCCTAAGTGGAAGTACCTGGAGAGACCATCTGCATTCCCATGGTCAGTACCTGGCCGGTGCTCCACTGTAAAGTCCATCCCCTGTAGGGAAATGGACCACCTAAGCAGTTTGGGGTTTTCACCCTTCATCTGATTTAGCCACAAGAGGGGCTTATGGTCGGTCTGAATCTTGAAGTGAGTGCCAAACAAGTATGGCCTCAGCTTCTTCAGGGCCCACACCACAGCAAAGGCCTCCCTCTCAATAGCTGACCAATTCTTCTCTCTGGGGGTCAACCTTCTGCTAATAAAAGCAATGGGTTGGTCTTGACCATCTACATTAAGTTGTGACAGCACAGCTCCCACACCCAACTCAGAAGCATCTGTTTGGACAATAAACTCTTTGGAGTAGTCAGGACTTTTCAGGATAGGTGCAGAGCACATGGCCTCCTTCAGGTCATCAAATGCCTTTTGACAGCTTACTGTCCACTGAACCTTTTTGGGCATCTTCTTGGATGTCAGATCATTAAGAGGAGTCACAATGGACCCATAGTTCTTAACAAACTTCCTGTAATACCCAGTCAAGCCCAAGAAAGCTCGAACTTGAGTCTGGGTGGTTGGAGGGGACCAATCCTTGATGGACTGTATCTTACTCTCCAGTGGTTGAACTTGGCCCCCACCTACAAGGTGGCCCAAATACACAACCTTACTCTGCCCTATCTGGCACTTAGTAGCCTTGATAGTGAGGCCTGCCCTTTGCAGAGCCTCAAGAGCCTTCTTCAGGTGGATCAGGTGATCCTCCCAGGTGGAACTAAAGACAGCAATGTCATCAAGATATGCTGCGCAAAAGTCATCCAACCCAGTAAGGACTTGGTTCACCAGCCTTTGGAAGGTGGCAGGTGCATTCTTCAGACCAAAGGGCATCACCACAAACTGATAATGCCCACCTGGGGTTGAGAATGCTGTTTTGGCCTTAGACTCCTCAGCTAACCTGATTTGCCAATAGCCAGCTGTCAAGTCAAATGTGCTCAAAAACTTTGCAGAAGCTAGTTTGTCTATGAGCTCATCTGCCCTTGGAATAGGGTGTGCATCTGTCCTGGTGACAGCATTGAGTCCTCTGTAGTCCACACAGAACCTCATCTCTCTCTTGCCATCTTTGGTGTGAGGTTTGGGGACCAGAACCACTGGGCTAGCCCAGGGGCTCTCTGAGGGTTCAATGACACCTAATTCCAGCATTTTATGTACCTCAGCCTTTATACAGTCCCTGACGTGGTCAGGTTGTCTGTAAAGTTTGTTCTTTACAGGCAGACTGTCACCAGTGTCCACAACATGGGTACACCAGTCAGTTTGACTAGGTATCAAGGAAAACATATGTGAAAATGATTGTAGAACCTGCCTACATTCAGTCTGCTGATGGGCAGTGAGGTTGCCTCCAAGGGTCACTCCTTCAACTGAGCCATCTTCAGGGTTCTGAGACAACAGGTCTGGGAGAGGGTCACTCTCTTCCTCCTGTCCCTCATCTGTAGCCATGAGCAAGCCCATGTCTGCCCTGTCAACATATGCTTTAAGCCTGTTAACATGGAGTACCCTGTGGGGACTCCTGGGAGTTCCTAGGTCCACCAAGTAGGTGACCTCTCCCTTCTTTTCCAGGATTGTATGGGGTCCAGACCATTTGTCTTGGAGTGCTGCTGGGGCCACTGGCTCCAACACCCATACCTTCTGTCCTGGCTGATACTCAACCAAGACAGCCTTTTGGTCATGCCAAGCTTTCTGTAAGGCCTGGCTTGCCTCAAGGTTTTTAGATGCCTTCTCCATATACTCAGCCATCCTGGAGCGGAGACCAAGTACATAGTCCACTATGTCTAGCTTAGGCTTTTTGAGAGGTAACTCCCATCCTTCCTTCACCAAACACAGTGGGCCTCTCACAGGGTGCCCAAACAACAATTCAAAGGGGCTGTAGCCAACTCCTTTTTGTGGGACCTCTCTGTAAGCAAACAGAAGGCAGGGTAGAAGGATATCCCATCTTCGCCTGAGCTTTTCAGGTAATCCTTTGATCATACCCTTTAGGGTCTTGTTGAATCTCTCAACAAGCCCATTGCATTGTGGGTGATAAGGGGTGGTGAACTTGTAGTTGACACCACATTCCTTCCACATAGCTGTCAAGTATCCTGACATAAAGTTGGTACCTCTGTCAGATACTACCTCCTTAGGAAACCCCACTCTGGAGAATACTCCCAGCAGGGCCCTGGCCACAACAGGTGCTGTAGTGGTCCTAAGGGGAATTGCCTCTGGATACCTGGTGGCATGATCCACTACCACCAGTATAAATCTGTGCCCAGATGCAGTGGGAGGATCCATGGGACCCACTATGTCTATTCCCACTCTTTCAAAGGGGACCCCCACCACAGGTAGTGGTATTAGGGGGGCCTTTGTTGTGCCACCTGATTTGCCACTGGCTTGGCAGGTAACACAGGAGCGACAAAACTCCTTTGTATCTTCATTCATATGAGGCCAGTGAAAGTGAGGGACAAGTCTGTCCCAGGTCTTGTTCTGGCCTAGGTGTCCTGCTAAAGGAATATCATGGGCCAAGGTAAGGAGGAAGCCCCTAAATTGCAGAGGTATAACCAACCTCCTGGTTGCACCAGGCTTGGGGTCTCTAGCCTCTGAATAAAGGAGCCCTTCATCCCAATACACTTTATGGGTACCTTGAGCATTCCCAGCAGCCTCAGCAGCAGCCAGCTGTCTGAGGGGTTCAAGAGAGGGACAGGATAACTGAGCCTGCCTCAAGTCAGCCCTTGAAGGTCCCCCTGTCCCCAGAAACTCAACCTGATCAGGTTCAAGCTCTTCAGGGACAGTTCCTTCAGGGTCCTCTAGATCAGCTTCCTGGGAAGGCTGATCATCACTCTGAGGCAGGGGGGAAGGCACAGCCTTGACCCTCCTGTTCTTCTTCTTGGTAGGTGCTTGGTCCATTGTTCCAGGATCCAAGACCTGTGGTTCAGTGAGGCACTTTTTGGCCTGTGACCTGGTCACAGCAAGGACATGTGATGATATACCTAACATCTCTGCATGAGTCCTGTACTCCACTTCTGACCATAGAGAACTCTCTAGGTCATTGCCCAACAAACATTCTACTGGGAGGTCTGCACTAACCACAACCCTTTTGAGGCCAGTTACCCCTCCCCATGAGAAGTTAACAACTGCCACACTGTGTGAAGTAGTGGCATTGCTGGCATTGGTCACCAGGTAGTTCTCACCTGGTATGTACTGTCCAGGGTCCACAAAGCCTGGTGTCACCATAGTGACACTGGCACATGTGTCCCTGTAGGCTTGAGCCACTTTGTCATTAATTAAAGGAGTCTGTCTGTACTTGCCCAGGTTACTGGGGCTCACAGTCAGGGACAAATCAATGTCGCCATCACAGATCAAGACTGCCTGTGTAAGGGTTCTGTCTAAGTCAGAATCTCCTTCAGTTCCCATAGTGATTCCCACTACACCCTTTGTCTGGGGACCAACACTGCTAACAGTAGTACTGGGAGCAGGTGCCTTAGGGGCAACAGTGTTGGGGGCTCCACCCTTTTTGCAATCACTAGTCCAGTGAGTTGTATTTTTACAATGATTGCACCAGGGTTTCTTTTGACCTTCTTTCTTCTTTTTGGACTGTTGGGACCCACCCTCCTTAGTAGTAGTTTGGGGCCCTGTTGAAGACTTCTGGTCTTTAGGTTTCTGATCTCCACCCTTTTGGTCTGTTTTCTTCTGATCACCCCCTTGGCCCTGGTTCTGGTTCTTTTGCTTAACCCTGGTTCTGACCCATTTGTCTGCCTTCTTTCCCAATTCTTGGGGAGAGGTCAGATCAGAGTCAACCAAGTGTTGATGCAGTTGCTGGTTTTGACAGTTATTTAAAATCTGTTCTCTCATCATCAAATTATACAATCCTGTAAAATCAGATACCTTACTTCCCAGCAACCAACCCTCCAAAGCCTTAGTGGCACATTCAATGTATTCAGACCAGTCCTGAGTCTGTGTCTTTTGGGTGTCTCTGAACATTAACCTGTACTGCTCAGTGGTTAAGCCTAACCCATCAACTAGAACACTCTTCAGGACTCTGTAGTTTCTGACATCCTCTTCTCTAACAGTGAGGAGTCTGTCTCTGCCTCTTCCTTCAAAGGAGAGCCAGAGGATTGCTGCCCACTGGTCTTCAGGAACCTGCTGTACTTTGCAGGCTCTCTCAAGAGCAGTTATCCACTTGTGGATGTCATCCCCACTTTTGTAGGGGGGCACAACCTTAGACAGGTTTCTATTGTCGAAAACCCTATCTTTGTCCTTAGGGACAATGCTGCCACCAGTGGGTATAGACCCACTCTCTTTATGCTGTCTAGCCTTGCTAAGTTTCTCTTCCATCAGGGCTACTTCTAGCTCCTGCTTCCTGATCCTCAGCTGGGCCTCTTGCATCTTGGCCTCATGTTCCCTCCTCTGAGGGGTGGTCATCCTTCTCCTGGAGTGACCTTGAGAGCCTCTAGAGCCATGGGAAGCATTGGAGTCACCTGAGCGATTCCTTTGCCTTCCCAGCCCTGTGTTAAGTCCACTGGGGAGATCCAGTGGGTTGAACCCACTGTCAGTCCCCAATAGCCTTGGTTTAGCTGGGCCAAGTATAACACTTGGCACTGGGCTAGTTCTCCCTTCATCCTCACTACTGTCAGTATCCTTTTCACTCTCATCCTCTGTGGTAGGCATCCCATCTAAGGGGTGACTATTGGGAAGGGGTACTTCAGTGGCATCTTTAGAAGGGGGGCCTCCTGTTCCTGTCCCTAAGGGGGCTAACTGGGAAGCTTTCTTGAGTGCTCTCTGATTCTCATCATTCTGTAAGAGCTCTCTGAGCTCAGCAGAGTTTGGGTTCTTGGGCTGTTTAAGGCCTCTAAGAGTTGCCAAATGCCTGAGCTCATTCTGATTAAGGGTAGCAAAGCTGGATGGTGCCCTCTGGGGGTCACTCTCAACAGAGATGGGTACAGTGGACCCCTCTGCCCCGGCCATTGCTCTTAAGTGTGGGTGGATGTGTTGCAATCTACCTACACTTGGGTTTACCTACTAAACCTATCTAGTAGTTGTAGTCAGGGTGTGCTACTCCCTTTGCTCTACAACAACTAAGTTCAGTAGAACTTATGTATATCTAATCTTGTTTTATATGTACCTACAGGTACCTATGTGATCTTTCAATTGGTAACCAAGAGATTACAATGGTAAAACACAGCAAGCTCAAATCCAACCGCTGCTCACCAATGTGAGAAGTTGGCCTGGTATATGCTGTTCACTAGTTCTAGTGACCACCTTGTACCATGCCAAGCAACCCTTATGGTGTGGTTGTAAGTCAACCTTTTTGGACTAGCTGCCCTAGTGGTAGCGTAGGCTAAGCAGTCTTTGAGGCTAAACTCGTGAAGCGTGTTAAGCAAGCTGTTTTACCAATAGTAACCCCCTTTTATACCAATGAAAGGACACCACAGAGATATATATTCAAAATATATATGTATTTATTTCTCAAAGTAACCCCTAGTCTCTTTATGAGCACAGGAGCACAAATCGTCAAACAAGATTATCACATAATACACAGAAGTTGCACTTTATATGGATAGGCCCTGGTGGCCACTCGAACCATATACTAAAATAGTGGTATAAGTACCACGAACAGAAAAGGGAAAAGGCCTAGGGCCTCTAGAATCGCTGGGCCTACAAGGAGCTAACGTCAGTTAGTGACCAGGAGGTCCACGGGTGGCGTGTGCAGAGCAAATAGTCACACGCGTGCTCCCATAGGTTTCAATGGGTGCGTAAAAAGTACAAAGTTACTGCAAAAGGAATCTTCCGGATGACCTAGGAACTTAAGATTTGGAACACAGGCACTAGAGATGTAATACTACACTTGGGCACAGGTGTGCCAGCTTTACCTCACCCACAGGAAGCGGGTGCATAGGCCTCGAAGTGCGTCGGGTTTCTTCTATCTGTTCCGTGGGGCCTGTAGACAAAAGTGCTGCAGGCGGTCGGTCGGGAAGAGATGCAGTGGATCCAAGAGTGGATCGGAGATGTTGAAGACCTGTAAGCAGAGGGGACAGTGTTCACAGTCACTAGCCAGTGACCAGCGTGGCACCAGGTGGGTACCAGGCGATGTCGGGCACAAACAGGTGATGAGGGGTAGCTTGTCTCCGCAGCCACGTGGTCCCTGAAGGTCGACGACGTCCAGGAGTCGGCTCACGAGCTGTCCCACGCAGGCTCTCGCTGTCGGCGGTGTCGGCGACTTGATCGAAGCAAACAAGCCTTGGCAAAAGCAATTGTAGAAGGATTCGGAAATCAGCTGTTGGTTCTGACCAGCAAGGTCAGAGGGATTGCTCCTTTGGAGGGGAGCAAGGGCCAGTCTGGAGCAACCAGACCAGCGGTGTTTGTCGTAGATTTCGTCGCCAAGATGGCCACTAGCCAGCGGGCCAGCAACCGGTTAGGCGCGTCGAGTGGCAAAATGCAGAAGGGCCCCACGCAGATCGTGGAGATGCTGGAGGGCTCACCTTTGGTGCAGATGCTGCTCGAGGGTTGGGCTTCTCAGGACCCAAAGCACAACTTGGAGGGAGCCTCGGTTGTTGCACTTGTCAGCTTGTCGTAGTCGTTCCAAGATGGCTGGCTCCACGTGTCTCGGTGCCTCCACGGGTCTCCTCCTTTCAGGGACTGTGGATCGGGCGGTGAGAGGTCTGGAGGTCCAGGTCTTGTCAGTCTCTGGGCTCGGGCTCCGGCGGGAGGCGGCGGCAAAGCAGACGGTGATTCGCTGGATGGTGCTTGCGTTAGCAAGGTGGTCACTCCCTGACCACAGGGGAGATTTTCTTCAGTCTTCTTTGCAGCAGAATGTCGAAGTTCCCGTCTTCTTCTTAGTTTCAAGTTGATTCCAGGATGTCTGAAGTCTTAGGACACAGCTCCTACCTTTATTCGGATTCTAGGGGCCGGACTACCTGCTAGGTCCCTCCCTATGGGTGGGACCAGGAAGGGGGGTGGTTACACCCCCAATCCTTTGTCCAGCTCGCCCCAGGCCCGGGACTGGTGTGCCCCAGGACCGGTTTGAACTGGCATATGCACCGAGGCTCCTTGTGAGCCACAGGCATGTCTGGTTTCTTTCAAGCCCTACCTGACCAATACACAAAATCCTGTCTGGGGTGGTGCACGCACCTCCCCTGGCAGGAAACCCTTTGTCCACACCTCCCAAGCTGGAAGGACTCCCAGCAGCAGGAGGGCAGACTTGTGTCTGTGGTGGCAGCATCCATTTTGTGGAGCTGAGGCTATGTCTGATTTTACCCGGGTTTCAGGTACTGTACATGTCGTGTCCCTCTAGAAGGGTGGAATGCTAACCCCGTCGCCAGAATTGGCGAGGGGTTAGTATTCCAATTCGTATGACACCTTACTCGACATGTTTTGATAAAGCCAAACCAAAGATAGCATTTAACCGCGAGGTTCATAATGCACTTAAGAGTATATGGTATGACGATATCTGGAAACAGTAGAAGGAAGTTGTTCCGACCACTGCAGACAGGCTCAGCTCATGCCAGAGCACCATCTCACATGGAACCAAGCACTCTGCCTTCAGGATTGTTAAGGCCTGCCATAGGAGTGACTTATAGGTTACCAGGTGTCCCATTTAGGGTTAGGTATAGGTATACTACACCTAAGTAAGAGGTGATTACACCAACTTACCCCAGCTGAGTGATCAGCCAGTTGTGTCAGATTGTTAGGCCAAGCCTGGGGTGGCATAATACATGCTGCAGCCCCTGGCAGGCCTTGGGTACACCAATGCCCTGGGTACCTAGTGTACACTGGTACAGGGGCTGACAGGGTGATCCACTTCCAATTGGTTATGCACCTAGGGTGCATAGTTTTAATTTAGTAGAGAGAACAGCAGGCTGGGGGTCTGATTGGCAGGCCCACAGCCTCAATATGTCAAAAACCAGTGAAGCAAAAAGCAAAAATTTGGGGTGACCATAGGATAGCAGACCCTACTCTCCTACAGCTGCCCCGCACAAGAAAGGTACCATTTTTCTCGTAGGACTTTGGGGAACGCGGGGTGGGTGGAAATTTGTGCATCCAAGCAGATTCCAGAACTTTCCATCACAGAAATGTGGGGACAATGTGTTTTTTTTGTCATTTTTTTAGGTTTGCAAGTGATTCTGGGTAACAGACCCTGGTGGGAGGCACTCTAGTCACCCCATCCTGGATTCCCCTGGGTGTCTAGTTTACAAAAATATATAGGTTTGCTAGATTTCCCTCGGTGCCGGCAGAGCTAGGGTTCAAAAACTACAGCTAGTCACTTTGCCAAAAAAGGGTCATTTTTCACTACAAAATTGAGGTATGACCACGTTGCGTTTTGCGCTGTTTCCTGTCGCGGGCACTAGGCCGACCCGCACAAGTGAGGTACTATTTTTCTCGTAGGACTTTGGGGAACGCGGGGTGGGTGGAAATTTGTGAATCCACGCAGAATCCATAACTTTCCATCACAGAAATGTGGGGAAAATGTGTTTTTTTTGTCCATTTTTTAGGTTTGCAAGGGATTCTGGGTAACAGACCCTGGTGGGAGGCACTCAAGTCACCCCATCCTGGATTCCCCTGGGTATCTAGTTTTCAAAAATATATAGGTTTGCTAGGTTTCCCTAGGTGTCGGCAGAGCTAAGGTTAAAAAACTACAGCTAGTCACTTTGCCAAAAAAGGGTAATTTTTCACTGCAAAATTGAGGTGTGAACACATTGCATTTTGCGCCGTTTTCTGTCACGGGCACTAGGCCGACCCGCACAAGTGAGGTACCATTTTTCTCGTAGGACTTTGGGGAACGCGGGGTGGGTGGAAATTTGTGCATCCAAGCAGATTCCAGAATTTTCCATCACAGAAATGTGGGAAAAATGTGTTTTTTTGGTCAATTGTTTACGTTTGCAAGGGATTCTGGGTAAGAGACCCTGGTGGGAGGCACTCAAGTCACCCCATCCTGGATTCCCCTGGGTGTCTAGTTTACAAAAATATATAGGTTTGCTAGGTTTCCCAAGGTGCCGGCAGAGCTAGGGTTCAAAAACTACAGCTAGGCACTTTGCCAAAAAAGGGTAATTTTTCACTGCAAAATTGAGGTGTGACCGCATTGCGTTTTGCGCCGTTTCCGGTCGCGGGCACTATGCCGACCCGCACAAGTGAGGTACCATTTTTCTCGTAGGACTTTGGGGAACGAGGGGTGGGTGAAAATTTGTGGATCCACGCAGATTCCAGAACTTTCCATCACAGAAATGTGGGGAAAATGTGTTTTTTTGGTCAATTTTTTACATTTGCAAGGGATTCTGGGTAAGAGACCCTGGTGGGAGGCACTCAAGTCACCCCATCCTGAATTCCCCTGGGTGTCTAGTTTACAAAAATATATAGGTTTGCTAGGTTTCCCAAGGTGCCGGCAGAGCTAGGGTTCAAAAACTACAGCTAGTCACTTTGCCAAAAAAGGGTCATTTTTCACTGCAAAATTGAGGTGTGACCACGTTGCGTTTTGCGCTGTTTCCTGTCGCAGGCACTAGGCCGACCCGCACAAGTAAGGTACTATTTTTCTCGTAGGTCTTTGGGGAACGCGGGGTGGGTGGAAATTTGTGCATCCATGCAGATTCCATAACTTTCCATCACAGAAATGTGGGGAAAATGTGTTTTTTTTGTCACTTTTTTAGGTTTGCAAGGATTTCTGGGTAACAGATCCTGGTGGGAGGCACTCAAGTCACCCCATCCTGGATTCCCCTGGGTGTCTAGTTTTCAAAAATATATAGGTTTGCTAGGTTTCCCTAGGTGCCGGCAGAGCTAGGGTTAAAAAACTACAGCTAGTCACTTTGCCAAAAAACGGTCATTTTTCACTGCAAAATTGAGTTGTGACCACGTTGCGTTTTGAGCCGTTTCCTGTCGCGGGCACTAGGCCGACCCGCACAAGTGAGGTACCATTTTTCTCGTAGGACTTTGGGGAACGCGGGGTGGGTGGAAAATTGTGGATCCACGCAGATTCCAGAACTTTCCATCACAGAAATGTGGGGAAAATATGTTTTTTTTTGTCCATTTTTTACGTTTGCAAGGAATTCTGGGTAACAGACCCTGGTGGGAGGCACTCAAGTCACCCCATCCTGGATTCCCCTGGGTGTCTAGTTTTCAAAAATATATAGGTTTGCTAGGTTTCCCTAGGTGCCGGCAGAGCTAGGGTTAAAAAACTACAGCTAGTCACTTTGCCAAAAAACAGTCATTTTTCACTGCAAAATTGAGTTGTGACCACGTTGCGTTTTGCGCCGTTTCCTGTCACGGGCACTAGGCCGACCCGCACAAGTGAGGTAACATTTTTCTCGTAGGACTTTGGGAAACGCGGGGTGGGTGAAAATATGTGGATCCACGCAGATTCCAGAACTTTCCATCACAGAAATGTGGGGAAAATTTGGTTTTTTGGCAATTTTTTAGGTTTGCAAGGAATTCTGGGTAACAGACCCTGGTGGGAGGCACTCAAGTCACCCCATCCTGGATTCCCCTGGGTGTCTAATTTTCAACAATATATAGGTTTGCTAGGTTTCCCTAGGTGCCGGCAGAGCTAGGATTAAAAAACTACAACTAGTCACTTTGCGAAAAAAGGGTCATTTTTCACTGCAAAATTGAGGTGTGACCACGTTGCGTTTTGCACCGTTTCCTGTCGCGGGCACTAAGCCGACCCACACAAGTGAGGTACCATTTTTCTCGTAGGACTTTGGGGAACGCGGTGTGGGTGGAGATTTGTAGATCCACACAGATTCCAGAACTTTCCATCACAGAAATGTGGGTAAAATGTGTTTTTTTGTCAATTTTTTAGGTTTGCAAGGGATTCTGGGTAACAGACCCTGGTGGGAGGCACTCAAGTCACCCCATCTTGGATTCCCCTGGGTGTCTAGTTTTCAAAAATATATAGGTTTGCTAGGTTTCCCTAGGTGCCGGCAGAGCTAGGGTTCAAAAACTACAGCTAGTCACTTTGCCAAAAAAGGGTCATTTTTCACTGAAAATTTGAGGTGTGACAACGTTGCGTTTTGCGCCGTTTCCTGTCACGGGCACTAGGCTGCCCCGCACAAGTGAGGTACCATTTTTCTCGTAGGACTTTGGGGAACGCGGGGTGGGTGGAAATTTGTGCATCCAAGCAGATTCCAGAACTTTCCATCACAGAAATGTGGGGACAATGTGTTTTTTTTGTCATTTTTTTAGGTTTGCAAGTGATTCTGGGTAACAAACCCTGGTGGGAGGCACTCTAGTCACCCCATCCTGGATTCCCCTGGGTGTCTAGTTTACAAAAATATATAGGTTTTCTAGATTTCCCTAGGTGCCGGCAGAGCTAGGGTTCAAAAACTACAGCTAGTCACTTTGCCAAAAAAGGGTCATTTTTCACTACAAAATTGAGGTATGACCACGTTGCGTTTTGCGCTGTTTCCTGTTGCGGGCACTAGGCCGACCCGCACAAGTGAGGTACTATTTTTCTCGTAGGACTTTGGGGAACGCGGGGTGGGTGGAAATTTGGGCATCCACGCAGATTCCATAACTTTCCATCACAGAAATGTGGGGAAAATGTGTTTTTTTGTCATGTTTTTTAGGTTTGCAAGTGATTCTGGGTAACAGACCCTGGTGGGAGGCACTCAAGTCACCCCATCCTGGATTCCCCTGGGTGTCTAGTTTTCAAAAATATATAGGTTTGCTAGGTTTCCCTAGGTGCTGGCAGAGCTAGGGTTCAAAAACTACAGCTAGGCACTTTGCCAAAAAAGGGTAATTTTTCACTGCCAAATTGAGGTGTGACCACATTGCGTTTTGCGCCGTTTCCGGTCGCGGGCACTATGCCGACCCGCACAAGTGAGGTATCATTTTTCTCGTAGGACTTTGGGGAACGAGGGGTGTGTGAAAATTTGTGGATCCACGCAGATTCCAGAACTTTCCATCACAGAAATGTGGGGAAAATGTGTTTTTTAGTCATTTTTTTACGTTTGCAAGGGATTCTGGGTAAGAGACCCTGGTGGGAGGCACTCAAGTCACCCCATCCTGGATTCCCCTGGGTGTCTAGTTTACAAAAATATATAGGTTTGCTAGGTTTCCCTAGGTGCCGGCAGAGCTAGGGTTCAAAAACTACAGCTAGTCACTTTGCCAAAAAAGGGTCATTTTTCACTGCAAAATTAAGGTGTGACCACGTTGCGTTTTGCACCGTTTCCTGTCGCGGGCACTAAGCCGACCCACACAAG
Organism: Triturus cristatus; assembly: GCF_964204655.1. Lineage (NCBI taxonomy): Eukaryota > Metazoa > Chordata > Amphibia > Caudata > Salamandridae > Triturus > Triturus cristatus. Next base: position 909,019 of record NW_028187409.1, read on the forward strand.
TGAGGTACCATTTTTCTCGTAGGACTTTGGGGAACGCGGTGTGGGTGGAGATTTGTAGATCCACACAGATTCCAGAACTTTCCATCACAGAAATGTGGGTAAAATGTGTTTTTTTGTCAATTTTTTAGGTTTGCAAGGGATTCTGGGTAACAGACCCTGGTGGGAGGCACTCTAGTCACCCCATCCTGGATTCCCCTGGGTGTCTAGTTTACAAAAATATATAGGTTTGCTAGATTTCCCTAGGTGCCGGCAGAGCTAGGGTTCAAAAACTACAGCTAGTCACTTTGCCAAAAAAGGGTCATTTTTCACTACAAAATTGAGGTATGACCACGTTGCGTTTTGCGCTGTTTCCTGTTGCGGGCACTAGGCCGACCCGCACAAGTGAGGTACTATTTTTCTCGTAGGACTTTGGGGAACGCGGGGTGGGTGGAAATTTGTGCATCCACGCAGATTCCATAACTTTCCATCACAGAAATGTGGGGAAAATGTGTTTTTTTGTCATTTTTTTAGGTTTGCAAGTGATTCTGGGTAACAGACCCTGGTGGGAGGCACTCAAGTCACCCCATCCTGGATTCCCCTGGGTGTCTAGTTTTCAAAAATATATAGGTTTGCTAGGTTTCCCTAGGTGCCGGCAGAGCTAGGGTTCAAAAACTACAGCTAGGCACTTTGCCAAAAAAGGGTAATTTTTCACTGCAAAATTGAGGTGTGACCACATTGCGTTTTGCGCCGTTTCCGGTCGCGGGCACTATGCCGACCCGCACAAGTGAGGTATCATTTTTCTCGTAGGACTTTGGGGAACGAGGGGTGTGTGAAAATTTGTGGATCCACGCAGATTCCAGAACTTTCCATCACAGAAATGTGGGGAAAATGTGTTTTTTAGTCAATTTTTTACGTTTGCAAGGGATTCTGGGTAAGAGACCCTGGTGGGAGGCACTCAAGTCACCCCATCCTGGATTCCCCTGGGTGTCTAGTTTACAAAAATATATAGGTTTGCTAGGTTTCCCTAGGTGCCAGCAGAGCTAGGGTTCAAAAACTACAGCTAGTCACTTTGCCAAAAAAGGGTCATTTTTCACTGCAAAATTGAGGTGTGACCACGTTGCGTTTTGCGCTGTTTCCTGTCGCGGGCACTAGGCCGACCTGCACAAGTAAGGTACTATTTTTCTCGTAGGTCTTTGGGGAACGCGGGGTGGGTGGAAATTTGTGCATCCATGCAGATTCCATAACTTTCCATCACAGAAATGTGGGGAAAATGTGTTTTTTTTGTCAATTTTTTAGGTTTGCAAGGATTTCTGGGTAACAGATCCTGGTGGGAGGCACTCAAGTCACCCCATCCTGGATTCCCCTGGGTGTCTAGTTTTCAAAAATATATAGGTTTGCTAGGTTTCCCTAGGTGCCGGCAGAGCTAGGGTTAAAAAACTACAGCTAGTCACTTTGCCAAAAAACGGTCATTTTTCACTGCAAAATTGAGTTGTGACCACGTTGCGTTTTGAGCCGTTTCCTGTCGCGGGCACTAGGCCGACCCGCACAAGTGAGGTACCATTTTTCTCGTAGGACTTTGGGGAACGCGGGGTGGGTGGAAAATTGTGGATCCACGCAGATTCCAGAACTTTCCATCACAGAAATGTGGGGAAAATATGTTTTTTTTGTCCATTTTTTACGTTTGCAAGGAATTCTGGGTAACAGACCCTGGTGGGAGGCACTCAAGTCACCCCATCCTGGATTCCCCTGGGTGTCTAATTTTCAACAATATATAGGTTTGCTAGGTTTCCCTAGGTGCCGGCAGAGCTAGGATTAAAAAACTACAACTAGTCACTTTGCGAAAAAAGGGTCATTTTTCACTGCAAAATTGAGGTGTGACCACGTTGCGTTTTGCACCGTTTCCTGTCGCGGGCACTAAGCCGACCCACACAAGTGAGGTACCATTTTTCTCGTAGGACTTTGGGGAACGCGGTGTGGGTGGAGATTTGTAGATCCACACAGATTCCAGAACTTTCCATCACAGAAATGTGGGTAAAATGTGTTTTTTTGTCAATTTTTTAGGTTTGCAAGGGATTCTGGGTAACAGACCCTGGTGGGAGGCACTCTAGTCACCCCATCCTGGATTCCCCTGGGTGTCTAGTTTACAAAAATATATAGGTTTGCTAGATTTCCCTAGGTGCCGGCAGAGCTAGGGTTCAAAAACTACAGCTAGTCACTTTGCCAAAAAAGGGTCATTTTTCCCTACAAAATTGAGGTATGACCACGTTGCGTTTTGCGCTGTTTCCTGTTGCGGGCACTAGGCCGACCCGCACAAGTGAGGTACTATTTTTCTCGTAGGACTTTGGGGAACGCGGGGTGGGTGGAAATTTGTGCATCCACGCAGATTCCATAACTTTCCATCACAGAAATGTGGGGAAAATGTGTTTTTTTGTCATTTTTTTAGGTTTGCAAGTGATTCTGGGTAACAGACCCTGGTGGGAGGCACTCAAGTCACCCCATCCTGGATTCCCCTGGGTGTCTAGTTTTCAAAAATTTATAGGTTTGCTAGGTTTCCCTAGGTGCCGGCAGAGCTAGGGTTCAAAAACTACAGCTAGGCACTTTGCCAAAAAAGGGTAATTTTTCACTGCAAAATTGAGGTGTGACCACATTGCGTTTTGCGCCGTTTCCGGTCGCAGGCACTATGCCGACCCGCACAAGTGAGGTATCATTTTTCTCGTAGGACTTTGGGGAACGAGGGGTGTGTGAAAATTTGTGGATCCACGCAGATTCCAGAACTTTCCATCACAGAAATGTGGGGAAAATGTGTTTTTTAGTCAATTTTTTACGTTTGCAAGGGATTCTGGGTAAGAGACCCTGGTGGGAGGCACTCAAGTCACCCCATCCTGGATTCCCCTGGGTGTCTAGTTTACAAAAATATATAGGTTTGCTAGGTTTCCCTAGGTGCCAGCAGAGCTAGGGTTCAAAAACTACAGCTAGTCACTTTGCCAAAAAAGGGTCATTTTTCACTGCAAAATTGAGGTGTGACCACGTTGCGTTTTGCGCTGTTTCCTGTCGCGGGCACTAGGCCGACCTGCACAAGTAAGGTACTATTTTTCTCGTAGGTCTTTGGGGAACGCGGGGTGGGTGGAAATTTGTGCATCCACGCAGATTCCATAACTTTCCATCACAGAAATGTGGGGAAAATGTGTTTTTTTTGTCAATTTTTTAGGTTTGCAAGGATTTCTGGGTAACAGATCTTGGTGGGAGGCACTCAAGTCACCCCATCCTGGATTCCCCTGGTGTCTAGTTTTCAAAAATATGTAGGTTTGCTAGGTTTCCCTAGGTGCCGGCAGAGCTAGGGTTAAAAAACTACAGCTAGTCACTTTGCCAAAAAACGGTCATTTTTCACTGCAAAATTGAGTTGTGACCACGTTGCGTTTTGTGCCGTTTCCTGTCGCGGGCACTAGGCCGACCCGCACAAGTAAGGTACTATTTTTCTCGTAGGTCTTTGGGGAACGCAGGGTGGGTGGAAATTTGTGCATCCACGCAGATTCAAGAACTTTCCATCACAGAAATGTGGGGAAAATGTGTTTTTTTTGTCAATTTTTTAGGTTTGCAAGTGATTCTGGGTAACAGACCCTGGTGGGAGGCACTCAAGTCACCTCATACTGGATTCCCCTGCGTGTCTAGTTTTAAAAAATATATAGGTTTGCTAGGTTTCCCTAGGTGCCGGCAGAGCTAGGGTTCAAAAACTACAGCTAGGCACTTTGCCAAAAAAGGGTAATTTTTCACTGCAAAATTGAGGTGTGACCACATTGCATTTTGCGGCGTTTCCTGTCGCGGGCACTTGGCCGACCCGCACAAGTGAGGTACCAGTTTTCTCGTAGGACTTTGGGGAACGCGGGCTGGGTGGAAATTTGTGGATTCACGCAGATTCAAGAACTTTCCATCACAGAAATGTGGGGAAAATGTGTTTTTTTTGTCAATTTTTTAGGTTTGCAAGGGATTCTGGGTAACAGACCCTGGTGGGAGGCACTCAACTCACCACATCCTGGATTCCCCTGGGTGTCTAGTTTTCAAAAATATATAGGTTTGCTAGGTTTCCCTAGGTGCCGGCAGAGCTAGGGTTCAAAAACTACAGCTAGTCACTTTTCCAAAAAAGGGTAATTTTTCACTGCAAAATTGAGGTGTGACCACGTTGCATTTTGCGCCGTTTCCTGTTGCGGGCACTAGGCCGCCCAGCACAAGTGAGGTACCATTTTTCTCATAGGACTTTGGGGAACGCGGGGTGGGTGGAAATTTGTGCATCCACGCAGATTCCAGAACTTTCCATCACAGAAATGTGGGGAAAATGTGTTTTTTTTGTCAATTCTTTAGGTTTGCAAGCGATTTTGGGTAACAGACCCTGGTGGGAGGCACTCAAGTCACCCCATCCTGGATTCCCCTGGGTGTCTAGTTTTCAAAAATATATAGGTTTGGTAAGTTTCTCTAGGTGCCGGCAGAGCTAGATTTCAAAAACTACAGCTAGGCACTTTGCCAAAAAAGTGTCATTTTTCACTGCAAAATTGAGGTGTGACCATGTTGAGTTTCGTGCCGTTTCCTGTCGCGGGCACTAGGCCGACCTGCACAAGTAAGGTACAATTTTTCTCGTAGGTCTTTGGGGAACGCGGGGTGGGTGGAAATTTGTGCATCCACGCAGATTCCAAAACTTTCCATCACAGAAATGTGGGGAAAATATGTTTTTTTTGTCAATTTTTTAGGTTTGCAAGGATTTCTGGGTAACAGATCCTGGTGGGAGGCACTCAAGTCACCCCCATCCTGGATTCCCCTGGGTGTCTAGTTTTCAAAAATATATAGGTTTGCTAGGTTTCCCTAGGTGCCGGCAGAGCTAGGGTTAAAAAACTACAGCTAGTCACTTTGCCAAAAAACTGTCATTTTTCACTGCAAAATTGAGTTGTGACCACGTTGCGTTTTGAGCCGTTTCCTGTCGCGGGCACTAGGTCGACCCGCACAAGTGAGGTACCATTTTTCTCGTAGGACTTTGGGGAACGCGGGGTGGGTGGAAATTTGTGGATCCACGCAGATTCCAGAACTTTCCATCACAGAAATGTGGGGAAAATATGTTTTTTTTGTCCATTTTTTACGTTTGCAAGGAATTCTGGGTAACAGACCCTGGTGGGAGGCACTCAAGTCACCCCATCCTGGATTCCCCTGGGTGTCTAGTTTTCAAAAATATATAGGTTTGCTAGGTTTCCCTAGGTGCCGGCAGAGCTAGGGTTAAAAAACTACAGCTAGTCACTTTGCCAAAAATCGGTCATTTTTCACTGCAAAATTGAGTTGTGACCACGTTGCGTTTTGCGCCGTTTCCTGTCGCGGGCACTACGCCGACCCGCACAAGTTAGGTACCATTTTTCTCGTAGGACTTTGGGGAACGCGGGGTGGGTGAAAATATGTGGATCCACGCAGATTCCAGAACTTTCCATCACAGAAATGTGGGGAAAATTTGATTTTGTTTGGCAATTTTTTAGGTTTGCAAGGAATTCTGGGTAACAGACCCTGGTGGGAGGCACTCAAGTCACCCCATCCTGGATTCCCCTGGGTGTCTAATTTTTAACAATATATAGGTTTGCTAGGTTTCCCTAGGTGCCGGCAGAGCTAGGATTAAAAAACTACAGCTAGTCACTTTGCGAAAAAAGGGTCATTTTTCACTGCAAAATTGAAGTGTGACCACGTTGCGTTTTGCACCGTTTCCTGTCGCGGGCACTAAGCCGACCCGCACAAGTGAGGTACCATTTTTCTCGTAGGACTTTGGGGAACGCGGTGTGGGTGGAGATTTGTAGATCCACACAGATTCCAGAACTTTCCATCACAGAAATGTGGGTAAGAAGTGTTTTTTTGTCAATTTTTTAGGTTTGCAAGGGATTCTGGGTAACAGACCCTGGTGGGAGGCACTCAAGTCACCCCATCCTGGATTCCCCTGGGTGTCTAGTTTTCAAAAATATATAGGTTTGCTAGGTTTCCCTAGGTGCCGGCAGAGCTAGGGTTCAAAAACTACAGCTAGTCACTTTGCCAAAAAAGGGTCATTTTTCACTGAAAAATTGAGGTGTGACAACGTTGCGTTTTGCGCCGTTTCCTGTCACGGGCACTAGGCTGCCCCGCACAAGTTAGGTACCATTTTTCTCGTAGGACTTTGGGGAACACGGGGTGTGTGGAAATTTGTGCATCCAAGCAGATTCCAGAACTTTCCATCACAGAAATGTGGGGACAATGTGTTTTTTTTGTCATTTTTTTAGGTTTGCAAGTGATTCTGGGTAACAGACCCTGGTGGGAGGCACTCTAGTCACCCCATCCTGGATTCCCCTGGGTGTCTAGTTTACAAAAATATATAGGTTTGCTAGGTTTCCCTAGGTGCCGGCAGAGCTAGGGTTAAAAAACTACAGCTAGTCACTTTGCCAAAAAACGGTCATTTTTCACTGCAAAATTGAGTTGTGACCACGTTGCGTTTTGTGCCGTTTCCTGTCGCGGGCACTAGGCCGACCCGCACAAGTAAGGTACTATTTTTCTCGTAGGTCTTTGGGGAACGCGGAGTGGGTGGAAATTTGTGCATCCACGCAGATTCCAGAACTTTCCATCACAGAAATGTGGGGAAAATGTGTTTTTTTTGTCAATTTTTTAGGTTTGCAAGGGATTCTGGGTAACAGACCCTGGTGGGAGGCACTCAACTCACCACATCCTGGATTCCCCTGGGTGTCTAGTTTTCAAAAATATATAGGTTTGCTAGGTTTCCCTAGGTGCCGGCAGAGCTAGGGTTCAAAAACTACAGCTAGTCACTTTTCCAAAAAAGGGTAATTTTTCACTGCAAAATTAAGGTGTGACCACGTTGCGTTTTGCGCCGTTTCCTGTTGCGGGCACTAGGCCGCCCAGCACAAGTGAGGTACCATTTTTCTCATAGGACTTTGGGGAATGCGGGGTGGGTGGAAATTTGTGCATCCACGCAGATTCCAGAACTTTCCATCACAGAAATGTGGGGAAAATGTGTTTTTTTTGTCAATTCTTTAGGTTTGCAAGCGATTTTGGGTAACAGACCCTGGTGGGAGGCACTCAAGTCACCCCATCCTGGATTCCCCTGGGTGTCTAGTTTTCAAAAATATATAGGTTTGGTAAGTTTCTCTAGGTGCCGGCAGAGCTAGATTTCAAAAACTACAGCTAGGCACTTTGCCAAAAAAGTGTCATTTTTCACTGCAAAATTGAGGTGTGACCATGTTGAGTTTCGCGCCGTTTCCTGTCGCGGGCTCTCGGCGACCGGCACAAGTGAGGTACCATTTTTCTCGTAGGACTTTGGGGAACGCGGGGTGGGTGGAAATTTGTGGATCCACGCAGATTCCAAAACTTTCCATCACAGAAATGTGGGGAAAATGTGTTTTTTTTGTCATTTTTTTAGGTTTGCAAGTGATTCTGGGTAACAGACCCTGGTGGGAGGCACTCAAGTCACCCCATCCTGGATTCCCCTGGGTGTCTAGTTTTCAAAAATATATAGGTTTGCTAGGTTTCCCTAGGTGCCGGCAGAGCTAAGGTTAAAAAACTACAGCTAGTCACTTTGCCAAAAAAGGGTAATATTTCACTGCAAAATTGAGGTGTGAACACATTGCATTTTGCGCCGTTTTCTGTCACGGGCACTAGGCCGACCCGCACAAGTGAGGTACCATTTTTCTCGTAGGACTTTGGGGAACGCGGTGTGGGTGGAAATTTGTGGATACACGCATATTCCAGAATTTTCCATCACAGAAATGTGGTGAAAATGTGTCTTTTTTGTCATTTTTTTAGGTTTGCAAGTGATTCTGGGTAACAGACCCTGGTGGGAGGCACTCAAGTCACCCCATCCTGGATTCCCCTGGGTGTCTAGTTTTCAAAAATATATAGGTTTGCTAGGTTTCCCTAGGTGCCGGCAGAGCTAGGGTTCAAAAACTACAGCTAGGCACTTTGCCAAAAAAGGGTAATTTTTCACTGCAAAATAGAGGTGTGACCACATTGCGTTTTGCGCCGTTTCCGGTCGCGGGCACTATGCCGACCCGCACAAGTGAGGTACCATTTTTGTCGTAGGACTTTGGGGAACGAGGGGTGGGTGAAAATTTGTGGATCCACGCAGATTCCAGAACTTTTCATCACAGAAATGTGGGAAAAATGTGTTTTTTTGGTCAATTTTTTACGTTTGCAAGGGATTCTGGGTAACAGACCCTGGTGGGAGGCACTCAAGTCACCCCATCCTGGATTCCCCTCGGTGTCTAGTTTACAAAAATATATAGGTTTGCTAGGTTTCCCTAGGTGCCGGCAGAGCTAGGGTTCAAAAACTACAGCTAGTCACTTTGCCAAAAAAGGGTCATTTTTCACTGCAAAATTGAGGTGTGACCACGTTGCGTTTTGCGCTGTTTCCTGTCGCGGGCACTAGGCCGACCCGCACAAGTAAGGTACAATTTTTCTCGTAGGTCTTTGGGGAACGCGGGGTGGGTGGAAATTTGTGCATCCACGCAGATTCCATAACTTTCCATCACAGAAATGTGGGGAAAATGTGGTTTTTTTGTCAATTTTTTAGGTTTGCAAGGAATTCTGGGTAACAGACCCTGGTGGGAGGCACTCAAGTCACCCCATCCTGGATTCCCCTGGGTGTCTAGTTTTCAAAAATATTTAGGTTTGCTAGGTTTCCCTAGGTGCCGGCAGAGCTAGGGTTAAAAAACTACAGCTAGTCACTTTGCCAAAAAACTGTCATTTTTCACTGCAAAATTGAGTTGTGACCACGTTGCGTTTTGCGCCGTTTCCTGTCGCGGGCACTAGGCCGACCCGCACAAGTGAGGTACCATTTTTCTCGTAGGACTTTGGGGAATGCGGGGTGGGTGAAAATATGTGGATCCACGCAGATTCCAGAACTTTCCATCACAGAAATGTGGGGAAAATTTGTTTTTTTGGCAATTTTTTAGGTTTGCAAGGAATTCTGGGTAACAGACCCTGGTGGGAGGCACTCAAGTCACACCATCCTGGATTCCCCTGGGTGTCTAATTTTCAACAATATATAGGTTTGCTAGGTTTCCCTAGGTGCCGGCAGAGCTAGGATTAAAAAACTACAGTTAGTCACTTTGCGAAAAAAGGGTCATTTTTCACTGCAAAATTGAGGTGTGACCACGTTGCGTTTTGCGCCGTTTCCTGTCGCGGGCACTAAGCCGACCCGCACAAGTGAGGTACCATTTTTCTCGTAGGACTTTGGGGAACGCGGGGTGGGTGGAGATTTGTAGATCCACACAGATTCCAGAACTTTCCATCACAGAAATGTGGGGACAATGTGTTTTTTTTGTCATTTTTTTAGGTTTGCAAGTGATTCTGGGTAACAGACCCTGGTGAAAGGCACTCTAGTCACCCCATCCTGGATTCCCCTGGGTGTCTAGTTTACAAAAATATATAGGTTTGCTAGATTTCCCTAGGTGCCGGCAGAGCTAGGGTTCAAAAACTACAGCTAGTCACTTTGCCAAAAAAGGGTCATTTTTCACTACAAAATTGAGGTATGACCACGTTGCGTTTTGCGCTGTTTCCTGTCGCGGGCACTAGGCCGACCCGCACAAGTGAGGTACTATTTTTCTCGTACGACTTTGGGGAACGCGGGGTGGGTGGAAATTTGTGCATCCACGCAGATTCCATAACTTTCCATCACAGAAATGTGGGCAAAATGTATTTTTTTTGTCATTTTTTTAGGTTTGCAAGTGATTCTGGGTAACAGACCCTGGTGGGAGGCACTCAAGTCACCCCATCCTGGATTCCCCTGGGTGTCTAGTTTTCAAAAATATATAGGTTTGCTAGGTTTCCCTAGGTGCCGGCAGAGCTAGGGTTCAAAAACTACAGCTAGGCACTTTGCCAAAAAAGGGTAATTTTTCACTGCAAAATTGAGGTAAGACCACATAGCGTTTTGCGCCGTTTCCGGTCGTGGGCACTATGCCGACCCGCACAAGTGAGGTACCATTTTTCTCGTAGGACTTTGGGGATCGAGGGGTGGGTTAAAATTTGTGGATCCACGCAGATTCCAGAACTTTCCATCACAGAAATGTGGGAATAATGTGGTTTTTTTGTCAATTCTTTAGGTTTGCAAGCGATTTTGGGTAACAGACCCTGGTGGGAGGCACTCAAGTCACCCCATCCTGGATTCCCCTGGGTGTCTAGCTTTCAAAAATATATAGGTTTGGTAAGTTTCTCTAGGTGCCGGCAGAGCTAGATTTCAAAAACTACAGCTAGGCACTTTGCCAAAAAAGTGTCATTTTTCACTGCAAAATTGAGGTGTGACCATGTTGAGTTTCGCGCCGTTTCCTGTCGCGGGCTCTAGGCGACCGGCACAAGTGAGGTACCATTTTTCACGTAGGACTTTGGGGAACGCGGGGTGGGTGAAAATTTGTGGATCCACGCAGATTCCAGAACTTTCCATCACAGAAATGTGGGGAAAATGTGTTTTTTTGGTCAATTTTTTACGTTTGCAAGGGATTCTGGGTAAGAGACCCTGGTGGGAGGCACTCAAGTCACCCCATCCTGGATTCCCCTGGGTGTCTAGTTTACAAAAATATATAGGTGTGCTAGGTTTCCCTAGGTGCCGGCAGATCTAGGGTTCAAAAACTACAGCTAGTCACTTTGCCAAAAAAGGGTCATTTTTCACTGCAAAAATGAGGTGTGACCATGTTGCGTTTTGCGTTGTTTTCTGTCGCGGGCACTAGGCCGACCCGCACAAGTAAGGTACTATTTTTCTTGTAGGTCTTTGGGGAACGCGGGGTGGGTGGAAATTTGTGCATCCACGCAGATTCCATAACTTTCCATCACAGAAATGTGGGGAAAATGTGTTTTTTTGTCAATTTTTTAGGTTTGCAAGGGAATTTGGGTAACAGAACCTGGTGGGAGGCACTCAAGTCACCCCATCCTGGATTCCCCTGTGTGTCTACTTTTCAAAAATATATAGGTTTGCTAGGTTTCCCTAGGTGCCGGCAGAGCTAGGGTTCAAAAACTACAGCTAGGCACTTTGCCAAAAAAGGGTAATTTTTCACTGCAAAATAGAGCTGTGACCACATTGCGTTTTGCGCCGTTTCCGGTCGCGGGCACTATGCCGACCCGCACAAGTGAGGTACCATTTTTGTCGTAGGACTTTGGGGAACGAGGGGTGGGTGGAAATTTGTGCATCCACGCAGATTCCATAACTTTCCATCACAGAAATGTGGGGAAAATGTATTTTTTTTGTCCATTTTTTAGGTTTGCAAGGGATTATGGGTAACAGACCCTGGTGGGAGGCACTCAAGTCACCCCATCCTGGATTCCCCTGGGTACCTAGTTTTCAAAAATATATAGGTTTGCTAGGTTTCCCTAGGTGTCGGCAGAGCTAAGGTTAAAAAACTACAGCTAGTCACTTTGCCAAAAAAGGGTAATTTTTCACTGCAAAATTGAGGTGTGAACACATTGCATTTTGCGCCGTTTTCTGTCACGGGCACTAGGCCGACCCGCACAAGTTAGGTACCATTTTTCTCGTAGGACTTTGGGGAACGCGGTGTGGGTGGAAATTTGTGGATACACGCATATTCCAGAATTTTCCATCACAGAAATGTGGGGAAAATTTGTTTTTTTTGTCATTTTTTTAGGTTTGCAAGTGATTCTGGGTAACAGACCCTGGTGGGAGGCACTCAAGTCACCCCATCCTGGATTCCCCTGGGTGTCTAGTTTTCAAAAATATATAGGTTTGCTAGGTTTCCCTAGGTGCCGGCAGAGCTAGGGTTAAAAAACTACAGCTAGGCACTTTGCCAAAAAAGGGTAATTTTTCACTGCAAAATTGAGGTGTGACCACATTGCGTTTTGCGCCGTTTCCGGTCGTGGGCACTATGCCGACCCGCACAAGTGAGGTACCATTTTTCTCGTAGGACTTTGGGGATCGAGGGGTGGGTGGAGATTTGTAGATCCACACAGATTCCAGAACTTTCCATCACAGAAATGTGGGTAAAATGTGTTTTTTTGTCAATTGTTTAGGTTTGCAAGGGATTCTGGGTAACAGACCCTGGTGGGAGGCACTCAAGTCACCCCATCCTGGATTCCCCTGGGTGTCTAGTTTTCAAAAATATATAGGTTTGCTAGGTTTCCCTTGGTGCCGGCAGAGCTAGGGTCCAAAAACTACAGCTAGGCACTTTGCCAAAAAAGGGTAATTTTTCACTGCAAAATTGAGGTGTGACCACATTGCGTTTTGCGCCGTTTCCGGTCGTGGGCACTATGCCGACCCGCACAAGTGAGGTACCATTTTTCTCGTAGGACTTTGGGGATCGAGGGGTGGGTGAAAATTTGTGGATCCACGCAGATTCCAGAACTTTCCATCACAGAAATGTGGGAATAATGTGGTTTTTTTGTCAATTCTTTAGGTTTGCAAGCGATTTTGGGTAACAGACCCTGGTGGGAGGCACTCAAGTCACCCCATCCTGGATTCCCCTGGGTGTCTAGTTTTCAAAAATATATAGGTTTGGTAAGTTTCTCTAGGTGCCGGCAGAGCTAGATTTCAAAAACTACAGCTAGGCACTTTGCCAAAAAAGTGTCATTTTTCACTGCAAAATTGAGGTGTGACCATGTTGAGTTTCGCGCCGTTTCCTGTCGCGGGCTCTAGGCGACCGGCACAAGTGAGGTACCATTTTTCACGTAGGACTTTGGGGAACGCGGGGTGGGTGAAAATTTGTGGATCCACGCAGATTCCAAAACTTTCCATCACAGAAATGTGGGGAAAATGTGTTTTTTTTGTCCATTTTTTAGGTTTGCAAGGGATTCTGGGTAACAGACCCTGGTGGGAGGCACTCAACTCACCACATCCTGGATTCCCCTAGGTATCTAGTTTTCAAAAATATATAGGTGTGCTAGGTTTCCCTAGGTGCCGGCAGAGCTAAGGTTAAAAAACTACAGCTAGTCACTTTGCCAAAAAAGGGTAATTTTTCACTGCAAAATTGAGGTGTGAACACATTGCATTTTGCGCCGTTTCCGGTCGCGGGCACTATGCCGAACCGCACAAGTGAGGTACCATTTTTGTCGTAGGACTTTGGGGAACGAGGGGTGGGTGAAAATTTGTGGATCCACGCAGATTCCAGAACTTTCCATCACAGAAATGTGGGAAAAATGTGTTTTTTTGGTCAATTTTTTACGTTTGCAAGGGATTCTGGGTAAGAGACCCTGGTGGGAGGCACTCAAGTCACCCCATCCTGGATTCCCCTGGGTGTCTAGTTTACAAAAATATATAGGTTTGCTAGGTTTCCCTAGGTGCCGGCAGAGCTAGGGTTCAAAAACTACAGCTAGGCACTTTGCCAAAAAACTGTCATTTTTCACTGCAAAATTGAGTTGTGACCACGTTGCGTTTTGCGCCGTTTCCTGTCGCGGGCACTAGGCCGACCCGCACAAGTGAGGTACCATTTTTCTCGTAGGACTTTGGGGAACGCGGGGTGGGTGAAAATATGTGGATCCACGCAGATTCCAGAACTTTCCATCACAGAAATGTGGGTAAAATGTGTTTTTTTGTCAATTTTTTAGGTTTGCAAGGGATTCTGGGTAACAGACCCTAGTGGGAGGCACTCAAGTCACCCCATCCTGGATTCCCCGGGGTGTCTAGTTTTCAAAAATATATAGGTTTGCTAGGTTTCCCAAGGTGCCGGCAGAGCTAGGGTTAAAAAACTACAGCTAGTCACTTTGCCAAAAAAGGGTCATTTTTCACTGAAAAATTGAGGTGTGACAACGTTGCGTTTTGCGCCGTTTCCTGTCACGGGCACTAGGCTGCCCCGCACAAGTGAGGTACCATTTTTCTCGTAGGACTTTGGGGGACGCGGGGTGGGTGGAAATTTGTGCATTCAAGCAGATTCCAGAACTTTCCATCACAGAAATGTGGGGACAATGTGTTTTTTTCGTCATTTTTTTAGGTTTGCAAGTGATTCTCGGTAACAGACCCTGGTGGGAGGCACTCTAGTCACCCCATCCTGGATTCCCCTGGGTGTCTAGTTTACAAAAATATATAGGTTTGCTAGATTTCCCTAGGTGCCGGCAGAGCTAGGGTTCAAAAACTACAGCTAGTCACTTTGCCAAAAAAGGGTCATTTTTCACTACAAAATTGAGGTATGACCACGTTGCGTTTTGCGCCGTTTCCTGTCGCGGGCACTAAGCCGACCCGCACAAGTGAGGTACCATTTTTCTCGTAGGACTTTGGGGAACGCGGGGTGGGTGGAGATTTGTAGATCCACACAGATTCCAGAACTTTCCATCACAGAAATGTGGGGACAATGTGTTTTTTTTGTCATTTTTTTAGGTTTGCAAGTGATTCTGGGTAACAGACCCTGGTGAAAGGCACTCTAGTCACCCCATCCTGGATTCCCCTGGGTGTCTAGTTTACAAAAATATATAGGTTTGCTAGATTTCCCTAGGTGCCGGCAGAGCTAGGGTTCAAAAACTACAGCTAGTCACTTTACCAAAAAAGGGTCATTTTTCACTACAAAATTGAGGTATGACCACGTTGCGTTTTGCGCTGTTTCCTGTCGCGGGCACTAGGCCGACCCGCACAAGTGAGGTACTATTTTTCTCGTAGGACTTTGGGGAACGCGGGGTGGGTGGAAATTTGTGCATCCACGCAGATTCCATAACTTTCCATCACAGAAATGTGGGGAAAATGTATTTTTTTTGTCCATTTTTTAGGTTTGCAAGGGATTCTGGGTAACAGACCCTGGTGGGAGGCACTCAAGTCACCCCATCCTGGATTCCCCTGGGTACCTAGTTTTCAAAAATATATAGGTTTGCTAGGTTTCCCTAGGTGTCGGCAGAGCTAAGGTTAAAAAACTACAGCTAGTCACTTTGCCAAAAAAGGGTAATTTTTCACTGCAAAATTGAGGTGTGACCACGTTGCGTTTTGCGCCGTTTCCTGTCGCGGGCACTAGGCCGACCCGCACAAGTGAGGTACCATTTTTCTCGTAGGACTTTGGGGAACGCGGGGTGGGTGAAAATATGTGGATCCACGCAGATTCCAGAACTTTCCATCACAGAAATGTGGGGAAAATTTGTTTTTTTGGCAATTTTTTAGGTTTGCAAGGAATTCTGGGTAACAGACCCTGGTGGGAGGCACTCAAGTCACACCATCCTGGATTCCCCTGGGTGTCTAATTTTCAACAATATATAGGTTTGCTAGGTTTCCCTAGGTGCCGGCAGAGCTAGGATTAAAAAACTACAGTTAGTCACTTTGCGAAAAAAGGGTCATTTTTCACTGCAAAATTGAGGTGTGACCACGTTGCGTTTTGCGCCGTTTCCTGTCGCGGGCACTAAGCCGACCCGCACAAGTGAGGTACCATTTTTCTCGTAGGACTTTGGGGAACGCGGGGTGGGTGGAGATTTGTAGATCCACACAGATTCCAGAACTTTCCATCACAGAAATGTGGGGACAATGTGTTTTTTTTGTCATTTTTTTAGGTTTGCAAGTGATTCTGGGTAACAGACCCTGGTGAAAGGCACTCTAGTCACCCCATCCTGGATTCCCCTGGGTGTCTAGTTTACAAAAATATATAGGTTTGCTAGATTTCCCTAGGTGCCGGCAGAGCTAGGGTTCAAAAACTACAGCTAGTCACTTTACCAAAAAAGGGTCATTTTTCACTACAAAATTGAGGTATGACCACGTTGCGTTTTGCGCTGTTTCCTGTCGCGGGCACTAGGCCGACCCGCACAAGTGAGGTACTATTTTTCTCGTAGGACTTTGGGGAACGCGGGGTGGGTGGAAATTTGTGCATCCACGCAGATTCCATAACTTTCCATCACAGAAATGTGGGGAAAATGTATTTTTTTTGTCCATTTTTTAGGTTTGCAAGGGATTCTGGGTAACAGACCCTGGTGGGAGGCACTCAAGTCACCCCATCCTGGATTCCCCTGGGTACCTAGTTTTCAAAAATATATAGGTTTGCTAGGTTTCCCTAGGTGTCGGCAGAGCTAAGGTTAAAAAACTACAGCTAGTCACTTTGCCAAAAAAGGGTAATTTTTCACTGCAAAATTGAGGTGTGAACACATTGCATTTTGCGCCGTTTTCTGTCACGGGCA
Organism: Triturus cristatus; assembly: GCF_964204655.1. NCBI lineage: Eukaryota > Metazoa > Chordata > Amphibia > Caudata > Salamandridae > Triturus > Triturus cristatus. The sequence continues at coordinate 925,072 of NW_028187409.1, forward strand.
CTAGGCCGACCCGCACAAGTTAGGTACCATTTTTCTCGTAGGACTTTGGGGAACGCGGTGTGGGTGGAAATTTGTGGATACACGCATATTCCAGAATTTTCCATCACAGAAATGTGGGGAAAATTTGTTTTTTTTGTCATTTTTTTAGGTTTGCAAGTGATTCTGGGTAACAGACCCTGGTGGGAGGCACTCAAGTCACCCCATCCTGGATTCCCCTGGGTGTCTAGTTTACAAAAATATATAGGTTTGCTAGGTTTCCCTAGGTGCCGGCAGAGCTAGGGTTCAAAAACTACAGCTAGTCACTTTGCCAAAAAAGGGTCATTTTTCACTGCAAAATTGAGGTGTGACCTCATTGCGTTTTGCGCTGTTTCCTGTCGCGGGCACTAGGCCGACCCGCACAAGTAAGGTACAATTTTTCTCGTAGGTCTTTGGGGAACGCGGGGTGGGTGGAAATTTGTGCATCCACGCAGATTCCATAACTTTCCATCACAGAAATGTGGGGAAAATGTGGTTTTTTTTTCAATTCTTTAGGTTTGCAAGCGATTTTGGGTAACAGACCCTGGTGGGAGGCACTCAAGTCACCCCATCCTGGATTCCCCTGGGTGTCTAGTTTTCAAAAATATATAGGTTTGCTAGGTTTCCCTAGGTGCCGGCAGAGCTAGGGTTCAAAAACTACAGCTAGGCACTTTGCCAAAAAAGTGTCATTTTTCACTGCAAAATTGAGGTGTGACCATGTTGAGTTTTGCGCCGTTTCCTGTCGCGGGCTCTACGCGACCGGCACAAGTGAGGTACCATTTTTCTCGTAGGACTTTGGGGAACGCGGGGTGGGTGGAAATTTGTGGATCCACGCAGATTCCAAAACTTTCCATCACAGAAATGTGGGGAAAATGTGTTTTTTTTGTCCATTTTTTAGGTTTGCAAGGGATTCTGGGTAACAGACCCTGGTGGGAGGCACTCAAGTCACCCCATCCTGGATTCCCCGGGGTGTCTAGTTTTCAAAAATATATAGGTTTGCTAGGTTTTCTGTGAGAAGTTGGCCTGGTATATGATGCTCACTAGTTAAAGTGATCACCTTGTACCATGCCAAGCAACCCTTATGGTGTGGTTGTAAGTCAACCTTTTCGGACTAGCTGCCCTAGTGGTAGCGTAGGCTAAGCAGTCTTTGAGGCTAAACTCGTGAAGCATGTTAAGCCAGCTGTTTTACCAAATGCAACCCCCTTTTATACCAATGAAAGGACACCACACAGATATATATTCAAAATATATATGTATTTATTTCTCAAAGTAACCCCTAGTCTCTTTATGAGCACAGGAGCACAAATCGTCAAACAAGATTATCACAGAATACACAGAAGTTGCACGTTATATGGATAGGCCCTGGTGGCCACTCAAACCATATACTAAAATAGTGGTATAAGTACCACGAACAGAAAAGGGAAAAGGCCTAGGGCCTCTAGAATCGCTGGGCCTACAAGGAGCTAACGTCAGTTAGTGACCAGGAGGTCCACGGGTGGCGTGTGCAGAGCAAATAGTCACACGCGTGCTCCCATAGGTTTCAATGGGTGCGTAAAAAGTACAAAGTTACTGCAAAGGAGATCTTCCGGGTTGACTAGGAACTTAAGATTTGGAACACAGGCACTAGAGATGTATTACTACACATGGGCACCAGAGTACCAGCTTTACCTCACCCACAGGAAGCGGGTGCATAGGCCTCAAAGTGCGTCGGGTTTCTTCTATCTGTTCCGTGGAGCTTGAAGGCAAAGATGCTGCAGGCGGTCGGTCCGGGAGAGATGCAGTGGATCCAAGAGTGGATCGGAGATGTTGAAGACCTGTAAGCAGAGGGGACAGTGTTCACAGTCACTAGCCAGTGACCAGCGTGGCACCAGGTGGGTACCAGGCGATGTCGGGTGCAAACAGGTGATGAGGGGTAGCTTGTCTCCGCAGCCACGTGGTCCCTGAAGGTCGACGACGTCCAGGAGTCGGCTCACGAGCTGTCCCACGCAGGCTCTCGCTGTCGGCGGTGTCGGCGACTTGATCGAAGCAAACAAGCCTTGGCAAAAGCAATTGCAGGAGGATTCGGAAATCAGCTGTTGGTTCTGACCAGCAAGGTCAGAGGGATTGCTCCTTTGGAGGGGAGCAAGGGCCAGTCTGGAGCAACCAGACCAGTGGTGTTTGTCGTAGATTTCGTCGCCAAGATGGCCACTAGCCAGCGGGCCAGCAACCGGTTAGGCGCGTCGAGTGGCAAAATGCAGAAGGGCCCCACGCAGATCGTGGAGATGCTGGAGGGCTCACCTTTGGTGCAGATGCTGCTCGAGGGTTGGGCTTCTCAGGACCCAAAGCACAACTTGGAGGGATCCTCGGTTGTTGCACTTGTCAGCTTGTCGTAGTCATTCCAAGATGGCTGGCTCCACGTGTCTCGGTGCCTCCACGGGTCTCTTCTTCTCAGGGACTGTGGATCGGGCGGTGAGAGGTCTGGAGGTCCAGGTCTTGTCAGTCTCTGGGCTCGGGCTCCGGCGGGAGGCGGCGGCAAAGCAGACGTTGATGCGCTGGATGGTGCTTGCGTTAGCAAGGTGGTCACTCCCTGACCACAGGGGAGATTTTCTTCAGTCTTCTGTGCAGCAGAATGTCGAAGTTCCCGTCTTCTTCTTAGTTTCAAGTTGATTCCAGGAGGTCTGAAGTCTTAGGACACAGCTCCTACCTTTAAGCGGATTCTAGGGGCCGGACTACCTGCTAGGTCCCTCCCTAAGGGTGGGACCAGGAAGGGGGGTGGTTACACCCCCAATCCTTTGTCCAGCTCGCCCCAGGCCCGGGACTGGTGTGCCCCAGGACCGGTTTGAACTGGCATATGCACCGAGGCTCCTTGTGAGCCACAGGCATGTCTGGTTTCTTTCAAGCCATACCTGACCAATACACAAAATCCTGTCTGGGGTGGTGCATGCACCTCCCCTGGCAGGAAACCCTTTGTCCACACCTCCCAAGCTGGAAGGACTCCCAGCAGCAGGAGGGCAGACTTGTGTCTGTGGTGGCAGCATCCATTTTGTGGAGCTGAGGCTATGTCTGATTTTACCCGGGTTTCAGGCACTGTACATGTCGTGTCCCTCTAGAAGGGTGGAATGCTAACCCCGTCGCCAGAATTGGCGAGGGGTTAGTATTCCAATTCGTATGACACCTTACTCGACATGTTTTGATAAAGCCAAACCAAAGATAGCATTTAACCGCGAGGTTCATAATGCACTTAAGAGTATATGGTATGACGATATCTGGAAACAGTAGAAGGAAGTTGTTCCGACCACTGCAGACAGGCTCAGCTCATGCCAGAGCACCATCTCACATGGAACCAAGCACTCTGCCTTCAGGATTGTTAAGGCCTGCCATAGGAGTGACTTATAGGTTACCAGGTGTCCCATTTAAGTTTAGGTATAGGTATACTACACCTAAGTAAGAGGTGATTACACCAACTTACCCCAGCTGAGTGATCAGCCAGTTGTGTCAGATTGTTAGGCCAAGCCTGGGGTGGCATAATACATGCTTCAGCCCCTGGCAGGCCTTGGATACACCAATGCCCTGGGTACCTAGTGTACACTGGTACAGGGGCTGACAGGGTGATCCAACCAATTGGGTATGTACCTAGGGTACATGGAGTCCATTTTACAGAGAGAGCAGATAGCCTGAGAGCCTGAATGGCAGGATCTCAGGCCAACTAAGTCGAAAAACCAGCTAGACACTAGGCATAAATTTGGGGGTAACCATAGTCAGATATCCACCTTCCTACACAACCCCCCCCCAAACGAAGGGAGATAAGGCTGACCTTGACCAGGTAAGCCTATATTGCCCAAGTGGCCATATAAGGAGGAACCAGCACTGGCATGGTTACCCCCTGTCTCATGGTCCACTAAGCAATCCCTCACCCTAAGGGTATCAGAGGGTCTCCACCATAGGGAATCTCTACCTGTGGTGTGTCTTGGCAAAGTAAAAGGCTGGTGTTGAGATGGAGTACTGAAGTGAGTGTCCTCAAAGTGAGGCCTCAGCTTCCTCCAATCATCCTCCACCATGGATGCCTTTCTTTCTTTAACTGAGTTGCACTGTGCTCTCAGGGTCAGCCTCTGGCTACCTAAAGCTGGAGGCTGGGTCCCTTTTGTGGGCTTACTGGAGGGACAGGTCAGGTTTGGGGCCCTAAGGTCCCATGTTTGCCTGTGCCCAACAGAATCCCCCTGGGGGAGGTCCCTAACTACCTGTAAAGGAGATCCCTCAGGAATGTTTTTACCCATCACCTGACTAGGGCTACTAGCCAGGCAATCCTCATTCTTTTGATGGGGGGGTTCTTGTGGACAGGGGCCCTCTGGGGGTCCACTGGCCTCCCTGACCTCTGCAGCCCTGGGCTGACTGAGGCAGGGTAGAGAGAGGCAGGCTACCTGCACCAGACTGGATCCCACCTTGGAAGGGGCCACTGACATCAGAGGCTCTGCCAGGCCAGGCCTGGCTACCTCTGGGGCAGTTCCTTCACAAGGGGTGAGGTCAGATCCCTGAGGAGGCTGACCTTTTCCTAATGTCTGGGGAGAGGGAGACTTTTCTTCCTCCCCACTACTCTCAGTTTGTGTGGAGTGATCCATTGTTTCAGGCTTCACTACACCTATGTCAGTCTGAGTATAGGCTGAGACCATTACAGCCTTGCCAACCTTTTCAGGGGGGCACTCAGTTTGTGTTTGAGCTGTGACTGTCACAGCTCTGCCAGTCCCTACAGGGAAGTCTGTCTGTGCCTGGGCTGTGGCTACCACTGCCCTTCCAACCTTTTCAGGGAGGAAATCTATTTGGACAGGGGTTGTGAATGGCACAACCCCCCTACCCTTTTGTGAAAGGCCTACCATTTTAGAATGGGTGTCTTGTTCAACTCCAGCCCAAGCTGAGAGTTCTAAGTCATTCCCCAGTAAGCAGTCTACAGGCAAGGTTGGGGACACTGCTACCCTTTTAGGGCCAGTGACCCCTCCCCAGCTGAGACATACCTCTGCCATGGGATGACTGTTCTGTTTGCCATCAATGTTAGTCACCTGGTAGGAGAAACCGGGCAAAAGCTGCTCAGAGGGAACTAGCCAATGGGCCACCATTGTGATGCTAGCCCCAGTGTCTCTGTAGGCCTCAGCTTTTGTACCATTGATGTAGGGCTCCTGTCTGTACCTACCCAAAGTGTTGGGACAGGCAGTGAAGTTGGCAAACCCCATGCCACCATCACAGACAAGAGTGGTTGCTGTAGGGGAATTGGCTAAGCCAGGGTCCCCCTGTGTTCCCCAAGTAAACCCACCCAGATTTCTGGGGGCACTCCCACCACCTGGGGGATTACTGCTGACAGTAATAGGTGGTGTGACAGGAGTAATTGGAGGAACAGTTTTGTTTTTAGCCCTTGGGCAACCGCTGTCAGTTTTCCAATGCCCAGGAGTTTTACACTCATGGCAGTAGGGCTTTTTAGCTGTGGTAGAGGAGGGAGCTTGGGACCCACCACCCTGTGTGGAGTTTTGGGGCCCTGAGGAAGGTTTCTCTTTTTCTTTATCCCCACCCTTCTCTTGAGGCTTGGTGGTATCTTTCTTTTGGTCACCACCCTGGTTTTTAGGCCTGATCCTGGTCCTGACCCATTTATCTGCCCTCTTTCCCAATTCTTGGGGAGAGGTCAAATCTGAGTCTACCAGGTGTTGATGGAGAAGCTGGTTTTGACAATTACTTAAAATCTGCTCTCTCATCATCAAATTGTACAATCCTGTATAATCAGACACCTTACTTCCCAGCAACCAACCCTCCAAAGCCTTAGTGGCACATTCCACATATTCAGACCAGTCCTGAGTCTGTGTCTTCTGGGTGTCTCTGAACATTAACCTGTACTGTTCAGTGGTTAAGCCTAACCCATCAACTAGGACACTCTTCAGGACTCTGTAATTTCTGACATCCTCTTCTCTAACAGTGAGGAGTCTATCTCTGCCTCTCCCCTCAAAGGAGAGCCATAAGATTGCTGCCCACTGGTCTTCAGGAACCTGCTGCACTTTGCAGGCTCTCTCAAGAGCAGTCATCCATTTGTGGATGTCATCCCCACTTTTGTAGGGGGGCACAATCTTGGACAGGTTCCTATTGTCAAAGACCCTATCTTTGTCCCTAGGGACATTGCTGCCACCAGTGGGTATAGACCCACTCTCTCTATGCTGCCTAGCCTTGCTCAGTTTTTCTTCCATCAGGGCTACTTCTAGCTCCTGCTTCCTGATCCTCAGCTGGGCTTCCTGCATTCTGGCCTCATGTTCCCTCCTCTGAGGGGTGGTCAGTCTCCTTCTGGAGTGACCTTGAGAGCCTCTAGAGCCATGGGAAGCATTGGAGTCACCTGAGCGATTCCTTTGCCTTCCAAGCCCTGTGTTAAGTCCACTGGGGATATCCAATGGGGTGAACCCACTGTCAGTCCCCAATAGCCTTAGTTTAGCTGGGCCAAGTATAACACTTGGCACTGGGCTAGTTCTCCCTTCATCCCCACTCACATCTGTATCCCCATCACTTTCTTCCTCTGTGGTAGGCATCCCATCTAAGGGGTGACTATTGAAAGGGGGTACCTCTGTGGCATCTTCAGAAGGGGGGCCTCCTGTTCCTGACCCTAAGGGGGCTAACTGGGAAGCTTTCCTGGGTTCTCTCTGATTCTCATCATTTTGTAAGAGTTCTCTGAGCTCAGCAGAGGTAGGGTTCTTGGGCTGTTTAAGGCCTCTAAGAGTTGCCAAATGCCTGAGCTCATTCTGGTTAAGGGTAGCAAAGCTGGATGGTGCCCTCTGGGGGTCACTCTCAACAGAGATGGGTACAGTGGACCCCTCTGCCCCGGCCATTGCTCTTAAGTGTGGGTGGATGTGTTGCAATCTACCTACACTTGGGTTTACCTACTAAACCTATCTAGTAGTTGTAGTCAGGGTGTGCTACTCCCTTTGCTCCACAACAACTAAGTTCAGTAGAACTTATGTATATCTAATCTTGTTTTATATGTACCTACAGGTACCTATGTGATCTTTCAATTGGTAACCAAGAGATTACAATGGTAAAACACAGCAAGCTCAAATCCAACCGCTGCTCACCAATGTGAGAAGTTGGCCTGGTATATGATGCTCACTAGTTAAAGTGATCACCTTGTACCATGCCAAGCAACCCTTATGGTGTGGTTGTAAGTCAACCTTTTCGGACTAGCTGCCCTAGTGGTAGCGTAGGCTAAGCAGTCTTTGAGGCTAAACTCGTGAAGCGTGTTAAGCCAGCTGTTTTACCAAATGCAACCCCCTTTTATACCAATGAAAGGACACCACACAGATATATATTCAAAATATATATGTATTTATTTCTCAAAGTAACCCCTAGTCTCTTTATGAGCACAGGAGCACAAATCGTCAAACAAGATTATCACAGAATACACAGAAGTTGCACGTTATATGGATAGGCCCTGGTGGCCACTCAAACCATATACTAAAATAGTGGTATAAGTACCACGAACAGAAAAGGGAAAAGGCCTAGGGCCTCTAGAATCGCTGGGCCTACAAGGAGCTAACGTCAGTTAGTGACCAGGAGGTCCACGGGTGGCGTGTGCAGAGCAAATAGTCACACGCGTGCTCCCATAGGTTTCAATGGGTGCGTAAAAAGTACAAAGTTACTGCAAAGGAGATCTTCCGGGTTGACTAGGAACTTAAGATTTGGAACACAGGCACTAGAGATGTATTACTACACATGGGCACCGGAGTACCAGCTTTACCTCACCCACAGGAAGCGGGTGCATAGGCCTCAAAGTGCGTCGGGTTTCTTCTATCTGTTCCGTGGAGCTTGAAGGCAAAGATGCTGCAGGCGGTCGGTCCGGGAGAGATGCAGTGGATCCAAGAGTGGATCGGAGATGTTGAAGACCTGTAAGCAGAGGGGACAGTGTTCACAGTCACTAGCCAGTGACCAGCGTGGCACCAGGTGGGTACCAGGCGATGTCGGGTGCAAACAGGTGATGAGGGGTAGCTTGTCTCCGCAGCCACGTGGTCCCTGAAGGTCGACGACGTCCAGGAGTCGGCTCACGAGCTGTCCCACGCAGGCTCTCGCTGTCGGCGGTGTCGGCGACTTGATCGAAGCAAACAAGCCTTGGCAAAAGCAATTGCAGGAGGATTCAGAAATCAGCTGTTGGTTCTGACCAGCAAGGTCAGAGGGATTGCTCCTTTGGAGGGGAGCAAGGGCCAGTCTGGAGCAACCAGACCAGCGGTGTTTGTTGTAGATTTCGTCGCCAAGATGGCCACTAGCCAGCGGGCCAGCAACCGGTTAGGCGCGTCGAGTGGCAAAATGCAGAAGGGCCCCACGCAGATCGTGGAGATGCTGGAGGGCTCACCTTTGGTGCAGATGCTGCTCGAGGGTTGGGCTTCTCAGGACCCAAAGCACAACTTGGAGGGAGCCTAGGTTGTTGCACTTGTCAGCTTGTCGTAGTCATTCCAAGATGGCTGGCTCCACGTGTCTCGGTGCCTCCACGGGTCTCTTCTTCTCAGGGACTGTGGATCGGGCGGTGAGAGGTCTGGAGGTCCAGGTCTTGTCAGTCTCTGGGCTCGGGCTCCGGCGGGAGGCGGCGGCAAAGCAGACGTTGATGCGCTGGATGGTGCTTGCGTTAGCAAGGTGGTCACTCCCTGACCACAGGGGAGATTTTCTTCAGTCTTCTGTGCAGCAGAATGTCGAAGTTCCCGTCTTCTTCTTAGTTTCAAGTTGATTCCAGGAGGTCTGAAGTCTTAGGACACAGCTCCTACCTTTAAGCGGATTCTAGGGGCCGGACTACCTGCTAGGTCCCTCCCTAAGGGTGGGACCAGGAAGGGGGGTGGTTACACCCCCAATCCTTTGTCCAGCTCGCCCCAGGCCCGGGACTGGTGTGCCCCAGGACCGGTTTGAACTGGCATATGCACCGAGGCTCCTTGTGAGCCACAGGCATGTCTGGTTTCTTTCAAGCCCTACCTGACCAATACACAAAATCCTGTCTGGGGTGGTGCATGCACCTCCCCTGGCAGGAAACCCTTTGTCCACACCTCCCAAGCTGGAAGGACTCCCAGCAGCAGGAGGGCAGACTTGTGTCTGTGGTGGCAGCATCCATTTTGTGGAGCTGAGGCTATGTCTGATTTTACCCGGGTTTCAGGCACTGTACATGTCGTGTCCCTCTAGAAGGGTGGAATGCTAACCCCGTCGCCAGAATTGGCGACGGGTTAGTATTCCAATTCGTATGACACCTTACTCGACATGTTTTGATAAAGCCAAACCAAAGATAGCATTTAACCGCGAGGTTCATAATGCACTTAAGAGTATATGGTATGACGATATCTGGAAACAGTAGAAGGAAGTTGTTCCGACCACTGCAGACAGGCTCAGCTCATGCCAGAGCACCATCTCACATGGAACCAAGCACTCTGCCTTCAGGATTGTTAAGGCCTGCCATAGGAGTGACTTATAGGTTACCAGGTGTCCCATTTAAGTTTAGGTATAGGTATACTACACCTAAGTAAGAGGTGATTACACCAACTTACCCCAGCTGAGTGATCAGCCAGTTGTGTCAGATTGTTAGGCCAAGCCTGGGGTGGCATAATACATGCTTCAGCCCCTGGCAGGCCTTGGATACACCAATGCCCTGGGTACCTAGTGTACACTGGTACAGGGGCTGACAGGGTGATCCAACCAATTGGGTATGTACCTAGGGTACATGGAGTCCATTTTACAGAGAGAGCAGATAGCCTGAGAGCCTGAATGGCAGGATCTCAGGCCAACTAAGTCGAAAAACCAGCTAGACACTAGGCAAAAATTTGGGGGTAACCATAGTCAGATATCCACCTTCCTACATTTTCCAAGGTGCCGGCAGAGCTAGGGTTAAAAAACTACAGCTAGTCACTTTGCCAAAAAAGGGTCATTTTTCACTGCAAAATTGAGGTGTGACCTCATTGCGTTTTGCGATGTTTCCTGTCGCGGGCACTAGGCCGATCCGCACAAGTAAGGTACAATTTTTCTCGTAGGTCTTTGGGGAACGCGGGGTGGGTGGAAATTTGTGCATCCACGCAGATTCCATAACTTTCCATCACAGAAATGTGGGGAAAATGTGTTTTTTTTTGTCAATTTTTTAGGTTTGCAAGGATTTCTGGGTAACAGATCCTGGTGGGAGGCACTCAAGTCACCCCCATCCTGGATTCCCCTGGGTGTCTAGTTTTCAAAAATATATAGGTTTGCTAGGTTTCCCTAGGTGCCGGCAGAGCTAGGGTTAAAAAACTACAGCTAGTCACTTTGCCAAAAAACGGTCATTTTTCACTGCAAAATTGAGTTGTGACCACGTTGCGTTTTGAGCCGTTTTCTGTCGCGGGCACTAGGCCGACCCGCACAAGTGAGGTACCATTTTTCTCGTAGGACTTTGGGGAACGCGGGGTGGGTGGAAATTTGTGGATCCACGCAGATTCCAGAACTTACCATGACAGAAATGTGGGGAAAATATGTTTTTTTTGTCCATTTTTTACGTTTGCAAGGAATTCTGGGTAACAGACCCTGGTGGGAGGCACTCAAGTCACCCCATCCTGGATTCCCCTGGGTGTCTAGTTTTCAAAAATATATAGGTTTGCTAGGTTTCCCTAGGTGCCGGCAGAGCTAGGGTTAAAAAACTACAGCTAGTCACTTTGCCAAAAAACGGTCATTTTTCACTGCAAAATTGAGTTGTGACCAGGTTGCGTTTTGCGCCGTTTCCTGTCGCGGGCACTAGGCCGACCCGCACAAGTGAGGTACCATTTTTCTCGTAGGACTTTGGGGAACGCGGGGTGGGTGAAAATATGTGGATCCACGCAGATTCCAGAACTTTCCATCACAGAAATGTGGGGAAAATTTGGTTTTTTGGCAATTTTTTAGGTTTGCAAGGAATTCTGGGTAACAGACCCTGGTGGGAGGCACTCAAGTCACCCCATCCTGGATTCCCCTGGGTGTCTAATTTTCAACAATATATAGGTTTGCTAGGTTTCCCTAGGTGCCGGCAGAGCTAGAATTAAAAAACTACAGTTAGTCACTTTGCGAAAAAAGGGTCATTTTTCACTGCAAAATTGAGGTGTGACCACGTTGCGTTTTGCGCCGTTTCCTGTCGCAGGCACTAAGCCGACCCGCACAAGTGAGGTACCATTTTTCTCGTAGGACTTTGGGGAACGCGGGGTGGGTGGAGATTTGTAGATCCACACAGATTCCAGAACTTTCCATCACAGAAATGTGGGTAAAATGTGTTTTTTTGTCAATTTTTTAGGTTTGCAAGGGATTCTGGGTAACAGACCCTGGTGGGAGGCACTCAAGTCACCCCATCCTGGATTCCCCGGGGTGTCTAGTTTTCAAAAATATATAGGTTTGCTAGGTTTCCCAAGGTGCCGGCAGAGCTAGGGTTAAAAAACTACAGCTAGTCACTTTGCCAAAAAAGGGTCATTTTTCACTGAAAAATTGAGGTGTGACAACGTTGCGTTTTGCGCCGTTTCCTGTCACGGGCACTAGGCTGCCCCGCACAAGTGAGGTACCATTTTTCTCGTAGGACTTTGGGGAACGCGGGGTGGGTGGAAATTTGTGCATCCAAGCAGATTCCAGAACTTTCCATCACAGAAATGTGGGGACAATGTGTTTTTTTGTCATTTTTTTAGGTTTGCAAGTGATTCTGGGTAACAGACCCTGGTGGGAGGCACTCTAGTCACCCCATCCTGGATTCCCCTGGGTGTCTAGTTTACAAAAATATATAGGTTTGCTAGATTTCCCTAGGTGCCGGCAGAGCTAGGGTTCAAAAACTACAGCTAGTCACTTTGCCAAAAAAGGGTCATTTTTCACTACAAAATTGAGGTATGACCACGTTGCGTTTTGCGCTGTTTCCTGTCGCGGGCACTAGGCCGACCCGCACAAGTGAGGTACTATTTTTCTCGTAGGACTTTGGGGAACGCGGGGTGGGTGGAAATTTGTGCATCCACGCAGATTCCATAACTTTCCATCACAGAAATGTGGGGAAAATGTATTTTTTTTGTCCATTTTTTAGGTTTGCAAGGGATTCTGGGTAACAGACCCTGGTGGGAGGCACTCAAGTCACCCCATCCTGGATTCCCCTGGGTATCTAGTTTTCAAAAATATATAGGTTTGCTAGGTTTCCCTAGGTGTCGGCAGAGCTAAGGTTAAAAAACTACAGCTAGTCACTTTGCCAAAAAAGGGTAATTTTTCACTGCAAAATTGAGGTGTGAACACATTGCATTTTGCGCCGTTTTCTGTCACGGGCACTAGGCCAACCCGCACAAGTTAGGTACCATTTTTCTCGTAGGACTTTGGGGAACGCGGTGTGGGTGGAAATTTGTGGATACACGCATATTCCAGAATTTTCCATCACAGAAATGTGGGGAAAATTTGTTTTTTTTGTCATTTTTTTAGGTTTGCAAGTGATTCTGGGTAACAGACCCTGGTGGGAGGCACTCAAGTCACCCCATCCTGGATTTCCCTGGGTGTCTAGTTTTCAAAAATATATAGGTTTGCTAGGTTTCCCTAGGTGCCGGCAGAGCTAGGGTTCAAAAACTACAGCTAGGCACTTTGCCAAAAAAGGGTAATTTTTCACTGCAAAATTGAGGTGTGACCACATTGCGTTTTGCGCCGTTTCCGGTCGCGGGCACTATGCCGACCCGCACAAGTGAGGTTTCATTTTTCTCGGAGGACTTTGGGAAATGAGGGGTGGGTGAAAATTTGTGGATCCACGCAGATTCCAGAACTTTCCATCACAGAAATGTGGGGAAAATGTGTTTTTTTTGTCATTTTTTTAGGTTTGCAAGTGATTCTGGGTAACAGACCGTGGTGGGAGGCACTCTAGTCACCCCATCCTGGATTCCCCTGGGTGTCTAGTTTACAAAAATATATAGGTTTGCTAGATTTCCCTAGGTGCCGGCAGAGCTAGGGTTCAAAAACTACAGCTAGTCACTTTGCCAAAAAAGGGTCATTTTTCACTACAAAATTGAGGTATGACCACGTTGCGTTTTGCGCTGTTTCCTGTCGCGGGCACTAGGCCGACCCGCACAAGTGAGGTACTATTTTTCTCGTAGGACTTTGGGGAACGCGGGGTGGGTGGAAATTTGTGCATCCACGCAGATTCCATAACTTTCCATCACGGAAATGTGGGGAAAATGTATTTTTTTTGTCCATTTTTTAGGTTTGCAAGGGATTCTGGGTAACAGACCCTAGTGGGAGGCACTCAAGTCACCCCATCCTGGATTCCCCTGGGTATCTAGTTTTCAAAAATATATAGGTTTGCTAGGTTTCCCTAGGTGTCGGCAGAGCTAAGGTTAAAAAACTACAGCTAGTCACTTTGCCAAAAAAGGGTAATTTTTCACTGCAAAATTGAGGTGTGAACACATTGCATTTTGCGCCGTTTTCTGTCACGGGCACTAGGCCGACCCGCACAAGTTAGGTACCATTTTTCTCGTAGGACTTTGGGGAACGCGGTGTGGGTGGAAATTTGTGGATACACGCATATTCCAGAATTTTCCATCACAGAAATGTGGGGAAAATTTGTTTTTTTTGTCATTTTTTTAGGTTTGCAAGTGATTCTGGGTAACAGACCCTGGTGGGAGGCACTCAAGTCACCCCATCCTGGATTCCCCTGGGTGTCTAGTTTTCAAAAATATATAGGTTTGCTAGGTTTCCCTAGGTGCCGGCAGAGCTAGGGTTCAAAAACTACAGCTAGGCACTTTGCCAAAAAAGGGTAATTTTTCACTGCAAAATTGAGGTGTGACCACATTGCGTTTTGCGCCGTTTCCGGTCGCGGACACTATGCCGACCCGCACAAGTGAGGTACCATTTTTCTCGTAGGACTTTGGGGAACGAGGGGTGGGTGAAAATTTGTGGATCCACGCAGATTCCAGAACTTTCCATCACAGAAATGTGGGGAAAATGTGTTTTTTTGGTCAATTTTTTACGTTTGCAAGGGATTCTGGGTAAGAGACCCTGGTGGGAGGCACTCAAGTCACCCCATCCTGGATTCCCCTGGGTGTCTAGTTTACAAATATATATAGGTTTGCTAGGTTTCCCTAGGTGCCGGCAGAGCTAGGGTTCAAAAACTACAGCTAGTCACTTTGCCAAAAAAGGGTCATTTTTCACTGCAAAATTGAGGTGTGACCTCATTGCGTTTTGCGCTGTTTCCTGTCGCGGGCACTAGGCCGACCCGCACAAGTAAGGTACAATTTTTCTCGTAGGTCTTTGGGGAACGCGGGGTGGGTGGAAATTTGTGCATCCACGCAGATTCCATAACTTTCCATCACAGAAATGTGGGGAAAATGTGTTTTTTTTGTCAATTTTTTAGGTTTGCAAGGATTTCTTGGTAACAGATCCTGGTGGGAGGCACTCAAGTCACCCCCATCCTGGATTCCCCTGGGTGTCTAGTTTTCAAAAATATATAGGTTTGCTAGGTTTCCCTAGGTGCCGGCAGAGCTAGGGTTAAAAAACTACAGCGAGTCACTTTGCCAAAAAACGGTCATTTTTCACTGCAAAATTGAGTTGTGACCATGTTGCGTTTTGAGCCGTTTTCTGTCGCGGGCACTAGGCCGACCTGCACAAGTGAGGTACCATTTTTCTCGTAGGACTTTGGGGAACGTGGGGTGGGTGGAAATTTGTGGATCCACGCAGATTCCAGAACTTTCCATGACAGAAATGTGGGGAAAATATGTTTTTTTTGTCCATTTTTTACGTTTGCAAGGAATTCTGGGTAACAGACCCTGGTGGGAGGCACTCAAGTCACCCCATCCTGGATTCCCCTGGGTGTCTAGTTTTCAAAAATATATAGGTTTGCTAGGTTTCCCTAGGTGCCGGCAGAGCTAGGGTTAAAAAACTACAGCTAGTCACTTTGCCAAAAAAGGGTCATTTTTCACTACAAAATTGAGGTATGACCACGTTGCGTTTTGCGCTGTTTCCTGTCGCGGGCACTAGGCCGACCCGCACAAGTGAGGTACTATTTTTCTCGTAGGACTTTGGGGAACGCGGGGTGGGTGGAAATTTGTGCATCCACGCAGATTCCAGAACTTTCCATCACAGAAATGTGGGGAAAATGTATTTTTTTTGTCCATTTTTTAGGTTTGCAAGGGATTCTGGGTAACAGACCCTGGTGGGAGGCACTCAAGTCACCCCATCCTGGATTCCCCTGGGTATCTAGTTTTCAAAAATATATAGGTTTGCTAGGTTTCCCTAGGTGTCGGCAGAGCTAAGGTTAAAAAACTACAGCTAGTCACTTTGCCAAAAAAGGGTAATTTTTCACTGCAAAATTGAGGTGTGAACACATTGCATTTTGCGCCGTTTTCTGTCACGGGCACTAGGCCGACCCGCACAAGTTAGGTACCATTTTTCTCGTAGGACTTTGGGGAACGCGGTGTGGGTGGAAATTTGTGGATACACGCATATTCCAGAATTTTCCATCACAGAAATGTGGGGAAAATTTGTTTTTTTTGTCATTTTTTTAGGTTTGCAAGTGATTCTGGGTAACAGACCCTGGTGGGAGGCACTCAAGTCACCCCATCCTGGATTCCCCTGGGTGTCTAGTTTTCAAAAATATATAGGTTTGCTAGGTTTCCCTAGGTGCCGGCAGAGCTAGGGTTAAAAAACTACAGCTAGGCACTTTGCCAAAAAAGGGTAATTTTTCACTGCAAAATTGAGGTGTGACCACATTGCGTTTTGCGCCGTTTCCGGTCGCGGACACTATGCCGACCCGCACAAGTGAGGTACCATTTTTCTCGTAGGACTTTGGGGAACGAGGGGTGGGTGAAAATTTGTGGATCCACGCAGATTCCAGAACTTTCCATCACAGAAATGTGGGGAAAATGTGTTTTTTTGGTCAATTTTTTACGTTTGCAAGGGATTCTGGGTAAGAGACCCTGGTGGGAGGCACTCAAGTCACCCCATCCTGGATTCCCCTGGGTGTCTAGTTTACAAAAATATATAGGTTTGCTAGGTTTCCCTAGGTGCCGGCAGAGCTAGGGTTCAAAAACTACAGCTAGTCACTTTGCCAAAAAAGGGTCATTTTTCACTGCAAAATTGAGGTGTGACCTCATTGCGTTTTGCGCTGTTTCCTGTCGCGGGCACTAGGCCGACCCGCACAAGTAAGGTACAATTTTTCTCGTAGGTCTTTGGGGAACGCGGGGTGGGTGGAAATTTGTGCATCCACGCAGATTCCATAACTTTCCATCACAGAAATGTGGGGAAAATGTGTTTTTTTTGTCAATTTTTTAGGTTTGCAAGGATTTCTGGGTAACAGATCCTGGTGGGAGGCACTCAAGTCACCCCCATCCTGGATTCCCCTGGGTGTCTAGTTTTCAAAAATATATAGGTTTGCTAGGTTTCCCTTGGTGCCGGCAGAGCTAGGGTTAAAAAACTACAGCTAGTCACTTTGCCAAAAAACGGTCATTTTTCACTGCAAAATTGAGTTGTGACCACGTTGCGTTTTGAGCCGTTTTCTGTCGCGGGCACTAGGCCGACCTGCACAAGTGAGGTACCATTTTTCTCGTAGGACTTTGGGGAACGTGGGGTGGGTGGAAATTTGTGGATCCACGCAGATTCCAGAACATTCCATGACAGAAATGTGGGGAAAATATGTTTTTTTTGTCCATTTTTTACGTTTGCAAGGAATTCTGGGTAACAGACCCTGGTGGGAGGCACTCAAGTCACCCCATCCTGGATTCCCCTGGGTGTCTAGTTTTCAAAAATATATAGGTTTGCTAGGTTTCCCTAGGTGCCGGCAGAGCTAGGGTTAAAAAACTACAGCTAGTCACTTTGCCAAAAAAGGGTCATTTTTCACTACAAAATTGAGGTATGACCACGTTGCGTTTTGCGCTGTTTCCTGTCGCGGGCACTAGGCCGACCCGCACAAGTGAGGTACTATTTTTCTCGTAGGACTTTGGGGAACGCGGGGTGGGTGGAAATTTGTGGATACACGCATATTCCAGAATTTTCCATCACAGAAATGTGGGGAAAATTTGTTTTTTTTGTCATTTTTTTAGGTTTGCAAGTGATTCTGGGTAACAGACCCTGGTGGGAGGCACTCAAGTCACCCCATCCTGGATTCCCCTGGGTGTCTAGTTTTCAAAAATATATAGGTTTGCTAGGTTTCCCTAGGTGCCGGCAGAGCTAGGGTTCAAAAACTACAGCTAGGCACTTTGCCAAAAAAGGGTAATTTTTCACTGCAAAATTGAGGTGTGACCACATTGCGTTTTGCGCCGTTTCCGGTCGCGGACACTATGCCGACCCGCACAAGTGAGGTACCATTTTTCTCGTAGGACTTTGGGGAACGAGGGGTGGGTGAAAATTTGTGGATCCACGCAGATTCCAGAACTTTCCATCACAGAAATGTGGGGAAAATGTGTTTTTTTGGTCAATTTTTTACGTTTGCAAGGGATTCTGGGTAAGAGACCCTGGTGGGAGGCACTCAAGTCACCCCATCCTGGATTCCCCTGGGTGTCTAGTTTACAAAAATATATAGGTTTGCTAGGTTTCCCTAGGTGCCGGCAGAGCTAGGGTTCAAAAACTACAGCTAGTCACTTTGCCAAAAAAGGGTCATTTTTCACTGCAAAATTGAGGTGTGACCTCATTGCGTTTTGCGCTGTTTCCTGTCGCGGGCACTAGGCCGACCCGCACAAGTAAGGTACAATTTTTCTCGTAGGTCTTTGGGGAACGCGGGGTGGGTGGAAATTTGTGCATCCACGCAGATTCCATAACTTTCCATCACAGAAATGTGGGGAAAATGTGTTTTTTTTGTCAATTTTTTAGGTTTGCAAGGATTTCTGGGTAACAGATCCTGGTGGGAGGCACTCAAGTCACCCCCATCCTGGATTCCCCTGGGTGTCTAGTTTTCAAAAATATATAGGTTTGCTAGGTTTCCCTTGGTGCCGGCAGAGCTAGGGTTAAAAAACTACAGCTAGTCACTTTGCCAAAAAACGGTCATTTTTCACTGCAAAATTGAGTTGTGACCACGTTGCGTTTTGAGCCGTTTTCTGTCGCGGGCACTAGGCCGACCTGCACAAGTGAGGTACCATTTTTCTCGTAGGACTTTGGGGAACGTGGGGTGGGTGGAAATTTGTGGATCCACGCAGATTCCAGAACATTCCATGACAGAAATGTGGGGAAAATATGTTTTTTTTGTCCATTTTTTACGTTTGCAAGGAATTCTGGGTAACAGACCCTGGTGGGAGGCACTCAAGTCACCCCATCCTGGATTCCCCTGGGTGTCTAGTTTTCAAAAATATATAGGTTTGCTAGGTTTCCCTAGGTGCCGGCAGAGCTAGGGTTAAAAAACTACAGCTAGTCACTTTGCCAAAAAAGGGTCATTTTTCACTACAAAATTGAGGTATGACCACGTTGCGTTTTGCGCTGTTTCCTGTCGCGGGCACTAGGCCGACCCGCACAAGTGAGGTACTATTTTTCTCGTAGGACTTTGGGGAACGCGGGGTGGGTGGAAATTTGTGCATCCACGCAGATTCCATAACTTTCCATCACAGAAATGTGGGGAAAATGTATTTTTTTTGTCCATTTTTTAGGTTTGCAAGGGATTCTGGGTAACAGACCCTGGTGGGAGGCACTCAAGTCACCCCATCCTGGATTCCCCTGGGTATCTAGTTTTCAAAAATATATAGGTTTGCTAGGTTTCCCTAGGTGTCGGCAGAGCTAAGGTTAAAAAACTACAGCTAGTCACTTTGCCAAAAAAGGGTAATTTTTCACTGCAAAATTGAGGTGTGAACACATTGCATTTTGCGCCGTTTTCTGTCACGGGCACTAGGCCGACCCGCACAAGTTAGGTACCATTTTTCTCGTAGGACTTTGGGGAATGCGGTGTGGGTGGAAATTTGTGGATACACGCATATTCCAGAATTTTCCATCACAGAAATGTGGGGAAAATTTGTTTTTTTTGTCATTTTTTTAGGTTTGCAAGTGATTCTGGGTAACAGACCCTGGTGGGAGGCACACAAGTCACCCCATCCTGGATTCCCCTGGGTGTCTAGTTTTCAAAAATATATAGGTTTGCTAGGTTTCCCTAGGTGCCGGCAGAGCTAGGGTTCAAAAACTACAGCTAGGCACTTTGCCAAAAAAGGGTAATTTTTCACTGCAAAATTGAGGTGTGACCACATTGCGTTTTGCGCCGTTTCCGGTCGCGGGCACTATGCCGACCCGCACAAGTGAGGTACCATTTTTCTCGGAGGACTTTGGGGAATGAGGGGTTGGTGAAAATTTGTGGATCCACGCAGATTCCAGAACTTTCCATCACAGAAATGTGGGGAAAATGTGTTTTTTTTGTCATTTTTTTAGGTTTGCAAGTGATTCTGGGTAACAGACCCTGGTGGGAGGCACTCTAGTCACCCCATCCTGGATTCCCCTGGGTGTCTAGTTTACAAAAATATATAGGTTTGCTAGATTTCCCTAGGTGCCGGCAGAGCTAGGGTTCAAAAACTACAGCTAGTCACTTTGCCAAAAAAGGGTCATTTTTCACTACAAAATTGAGGTATGACCACGTTGCGTTTTGCGCTGTTTCCTGTCGCGGGCACTAGGCCGACCCGCACAAGTGAGGTACTATTTTTCTCGTAGGACTTTGGGGAACGCGGGGTGGGTGGAAATTTGTGCATCCACGCAGATTCCATAACTTTCCATCACAGAAATGTGGGGAAAATGTATTTTTTTTGTCCATTTTTTAGGTTTGCAAGGGATTCTGGGTAACAGACCCTGGTGGGAGGCACTCAAGTCACCCCATCCTGGATTCCCCTGGGTATCTAGTTTTCAAAAATATATAGGTTTGCTAGGTTTCCCTAGGTGTCGGCAGAGCTAAGGTTAAAAAACTACAGCTAGTCACTTTGCCAAAAAAGGGTAATTTTTCACTGCAAAATTGAGGTGTGAACATATTGCATTTTGCGCCGTTTTCTGTCACGGGCACTAGGCCGACCCGCACAAGTTAGGTACCATTTTTCTCGTAGGACTTTGGGGAACGCGGTGTGGGTGGAAATTTGTGGATACACGCATATTCCAGAATTTTCCATCACAGAAATGTGGGGAAAATTTGTTTTTTTTGTCATTTTTTTAGGTTTGCAAGTGATTCTGGGTAACAGACCCTGGTGGGAGGCACTCAAGTCACCCCATCCTGGATTCCCCTGGGTGTCTAGTTTTCAAAAATATATAGGTTTGCTAGGTTTCCCTAGGTGCCGGCAGAGCTAGGGTTCAAAAACTACAGCTAGGCACTTTGCCAAAAAAGGGTAATTTTTCACTGCAAAATTGAGGTGTGACCACATTGCGTTTTGCGCCGTTTCCGGTCGCGGGCACTATGCCGACCCGCACAAGTGAGGTACCATTTTTCTCGTAGGACTTTGGGGAACGAGGGGTGGGTGAAAATTTGTGGATCCACGCAGATTCCAGAACTTTCCATCACAGAAATGTGGGGAAAATGTGTTTTTTTGGTCAATTTTTTAGTAAGAGACCCTGGTGGGAGGCACTCAAGTCACCCCATCCTGGATTCCCCTGGGTGTCTAGTTTACAAAAATATATAGGTTTGCTAGGTTTCCCTAGGTGCCGGCAGAGCTAGGGTTCAAAAACTACAGCTAGTCACTTTGCCAAAAAAGGGTCATTTTTCACTGCAAAATTGAGGTGTGACCTCATTGCGTTTTGCGCTGTTTCCTGTCGCGGGCACTAGGCCGACCCGCACAAGTAAGGTACAATTTTTCTCGTAGGTCTTTGGGGAACGCGGGGTGGGTGGAAATTTGTGCATCCACGCAGATTCCATAACTTTCCATCACAGAAATGTGGGGAAAATGTGTTTTTTTTGTCAATTTTTTAGGTTTGCAAGGATTTCTGGGTAACAGATCCTGGTGGGAGGCACTCAAGTCACCCCCATCCTGGATTCCCCTGGGTGTCTAGTTTTCAAAAATATATAGGTTTGCTAGGTTTCCCTAGGTGCCGGCAGAGCTAGGGTTAAAAAACTACAGCTAGTCACTTTGCCAAAAAACGGTCATTTTTCACTGCAAAATTGAGTTGTGACCACGTTGCGTTTTGAGCCGTTTTCTGTCGCGGGCACTAGGCCGACCTGCACAAGTGAGGTACCATTTTTCTCGTAGGACTTTGGGGAAAGTGGGGTGGGTGGAAATTTGTGGATCCACGCAGATTCCAGAACTTTCCATGACAGAAATGTGGGGAAAATATGTTTTTTTTGTCCATTTTTTACGTTTGCAAGGAATTCTGGGTAACAGACCCTGGTGGGAGGCACTCAAGTCACCCCATCCTGGATTCCCCTGGGTGTCTAGTTTTCAAAAATATATAGGTTTGCTAGGTTTCCCTAGGTGCCGGCAGAGCTAGGGTTAAAATACTACAGCTAGTCACTTTGCCAAAAAACGGTCATTTTTCACTGCAAAATTGAGTTGTGACCACGTTGCGTTTTGCGCCATTTCCTGTCGCGGGCACTAGGCCGACCCGCACAAGTGAGGTACCATTTTTCTCGTAGGACTTTGGGGAACGCGGGGTGGGTGAAAATATGTGGATCCACGCAGATTCCAGAACTTTCCATCACAGAAATGTGGGGAAAATTTGGTTTTTTGGCAATTTTTTAGGTTTGCAAGGAATTCTGGGTAACAGACCCTGGTGGGAGGCACTCAAGTCACCCCATCCTGGATTCCCCTGGGTGTCTAATTTTCAACAATATATAGGTTTGCTAGGTTTCCCTAGGTGCCGGCAGAGCTAGAATTAAAAAACTACAGTTAGTCACTTTGCGAAAAAAGGGTCATTTTTCACTGCAAAATTGAGGTGTGACCACGTTGCGTTTTGCGCCGTTTCCTGTCGCGGGCACTAAGCCGACCTGCACAAGTGAGGTACCATTTTTCTCGTAGGACTTTGGGGAACGCGGGGTGGGTGGAGATTTGTAGATCCACACAGATTCCATAACTTTCCATCACAGAAATGTGGGGAAAATGTATTTTTTTTGTCCATTTTTTAGGTTTGCAAGGGATTCTGGGTAACAGACCCTGGTGGGAGGCCCTCAAGTCACCCGATCCTGGATTCCCCTGGGTATCTAGTTTTCAAAAATATATAGGTTTGCTAGGTTTCCCTAGGTGTCGGCAGAGCTAAGGTTAAAAAACTACAGCTAGTCACTTTGCCAAAAAAGGGTAATTTTTCACTGCAAAATTGAGGTGTGAACACATTGCATTTTGCGCCGTTTTCTGTCACGGGCACTAGGCCGACCCGCACAAGTTAGGTACCATTTTTCTCGTAGGACTTTGGTGAACGCGGTGTGGGTGGAAATTTGTGGATACACGCATATTCCAGAATTTTCCATCACAGAAATGTGGGGAAAATTTGTTTTTTTTGTCATTTTTTTAGGTTTGCAAGTGATTCTGGGTAACAGACCCTGGTGGGAGGCACTCAAGTCACCCCATCCTGGATTCCCCTGGGTGTCTAGTTTTCAAAAATATATAGGTTTGCTAGGTTTCCCTAGGTGCCGGCAGAGCTAGGGTTCAAAAACTACAGCTAGGCACTTTGCCAAAAAAGGGTAATTTTTCACTGCAAAATTGAGGTGTGACCACATTGCGTTTTGCGCCGTTTCCGGTCGCGGGCACTATGCCGACCCGCACAAGTGAGGTACCATTTTTCTCGTAGGACTTTGGGGAACGAGGGGTGGGTGAAAATTTGTGGATCCACGCAGATTCCAGAACTTTCCATCACAGAAATGTGGGGAAAATGTGTTTTTTTGGTCAATTTTTTACGTTTGCAAGGGATTCTGGGTAAGAGACCCTGGTGGGAGGCACTCAAGTCACCCCATCCTGGATTCCCCTGGGTGTCTAGTTTACAAAAATATATAGGTTTGCTAGGTTTCCCTAGCTGCCGGCAGAGCTAGGGTTCAAAAACTACAGCTAGTCACTTTGCCAAAAAAGGGTCATTTTTCACTGCAAAATTGAGGTGTGACCTCATTGCGTTTTGCGCTGTTTCCTGTCGCGGGCACTAGGCCGACCCGCACAAGTAAGGTACAATTTTTCTCGTAGGTCTTTGGGGAACGCGGGGTGGGTGGAAATTTGTGCATCCACGCAGATTCCATAACTTTCCATCACAGAAATGTGGGGAAAATGTGTTTTTTTTGTCAATTTTTTAGGTTTGCAAGGATTTCTGGGTAATAGATCCTGGTGGGAGGCACTCAAGTCACCCCCATCCTGGATTCCCCTGGGTGTCTAGTTTTCAAAAATATATAGGTTTGCTAGGTTTCCCTAGGTGCCGGAAGAGCTAGGGTTAAAAAACTACAGCTAGTCACTTTGCCAAAAAACGGTCATTTTTCACTGCAAAATTGAGTTGTGACCACGTTGCGTTTTGAGCCGTTTTCTGTCGCGGGCACTAGGCCGACCCGCACAAGTGAGGTACCATTTTTCTCGTAGGACTTTGGGGAACGCGGGGTGGGTGGAAATTTGTGGATCCACGCAGATACCAGAACTTTCCATGACAGAAATGTGGGGAAAATATGTTTTTTTTGTCCATTTTTTACGTTTGCAAGGAATTTTGGGTAACAGACCCTGGTGGGAGGCACTCAAGTCACCCCATCCTGGATTCCCCTGGGTGTATAATTTTCAACAATATATAGGTTTGCTAGGTTTCCCTAGGTGCCGGCAGAGCTAGAATTAAAAAACTACAGTTAGTCACTTTGCGAAAAAAGGGTCATTTTTCACTGCAAAATTGAGGTGTGACCACGTTGCGTTTTGCGCCGTTTCCTGTCGCGGGCACTAAGCCGACCCGCACAAGTGAGGTACCATTTTTCTCGTAGGACTTTGGGGAACGCGGGGTGGGTGGAGATTTGTAGATCCACACAGATTCCATAACTTTCCATCACAGAAATGTGGGGAAAATGTATTTTTTTTGTCCATTTTTTAGGTTTGCAAGGGATTCTGGGTAACAGACCCTGGTGGGAGGCACTCAAGTCACCCCATCCTGGATTCCCCTGGGTATCTAGTTTTCAAAAATATATAGGTTTGCTAGGTTTCCCTAGGTGTCGGCAGAGCTAAGGTTAAAAAACTACAGCTAGTCACTTTGCCAAAAAAGGGTAATTTTTCACTGCAAAATTGAGGTGTGAACACATTGCATTTTGCGCCGTTTTCTGTCACGGGCACTAGGCCGACCCGCACAAGTTAGGTACCATTTTTCTCGTAGGACTTTGGGGAACGCGGTGTGGGTGGAAATTTGTGGATACACGCATATTCCAGAATTTTCCATCACAGAAATGTGGGGAAAATTTGTTTTTTTTGTCATTTTTTTAGGTTTGCAAGTGATTCTGGGTAACAGACCCTGGTGGGAGGCACTCAAGTCACCCCATCCTGGATTCCCCTGGGTGTCTAGTTTTCAAAAATATATAGGTTTGCTAGGTTTCCCTAGGTGCCGGCAGAGCTAGGGTTCAAAAACTACAGCTAGGCACTTTGCCAAAAAAGGGTAATTTTTCACTGCAAAATTGAGGTGTGACCACATTGCGTTTTGCGCCGTTTCCGGTCACGGGCACTATGCCGACCCGCACAAGTGAGGTACCATTTTTCTCGTAGGACTTTGGGGAACGAGGGGTGGGTGAAAATTTGTGGATCCACGCAGATTCCAGAACTTTCCATGACAGAAATGTGGGGAAAATATGTTTTTTTTGTCCATTTTTTACGTTTGCAAGGAATTTTGGGTAACAGACCCTGGTGGGAGGCACTCAAGTCACCCCATCCTGGATTCCCCTGGGTGTCTAATTTTCAACAATATATAGGTTTGCTAGGTTTCCCTAGGTGCCGGCAGAGCTAGAATTAAAAAACTACAGTTAGTCACTTTGCGAAAAAAGGGTCATTTTTCACTGCAAAATTGAGGTGTGACCACGTTGCGTTTTGCGCCGTTTCCTGTCGCGGGCACTAAGCCGACCCGCACAAGTGAGGTACCATTTTTCTCGTAGGACTTTGGGGAACACGGGGTGGGTGGAGATTTGTAGATCCACACAGATTCCATAACTTTCCATCACAGAAATGTGGGGAAAATGTATTTTTTTTGTCCATTTTTTAGGTTTGCAAGGGATTCTGGGTAACAGACCCTGGTGGGAGGCACTCAAGTCACCCCATCCTGGATTCCCCTGGGTATCTAGTTTTCAAAAATATATAGGTTTGCTAGGTTTCCCTAGGTGTCGGCAGAGCTAAGGTTAAAAAACTACAGCTAGTCACTTTGCCAAAAAAGGGTAATTTTTCACTGCAAAATTGAGGTGTGAACACATTGCATTTTGCGCCGTTTTCTGTCACGGGCACTAGGCCGACCCGCACAAGTTAGGTACCATTTTTCTCGTAGGACTTTGGGGAACGCGGTGTGGGTGGAAATTTGTGGATACACGCATATTCCAGAATTTTCCATCACAGAAATGTGGGGAAAATTTGTTTTTTTTGTCATTTTTTTAGGTTTGCAAGTGATTCTGGGTAACAGACCCTGGTGGGAGGCACTCAAGTCACCCCATCCTGGATTCCCCTGGGTGTCTAGTTTTCAAAAATATATAGGTTTGCTAGGTTTCCCTAGGTGCCGGCAGAGCTAGGGTTCAAAAACTACAGCTAGGCACTTTGCCAAAAAAGGGTAATTTTTCACTGCAAAATTGAGGTGTGACCACATTGCGTTTTGCGCCGTTTCCGGTCACGGGCACTATGCCGACCCGCACAAGTGAGGTACCATTTTTCTCGTAGGACTTTGGGGAACGAGGGGTGGGTGAAAATTTGTGGATCCACGCAGATTCCAGAACTTTCCATCACAGAAATGTGGGGAAAATGTGTTTTTTTGGTCAATTTTTTACGTTTGCAAGGGATTCTGGGTAAGAGACCCTGGTGGGAGGCACTCAAGTCACCCCATCCTGGATTCCCCTGGGTGTCTAGTTTACAAAAATATATAGGTTTGCTAGGTTTCCCTAGGTGCCGGCAGAGCTAGGGTTCAAAAACTACAGCTAGTCACTTTGCCAAAAAAGGGTCATTTTTCACTGCAAAATTGAGGTGTGACCTCATTGCGTTTTGCGCTGTTTCCTGTCGCGGGCACTAGGCCGACCAGCACAAGTAAGGTACAATTTTTCTCGTAGGTCTTTGGGGAACGCGGGGTGGGTGGAAATTTGTGCATCCACGCAGATTCCATAACTTTCCATCACAGAAATGTGGGGAAAATGTGGTTTTTTGGCAATTTTTTTTAGGTTTGCAAGGAATTCTGGGTAACAGACCCTGGTGGGAGGCACTCCAGTCACCCCATCCTGGATTCCCCTGGGTGTCTAATTTTCAACAATATATAGGTTTGCTAGGTTTCCCTAGGTGCCGGCAGAGCTAGAATTAAAAAACTACAGTTAGTCACTTTGCGAAAAAAGGGTCATTTTTCACTGCAAAATTGAGGTGTGACCACGTTGCGTTTTGCGCCGTTTCCTGTCGCGGGCACTAAGCCGACCCGCACAAGTGAGGTACCATTTTTCTCGTAGGACTTTGGGGAACGCGGGGTGGGTGGAGATTTGTAGATCCACACAGATTCCAGAACTTTCCATCACAGAAATGTGGGTAAAATGTGTTTTTTTGTCAATTTTTTAGGTTTGCAAGGGATTCTGGGTAACAGACCCTAGTGGGAGGCACTCAAGTCACCCCATCCTGGATTCCCCGGGGTGTCTAGTTTTCAAAAATATATAGGTTTGCTAGGTTTCCCAAGGTGCCGGCAGAGCTAGGGTTAAAAAACTACAGCTAGTCACTTTGCCAAAAAAGGGTCATTTTTCACTGAAAAATTGAGGTGTGACAACGTTGCGTTTTGCGCCGTTTCCTGTCACGGGCACTAGGCTGCCCCGCACAAGTGAGGTACCATTTTTCTCGTAGGACTTTGGGGGACGCGGGGTGGGTGGAAATTTGTGCATTCAAGCAGATTCCAGAACTTTCCATCACAGAAATGTGGGGACAATGTGTTTTTTTCGTCATTTTTTTAGGTTTGCAAGTGATTCTCGGTAACAGACCCTGGTGGGAGGCACTCTAGTCACCCCATCCTGGATTCCCCTGGGTGTCTAGTTTACAAAAATATATAGGTTTGCTAGATTTCCCTAGGTGCCGGCAGAGCTAGGGTTCAAAAACTACAGCTAGTCACTTTGCCAAAAAAGGGTCATTTTTCACTACAAAATTGAGGTATGACCACGTTGCGTTTTGCGCTGTTTCCTGTCGCGGGCACTAGGCCGACCCGCACAAGTGAGGTACTATTTTTCTCGTAGGACTTTGGGGAACGCGGGGTGGGTGGAAGTTTGTGCATCCACGCAGATTCCATAACTTTCCATCACAGAAATGTGGGGAAAATGTATTTTTTTTGTCCATTTTTTAGGTTTGCAAGGGATTCTGGGTAACAGACCCTGGTGGGAGGCACTCAAGTCACCCCATCCTGGATTCCCCTGGGTATCTAGTTTTCAAAAATATATAGGTTTGCTAGGTTTCCCTAGGTGTCGGCAGAGCTAAGGTTAAAAAACTACAGCTAGTCACTTTGCCAAAAAAGGGTAATTTTTCACTGCAAAATTGAGGTGTGAACACATTGCATTTTGCGCCGTTTTCTGTCACGGGCACTAGGCCGACCCGCACAAGTTAGGTACCATTTTTCTCGTAGGACTTTGGGGAACGCGGTGTGGGTGGAAATTTGTGGATACACGCATATTCCAGAATTTTCCATTACAGAAATGTGGGGAAAATTTGTTTTTTTTGTCATTTTTTTAGGTTTGCAAGTGATTCTGGGTAACATACCCTGGTGGGAGGCACTCAAGTCACCCCATCCTGGATTCCCCTGGGTGTCTAGTTTTCAAAAATATATAGGTTTGCTAGGTTTCCCTAGGTGCCGGCAGAGCTAGGGTTCAAAAACTACAGCTAGGCACTTTGCCAAAAAAGGGTAATTTTTCACTGCAAAATTGAGGTGTGACCACATTGCGTTTTGCGCCGTTTCCGGTCGCGGGCACTATGCCGACCCGCACAAGTGAGGTACCATTTTTCTCGTAGGACTTTGGGGAACGAGGGGTGGGTGAAAATTCGTGGATCCACGCAGATTCCAGAACTTTCCATCACAGAAATGTGGGGAAAATGTGTTTTTTTGGTCAATTTTTTACGTTTGCAAGGGATTCTGGGTAAGAGACCCTGGTGGGAGGCACTCAAGTCACCCCATCCTAGATTCCCCTGGGTGTCTAGTTTACAAAAATATATAGGTTTGCTAGGTTTCCCTAGGTGCCGGCAGAGCTAGGGTTCAAAAACTACAGCTAGTCACTTTGCCAAAAAAGGGTCATTTTTCACTGCAAAATTGAGGTGTGACCTCATTGCGTTTTGCGCTGTTTCCTGTCGCGGGCACTAGGCCGACCCGCACAAGTAAGGTACAATTTTTCTCGTAGGTCTTTGGGGAACGCGGGGTGGGTGGAAATTTGTGCATCCACGCAGATTCCATAACTTTCCATCACAGAAATGTGGGGAAAATGTGTTTTTTTTGTCAATTTTTTAGGTTTGCAAGGATTTCTGGGTAACAGATCCTGGTGGGAGGCACTCAAGTCACCCCATCCTGGATTCCCCTGGGTGTCTAGTTTTCAAAAATATATAGGTTTGCTAGGTTTCCCTAGGTGCCAGCAGAGCTAGGGTTAAAAAACTACAGCTAGTCACTTTGCCAAAAAACGTTCATTTTTCACTGCAAAATTGAGTTGTGGCCACGTTGCGTTTTGCGCCGTTTCCTGTCGCGGGCACTAGGCCGACCCGCACAAGTGAGGTACCATTTTTCTCGTAGGACTTTGGGGAACGCGGGGTGGGTGAAAATATGTGGATCCACGCAGATTCCAGAACTTTCCATCACAGAAATGTGGGGAAAATTTGGTTTTTTGGCAATTTTTTAGGTGTGCAAGGAATTCTGGGTAACAGACCCTGGTGGGAGGCACTCAAGTCACCCCATCCTGGATTCCCCTGGGTGTCTAATTTTCAACAATATATAGGTTTGCTAGGTTTCCCTAGGTGCCGGCAGAGCTAGGATTAAAAAACTACAGCTAGTCACTTTGCGAAAAAAGGGTCATTTTTCACTGCAAAATTGAGGTGTGACCACGTTGCGTTTTGCGACGTTTCCTGTCGCGGGCACTAAGCCGACCCGCACAAGGTAGGTACCATTTTTCTCGTAGGACTTTGGGGAACGCGGGGTGGGTGGAGATTTGTAGATCCACACAGATTCCAGAACTTTCCATCACAGAAATGTGGGTAAAATGTGTTTTTTTGTCAATTTTTTAGGTTTGCAAGGAATTCTGGGTAACAGACCCTGGTGGGAGGCACTCAAGTCACACCATCCTGGATTCCCCTCGGTGTCTACTTTTCAAAAATATATAGGTTTGCTAGGTTTCCCTAGGTGCCGGCAGAGCTAGGGTTAAAAAACTACAGCTAGTCACTTTGCCAAAAAACGGTCATTTTTCACTGCAAAATTGAGTTGTGACCACGTTGCGTTTTGCGCCGTTTCCTGTCGCGGGCACTAGGCCGACCTGCACAAATGAGGTACCATTTTTCTCGTAGGACTTTGGGGAACGCGGGGTGGGTGAAAATATGTGGATCCACGCAGATTCCAGAACTTTCCATCACAGAAATATGGGGAAAATTTGTTTTTTGGGCAATTGTTTAGGTTTGCAAGGAATTCTGGGTAACAGACCCTGGTGGGAGGCACTCAAGTCACCCCATCCTGGATTCCCCTGGGTGTCTAATTTTCAACAATATATAGGTTTGCTAGGTTTCCCTAGGTACCGGCAGAGCTAGGATTAAAAAACTACAGCTAGTCACTTTGCGAAAAAAGGGTCATTTTTCACTGCAAAATTGAGGTGTGACCTCGTTGCATTTTGCGCCGTTTCCTGTCGCGGGCACTAAGCCGACCCGCACAAGTGAGGTACCATTTTTCTCGTACGACTTTGGGGAACGCGGGGTGGGTGGAGATTTGTAGATCCACACAGATTCCAGAACTTTCCATCACAGAAATGTGGGTAAAATGTGTTTTTTTGTCAATTTTTTAGGTTTGCAAGGGATTCTGGGTAACAGACCCTGGTGGGAGTCACTAAAGTCACCCCATCCTGGATTCCCCTGGGTGTATAGTTTTCAAAAATATATAGGTTTGCTAGGTTTCCCTAGGTGCCGGCAGAGCTAGGGTTCAAAAACTACAGCTAGTCACTTTGCCAAAAAAGGGTCATTTTTCACTGAAAAATTGAGGTATGACCACGTTGCGTTTTGCGCTGTTTCCTGTCGCGGGCACTAGGCCGACCCACACAAGTGAGGTACTATTTTTCTCGTAGGACTTTGGGGAACGCGGGGTGGGTGGAAATTTGTGCATCCACGCAGATTCCATAACTTTCCATCACAGAAATGTGGGGAAAATGTGTTTTTTTTGTCCATTTTTTACGTTTGCAAGGGATTCTCTGTAACAGACCCTGGTGGGAGGCACTCAAGTCACCCCATCCTGGATTCCCCTGGGTATCTAGTTTTCAAAAATATATAGGTTTGCTAGGTTTCCCTAGGTGTCGGCAGAGCTAAGGTTAAAAAACTACAGCTAGTCACTTTGCCAAAAAAGGCTAATTTTTCACTGCAAAATTGAGGTGTGAACACATTGCATTTTGCGCCGTTTTCTGTCACAGGCACTAGGCCGACCCGCACAAGTGAGGTACCATTTTTCTCGTAGGACTTTGGGGAACGCGGGGTGGGTGAAAATATGTGGATCCACGCAGATTCCAGAACTTTCCATCACAGAAATATGGGGAAAATTTGTTTTTTTGGCAATTGTTTAGGTTTGCAAGGAATTCTGGGTAACAGACCCTGGTGGGAGGCACTCTAGTCACCCCATCCTGGATTCCCCTGGGTGTCTAATTTTCAACAATATATAGGTTTGCTAGGTTTCCCTAGGTACCGGCAGAGCTAGGATTAAAAAACTACAGCTAGTCACTTTGCAAAAAAAGGGTCATTTTTCACTGCAAAATTGAGGTGTGACCACGTTGCATTTTGCGCCGTTTCCTGTCGCGGGCACTAAGCCGACCCGCACAAGTGAGGTACCATTTTTCTCGTACGACTTTGGGGAACGCGGGGTGGGTGGAGATTTGTAGATCCACACAGATTCCATAACTTTCCATCACAGAAATGTGGGGAAAATGTATTTTTTTTGTCCATTTTTTAGGTTTGCAAGGGATTCTGGGTAACAGACCCTGGTGGGAGGCACTCAAGTCACCCCATCCTGGATTCCCCTGGGTATCTAGTTTTCAAAAATATATAGGTTTGCTAGGTTTCCCTAGGTGTCGGCAGAGCTAAGGTTAAAAAACTACAGCTAGTCACTTTGCCAAAAAAGGGTAATTTTTCACTGCAAAATTGAGGTGTGAACACATTGCATTTTGCGCCGTTTTCTGTCACGGGCACTAGGCCGACCCGCACAAGTTAGGTACCATTTTTCTCGTAGGACTTTGGGGAACGCGGTGTGGGTGGAAATTTGTGGATACACGCATATTCCAGAATTTTCCATCACAGAAATGTGGGGAAAATTTGTTTTTTTTGTCATTTTTTTAGGTTTGCAAGTGATTCTGGGTAACAGACCCTGGTGGGAGGCACTCAAGTCACCCCATCCTGGATTCCCCTGGGTGTCTAGTTTTCAAAAATATATAGGTTTGCTAGGTTTCCCTACGTGCCGGCAGAGCTAGGGTTCAAAAACTACAGCTAGGCACTTTGCCAAAAAAGGGTAATTTTTCACTGCAAAATTGAGGTGTGACCACATTGCGTTTTGCGCCGTTTCCGGTCGCGGGCACTATGCCGACCCGCACAAGTGAGGTACCATTTTTCTCGTAGGACTTTGGGGAACGAGGGGTGGGTGAAAATTTGTGGATCCACGCAGATTCCAGAACTTTCCATCACAGAAATGTGGGGAAAATGTGTTTTTTTGGTCAATTTTTTACGTTTGCAAGGGATTCTGGATAAGAGACCCTGGTGGGAGGCACTCAAGTCACCCCATCCTGGATTCCCGTGGGTGTCTAGTTTACAAAAATATATAGGTTTGCTAGGTTTCCCTAGGTGCCGGCAGAGCTAGGGTTCAAAAACTACAGCTAGTCACTTTGCCAAAAAAGGGTCATTTTTCACTGCAAAATTGAGGTGTGACCTCATTGCGTTTTGCGCTGTTTCCTGTCGCGGGCACTAGGCCGACCCGCACAAGTAAGGTACAATTTTTCTCGTAGGTCTTTGGGGAACGCGGGGTGGGTGGAAATTTGTGCATCCACGCAGATTCCATAACTTTCCATCACAGAAATGTGGGGAAAATGTGTTTTTTTAGTCAATTTTTTAGGTTTGCAAGGATTTCTGGGTAACAGATCCTGGTGGGAGGCACTCAAGTCACCCCCATCCTGGATTCCCCTGGGTGTCTAGTTTTCAAAAATATATAGGTTTGCTAGGTTTCCCTAGGTGCCGGAAGAGCTAGGGTTAAAAAACTACAGCTAGTCACTTTGCCAAAAAACGGTCATTTTTCACTGCAAAATTGAGTTGTGACCACGTTGCGTTTTGAGCCGTTTTCTGTCGCGGGCACTAGGCCGACCCGCACAAGTGAGGTACCATTTTTCTCGTAGGACTTTGGGGAACGCGGGGTGGGTGGAAATTTGTGGATCCACGCAGATTCCAGAACTTTCCATGACAGAAATGTGGGGAAAATATGTTTTTTTTGTCCATTTTTTACGTTTGCAAGGAATTTTGGGTAACAGACCCTGGTGGGAGGCACTCAAGTCACCCCATCCTGGATTCCCCTGAGTGTCTAGTTTTCAAAAATATATAGGTTTGCTAGGTTTCCCTAGGTGCCGGCAGAGCTAGGGTTAAAAAACTACAGCTAGTCACTTTGCCAAAAAACGGTCATTTTTCACTGCAAAATTGAGTTGTGACCACGTTGCGTTTTGCGCCGTTTCCTGTCGCGGGCACTAGGCCGACCCGCACAAGTGAGGTACCATTTTTCTCGTAGGACTTTGGGGAACGCGGGGTGGGTGAAAATATGTGGATCCACGCAGATTCCAGAACTTTCCATCATAGAAATGTGGGGAAAATTTGTTTTTTTGGCAATTTTTTAGGTTTGCAAGGAATTCTGGGTAACAGACCCTGGTGGGAGGCACTCAAGTCACCCCATCCTGGATTCCCCTGGGTGTCTAATTTTCAACAATATATAGGTTTGCTAGGTTTCCCTAGGTGCCGGCAGAGCTAGAATTAAAAAACTACAGTTAGTCACTTTGCGAAAAAAGGGTCATTTTTCACTGCAAAATTGAGGTGTGACCACGTTGCGTTTTGCGCCGTTTCCTGTCGCGGGCACTAAGCCGACCCGCACAAGTGAGGTACCATTTTTCTCGTAGGACTTTGGGGAACGCGGGGTGGGTGGAGATTTGTAGATCCACACAGATTCCATAACTTTCCATCACAGAAATGTGGGGAAAATGTATTTTTTTTGTCCATTTTTTAGGTTTGCAAGGGATTCTGGGTAACAGACCCTGGTGGGAGGCACTCAAGTCACCCCATCCTGGATTCCCCTGGGTATCTAGTTTTCAAAAATATATAGGTTTGCTAGGTTTCCCTAGGTGTCGGCAGAGCTAAGGTTAAAAAACTACAGCTAGTCACTTTGCCAAAAAAGGGTAATTTTTCACTGCAAAATTGAGGTGTGAACACATTGCATTTTGCGCCGTTTTCTGTCACGGGCACTAGGCCGACCCGCACAAGTTAGGTACCATTTTTCTCGTAGGACTTTGGGGAACGCGGTGTGGGTGGAAATTTGTGGATACACGCATATTCCAGAATTTTCCATCACAGAAATGTGGGGAAAATTTGTTTTTTTTGTCATTTTTTTAGGTTTGCAAGTGATTCTGGGTAACAGACCCTGGTGGGAGGCACTCAAGTCACCCCATCCTGGATTCCCCTGGGTGTCTAGTTTTCAAAAATATATAGGTTTGCTAGGTTTCCCTAGGTGCCGGCAGAGCTAGGGTTCAAAAACTACAGCTAGGCACTTTGCCAAAAAAGGGTAATTTTTCACTGCAAAATTGAGGTGTGACCACATTGCGTTTTGCGCCGTTTCCGGTCACGGGCACTATGCCGACCCGCACAAGTGAGGTACCATTTTTCTCGTAGGACTTTGGGGAACGAGGGGTGGGTGAAAATTTGTGGATCCACGCAGATTCCAGAACTTTCCATCACAGAAATGTGGGGAAAATGTGTTTTTTTGGTCAATTTTTTACGTTTGCAAGGGATTCTGGGTAAGAGACCCTGGTGGGAGGCACTCAAGTCACCCCATCCTGGATTCCCCTGGGTGTCTAGTTTACAAAAATATATAGGTTTGCTAGGTTTCCCTAGGTGCCGGCAGAGCTAGGGTTCAAAATTACAGCTAGTCACTTTGCCAAAAAAGGGTCATTTTTCACTGCAAAATTGAGGTGTGACCTCATTGCGTTTTGCGCTGTTTCCTGTCGCGGTCACTAGGCCGACCCGCACAAGTAAGGTACAATTTTTCTCGTAGGTCTTTGGGGAACGCGGGGTGGGTGGAAATTTGTGCATCCACGCAGATTCCATAACTTTCCATCACAGAAATGTGGGGAAAATGTGGTTTTTTGGCAATTTTTTAGGTTTGCAAGGAATTCTGGGTAACAGACCCTGGTGGGAGGCACTCAAGTCACCCCATCCTGGATTCCCCTGGGTGTCTAATTTTCAACAATATATAGGTTTGCTAGGTTTCCCTAGGTGCCGGCAGAGCTAGAATTAAAAAACTACAGTTAGTCACTTTGCGAAAAAAGGGTCATTTTTCACTGCAAAATTGAGGTGTGACCACGTTGCGTTTTGCGCCGTTTCCTGTCGCGGGCACTAAGCCGACCCGCACAAGTG
Source organism: Triturus cristatus (assembly GCF_964204655.1). Classification (NCBI taxonomy): domain Eukaryota; kingdom Metazoa; phylum Chordata; class Amphibia; order Caudata; family Salamandridae; genus Triturus; species Triturus cristatus. Next base: position 959,931 of record NW_028187409.1, read on the forward strand.
AGGTACCATTTTTCTCGTAGGACTTTGGGGAACGCGGGGTGGGTGGAGATTTGTAGATCCACACAGATTCCAGAACTTTCCATCACAGAAATGTGGGTAAAATGTGTTTTTTTGTCAATTTTTTAGGTTTGCAAGGGATTCTGGGTAACAGACCCTAGTGGGAGGCACTCAAGTCACCCCATCCTGGATTCCCCGGGGTGTCTAGTTTTCAAAAATATATAGGTTTGCTAGGTTTCCCAAGGTGCCGGCAGAGCTAGGGTTAAAAAACTACAGCTAGTCACTTTGCCAAAAAAGGGTCATTTTTCACTGAAAAATTGAGGTGTGACAACGTTGCGTTTTGCGCCGTTTCCTGTCACGGGCACTAGGCTGCCCCGCACAAGTGAGGTACCATTTTTCTCGTAGGACTTTGGGGGACGCGGGGTGGGTGGAAATTTGTGCATTCAAGCAGATTCCAGAACTTTCCATCACAGAAATGTGGGGACAATGTGTTTTTTTCGTCATTTTTTTAGGTTTGCAAGTGATTCTCGGTAACAGACCCTGGTGGGAGGCACTCTAGTCACCCCATCCTGGATTCCCCTGGGTGTCTAGTTTACAAAAATATATAGGTTTGCTAGATTTCCCTAGGTGCCGGCAGAGCTAGGGTTCAAAAACTACAGCTAGTCACTTTGCCAAAAAAGGGTCATTTTTCACTACAAAATTGAGGTATGACCACGTTGCGTTTTGCGCTGTTTCCTGTCGCGGGCACTAGGCCGACCCGCACAAGTGAGGTACTATTTTTCTCGTAGGACTTTGGGGAACGCGGGGTGGGTGGAAATTTGTGCATCCACGCAGATTCCATAACTTTCCATCACAGAAATGTGGGGAAAATGTATTTTTTTTGTCCATTTTTTAGGTTTGCAAGGGATTCTGGGTAACAGACCCTGGTGGGAGGCACTCAAGTCACCCCATCCTGGATTCCCCTGGGTATCTAGTTTTCAAAAATATATAGGTTTGCTAGGTTTCCCTAGGTGTCGGCAGAGCTAAGGTTAAAAAACTACAGCTAGTCACTTTGCCAAAAAAGGGTAATTTTTCACTGCAAAATTGAGGTGTGAACACATTGCATTTTGCGCCGTTTTCTGTCACGGGCACTAGGCCGACCCGCACAAGTTAGGTACCATTTTTCTCGTAGGACTTTGGGGAACGCGGTGTGGGTGGAAATTTGTGGATACACGCATATTCCAGAATTTTCCATCACAGAAATGTGGGGAAAATTTGTTTTTTTTGTCATTTTTTTAGGTTTGCAAGTGATTCTGGGTAACATACCCTGGTGGGAGGCACTCAAGTCACCCCATCCTGGATTCCCCTGGGTGTCTAGTTTTCAAAAATATATAGGTTTGCTAGGTTTCCCTAGGTGCCGGCAGAGCTAGGGTTCAAAAACTACAGCTAGGCACTTTGCCAAAAAAGGGTAATTTTTCACTGCAAAATTGAGGTGTGACCACATTGCGTTTTGCGCCGTTTCCGGTCGCGGGCACTATGCCGACCCACACAAGTGAGGTACCATTTTTCTCGTAGGACTTTGGGGAACGAGGGGTGGGTGAAAATTCGTGGATCCACGCAGATTCCAGAACTTTCCATCACAGAAATGTGGGGAAAATGTGTTTTTTTGGTCAATTTTTTACGTTTGCAAGGGATTCTGGGTAAGAGACCCTGGTGGGAGGCACTCAAGTCACCCCATCCTAGATTCCCCTGGGTGTCTAGTTTACAAAAATATATAGGTTTGCTAGGTTTCCCTAGGTGCCGGCAGAGCTAGGGTTCAAAAACTACAGCTAGTCACTTTGCCAAAAAAGGGTCATTTTTCACTGCAAAATTGAGGTGTGACCACGTTGCGTTTTGCGCTGTTTCCTGTCGCGGGCACTAGGCCGACCCGCACAAGTAAGGTACTATTTTTCTCGTAGGTCTTTGGGGAACGCGGGGTGGGTGGAAATTTGTGCATCCACGCAGATTCCATAACTTTCCATCACAGAAATGTGGGGAAAATGTGTTTTTTTTGTCAATTTTTTAGGTTTGCAAGGATTTCTGGGTAACAGATCCTGGTGGGAGGCACTCAAGTCACCCCATCCTGGATTCCCCTGGGTGTCTAGTTTTCAACAATATATAGGTTTGCTAGGTTTCCCTAGGTGCCGGCAGAGCTAGGATTAAAAAACTACAGCTAGTCACTTTGCGAAAAAAGGGTCATTTTTCACTGCAAAATTGAGGTGTGACCACGTTGCGTTTTGCGACGTTTCCTGTCGCGGGCACTAAGCCGACCCGCACAAGGTAGGTACCATTTTTCTCGTAGGACTTTGGGGAACGCGGGGTGGGTGGAGATTTGTAGATCCACACAGATTCCAGAACTTTCCATCACAGAAATGTGGGTAAAATGTGTTTTTTTGTCAATTTTTTAGGTTTGCAAGGAATTCTGGGTAACAGACCCTGGTGGGAGGCACTCAAGTCACCCCATCCTGGATTCCCCTCGGTGTCTACTTTTCAAAAATATATAGGTTTGCTAGGTTTCCCTAGGTGCCGGCAGAGCTAGGGTTAAAAAACTACAGCTAGTCACTTTGCCAAAAAACGGTCATTTTTCACTGCAAAATTGAGTTGTGACCACGTTGCGTTTTGCGCCGTTTCCTGTCGCGGGCACTAGGCCGACCTGCACAAATGAGGTACCATTTTTCTCGTAGGACTTTGGGGAACGCGGGGTGGGTGAAAATATGTGGATCCACGCAGATTCCAGAACTTTCCATCACAGAAATATGGGGAAAATTTGTTTTTTTGGCAATTGTTTAGGTTTGCAAGGAATTCTGGGTAACAGACCCTGGTGGGAGGCACTCAAGTCACCCCATCCTGGATTCCCCTGGGTGTCTAATTTTCAACAATATATAGGTTTGCTAGGTTTCCCTAGGTACCGGCAGAGCTAGGATTAAAAAACTACAGCTAGTCACTTTGCGAAAAAAGGGTCATTTTTCACTGCAAAATTGAGGTGTGACCACGTTGCATTTTGCGCCGTTTCCTGTCGCGGGCACTAAGCCGACCCGCACAAGTGAGGTACCATTTTTCTCGTACGACTTTGGGGAACGCGGGGTGGGTGGAGATTTGTAGATCCACACAGATTCCAGAACTTTCCATCACAGAAATGTGGGTAAAATGTGTTTTTTTGTCAATTTTTTAGGTTTGCAAGGGATTCTGGGTAACAGACCCTGGTGGGAGTCACTAAAGTCACCCCATCCTGGATTCCCCTGGGTGTCTAGTTTTCAAAAATATATAGGTTTGCTAGGTTTCCCTAGGTGCCGGCAGAGCTAGGGTTCAAAAACTACAGCTAGTCACTTTGCCAAAAAAGGGTCATTTTTCACTGAAAAATTGAGGTATGACCACGTTGCGTTTTGCGCTGTTTCCTGTCGCGGGCACTAGGCCGACCCACACAAGTGAGGTACTATTTTTCTCGTAGGACTTTGGGGAACGCGGGGTGGGTGGAAATTTGTGCATCCACGCAGATTCCATAACTTTCCATCACAGAAATGTGGGGAAAATGTGTTTTTTTTGTCCGATTTTTAGGTTTGCAAGGGATTCTGGGTAACAGACCCTGGTGGGAGGCACTCAAGTCACCCCATCCTGGATTCCCCTGGGTATCTAGTTTTCAAAAATATATAGGTTTGCTAGGTTTCCCTAGGTGTCGGCAGAGCTAAGGTTAAAAAACTACAGCTAGTCACTTTGCCAAAAAAGGCTAATTTTTCACTGCAAAATTGAGGTGTGAACACATTGCATTTTGCGCCGTTTTCTGTCACAGGCACTAGGCCGACCCGCACAAGTGAGGTACCATTTTTCTCGTAGGACTTTGGGGAACGCGGGGTGGGTGAAAATATGTGGATCCACGCAGATTCCAGAACTTTCCATCACAGAAATATGGGGAAAATTTGTTTTTTTGGCAATTGTTTAGGTTTGCAAGGAATTCTGGGTAACAGACCCTGGTGGGAGGCATTCAAGTCACCCCATCCTGGATTCCCCTGGGTGTCTAATTTTCAACAATATATAGGTTTGCTAGGTTTCCCTAGGTACCGGCAGAGCTAGGATTAAAAAACTACAGCTAGTCACTTTGCAAAAAAAGGGTCATTTTTCACTGCAAAATTGAGGTGTGACCACGTTGCATTTTGCGCCGTTTCCTGTCGCGGGCACTAAGCCGACCCGCACAAGTGAGGTACCATTTTTCTCGTACGACTTTGGGGAACGCGGGGTGGGTGGAGATTTGTAGATCCACACAGATTCCAGAACTTTCCATCACAGAAATGTGGGTAAAATGTGTTTTTTTGTCAATTTATTACGTTTGCAAGGGATTCTGGGTAAGAGACCCTGGTGGGAGGCACTCAAGTCACCCCATCCTGGATTCCCCTGGGTGTCTAGTTTACAAAAATATATAGGTTTGCTAGGTTTCCCTAGGTGCCGGCAGAGCTAGGGTTCAAAAACTACAGCTAGTCACTGTGCCAAAAAAGGGTCATTTTTCACTGCAAAATTGAGGTGTGACCTCATTGCGTTTTGCGCTGTTTCCTGTCACGGGCACTAGGCCGACCCGCACAAGTAAGGTACAATTTTTCTCGTAGGTCTTTGGGGAACGCGGGGTGGGTGGAAATTTGTGCATCCACGCAGATTCCATAACTTTCCATCACAGAAATGTGGGGAAAATTTGTTTTTTTTGTCAATTTTTTAGGTTTGCAAGGATTTCTGGGTAACAGATCCTGGTGGGAGGCACTCAAGTCACCCCATCCTGGATTCCCCTGGGTGTCTAGTTTTCAAAAATATATAGGTTTGCTAGGTTTCCCTAGGTGCCGGCAGAGCTAGGGTTAAAAAACTACAGCTAGTCACTTTGCCAAAAAACGGTCATTTTTCACTGCAAAATTGAGTTGTGACCACGTTGCGTTTTGAGCCGTTTTCTGTCACGGGCACTAGGCCGACCCGCACCATTGAGGTACCATTTTTCTCGTAGGACTTTGGGGAACGCGGGGTGGGTGGAAATTTGTGGATCCACGCAGATTCCAGAACTTTCCATGACAGAAATGTGGGGAAAATATGTTTTTTTTGTCCATTTTTTACGTTTGCAAGGAATTCTGGGTAACAGACCCTGGTGGGAGGCACTCAAGTGACCCCATCCTGGATTCCCCTGGGTGTCTAGTTTTCAAAAATATATAGGTTTGCTAGGTTTCCCTAGGTGCCGGCAGAGCTAGGGTTAAAAAACTACATCTAGTCACTTTGCCAAAAAACGGTCATTTTTCACTGCAAAATTGAGTTGTGACCACGTTGCGTTTTGCGCCGTTTTCTGTCGCGGGCACTAGGCCGACCCGCACAAGTGAGGTACCATTTTTCTCGTAGGACTTTGGGGAACGCGGGGTGGGTGAAAATATGTGGATCCACGCAGATTCCAGAACTTTCCATCACAGAAATGTGGGGAAAATTTGGTTTTTTGGCAATTTTTTAGGTTTGCAAGGAATTCTGGGTAACAGACCCTGGTGGGAGGCACTCAAGTCACCCCATCCTGGATTCCCCTTGGTGTCTAATTTTCAACAATATATAGGTTTGCTAGGTTTCCCTAGGTGCCGGCAGAGCTAGAATTAAAAAACTACAGTTAGTCACTTTGCGAAAAAAGGGTCATTTTTCACTGCAAAATTGAGGTGTGACCACGTTGCGTTTTGCGCCGTTTCCTGTCGCGGGCACTAAGCCGACCCGCACAAGTGAGGTACCATTTTTCTCGTAGGACTTTGGGGAACGCGGGGTGGGTGGAGATTTGTAGATCCACACAGATTCCAGAACTTTCCATCACAGAAATGTGGGGAAAATGTGTTTTTTTTGTCAATTTTTTAGGTTTGCAAGGATTTCTGGGTAACAGATCCTGGTGGGAGGCACTCAAGTCACCCCATCCTGGATTCCCCTGGGTGTCTAGTTTTCAAAAATATATAGGTTTGCTAGGTTTCCCTAGGTGCCGGCAGAGCTAGGGTTAAAAAACTACAGCTAGTCACTTTGCCAAAAAAACTGTCATTTTTCACTGCAAAATTGAGTTGTGACCACGTTGCGTTTTGAGCCGTTTTCTGTCGCGGGCACTAGGCCGACCCGCACAAGTGAGGTACCATTTTTCTCGTAGGACTTTGGGGAACGCGGGGTGGGTGGAAATTTGTGGATCCACGCAGATTCCAGAACTTTCCATGACAGAAATGTGGGGAAAATATGTTTTTTTTGTCCATTTTTTACGTTTGCAAGGAATTCTGGGTAACAGACCCTGGTGGGAGGCACTCAAGTCACCCCATCCTGGATTCCCCTGGGTGTCTAGTTTTCAAAAATATATAGGTTTGCTAGGTTTCCCTAGGTGCCGGCAGAGCTAGGGTTAAAAAACTACAGCTAGTCACTTTGCCAAAAAACGGTCATTTTTCACTGCAAAATTGAGTTGTGACCACGTTGCGTTTTGCGCCGTTTCCTGTCGCGGGCACTAGGCCGACCCGCACAAGTGAGGTACCATTTTTCTCGTAGGACTTTGGGGAACGCGGGGTGGGTGAAAATATGTGGATCCACGCAGATTCCAGAACTTTCCATCACAGAAATGTGGGGAAAATTTGGTTTTTTGGCAATTTTTTAGGTTTGCAAGGAATTCTGGGTAAGAGACCCTGGTGGGAGGCACTCAAGTCACCCCATCCTGGATTCCCCTGGGTGTCTAGTTTTCAAAAATATATAGGTTTGCTAGGTTTCCCTAGGTGCCGGCAGAGCTAGGGTTCAAAAACTACAGCTAGTCACTTTGCCAAAAAAGTGTCATTTTTCACTGCAAAATTGAAGTGTGACCATGTTGCGTTTCGCGCTGTTTCCTGTCGCGGGCACTAGGCCGACCCGCACAAGTGAGGTACTATTTTTCTCGTAGGACTTTGGGGAACGCGGGGTGGGTGGAAATTTGTGCATCCACGCAGATTCCATAACTTTCCATCACAGAAATATGGGGAAAATGTATTTTTTTTGTCTATTTTTTAGGTTTGCAAGGGATTCTGGGTAACAGACCCTGGTGGGAGGCACTCAAGTCACCCCATCCTGGATTCCCCTGGGTATCTAGTTTTCAAAAATATATAGGTTTGCTAGGTTTCCCTAGGTGTCGGCAGAGCTAAGGTTAAAAAACTACAGCTAGTCACTTTGCCAAAAAAGGGTAATTTTTCACTGCAAAATTGAGGTGTGAACACATTGCATTTTGCGCCGTTTTCTGTCACGGGCACTAGGCCGACCCGCACAAGTTAGGTACCATTTTTCTCGTAGGACTTTGGGGAACGCGGTGTGGGTGGAAATTTGTGGATACACGCATATTCCAGAATTTTCCATCACAGAAATGTGGGGAAAATTTGTTTTTTTTGTCATTTTTTTAGGTTTGCAAGTGATTCTGGGTAACAGACCCTGGTGGGAGGCACTCAAGTCACCCCATCCTGGATTCCCCTGGGTGTCTAGTTTTCAAAAATATATAGGTTTGCTAGGTTTCCCTAGGTGCCGGCAGAGCTAGGGTTCAAAAACTACAGCTAGGCACTTTGCCAAAAAAGGGTAATTTTTCACTGCAAAATTGAGGTGTGACCATATTGCGTTTTGCGCCGTTTCCGGTCGCGGGCACTATGCGAACCCGCACAAGTGAGGTACCATTTTTGTCGTAGGACTTTGGGGAACGAGGGGTTGGTGAAAATTTGTGGATCCACGCAGATTCCAGAACTTTCCATCACAGAAATGTGGGGAAAATGTGTTTTTTTGGTCAATTTTTTACGTTTGCAAGGGATTCTGGGTAAGAGACCCTGGTGGGAGGCACTCAAGTCACCCCATCCTGGATTCCCCTGGGTGTCTAGTTTACAAAAATATATAGGTGTGCTAGGTTTCCCTAGGTGCCGGCAGATCTAGGGTTCAAAAACTACAGCTAGGCACTTTGCCAAAAAAGTGTCATTTTCCACTGCAAAATTGAGGTGTGACCATGTTGCGTTTCGCGCCGTTTCCTGTCGCGGGCACTAGGCGACCCGCACAAGTGAGGTACTATTTTTCTCGTAGGGCTTTGGGCAACGCGGGGTGGGTGGAAATTTGTGGATCCACGCAGATTCCAGAACTTTCCATCACAGAAATGTGGGGAAAATGTATGTTTTTTGTCAATTTTTTAGGTTTGCAAGGGTTTCTGGGTAACAGACCCTGGTGGGAGGCACTCAAGTCACCCCATCCTGGATTCCCCTGGGTGTCTAGTTTTCAAAAATATATAGGTTTGCTAGGTTTCCCTAGGTGCCGGCAGGGCTAGGGTTCAAAAACTACAGCTAGTCACTTTGCCAAAAAAGGGTAATTTTTCACTGCAAAATTGAGGTATGAACATGTTGCGTTTTGCGGCGTTTTCTGTCACGGGCACTAGGCCGACCCGCACAAGTGAGGTACCATTTTTCTCATAGGACTTTGGGGAACGCGGGGTGGGTGGAAATTTGTGGATCCACGCAGATTCCAGAACTTTCCATCACAGGAATGTGGGGAAAATGTGTTTTTTTGTCAAATTTTTAGGTTTGCAAGGGATTCTGGGTAACAGACCCTGGTGGGAGGCACTCAAGTTACCCCATCCTGGATTTTCCTGGGTGTCTAGTTTTCAAAAATATATAGGTTTGCTAGGTTTCCCTAGGTGCCGGCAGAGCTAGGGTTCAAAAACTACAGCTAGGCACTTTGCCAAAAAAGGGTCATTTTTCACTGCAAAATTGAGGTGTGACCACGTTGCGTTTTGCGCCGTTTCCTGTCGCGAGCACTAGGCCGCCCCGCACAAGTGAGGTACCATTTTTCTCATAGGACTTTGGGGAACGCAGGGTGGGTGGAAATTTGTGCATCCACGCAGATTCCAGAACTTTCCATCACAGAAATGTGGGGAAAATGTGTTTTTTTTGTCAATTCTTTAGGTTTGCAAGGAATTCTGGGTAACAGACCGTGGTGGGAGGCACTCAAGTCATCCCATCCTGGATTCCCCTGGTTGTCTAGTTTTAAAAAATATATAGGTTTGCTAGGTTTCCCTAGGTGCCGGCAGAGCTAGGGTTAAAAAACAACAGGTAGTCACTTTGCGAAAAAAGGGTCATTTTTCACTGCAAAATTGAGGTGTGACCACGTTGCATTTTGCGCCGTTTCATGTTGAGGGCACTAAGCCGACCCGCACAAGTGAGGTACCATTTTTCTCGTAGGACTTTGGGGAACGCGGGGTGGGTGGAAATTTGTGGATCCACGCAGATTCCAGAACTTTCCATCACAGAAAGGTGGGGAAAATGTGTTTTTTTGTCCATTTTTTACGTTTGCAAGGGATTCTGGGTAACAGACCCTGGAGGGAGGCACTCAAGTCACGCCATCCTGGATTCCCATGGGTGTCTAGTTTTCAAAAATATATAGGTTTGCTAGGTTTCCCTAGGTGCCGGCAGAGCTAGGGTTCAAAAACTACAGCTAGGAACTCTGCCAAAAAAGGGTCATTTTTCACTGCAAAATTGAGGTGTGACCACGTTGCGTTTTGCGACGTTTCCTGTCGCGGGCACTAGGCCGCCCCGCACAAGTGAGGTACCATTTTTCTCGCAGGACTTTGGGGAACGCAGGGTGGGTGGAAATTTGTGCATCCACGCAGATTCCAGAACTTTCCATCACAGAAATGTGGGGAAAATTTGTTTTTTTTGTCAATTTTTTAGGTTTGCAAGGAATTCTAGGTAACAGACCCTGGTGGGAGGCACTCAAGTCACCCCATCCGGCATTCCCCTGGGTGTCTAGTTTTCAAACATATATAGGTTTGCTAGGTTTCCCTAGGTGTCGGCAGAGCTAGGGTTAAAAAACTACAGCTAGTCACTTTGCTAAAAAACGGTCAGTTTTTCACTGCAAAATTAAGGTGTGACCACGTTGCGTTTTGCACCGTTTCCTGTCGCGGGCACTAGGCCGACCCGCACAAGTGAGGTACCATTTTTCTCGTAGGACTTTGGGGAATGCGGGATGGGTGGAAATTTGTGGATCCGCACATATTCCAGATTTTTCCATCACAGAAATGTGGGGAAAATATGTTTTTTTTGTCATTTGTTTAGGTTTGCAAGGGATTCTGGGTAACAGACCCTGGTGGGAGGCACTCAAGTCACCCCATCCTGGATTCCCCTGGGTGTCTAGTGTTCAAAAATATATAGGTTTGCTAGGTTTTCCTAGGTGCCGGCAGAGCTAGGGTTCAAAAACTGCAGCTAGGCACTTTGCCAAAAAAGGGTAATTTTTCACTGCAAAATTGAGGTGTGACCACATTGCATTTTGTGCAATTTCCTGTCGCGGGCAGTAGGACAACCTGCACAAGTGAGGTACCATTTTTCTCGTAAGACTTTGGGGAACCCGGGGTGGGTGGAAATGTATGGATCCACGCAGATTCCAGAACTTTCCACCACTGAAAGGTCGGGAAAATATGTTTTTTTGTCAATTTTTTAGGTTTGCGAGGGATTCTGGGTAACAGATCATGGTGGGAGGCAGTCAAGTCACCACATCCTGGATTCCCCTGGGTGTCTAGTTTTCAAAAATATATAGGTTTGCTAGGTTTCCCTAGGTGCCGGCAGAGCTAGGGTTAAAGAACTACAGCTAGTCACTTTGCCAAAAAAGGGTCATTTTTCACTGCAAAATTGAGGTGTGACCACGTTGCGTTTTGCGCCGTGTCCTGTCGCGGGCACTAAGCCTATACGCACAAGTGAGGTACCATTTTTCTCGTAGGACTTAGGGGAACGCGGGGTGGGTGGAAATTTGTGGATCCAAACAGATTCCAGAACTTTCCATAACAGAAATGTGGGGAAAATGTGTTTTTTTGTCAATTTATGGGGTTTGCAAGGGATTCTGGGTAACAGACCCTGGTGGGAGGCACTCAAGTCACCCCATCCTGGATTCCCCTGGGTGTCTAGTTTTCAAAAATATATAGGTTTGCTAGGTTTCCCTAGGTGCCGGCAGAGCTAGGGTTAAAAAACTACAGCTAGTCACTTTGCCAAAAAAACGGTCATTTTTCACTGCAAAATTGAGTTGTGACCATGTTGCGTTTTGCGCCGTTTCCTGTCGCGGGCACTAGGCCGACCCGCACAAGTGAGGTACCATTTTTCTCGTAGGACTTTGGGGAACGCGGGGTGGGTGAAAATATGTGGATCCACGCAGATTCCAGAACTTTCCATCACAGAAATGTGGGGAAAATTTGTTTTTTTGGCAATTTTTTAGGTTTGCAAGGAATTCTGGGTAACAGACCCTGGTGGGAGGCACTCAAGTCACCCCATCCTGGATTCCCCTGGGTGTATAATTTTCAACAATATATAGGTTTGCTAGGTTTCCCTAGGTGCCGGCAGAGCTAGGATTAAAAAACTACAGCTAGTCACTTTGCGAAAAAAGGGTCATTTTTCACTGCAAAATTGAGGTGTGACCACGTTGCGTTTTGCGCCGTTTCCTGTCGCGGGCACTAAGCCGACCCGCACAAGGTAGGTACCATTTTTCTCGTAGGACTTTGGGGAACGCGGGGTGGGTGGAGATTTGTAGATCCACACAGATTCCAGAACTTTCCATCACAGAAAGGTGGGTAAAATGTGTTTTTTTGTCAATTTTTTAGGTTTGCAAGGAATTCTGGGTAACAGACCCTGGTGGGAGGCACTCAAGTCACCCCATCCTGGATTCCCCTGGGTGTCTAGTTTTCAAAAATATATAGGTTTGCTAGGTTTCCCTAGGTGCCGGCAGAGCTAGGGTTAAAAAACTACAGCTAGTCACTTTGCCAAAAAACGGTCATTTTTCACTGCAAAATTGAGTTGTGACCACGTTGCGTTTTGCGCCGTTTCCTGTCGCGGGCACTAGGCTGACCTGCACAAATGAGGTACCATTTTTCTCGTAGGACTTTGGGGAACGCGGGGCGGGTGAAAATATGTGGATCCACGCAGATTCCAGAACTTTCCATCACAGAAATGTGGGGAAAATTTGTTTTTTTGGCAATTTTTTAGGTTTGCAAGGAATTCTGGGTAACAGACCCTGGTGGGAGGCACTCAAGTCACCCCATCCTGGATTCCCCTGGGTGTCTAATTTTCAACAATATATAGGTTTGCTAGGTTTCCCTAGGTGCCGGCAGAGCTAGGATTAAAAAACTACAGCTAGTCACTTTGCGAAAAAAGGCTAATTTTTCACTGCAAAATTGAGGTGTGAACACATTGTTTTTTGCGCCGTTTTCTGTCACGGGCACTAGGCCGACCCGCACAAGTGAGGTACCATTTTTCTCGTAGGACTTTGGGGAACGCGGTGTGGGTGGAAATTTGTGGATACACGCATATTCCAGAATTTTCCATCACAGATATGTGGGGAAAATGTGTTTTTTTTGTCATTTTTTTAGGTTTGCAAGTGATTCTGGGTAACAGACCCTGGTGGGAGGCACTCAAGTCACCCCATCCTGGATTCCCCTGGGTGTCTAGTTTTCAAAAATATATAGGTTTGCTAGGTTTCCCTAGGTGCCGGCAGAGCTAGGGTTCAAAAACTACAGCTAGGCACTTTGCCAAAAAAGGGTCATTTTTCACTGCAAAATTGAGGTGTGACCACGTTGCGTTTTGCGCCGTTTCCGGTCGCGGGCACTATGCGAACCCGCACAAGTGAGGTACCATTTTTGTCGTAGGACTTTGGGGAACGAGGGGTGGGTGAAAATTTGTGGATCCACGCAGATTCCAGAACTTTCCATCACAGAAATGTGGGGAAAATGTGTTTTTTTGGTCAATTTTTTACGTTTGCAAGGGATTCTGGGTAAGAGACCCTGGTGGGAGGCACTCAAGTCACCCCATCCTGGATTCCCCTGGGTGTCTAGTTTACAAAAATATATAGGTGTGCTAGGTTTCCCTAGGTGCCGGCAGATCTAGGGTTCAAAAACTACAGCTAGGCACTTTGCCAAAAAAGTGTCATTTTCCACTGCAAAATTGAGGTGTGACCATGTTGCGTTTCGCGCCGTTTCCTGTCGCGGGCACTAGGCGACCCGCACAAGTGAGGTACTATTTTTCTCGTAGGGCTTTGGGCAACGCGGGGTGGGTGGAAATTTGTGGATCCACGCAGATTCCAGAACTTTCCATCACAGAAATGTGGGGAAAGTGTATGTTTTTTGTCAATTTTTTAGGTTTGCAAGGGTTTCTGGGTAACAGACCCTGGTGGGAGGCACTCAAGTCACCCCATCCTGGATTCCCCTGGGTGTCTAGTTTTCAAAAATATATAGGTTTGCTAGGTTTCCCTAGGTGCCGGCAGGGCTAGGGTTCAAAAACTACAGCTAGTCACTTTGCCAAAAAAGGGTAATTTTTCACTGCAAAATTGAGGTGTGAACATGTTGCGTTTTGCGGCGTTTTCTGTCACGGGCACTAGGCCGACCCGCACAAGTGAGGTACCATTTTTCTCATAGGACTTTGGGGAACGCGGGGTGGGTGGAAATTTGTGGATCCACGCAGATTCCAGAACTTTCCATCACAGGAATGTGGGGAAAATGTGTTTTTTTGTCAAATTTTTAGGTTTGCAAGGGATTCTGGATAACAGACCCTGGTGGGAGGCACTCAAGTTACCCCATCCTGGATTTTCCTGGGTGTCTAGTTTTCAAAAATATATAGGTTTGCTAGGTTTCCCTAGGTGCCGGCAGAGCTAGGGTTCAAAAACTACAGCTAGGCACTTTGCCAAAAAAGGGTCATTTTTCACTGCAAAATTGAGGTGTGACCACGTTGCGTTTTGCGCCGTTTCCTGTCGCGAGCACTAGGCCGCCCCGCACAAGTGAGGTACCATTTTTCTCATAGGACTTTGGGGAACGCAGGGTGGGTGGAAATTTGTGCATCCACGCAGATTCCAGAACTTTCCATCACAGAAATGTGGGGAAAATGTGTTTTTTTTGTCAATTCTTTAGGTTTGCAAGGAATTCTGGGTAACAGACCGTGGTGGGAGGCACTCAAGTCATCCCATCCTGGATTCCCCTGGTTGTCTAGTTTTAAAAAATATATAGGTTTGCTAGGTTTCCCTAGGTGCCGGCAGAGCTAGGGTTAAAAAACAACAGCTAGTCACTTTGCGAAAAAAGGGTCATTTTTCACTGCAAAATTGAGGTGTGACCACGTTGCATTTTGCGCCGTTTCATGTTGAGGGCACTAAGCCGACCCGCACAAGTGAGGTACCATTTTTCTCGTAGGACTTTGGGGAACGCGGGGTGGGTGGAAATTTGTGGATCCACGCAGATTCCAGAACTTTCCATCACAGAAATGTGGGGAAAATGTGTTTTTTTGTCCATTTTTTACGTTTGCAAGGGATTCTGGGTAACAGACCCTGGTGGGAGGCACTCAGGTCACCCCATCCTGGATTCCCATGGGTGTCTAGTTTTCAAAAATATATAGGTTTGCTAGGTTTCCCGAGGTGCCGGCAGAGCTAGGGTTCAAAAACTACAGCTAGGAACTCTGCCAAAAAAGGGTCATTTTTCACTGCAAAATTGAGGTGTGACCACGTTGCGTTTTGCGACGTTTCCTGTCGCGGGCACTAGGCCGCCCCGCACAAGTGAGGTACCATTTTTCTCGCAGGACTTTGGGGAACGCAGGGTGGGTGGAAATTTGTGCATCCACGCAGATTCCAGAACTTTCCATCACAGAAATGTGGGGAAAATTTGTTTTTTTTGTCAATTTTTTAGGTTTGCAAGGAATTCTAGGTAACAGACCCTGGTGGGAGGCACTCAAGTCACCCCATCCGGCATTCCCCTGGGTGTCTAGTTTTCAAACATATATAGGTTTGCTAGGTTTCCCTAGGTGTCGGCAGAGCTAGGGTTAAAAAACTACAGCTAGTCACTTTGCTAAAAAACGGTCAGTTTTTCACTGCAAAATTAAGGTGTGACCACGTTGCGTTTTGCACCGTTTCCTGTCGCGGGCACTAGGCCGACCCGCACAAGTGAGGTACCATTTTTCTCGTAGGACTTTGGGGAATGCGAGATGGGTGGAAATTTGTGGATCCGCACATATTCCAGATTTTTCCATCACAGAAATGTGGGGAAAATATGTTTTTTTTGTCATTTGTTTAGGTTTGCAAGGGATTCTGGGTAACAGACCCTGGTGGGAGGCACTCAAGTCACCCCATCCTGGATTCCCCTGGGTGTCTAGTGTTCAAAAATATATAGGTTTGCTAGGTTTTCCTAGGTGCCGGCAGAGCTAGGGTTCAAAAACTGCAGCTAGGCACTTTGCCAAAAAAGGGTAATTTTTCACTGCAAAATTGAGGTGTGACCACATTGCATTTTGTGCAATTTCCTGTCGCGGGCAGTAGGACAACCTGCACAAGTGAGGTACCATTTTTCTCGTAAGACTTTGGGGAACCCGGGGTGGGTGGAAATGTATGGATCCACGCAGATTCCAGAACTTTCCACCACTGAAAGGTCGGGAAAATATGTTTTTTTGTCAATTTTTTAGGTTTGCAAGGGATTCTGGGTAACAGATCATGGTGGGAGGCAGTCAAGTCACCACATCCTGGATTCCCCTGGGTGTCTAGTTTTCAAAAATATATAGGTTTGCTAGGTTTCCCTAGGTGCCGGCAGAGCTAGGGTTAAAGAACTACAGCTAGTCACTTTGCCAAAAAAGGGTCATTTTTCACTGCAAAATTGAGGTGTGACCACGTTGCGTTTTGCGCCGTGTCCTGTCGCGGGCACTAAGCCTATACGCACAAGTGAGGTACCATTTTTCTCGTAGGACTTAGGGGAACGCGGGGTGGGTGGAAATTTGTGGATCCAAACAGATTCCAGAACTTTCCATAACAGAAATGTGGGGAAAATGTGTTTTTTTGTCAATTTTTGGGGTTTGCAAGGGATTCTGGGTAACAGACCCTGGTGGGAGGCACTCAAGTCACCCCATCCTGGATTCCCCTGGGTGTCTAGTTTTCAAAAATATATAGGTTTGCTAGGTTTCCCTAGGTGCCGGCAGAACTAGGGTTAAAAAACTACAGCTAGTCACTTTGCCAAAAAAACGGTCATTTTTCACTGCAAAATTGAGTTGTGACCATGTTGCGTTTTGCGCCGTTTCCTGTCGCGGGCACTAGGCCGACCCGCACAAGTGAGGTACCATTTTTCTCGTAGGACTTTGGGGAACGCGGGGTGGGTGAAAATATGTGGATCCACGCAGATTCCAGAACTTTCCATCACAGAAATGTGGGGAAAATTTGTTTTTTTGGCAATTTTTTAGGTTTGCAAGGAATTCTGGGTAACAGACCCTGGTGGGAGGCACTCAAGTCACCCCATCCTGGATTCCCCTGGGTGTCTAATTTTCAACAATATATAGGTTTGCTAGGTTTCCCTAGGTGCCAGCAGAGCTAGGATTAAAAAACTACAGCTAGTCACTTTGCGAAAAAAGGGTCATTTTTCACTGCAAAATTGAGGTGTGACCACGTTGCGTTTTGCGCCGTTTCCTGTCGCGGGCACTAAGCCGACCCGCACAAGGTAGGTACCATTTTTCTCGTAGGACTTTGGGGAACGCGGGGTGGGTGGAGATTTGTAGATCCACACAGATTCCAGAACTTTCCATCACAGAAAGGTGGGTAAAATGTGTTTTTTTGTCAATTTTTTAGGTTTGCAAGGAATTCTGGGTAACAGACCCTGGTGGGAGGCACTCAAGTCACCCCATCCTGGATTCCCCTGGGTGTCTAGTTTTCAAAAATATATAGGTTTGCTAGGTTTCCCTAGGTGCCGGCAGAGCTAGGGTTAAAAAACTACAGCTAGTCACTTTGCCAAAAAACGGTCATTTTTCACTGCAAAATTGAGTTGTGACCACGTTGCGTTTTGCGCCGTTTCCTGTCGCGGGCACTAGGCCGACCTGCACAAATGAGGTACCATTTTTCTCGTAGGACTTTGGGGAACGCGGGGTGGGTGGAGATTTGTAGATCCACACAGATTCCAGAACTTTCCATCACAGAAATGTGGGTAAAATGTGTTTTTTTGTCAATTTTTTAGGTTTGCAAGGGATTCTGGGTAACAGACCCTGGTGGGAGGCACTCAAGTCACCCCATCCTGGATTCCCCTGGGTGTCTAGTTTTCAAAAATATATAGGTTTGCTAGGTTTCCGTAGGTGCCGGCAGAGCTAGGGTTCAAAAACTACAGCTAGTCACTTTGCCAAAAAAGGGTCATTTTTCACTGAAAAATTGAGGTATGACCACGTTGCGTTTTGCGCTGTTCCCTGTCGCGGGCACTAGGCCGACCCACACAAGTGAGGTACTATTTTTCTCGTAGGACTTTGGGGAACGCGGGGTGGGTGGAAATTTGTGCATCCACGCAGATTCCATAACTTTCCATCACAGAAATGTGGGGAAAATGTGTTTTTTTTGTCCAGTTTTTTAGGGTTGCAAGGGATTCTGGGTATCAGACCCTGGTGGGAGGCACTCAAGTCACCCCATCCTGGATTCCCCTGGGTATCTAGTTTTCAAAAATATATAGGTTTGCTAGGTTTCCCTAGGTGTCGGCAGAGCTAAGGTTAAAAAACTACAGCTAGTCACTTTGCCAAAAAAGGCTAATTTTTCACTGCAAAATTGAGGTGTGAACACATTGCATTTTGCGCCGTTTTCTGTCACGGGCACTAGGCCGACCCGCACAAGTGAGGTACCATTTTTCTCGTAGGACTTTGGGGAACGCGGTGTGGGTGGAAATTTGTGGATACACGCATATTCCAGAATTTTCCATCACAGATATGTGGGGAAAATGTGTTTTTTTTGTCATTTTTTTAGGTTTGCAAGTGATTCTGGGTAACAGAGCCTGGTGGGAGGCACTCAAGTCACCCCATCCTGGATTCCCCTGGGTGTCTAGTTTTCAAAAATATATAGGTTTGCTAGGTTTCCCTAGGTGCCGGCAGAGCTAGGGTTCAAAAACTACAGCTAGGCACTTTGCCAAAAAAGGGTCATTTTTCACTGCAAAATTGAGGTGTGACCACGTTGCGTTTTGCGCCGTTTCCGGTCGCGGGCACTATGCGAACCCGCACAAGTGAGGTACCATTTTTGTCGTAGGACTTTGGGGAACGAGGGGTGGGTGAAAATTTGTGGATCCACGCAGATTCCAGAACTTTCCATCACAGAAATGTGGGGAAAATGTGTTTTTTTGGTCAATTTTTTACGTTTGCAAGGGATTCTGGGTAAGAGACCCTGGTGGGAGGCACTCAAGTCACCCCATCCTGGATTCCCCTGGGTGTCTAGTTTACAAAAATATATAGGTGTGCTAGATTTCCCTAGGTGCCGGCAGATCTAGGGTTCAAAAACTACAGCTAGGCACTTTGCCAAAAAAGTGTCATTTTCCACTGCAAAATTGAGGTGTGACCATGTTGCGTTTCGCGCCGTTTCCTGTCGCGGGCACTAGGCGACCCGCACAAGTGAGGTACTATTTTTCTCGTAGGGCTTTGGGCAACGCGGGGTGGGTGGAAATTTGTGGATCCACGCAGATTCCAGAACTTTCCATCACAGAAATGTGGGGAAAATGTATGTTTTTTGTCAATTTTTTAGGTTTGCAAGGGTTTCTGGGTAACAGACCCTTGTGGTTGGCACTCAAGTCACCCCATCCTGGATTCCCCTGGGTGTCTAGTTTTCAAAAATATATAGGTTTGCTAGGTTTCCCTAGGTGCCGGCAGGGCTAGGGTTCAAAAACTACAGCTAGTCACTTTGCCAAAAAAGGGTAATTTTTCACTGCAAAATTGAGGTGTGAACATGTTGCGTTTTGCGGCGTTTTCTGTCACGGGCACTAGGCCGACCCGCACAAGTGAGGTACCATTTTTCTCATAGGACTTTGGGGAACGCGGGGTGGGTGGAAATTTGTGGATCCACGCAGATTCCAGAACTTTCCATCACAGGAATGTGGGGAAAATGTGTTTTTTTGTCAAATTTTTAGGTTTGCAAGGGATTCTGGGTAACAGACCCTGGTGGGAGGCACTCAAGTTACCCCATCCTGGATTTTCCTGGGTGTCTAGTTTTCAAAAATATATAGGTTTGCTAGGTTTCCCTAGGTGCCGGCAGAGCTAGGGTTCAAAAACTACAGCTAGGCACTTTGCCAAAAAAGGGTCATTTTTCACTGCAAAATTGAGGTGTGACCACGTTGCGTTTTGCGCCGTTTCCTGTCGCGAGCACTAGGCCGCCCCGCACAAGTGAGGTACCATTTTTCTCATAGGACTTTGGGGAACGCAGGGTGGGTGGAAATTTGTGGATACACGCATATTCCAGAATTTTCCATCACAGATATGTGGGGAAAATGTGTTTTTTTTGTCATTTTTTTAGGTTTGCAAGTGATTCTGGGTAACAGACCCTGGTGGGAGGCACTCAAGTTACCCCATCCTGGATTCCCCTGGGTGTCTAGTTTTCAAAAATATATAGGTTTGCTAGGTTTCCCTAGGTGCCGGCAGAGCTAGGGTTCAAAAACTACAGCTAGGCACTTTGCCAAAAAAGGGTCATTTTTCACTGCAAAATTGAGGTGTGACCACGTTGCGTTTTGCGCCGTTTCCGGTCGCGGGCACTATGCGAACCCGCACAAGTGAGGTACCATTTTTGTCGTAGGACTTTGGGGAACGAGGGGTGGGTGAAAATTTGTGGATCCACGCAGATTCCAGAACTTTCCATCACAGAAATGTGGGGAAAATGTGTTTTTTTGGTCAATTTTTTACGTTTGCAAGGGATTCTGGGTAAGAGACCCTGGTGGGAGGCACTCAAGTCACCCCATCCTGGATTCCCCTGGGTGTCTAGTTTACAAAAATATATAGGTGTGCTAGGTTTCCCTAGGTGCCGGCAGATCTAGGGTTCAAAAACTACAGCTAGGCACTTTGCCAAAAAAGTGTCATTTTCCACTGCAAAATTGAGGTGTGACCATGTTGCGTTTCGCGCCGTTTCCTGTCGCGGGCACTAGGCGACCCGCACAAGTGAGGTACTATTTTTCTCGTAGGGCTTTGGGCAACGCGGGGTGGGTGGAAATTTGTGGATCCACGCAGATTCCAGAACTTTCCATCACAGAAATGTGGGGAAAATGTGTGTTTTTTGTCAATTTTTTAGGTTTGCAAGGGATTCTAGGTAACAGACCCTGGTGGGAGGCACTCAAGTCACCCCATCCTGGATTCCCCTGGGTGTCTAGTTTTCAAAAATATATAGGTTTGCTAGGTTTCCCTAGGTGCCGGCAGGGCTAGGGTTCAAAAACTACAGCTAGTCACTTTGCCAAAAAAGGGTAATTTTTCACTGCAAAATTGAGGTGTGAACATGTTGCGTTTTGCGGCGTTTTCTGTCACGGGCACTAGGCCGACCCGCACAAGTGAGGTACCATTTTTCTCACAGGACTTTGGGGAACGCGGGGTGGGTGGAAATTTGTGGATCCACGCAGATTCCAGAACTTTCCATCACAGGAATGTGGGGAAAATGTGTTTTTTTGTCAAATTTTTAGGTTTGCAAGGGATTCTGGGTAACAGACCCTGGTGGGAGGCACTCAAGTCACCCCATCCTGGATTTCCCTGGGTGTCTCGTTTTCAAAAATATATAGGTTTGCTAGGTTTCCCTAGGTGCCGGCAGAGCTAGGGTTCAAAAACTACAGCTAGGCACTTTGCCAAAAAAGGGTCATTTTTCACTGCAAAATTGAGGTATGACCACGTTGCGTTTTGCGCCGTTTCCTGTCGCGGGCACTAGGCCGCCCCGCACAAGTGAGGTACCATTTTTCTCATAGGACTTTGGGGAACGCAGGGTGGGTGGAAATTTGTGCATCCACGCAGATTCCAGAACTTTCCATCACAGAAATGTGGGGAAAATGTGTTTTTTTTGTCAATTCTTTAGGTTTGCAAGGAATTCTGGGTAACAGACCCTGGTGGGAGGCACTCAAGTCATCCCATCCTGGATTCCCCTGGTTGTCTAGTTTAAAAAAATATATAGGTTTGCTAGGTTTCCCTAGGTGCCGGCAGAGCTAGGGTTAAAAAACAACAGCTAGTCACTTTGCGAAAAAAGGGTCATTTTTCACTGCAAAATTGAGGTGTGACCACGTTGCGTTTTGCGCCGTTTCATGTTGAGGGCACTAAGCCGACCCGCACAAGTGAGGTACCATTTTTCTCGTAGGACTTTGGGGAACGCGGGGTGGGTGGAAATTTGTGGATCCACGCAGATTCCAGAACTTTCCATCACAGAAATGTGGGGAAAATGTGGTTTTTTGTCCATTTTTTACGTTTGCAAGGGATTCTGGGTAACAGACCCTGGTGGGAGGCACTCAAGTCACCCCATCCTGGATTCCCATGGGTGTCTAGTTTTCAAAAATATATAGGTTTGCTAGGTTTCCCGAGGTGCCGGCAGAGCTAGGGTTCAAAAACTACAGCTAGGAACTCTGCCAAAAAAGGGTCATTTTTCACTGCAAAATTGAGGTGTGACCACGTTGCGTTTTGCGACGTTTCCTGTCGCGGGCACTAGGCCGCCCCGCACAAGTGAGGTACCATTTTTCTCGCAGGACTTTGGGGAACGCAGGGTGGGTGGAAATTTGTGCATCCACGCAGATTCCAGAACTTTCCATCACAGAAATGTGGGGAAAATTTGTTTTTTTTGTCAATTTTTTAGGTTTGCAAGGAATTCTGGGTAACAGACCCTGGTGGGAGGCACTCAAGTCACCCCATCCGGCATTCCCCTGGGTGTCTAGTTTTCAAACATATATAGGTTTGCTAGGTTTCCCTAGGTGTCGGCAGAGCTAGGGTTAAAAAACTACAGCTAGGCACTTTGCCAAAAAAGGGTAATTTTTCACTGCAAAATTGAGGTGTGACCACATTGCATTTTGTGCAATTTCCTGTCGCGGGCAGTAGGACAACCTGCACAAGTGAGGTACCATTTTTCTCGTAAGACTTTGGGGAACCCGGGGTGGGTGGAAATGTATGGATCCACGCAGATTCCAGAACTTTCCACCACTGAAAGGTCGGGAAAATGTGTTTTTTTTGTCAATTGTTTAGGTTTGCAAGGGATTCTGGGTAACAGATCATGGTGGGAGGCAGTCAAGTCACCACATCCTGGATTCCCCTGGGTGTCTAGTTTTCAAAAATATATAGGTTTGCTAGGTTTCCCTAGGTGCCGGCAGAGCTAGGGTTAAAGAACTACAGCTAGTCACTTTGCCAAAAAAGGGTCATTTTTCACTGCAAAATTGAGGTGTGACCACGTTGCGTTTTGCGCCGTGTCCTGTCGCGGGCACTAAGCCTATACGCACAAGTGAGGTACCATTTTTCTCGTAGGACTTAGGGGAACGCGGGATGGGTGGAAATTTGTGGATCCAAACAGATTCCAGAACTTTCCATAACAGAAATGTGGGGAAAATGTGTTTTTTTGTCAATTTTTTGGGTTTGCAAGGGATTCTGGGTAACAGACCCTGGTGGGAGGCACTCAAGTCACCCCATCCTGGATTCCCCTGGGTGTCTAGTTTTCAAAAATATATAGGTTTGCTGGGTTTCCCTAGGTGCCGGCAGAGCTAGGGTTCAAAAACTACAGCTAGGCACTTTGTCAAAAAAGGGTCATTTTTCACTGCAAAATTGAGGTGTGACCACGGTGCGTTTTGTGCTGTTTCCTGTCACGGGCACTAGGCGACCCGCACAAGTGAGGTACCATTTTTCTTGTAGGACTTTGGGGAACGCGGCGTGGGTGGAAATTCGTGGATCCACGCAGATTCCAGAACTTTCCATCACAGAAATGTGGGGAAAATGTGTTTTTTTGTCAATTTATTGGGTTTGCAAGGGATTCTGGGTAACAGACCCTGGTGGGAGGCACTCAAGTCAACCCATCCTGGATTCCCCTGGGTATCTAGTTTTCAAAAATATATAGGTTTGCTAGGTTTCCCTAGGTGCCGGCAGAGCTAGGGTTAAAAAACTACAGCTAGTCACTTTGCCAAAAAAGGGTAATTTTTCACTGCAAAATTGAGGTGTGAACACATTGCATTTTGCGCCGTTTTCTGTCACGGGCATTAGGCCGACCCGCACAAGTGAGGTACCATTTTTCTCGTAGGACTTCGGGGAACGCGGTGTGGGTGGAAATTTGTGGATACACGCATATTACAGAATTTTCCATCACAGAAATGTGGGGAAAATGTGTTTTTTTTGTAATTTTTTTTGGTTTGCAAGTGATTCTGGGTAACAGACCCTGGTGGGAGGCACTCAAGTCACCCCATCCTGGATTCCCCTGGGTGTCTAGTTTACAAAAATATATAGGTTTGCTAGGTTTCCCTAGGTGCCGGCAGAGCTAGGGTTCAAAAACTACAGCTAGTCACTTTGCCAAAAAAGGGTCATTTTTCACTGCAAAATTGAGGTGTGACCATGTTGCGTTTCGCGCCGTTTCCTGTCGCGGGCACTAGGCCGACCCGCACAAGTGAGGTACCATTTTTCTCGTAGGACTTTGGGGAACGCGGGGTGGGTGGAAATTTGGGGATCCACGCAGATTCCAGAACTTTCCATCACAGAAATGTGGGGAAAATGTGTTTTTTTTGTCCATTTTTTACGTTTGCAAGGAATTCTGGGTAACAGACCATGGTGGGAGGCACTCAAGTCACCCCATCCTGGATTCCCCTGGGTGTCTAGTTTTCAAAAATATATAGGTTTGCCAGGTTTCCCTAGGTGCCGGCAGAGCTAGGGTTAAAAAACTACAGCTAGTCACTTTGCCAAAAAACGGTCATTTTTCACTGCAAAATTGAGTTGTGACCACATTGCGTTTTGCGCTGTTTCCTGTCGCGGGCACTAGGCGACCCGCACAAGTGAGGTACCATTTTTCTTGTAGGACTTTGGGGAATGCGGCGTGGGTGGAAATTCGTGGATCCACGCAGATTCCAGAACTTTCCATCACAGAAATGTGGGGCACATGTGTTTTTTTGTGAATTTTTTAGGTGTACAAGGGATTATGGGTAACAGACCCTGGAGGGAGGCACTCAAGTCACCCCATCCTGGATTCCCCTGGGTGTCTAGTTTTCAAAAATTTATAGGTTTGGTAGGTTTCTCTAGATGCCGGCAGAGCTAGATTTCAAAAACTACAGCTAGGCACTTTGCCAAAAAAGTGTCATTTTTCACTGCAAAATTTAGGAGTGACCATGCTGCTTTTCGCGCCGTTTCCTGTCGCGGGCACTAGGCGACCCACACAAGTGAGGTACCATTTTTCTCGTAGGACTTTGGGGAACGCGGGGTGGGTGGACATTTGTGGATCCACGCAGATTCCAGAACTTTCCATCACAGAAATGTGGGGAAAATGTGTTTTTTTTGTCCATTTTGTAGGTTTGCAAGGGATTCTGGGTAACAGACCCTAGTGCGAGGCACTCAAGTCACCCCATCCTGGATTCCCCTGGGTATCTAGTTTTCAAAAATATATAGGTTTGCTAGGTTTCCCTAGGTGCCGGCAGAGCTAGGGTTAAAAAACTACAGCTAGTCACTTTGCCAAAAAAGGGTAATTTTTCACTGCAAAATTGAGGTGTGAACACATTGCATTTTGCGCCGTTTTCTGTCACGGGCACTAGGCCGACCCGCACAAGTGAGGTACCATTTTTCTCGTAGGACTTCGGGGAACGCGGTGTGGGTGGAAATTTGTGGATACACGCATATTCCAGAATTTTCCATCACAGAAATGTGGGGAAAATGTGTTTTTTTTGTAATTTTTTTTGGTTTGCAAGTGATTCTGGGTAACAGACCCTGGTGGCAGGCACTCAAGTCACCCCATCCTGGATTCCCCTGGGTGTCTAGTTTACAAAAATATATAGGTTTGCTAGGTTTCCCTAGGTGCCGGCAGAGCTAGGGTTCAAAAACTACAGCTAGTCACTTTGCCAAAAAAGGGTCATTTTTCACTGCAAAATTGAGGTGTGGTCATGATGCGTTTCGCGCCGTTTCCTGTCGCGGGCACTAGGCCGACCCGCACAAGTGAGGTACCATTTTTCTCGTAGGACTTTGGGGAACGCGGGGTGGGTGGAAATTTGTGGATCCACGCAGATTCCAGAACTTTCCATCACAGAAATGTGGGGAAAATGTGTTTTTTTTGTCCATTTTTTACGTTTGCAAGAAATTCTGGGTAACAGACCATGGTGGGAGGCACTCAAGTCACCCCATCCTGGATTCCCCTGGGTGTCTAGTTTTCAAAAATATATAGGTTTGCTAGGTTTCCCTAGGTGCCGGCAGAGCTAGGGTTAAAAAACTACAGCTAGTCACTTTGCCAAAAAACGGTCATTTTTCACTGCAAAATTGAGTTGTGACCACATTGCGTTTTGCGCCGTTTCCTGTCGCGGGCACTATGCCGACCCGCACACGTGAGGTACCATTTTTCTCGTAGGACATTGGGGAACGCGGTGTTGGTGGAAATTTGTGGATCCACGCATATTCCAGAATTTTCCATCACAGAAATGTGGGGAAAATGTGTATTTTTTGTCATTTTTTTAGGTTTGCAAGTGATTCTGGGTAACAGACCCTGGTGGGAGGCACTCAAGTCACCCCATCCAGGATTCCCCTGGGTGTCTAGTTTTCAAAAATATATAGGTTTGCTAGGTTTACCTAGGTGCCGGAAGAGCTAGGGTTCAAAAACTACAGCTAGGCACTTTGCCAAAAAAGGGTAATTTTTCACTGCAAAATTGAGGTGTGTCCACATTGCGTTTTGCGCCGTTTCCGGTCACGGGCACTATGCTGACCCGCACAACTGAGGTACCATTTTTCTCGTAGGACTTTGGGGAACGCGGGGTGGGTGGAGATTTGTAGATCCACACAGATTCCAGAACTTTCCATCACAGAAATGTGGGGAAAATGTGTTTTTTTGTCAATTTTTTAGGTTTGCAAGGGATTCTGGGTAACAGACCCTGGTGGGAGGCACTCAAGTCACCCCATCCTGGATTCCCCTCGGTGTCTAGTTTTCAAAAACATATAGGTTTGCTAGGTTTCCCTAGGTGCCGGCAGAGCTAGGGTTCAAAAACTACAGGCAGTCACTTTGCCAAAAAAGGGTCATTTTTCACTGAAAAATTGAGGTGTGACAACGTTGCGTTTTGCGCCGTTTCCTGTCACGGGCACTAGGCTGCTCAGCACAAGTGAGGTACCATTTTTCTCGTAGGACTTTGGGGAATGCGGGGTGGGTGGAAATTTGTGCATCCAAGCAGATTCC
The DNA here is from genome assembly GCF_964204655.1 of Triturus cristatus. Taxonomy (NCBI): domain Eukaryota; kingdom Metazoa; phylum Chordata; class Amphibia; order Caudata; family Salamandridae; genus Triturus; species Triturus cristatus. The sequence continues at coordinate 986,016 of NW_028187409.1, forward strand.
AGAACTTTCCATCACAGAAATGTGGGGAAAATGTGTTTTTTTTGTCCATTTATTACGTTTGCAAGGGATTCTGGGTAACAGACCCTGGTGGGAGGCACTCAAGTCACCCCATCCTGGATTCCCCTGGGTGTCTAGTTTTCAAAAATATATAGGTTTGCTAGGTTTCCCTAGGTGCCGGCAGAGCTAGGGTTCAAAAACTACAGCTAGGCACTTTGTCAAAAAAGGGTCATTTTTCACTGCAAAATTGAGGTGTGACCACGGTGCGTTTTGTGCTGTTTCCTGTCATGGGCACTAGGCGACCCGCACAAGTGAGGTACCATTTTTCTTGTAGGACTTTGGGGAACGCGGCGTGGGTGGAAATTCGTGGATCCACGCAGATTCCAGAACTTTCCATCACAGAAATGTGGGGAAAATGTGTTTTTTTTGTCCATTTTGTAGGTTTGCAAGGGATTCTGGGTAACAGACCCTAGTGCGAGGCACTCAAGTCAACCCATCCTGGATTCCCCTGGGTATCTAGTTTTCAAAAATATATAGGTTTGCTAGGTTTCCCTAGGTGCCGGCAGAGCTAGGGTTAAAAAACTACAACTAGGCACTTTGCCAAAAAAGTGTCATTTTCAACTGCAAAATTGAGGTGTGACCATGTTGCGTTTCGCGCCGTTTCCTGTCGCGGGCACTAGGCGACCCGCACAAGTGAGGTACTATTTTTCTCGTAGGGCTTTGGGCAACGCGGGGTGGGTGGAAATTTGTGGATCCACGCAGATTCCAGAACTTTCCATCACAGAAATGTGGGGAAAATGTGTTTTTTTTGTCCATTTATTACGTTTGCAAGGGATTCTGGGTAACAGACCCTGGTGGGAGGCACTCAAGTCACCCCATCCTGGATTCCCCTGGGTGTCTAGTTTTCAAAAATATATAGGTTTGCTAGGTTTCCCTAGGTGCCGGCAGAGCTAGGGTTCAAAAACTACAGCTAGGCACTTTGTCAAAAAAGGGTCATTTTTCACTGCAAAATTGAGGTGTGACCACGGTGCGTTTTGTGCTGTTTCCTGTCATGGGCACTAGGCGACCCGCACAAGTGAGGTACCATTTTTCTTGTAGGACTTTGGGGAACGCGGCGTGGGTGGAAATTCGTGGATCCACGCAGATTCCAGAACTTTCCATCACAGAAATGTGGGGAAAATGTGTTTTTTTTGTCCATTTTGTAGGTTTGCAAGGGATTCTGGGTAACAGACCCTAGTGCGAGGCACTCAAGTCAACCCATCCTGGATTCCCCTGGGTATCTAGTTTTCAAAAATATATAGGTTTGCTAGGTTTCCCTAGGTGCCGGCAGAGCTAGGGTTAAAAAACTACAACTAGGCACTTTGCCAAAAAAGTGTCATTTTCAACTGCAAAATTGAGGTGTGACCATGTTGCGTTTCGCGCCGTTTCCTGTCGCGGGCACTAGGCGACCCGCACAAGTGAGGTACTATTTTTCTCGTAGGGCTTTGGGCAACGCGGGGTGGGTGGAAATTTGTGGATCCACGCAGATTCCAGAACTTTCCATCACAGAAATGTGGGGAAAATGTGTGTTTTTTGTCAATTTTTTAGGTTTGCAAGGGATTCTGGGTAACAGACCCTGGTGGGAGGCACTCAAGTCACCCCATCCTGGATTCCCCTGGGTGTCTAGTTTTCATAAATATATAGGTTTGCTAGGTTTCCCTAGGTGCCGGCAGGGCTAGGGTTCAAAAACTACAGCTAGTCACTTTGCCAAAAAAGGGTAATTTTTCACTGCAAAATTGAGGTGTGAACATGTTGCGTTTTGGCGGCGTTTTCTGTCACGGGCACTAGGCCGACCCGCACAAGTGAGGTACCATTTTTCTCACAGGACTTTGGGGAACGCGGGGTGGGTGGAAATTTGGGGATCCACGCAGATTCCAGAACTTTCCATCACAGGAATGTGGGGAAAATGTGTTTTTTTGTCAAATTTTTAGGTTTGCAAGGGATTCTGGGTAACAGACCCTGGTGGGAGGCACTCAAGTCACCCCATCCTGGATTTCCCTGGGTGTCTAGTTTTCAAAAATATATAGGTTTGCTAGGTTTCCCTAGGTGCCGGCAGAGCTAGGGTTCAAAAACTACAGCTAGGCACTTTGCCAAAAAAGGGTCATTTTTCACTGCAAAATTGAGGTGTGACCACGTTGCGTTTTGCGCCGTTTCCTGTCGCGGGCACTAGGCCGCCCCGCACAAGTGAGGTACCATTTTTCTCATAGGACTTTGGGGAACGCAGGGTGGGTGGAAATTTGTGCATCCACGCAGATTCCAGAACTTTCCATCACAGAAATGTGGGGAAAATGTGTTTTTTTTGTCAATTCTTTAGGTTTGCAAGGAATTCTGGGTAAAAGACCCTGGTGGGAGGCACTCAAGTCATCCCATCCTGGATTCCCCTGGTTGTCTAGTTTTAAAAAATATATAGGTTTGCTAGGTTTCCCTAGGTGCCGGCAGAGCTAGGGTTAAAAAACAACAGCTAGTCACTTTGCGAAAAAAGGGTCATTTTTCACTGCAAAATTGAGGTGTGACCACGTTGCGTTTTGCGCCGTTTCATGTTGAGGGCACTAAGCCGACCCACACAAGTGAGGTACCATTTTTCTCGTAGGACTTTGGGGAACGCGGGGTGGGTGGAAATTGTGGATCCACGCAGATTCCAGAACTTTCCATCACAGAAATGTGGGGAAAATGTGTTTTTTTGTCCATTTTTTACGTTTGCAAGGGATTCTGGGTAACAGACCCTGGTGGGAGGCACTCAAGTCACCCCATCCTGGATTCCCATGGGTGTCTAGTTTTTAAAAATATATAGGTTTGCTAGGTTTCCCGAGGTGCCGGCAGAGCTAGGGTTCAAAAACTACAGCTAGGAACTCTGCCAAAAAAGGGTCATTTTTCACTGCAAAATTGAGGTGTGACCACGTTGCGTTTTGCGACGTTTCCTGTCGCGGGCACTAGGCCGCCCCGCACAAGTGAGGTACCATTTTTCTCGTAGGACTTTGGGGAATGCGGGATGGGTGGAAATTTGTGGATCCGCACATATTCCAGATTTTTCCATCACAGAAATGTGGGGAAAGTATGTTTTTTTTGTCATTTGTTTAGGTTTGCAAGGGATTCTGGGTAACAGACCCTGGTGGGAGGCACTCAAGTCACCCCATCCTGGATTCCCCTGGGTGTCTAGTATTCAAAAATATTTAGGTTTGCTAGGTTTTCCTAGGTGCCGGCAGAGCTAGGGTTCAAAAACTGCAGCTAGGCACTTTGCCAAAAAAGGGTAATTTTTCACTGCAAAATTGAGGTGTGACCACATTGCATTTTGTGCAATTTCCTGTCGCGGGCAGTAGGACAACCTGCACAAGTGAGGTACCATTTTTCTCGTAAGACTTTGGGGAACCCGGGGTGGGTGGAAATGTATGGATCCACGCAGATTCCAGAACTTTCCACCACTGAAAGGTCGGGAAAATGTGTTTTTTTTGTCAATTGTTTAGGTTTGCAAGGGATTCTGAGTAACAGATCATGGTGGGAGGCAGTCAAGTCACCACATCCTGGATTCCCCTGGGTGTCTAGTTTTCAAAAATATATAGGTTTGCTAGGTTTCCCTAGGTGCCGGCAGAGCTAGGGTTAAAGAACTACAGCTAGTCACTTTGCCAAAAAAGGGTCATTTTTCACTGCAAAATTGAGGTGTGACCACGTTGCGTTTTGCGCCATGTCCTGTCGCGGGCACTAAGCCTATACGCACAAGTGAGGTACCATTTTTCTCGTAGGACTTAGGGGAACGCGGGATGGGTGGAAATTTGTGGATCCAAACAGATTCCAGAACTTTCCATAACAGAAATGTGGGGAAAATGTGTTTTTTTGGCAATTTTTTAGGTTTGCAAGGGATTCTGGGTAACAGACCCTGGTGGGAGGCACTCAAGTCACCCCATCCTGGATTCCCCTGGGTGTCTAGTTTTCAAAAATATATAGGTTTGCTAGGTTTCCCTAGGTGCCGGCAGAGCTAGGGTTAAAAAACTACAGCTAGTCACTTTGCCAAAAAACGGTCATTTTTCACTGCAAAATTGAGTTGTGACCACGTTGCGTTTTGCGCCGTTTCCTGTCGCGGGCACTAGGCCGACCTGCACAAATGAGGTACCATTTTTCTCGTAGGACTTTGGGGAACGCGGGGCGGGTGAAAATATGTGGATCCACGCAGATTCCAGAACTTTCCATCACAGAAATGTGGGGAAAATTTGTTTTTTTGGCAATTTTTTAGGTTTGCAAGGAATTCTGGGTAACAGACCCTGGTGGGAGTCACTCAAGTCACCCCATCCTGGATTCCCCTGGGTGTCTAATTTTCAACAATATATAGGTTTGCTAGGTTTCCCTAGGTGCCGGCAGAGCTAGGATTAAAAAACTACAGCTAGTCACTTTGCGAAAAAAGGGTCATTTCTCACTGCAAAATTGAGGTGTGACCACGTTGCATTTTGCGCCGTTTCCTGTCGCGGGCACTAAGCCGACCCGCACAAGTGAGGTACCATTTTTCTCGTAGGACTTTGGGGAACGCGGGGTGGGTGGAGATTTGTAGATCCACACAGATTCCAGAACTTTCCATAACAGAAATGTGGGTAAAATGTGTTTTTTTGTCAATTTTTTAGGTTTGCAAGGGATTCTGGGTAACAGACCCTGGTGGGAGGCACTCAAGTCACCCCATCCTGGATTCCCCTGGGTGTCTAGTTTTCAAAAATATATAGGTTTGCTAGGTTTCCGTAGGTGCCGGCAGAGCTAGGGTTCAAAAACTACAGCTAGTCACTTTGCCAAAAAAGGGTCATTTTTCACTGAAAAATTGAGGTATGACCACGTTGCGTTTTGCGCTGTTTCCTGTCGCGGGCACTAGGCCGACCCACACAAGTGAGGTACTAGTTTTTCTCGTAGGACTTTGGGGAACGCGGGGTGGGTGGAAATTTGTGCATCCACGCAGATTCCATAACTTTCCATCACAGAAATGTGGGGAAAATGTGTTTTTTTTGTCCAGTTTTTTAGGTTTGCAAGGGATTCTGGGTATCAGCCCCTGGTGGGAGGCACTCAAGTCACCCCATCCTGGATTCCCCTGGGTATCTAGTTTTCAAAAATATATAGGTTTGCTAGGTTTCCCTAGGTGTCGGCAGAGCTAAGGTTAAAAAACTACAGCTAGTCACTTTGCCAAAAAAGGCTAATTTTTCACTGCAAAATTGAGGTGTGAACACATTGCATTTTGCGCCGTTTTCTGTCACGGGCACTAGGCCGACCCGCACAAGTGAGGTACCATTTTTCTCGTAGGACTTTGGGGAACGCGGTGTGGGTGGAAATTTGTGGATACACGCATATTCCAGAATTTTCCATCACAGATATGTGGGGAAAATGTGTTTTTTTTGTCATTTTTTTAGGTTTGCAAGTGATTCTGGGTAACAGACCCTGGTGGGAGGCACTCAAGTCACCCCATCCTGGATTCCCCTGGGTGTCTAGTTTTCAAAAATATATAGGTTTGCTAGGTTTCCCTAGGTGCCGGCAGAGCTAGGGTTCAAAAACTACAGCTAGGCACTTTGCCAAAAAAGGGTCATTTTTCACTGCAAAATTGAGGTGTGACCACGTTGCGTTTTGCGCCGTTTCCGGTCGCGGGCACTATGCGAACCCGCACAAGTGAGGTACCATTTTTGTCGTAGGACTTTGGGGAACGAGGGGTGGGTGAAAATTTGTGGATCCACGCAGATTCCAGAACTTTCCATCACAGAAATGTGGGGAAAATGTATTTTTTTGGTCAATTTTTTACGTTTGCAAGGGATTCTGGGTAAGAGACCCTGGTGGGAGGCACTCAAGTCACCCCATCCTGGATTCCCCTGGGTGTCTAGTTTACAAAAATATATAGGTGTGCTAGGTTTCCCTAGGTGCCGGCAGATCTAGGGTTCAAAAACTACAGCTAGGCACTTTGCCAAAAAAGTGTCATTTTCCACTGCAAAATTGAGGTGTGACCATGTTGCGTTTCGCGCCGTTTCCTGTCGCGGGCACTAGGCGACCCGCACAAGTGAGGTACTATTTTTCTCGTAGGGCTTTGGGCAACGCGGGGTGGGTGGAAATTTGTGGATCCACGCAGATTCCAGAACTTTCCATCACAGAAATGTGGGGAAAATGTGTGTTTTTTATCAATTTTTTAGGTTTGCAAGGGATTCTGGGTAACAGACCCTGGTGGGAGGCACTCAAGTCACCCCATCCTGGATTTCCCTGGGTGTCTAGTTTTCAAAAATATATAGGTTTGCTAGGTTTCCCTAGGTGCCGGCAGAGCTAGGGTTCAAAAACTACAGCTAGGCACTTTGCCAAAAAAGGGTCATTTTTCACTGCAAAATTGAGGTGTGACCACGTTGCGTTTTGCGCCGTTTCCTGTCGCGGGCACTAGGCCGCCCCGCACAAGTGAGGTACCATTTTTCTCATAGGACTTTGGGGAACGCAGGGTGGGTGGAAATTTGTGCATCCACGCAGATTCCAGAACTTTCCATCACAGAAATGTGGGGAAAATGTGTTTTTTTTGTCAATTCTTTAGGTTTGCAAGGAATTCTGGGTAACAGACCCTGGTGGGAGGCACTCAAGTCATCCCATCCTGGATTCCCCTGGTTGTCTAGTTTTAAAAAATATATAGGTTTGCTAGGTTTCCCTAGGTGCCGGCAGAGCTAGGGTTAAAAAACAACAGCTAGTCACTTTGCGAAAAAAGGGTCATTTTTCACTGCAAAATTGAGGTGTGACCACGTTGCGTTTTGCGCCGTTTCATGTTGAGGGCACTAAGCCGACCCGCACAAGTGAGGTACCATTTTTCTCGTAGGACTTTGGGGAACGCGGGGTGGGTGGAAATTTGTGGATCCACGCAGATTCCAGAACTTTCCATCACAGAAATGTGGGGAAAATGTGTTTTTTTGTCCATTTTTTACGTTTGCAAGGGATTCTGGGTAACAGACCCTGGTGGGAGGCACTCAAGTCACCCCATCCTGGATTCCCATGGGTGTCTAGTTTTCAAAAATATATAGGTTTGCTAGGTTTCCCGAGGTGCCGGCAGAGCTAGGGTTCAAAAACTACAGCTAGGAACTCTGCCAAAAAAGGGTCATTTTTCACTGCAAAATTGAGGTGTGACCACGTTGCGTTTTGCGACGTTTCCTGTCGCGGGCACTAGGCCGCCCCGCACAAGTGAGGTACCATTTTTCTCGCAGGACTTTGGGGAACGCAGGGTGGGTGGAAATTTGTGCATCCACGCAGATTCCAGAACTTTCCATCACAGAAATGTGGGGAAAATTTGTTTTTTTTGTCAATTTTTTAGGTTTGCAAGGAATTCTGGGTAACAGACCCTGGTGGGAGGCACTCAAGTCACCCCATCCGGCATTCCCCTGGGTGTCTAGTTTTCAAACATATATAGGTTTGCTAGGTTTCCCTAGGTGTCGGCAGAGCTAGGGTTAAAAAACTACAGCTAGTCACTTTGCTAAAAAACGGTCAGTTTTTCACTGCAAAATTGAGGTGTGACCACGTTGCGTTTTGCACCGTTTCCTGTCGCGGGCACTAGGCCGACCCGCACAAGTGAGGTACCATTTTTCTCGTAGGACTTTGGGGAATGCGGGATGGGTGGAAATTTGTGGATCCGCACATATTCCAGATTTTTCCATCACAGAAATGTGGGGAAACTATGTTTTTTTTGTCATTTGTTTAGGTTTGCAAGGGATTCTGGGTAACAGACCCTGGTGGGAGGCACTCAAGTCACCCCATCCTGGATTCCCCTGGGTGTCTAGTATTCAAAAATATTTAGGTTTGCTAGGTTTTCCTAGGTGCCGGCAGAGCTAGGGTTCAAAAACTGCAGCTAGGCACTTTGCCAAAAAAGGGTAATTTTTCACTGCAAAATTGAGGTGTGACCACATTGCATTTTGTGCAATTTCCTGTCGCGGGCAGTAGGACAACCTGCACAAGTTAGGTACCATTTTTCTCGTAAGACTTTGGGGAACCCGGGGTGGGTGGAAATGTATGGATCCACGCAGATTCCAGAACTTTCCACCACTGAAAGGTCGGGAAAATGTGTTTTTTTTGTCAATTGTTTAGGTTTGCAAGGGATTCTGGGTAACAGATCATGGTGGGAGGCAGTCAAGTCACCACATCCTGGATTCCCCTGGGTGTCTAGTTTTCAAAAATATATAGGTTTGCTAGGTTTCCCTAGGTGCCGGCAGAGCTAGGGTTAAAGAACTACAGCTAGTCACTTTGCCAAAAAAGGGTCATTTTTCACTGCAAAATTGAGGTGTGACCACGTTGCGTTTTGCGCCGTGTCCTGTCGCGGGCACTAAGCCTATACGCACAAGTGAGGTACCATTTTTCTCGTAGGACTTAGGGGAACGCGGGATGGGTGGAAATTTGTGGATCCAAACAGATTCCAGAACTTTCCATAACAGAAATGTGGGGAAAATGTGTTTTTTTGTCAATTTTTTGGGTTTGCAAGGGATTCTGGGTAACAGACCCTGGTAGGAGGCACTCAAGTCACCCCATCCTGGATTCCCCTGGGTGTCTAGTTTTCAAAAATATATAGGTTTGCTAGGTTTCCCTAGGTGCCGGCAGAGCTAGGGTTCAAAAACTACAGCTAGGCACTTTGTCAAAAAAGGGTCATTTTTCACTGCAAAATTGAGGTGTGACCACGGTGCGTTTTGTGCTGTTTCCTGTCACGGGCACTAGGCGACCCGCACAAGTGAGGTACCATTTTTCTTGTAGGACTTTGGGGAACGCGGCGTGGGTGGAAATTCGTGGATCCACGCAGATTCCAGAACTTTCCATCACAGAAATGTGGGGAAAATGTGTTTTTTTTGTCCATTTTGTAGGTTTGCAAGGGATTCTGGGTAACAGACCCTAGTGCGAGGCACTCAAGTCAACCCATCCTGGATTCCCCTGGGTATCTAGTTTTCAAAAATATATAGGTTTGCTAGGTTTCCCTAGGTGCCGGCAGAGCTAGGGTTAAAAAACTACAGCTAGTCACTTTGCCAAAAAAGGGTAATTTTTCACTGCAAAATTGAGGTGTGAACACATTGCATTTTGCGCCGTTTTCTGTCACGGGCATTAGGCCGACCCGCACAAGTGAGGTACCATTTTTCTCGTAGGACTTCGGGGAACGCGGTGTGGGTGGAAATTTGTGGATACACGCATATTACAGAATTTTCCATCACAGAAATGTGGGGAAAATGTGTTTTTTTTGTAATTTTTTTTGGTTTGCAAGTGATTCTGGGTAACAGACCCTGGTGGGAGGCACTCAAGTCACCCCATCCTGGATTCCCCTGGGTGTCTAGTTTACAAAAATATATAGGTTTGCTAGGTTTCCCTAGGTGCCGGCAGAGCTAGGGTTCAAAAACTACAGCTAGTCACTTTGCCAAAAAAGGGTCATTTTTCACTGCAAAATTGAGGTGTGACCATGTTGCGTTTCGCGCCGTTTCCTGTCGCGGGCACTAGGCCGACCCGCACAAGTGAGGTACCATTTTTCTCGTAGGACTTTGGGGAACGCGGGGTGGGTGGAAATTTGGGGATCCACGCAGATTCCAGAACTTTCCATCACACAAATGTGGGGAAAATGTGTTTTTTTGTCCATTTTTTACGTTTGCAAGGAATTCTGGGTAACAGACCATGGTGGGAGGCACTCAAGTCACCCCATCCTGGATTCCCCTGGGTGTCTAGTTTTCAAAAATATATAGGTTTGCCAGGTTTCCCTAGGTGCCGGCAGAGCTAGGGTTAAAAAACTACAGCTAGTCACTTTGCCAAAAAACGGTCATTTTTCACTGCAAAATTGAGTTGTGACCACATTGCGTTTTGCGCTGTTTCCTGTCGCGGGCACTAGGCGACCCGCACAAGTGAGGTACCATTTTTCTTGTAGGACTTTGGGGAATGCGGCGTGGGTGGAAATTCGTGGATCCACGCAGATTCCAGAACTTTCCATCACAGAAATGTGGGGCACATGTGTTTTTTTGTGAATTTTTTAGGTGTACAAGGGATTATGGGTAACAGACCCTGGAGGGAGGCACTCAAGTCACCCCATCCTGGATTCCCCTGGGTGTCTAGTTTTCAAAAATATATAGGTTTGGTAGGTTTCTCTAGATGCCGGCAGAGCTAGATTTCAAAAACTACAGCTAGGCACTTTGCCAAAAAAGTGTCATTTTTCACTGCAAAATTTAGGAGTGACCATGCTGCTTTTCGCGCCGTTTCCTGTCGCGGGCACTAGGCGACCCACACAAGTGAGGTACCATTTTTCTCGTAGGACTTTGGGGAACGCGGGGTGGGTGGAAATTTGTGGATCCACGCAGATTCCAGAACTTTCCATCACAGAAATGTGGGGAAAATGTGTTTTTTTTGTCCATTTTGTAGGTTTGCAAGGGATTCTGGGTAACAGACCCTAGTGCGAGGCACTCAAGTCACCCCATCCTGGATTCCCCTGGGTATCTAGTTTTCAAAAATATATAGGTTTGCTAGGTTTCCCTAGGTGCCGGCAGAGCTAGGGTTAAAAAACTACAGCTAGTCACTTTGCCAAAAAAGGGTAATTTTTCACTGCAAAATTGAGGTGTGAACACATTGCATTTTGCGCCGTTTTCTGTCACGGGCACTAGGCCGACCCGCACAAGTGAGGTACCATTTTTCTCGTAGGACTTCGGGGAACGCGGTGTGGGTGGAAATTTGTGGATACACGCATATTCCAGAATTTTCCATCACAGAAATGTGGGGAAAATGTGTTTTTTTTGTAATTTTTTTTGGTTTGCAAGTGATTCTGGGTAACAGACCCTGGTGGGAGGCACTCAAGTCACCCCATCCTGGATTCCCCTGGGTGTCTAGTTTACAAAAATATATAGGTTTGCTAGGTTTCCTGTTGGACCTGGCCCTTTTTGAAGGGTCATCCCTAAACTTTTTGCCTTCCTCCTGTATTTTTTCTGACCTGGTGTTGGCTGATTTATGACTCTGGGCACCTTACCACTGCTGACCAGTGCTAAGGTGCATATGCTCTCCCTATGGTAAAATGTATACATTGATTGGTGTCCATGATTGGTTCATTTGGTTTACTGTCAGCCCCTAGTAGAGTGCACCAGGAGTGCCAGGGCTTGTAAATACAAATGCCGCTAGTGGGCTTGCAGCACTGGTTGTGCCACCCACAGAAGCGGCCTAGTAAAATGTGTCTAGGATCTGCCACTGCAGAACCTGCGTGCGGTCTGGTACCGTCGCGCTGACTGCGCAAGTGCACCCACTTGCCAGTCCCTAAACCTTCCCTTAACTACATATTAGTCACCCCTCTGGTAGGCCCAAGGGCAGGGTGCATTGTAGGCATAAGGTAGGACATGCCCTGATGTGTGTGGCATGTCTTAATAGTGAATTACAGCCATTTTCGTTTTTCACTATTGAAGGCTACCTGCTCTCCATAGGCCAGAATGGGCTGCTGGAGTCACTACACGCTGTGACCCCAGTGGACTCATAGAGCATGGTAGAAAGTCATGTTTAGTATGCCTGGACTCAGAATAATAAAATACTTCTTTTAGTAAAGTTTATTTTAATATCCTGTGTTTGTAAATACTACTTTTAGAAAGTTAGTATTTACTGATCTGGCCATTCAGTCCGCCTCTGCGCTGTGTGTGTGTGTGTTCTGCCTAGCAACAGTAAGGAGCAGGGCTGGGGAATTCCAGGAGACAGGCTGGCTGCCAGGTGGTGGGTAGAGAGATTACACCAGGATGGGTGGGAGGAGTACACCTTGACTCTTGAATAGACCTGTGCTCTGCCAGCACAAAGCCGGCGCCGCCCCCTGTGGAGCGGCTGATGTCTCTGCCCTGCTGCTGAAAGGGAAGCGCAGAGTCACCACAACAAAGTGCTCCAAAAACTGGACTGAGCCAGGCCCAGGCCCCCTGGCGCTAAAGAACAAAAGAATTGGTGTATAAAAGTAGGAGCCTGGCTCCTAAGAAATTAGATCCTGTTTGCGCCAAGAAGAAACTCTGCCTGAAGGAGAAGGACCTGGAGAAGCTGAAGGAGGAATACTGTCTCTCTGCCTGAGAGACTGGCCTGCAGTGGGTGCCTGTCTGCTGGAAGGAGAGGGAAAGCCTGAAGAAAAGGACTTTGATTCAACTTGTGCCTTTAAAACAATCTCCAAGGGCTTGCGTGTGAACTTGCCCCCTGACCTGCGCCCCAGGAACAGTGGGCGCTACCATCCTGAAAGAAGAGGAGAAGTGCCTTGAAGTGATTCAGCAAGCTGACCCCGGAGAACCTGTGCATCCCCTGATCTCGCTGAGCAACGCGACTTCTGCTGCTGGCGTGGCTGCAAACAACGTAAAGGCCTGACAGCCCGAGCACCGTGAACAGTTGCCCCCTCGAGCCGTAGCTCGCAAAGTAAGGTGGAGATCTCCGCGCCTGAGCGCCGAGTCCCTGTGACCCCTGCCGGGTTGTAGAGGCTTCTGCAAAGGACTAAAGTGCCCTGGTTCGCGTCTCCGGCCGAAGCTAACAGCGCGCGGCGCTGTGATCTCACCCCGAGGCTGCCCTCCTGCTTCTGACCCCCTTCGTGGCAACCTGCATCCTGCCCGAGCGCCCCACGAAGCTCCGCCGTCCCCTGGACACTGGGGACACCAGCGCGACGTGGGACACCCCTGGACTGGACCGCGAGGCCGCCACGAACCTTCCCCGTGAAATCTGCAAGGTATTGTGCCAGCGCGTGAAAAGTACGGCCCGTACTTGCCTTTGTACGAACCGTACCTGCCCTGTAACTACGGGTGCCTGGTTCGCACCGTACTGCCTGTGAAGTGCCTTGGTTCGTACCCGCCTTGTAAATACTTGTGCCTGGTTCGCACCGTACTGCCTGTGAAGTGCCTTGGTTCGTACCCGCCTTGTAAATACTTGTGCCTGGTTCGCACCGTACTGCCAGCTGAAATAATGGCGCTTTGAAAAGTGCTCCTTTTGGCTGAGTTCGAGCCGTAACAGCCTTGGTTCGACCCGTACTTACCCTGGGAACAGCAAGGTTCGAACCGTACCTACGTTTTAACCGTACTGCATTGAAAAGCATTACCGGTGCTCACTCGAGAAGAGTGAGACTCGGCAAGCGTACTCCGGCTCACGCGAGAAGCGTGGGAAACGGCAAGGCACTGTAAAAACCTTGCCAAAGGCACCCCAAAGGCGCTACGAAGTGCCCAGAAGACCTAAGAAACCTATTTTAAAGAGAACTGTGCCATTTTTACAACTGTGGACTGCCCGTAAAGCATTTTGAGAGTAACTGGATTATTTTACCAAGAGAACTGTATTTATGCAACCTGCCTGAAAGAAAACCTTTTATATAAAGAATTATATTTTGGACATAAATACAGCCTTGTGTCTTTGTGTGGTGGGGTGGTGATTATTGTGTGGGACAACTTGAACGCTTAACCTATATGCCCTCTGGAAATTTAGCCTGACTGCTCGCGCCACGTTACCTAGAGGGTGAGCAGGGGTTATTTTTAAAGAGGTGATCCTTTGCCCTGACTTAGATGAAAAGGGTCCCTGCTTGTCGCAAGTGCATACCTGCGCCAACCAGAGACCCCGGATTCTAACATTGGTGGCAGCGGTGCGGATTTACGGATTTGCGTTCTTGGTGTCTGCGCAGTGATTACTAACCATTGCACAGTGGACAGTCCAGTAGCTTAAACCACAGAACTTTTTCAAGTTTTAATTTTCGCTTGCCAAGGAAAAAGAAGATCCCTTGCGTTTGAAGCCATGCCGGGCTCAAACAGCATAGAGAAAACCGCGTCTGAAGCCTCTGAGGCTGGAGAGGTTGAATGGGATGAGTCAAAACTGAACAGCTACAAGAGAACTGAACTCAAGTACTTCTGCAGGAAGCTCAAGGTTCCACATGCAGGATGCAAGAACAGATCAGATCTCTACAAGATGCTGAAAGCCTGGATTGAATCAAGGGGTGCAACTAAGGAAGTTACACCATTGAAACCAGCGGAAAGCGTTCGCAGTTTTGGCAGAGGCCTGTTGCCAGAGGAGCTGGCAGACAGACAGGCCGCCAGGGATCACGAAGTGTTATTGGCAAAGCTGGAATTAAAAATCCAATTGGAGCTAGAAAGCAGAAAGCTGGCTCTGGAAGAAAAGAAAATGGCTCTTGAAGAAAGAAAGATTCAGATGGAGCATGACTTCCTAATGAAGAAATATGATATGGAGCTCGAGAGGCTTGAGGCCATGAGTGTCTCAGCCCAGCAACAAGAAAGGTGCGTAGCTCAGAGATTGAGCTTTTCTGAGTGGGAGGAGGAATCCAGCTCAGATGGTGGCAGCAGTATTGAATTCTCTAGTGTTGAAAGAGTAGTACGCACACCCAGAGATGTGGCGCCTGACTTGAAGGAGGGGGTTAACACACACCAGGAGGTTCAAGGGCATGAGGTAGCTCCAGTAGTGCGCAGTATCCCTGAAGGGAATAGGGTAACTGGCGCAGGGGTTCATAGTCCTAGTGGCGGGAGGGACACTCTACTGGCTCTAGATGAGAGGCGCAGGGAGAGGGGTTCCCCCAACATTGAAGTCCTGGTAGGTGAGTGTGAAGACCGCCCAGAAGAGTGTGGGTTGTGTGACAGAGACAGTCAGATACTGTCTTGCCAGTCTCAGGAGAGTGGTGTGGAGTACGTGTGTGAGGCACTGGATGGTAAGGTGAAGGCTAGTTTGGTTAACCCTGCTAGGGGGCTGTGTGATCCAATTGTGGGAGAGCATATTTTAAGTCCCTGTTTTCCAGAGCTAGGCCAACACCTGTGGGAGGGTGAGTTCTCTGACCGCAGGGAACTCACATTGGAGGCAGACCTTTTGGTGGATTCCAGAGGGTCTGGAGAGGCATTGGGGAGTGACCCTGTGGGGAGTGGCTCAGGTATCTTCCAACCCAGAGTGGTGGAAGTGGTGCAGAGTAGCCCAGCTAGGTCCCATGGTAGTGGGAGGGGTGTAGGGGCTCACGTCCTGTCTCAGTGGAGAAGGAGTGAGTGTGGGGCTGCGTGCCCCCAGGTGCCCGAAACCCAGTCTCAGAGCCTGGATGGTTCTTTAAGGGAACACCAGGCGGGGAGCCTAGGCTGTCCTGATGGGCCACCCGTTGAGGGGGATCCCCTAGTGTCTGGTGAGCTGGGAGTGTCTGTAAGCAGGCCTCCATCAGTTCTGGTGTCTGGCAGTACCGCTCCAGTTGGGAGGGTGCAGAGGTCCAGATTGAGGGGTGAGAGGGGGAAAGAGTCCCCAGTGGAAGAACCAGTGGGTCAGGGGCCAGCCAGAAGGGCTGCGTCCCCCGTGAGTGACCATGGTGACACCACTTCTGTCCTGGGGGATCTTCAGGCACTGTCAGATGGACAGGGGTCTGGAGATCAGCGCCAGGCAGACTGTCACACGACACATGAGTTATGTGTCACCCTCAGGGGGGGCATGCGTGCTCCCCGGGAAGTCCTGGTGCGCCAGGCGAGCGTTCAACCGCATGGGTTGGACCCAGGGTTGGGAAGCCAGGTTCAGGTGTTGTCTGACCTGGAGGGTGGGACCACTGTAATCAGTGTCCTGACCCATGTTGCTTCTAGGGGTACCACGCCAGTTGGGAGTGGGCAGTACTCTGGAAGGGGGTGCAGAGGGAGGGAGTCCTCGCCTCTGACCCCGGCTCAACTGAAGGGTTTAGACCCTAGGTTGAAGGGCCAGGTTCAGGGTGTCCCCCCTGACCTGGGCACCCAGTTGCAGGATAGAACCCCTGAACTGGTGGGCGAATTGCGCAGGACACCTGCCACAGGTGCCGTGGCAATTCTGGAAGGGGGTGCCACTCCAGGTGGGAGGGTACAGAGCCCCAAGGAGGAGGACCGGGTGCGGGAGAGGCCACCCCAGTCTTTGGTCCAGCCGCTGGGTACAGTCCTGGGGCTGGTGGGTCAGTGCCAGGATGTCATACCTGACCTGACAAGGGGGAGAATGGAAAAAGGGTGCCAAGCACCTGGGGCTACTGGCCCCTGCTCCCTGGCACCACAGAGGATTGAGAGCCCTGAGAGGCATACAGCCTGGGTCTCATCCCTGACTACTGTCAGTGGCCACTGTAGCATTTTGCTGTCTCTCTGGTGGGACACACCTGTGGGCCAGTTAAGGTTAGGTGCTGCACAGGTGGTGTCCACAGGTGAGGAGAAGGGTTCCCCATGGATTGGCTTGGTGGGCCCTGAGAGTATGGACAGAGGGAGTCCAATAGGTTCAGATTGGCGTAGAACTGGAGTCTGCCCCTGCAGTTGCGGGCCAGGTCCTTGTTCTATCGCCCCAAGCAGGGAAGACCATCACGGTGGTGATTGGTCTACCCTGCGTTTTGGCTGGAAGGGGGTTGTGTTGGACCTGGCCCTTTTTGAAGGGTCATCCCTAAACTTTTTGCCTTCCTCCTGTATTTTTTCTGACCTGGTGTTGGCTGATTTATGACTCTGGGCACCTTACCACTGCTGACCAGTGCTAAGGTGCATATGCTCTCCCTATGGTAAAATGTATACATTGATTGGTGTCCATGATTGGTTCATTTGGTTTACTGTCAGCCCCTAGTAGAGTGCACCAGGAGTGCCAGGGCTTGTAAATACAAATGCCGCTAGTGGGCTTGCAGCACTGGTTGTGCCACCCACAGAAGCGGCCTAGTAAAATGTGTCTAGGATCTGCCACTGCAGAACCTGCGTGCGGTCTGGTACCGTCGCGCTGACTGCGCAAGTGCACCCACTTGCCAGTCCCTAAACCTTCCCTTAACTACATATTAGTCACCCCTCTGGTAGGCCCAAGGGCAGGGTGCATTGTAGGCATAAGGTAGGACATGCCCTGATGTGTGTGGCATGTCTTAATAGTGAATTACAGCCATTTTCGTTTTTCACTATTGAAGGCTACCTGCTCTCCATAGGCCAGAATGGGCTGCTGGAGTCACTACACGCTGTGACCCCAGTGGACTCATAGAGCATGGTAGAAAGTCATGTTTAGTATGCCTGGACTCAGAATAATAAAATACTTCTTTTAGTAAAGTTTATTTTAATATCCTGTGTTTGTAAATACTACTTTTAGAAAGTTAGTATTTACTGATCTGGCCATTCAGTCCGCCTCTGCGCTGTGTGTGTGTGTGTTCTGCCTAGCAACAGTAAGGAGCAGGGCTGGGGAATTCCAGGAGACAGGCTGGCTGCCAGGTGGTGGGTAGAGAGATTACACCAGGATGGGTGGGAGGAGTACACCTTGACTCTTGAATAGACCTGTGCTCTGCCAGCACAAAGCCGGCGCCGCCCCCTGTGGAGCGGCTGATGTCTCTGCCCTGCTGCTGAAAGGGAAGCGCAGAGTCACCACAACAAAGTGCTCCAAAAACTGGACTGAGCCAGGCCCAGGCCCCCTGGCGCTAAAGAACAAAAGAATTGGTGTATAAAAGTAGGAGCCTGGCTCCTAAGAAATTAGATCCTGTTTGCGCCAAGAAGAAACTCTGCCTGAAGGAGAAGGACCTGGAGAAGCTGAAGGAGGAATACTGTCTCTCTGCCTGAGAGACTGGCCTGCAGTGGGTGCCTGTCTGCTGGAAGGAGAGGGAAAGCCTGAAGAAAAGGACTTTGATTCAACTTGTGCCTTTAAAACAATCTCCAAGGGCTTGCGTGTGAACTTGCCCCCTGACCTGCGCCCCAGGAACAGTGGGCGCTACCATCCTGAAAGAAGAGGAGAAGTGCCTTGAAGTGATTCAGCAAGCTGACCCCGGAGAACCTGTGCATCCCCTGATCTCGCTGAGCAACGCGACTTCTGCTGCTGGCGTGGCTGCAAACAACGTAAAGGCCTGACAGCCCGAGCACCGTGAACAGTTGCCCCCTCGAGCCGTAGCTCGCAAAGTAAGGTGGAGATCTCCGCGCCTGAGCGCCGAGTCCCTGTGACCCCTGCCGGGTTGTAGAGGCTTCTGCAAAGGACTAAAGTGCCCTGGTTCGCGTCTCCGGCCGAAGCTAACAGCGCGCGGCGCTGTGATCTCACCCCGAGGCTGCCCTCCTGCTTCTGACCCCCTTCGTGGCAACCTGCATCCTGCCCGAGCGCCCCACGAAGCTCCGCCGTCCCCTGGACACTGGGGACACCAGCGCGACGTGGGACACCCCTGGACTGGACCGCGAGGCCGCCACGAACCTTCCCCGTGAAATCTGCAAGGTATTGTGCCAGCGCGTGAAAAGTACGGCCCGTACTTGCCTTTGTACGAACCGTACCTGCCCTGTAACTACGGGTGCCTGGTTCGCACCGTACTGCCTGTGAAGTGCCTTGGTTCGTACCCGCCTTGTAAATACTTGTGCCTGGTTCGCACCGTACTGCCTGTGAAGTGCCTTGGTTCGTACCCGCCTTGTAAATACTTGTGCCTGGTTCGCACCGTACTGCCAGCTGAAATAATGGCGCTTTGAAAAGTGCTCCTTTTGGCTGAGTTCGAGCCGTAACAGCCTTGGTTCGACCCGTACTTACCCTGGGAACAGCAAGGTTCGAACCGTACCTACGTTTTAACCGTACTGCATTGAAAAGCATTACCGGTGCTCACTCGAGAAGAGTGAGACTCGGCAAGCGTACTCCGGCTCACGCGAGAAGCGTGGGAAACGGCAAGGCACTGTAAAAACCTTGCCAAAGGCACCCCAAAGGCGCTACGAAGTGCCCAGAAGACCTAAGAAACCTATTTTAAAGAGAACTGTGCCATTTTTACAACTGTGGACTGCCCGTAAAGCATTTTGAGAGTAACTGGATTATTTTACCAAGAGAACTGTATTTATGCAACCTGCCTGAAAGAAAACCTTTTATATAAAGAATTATATTTTGGACATAAATACAGCCTTGTGTCTTTGTGTGGTGGGGTGGTGATTATTGTGTGGGACAACTTGAACGCTTAACCTATATGCCCTCTGGAAATTTAGCCTGACTGCTCGCGCCACGTTACCTAGAGGGTGAGCAGGGGTTATTTTTAAAGAGGTGATCCTTTGCCCTGACTTAGATGAAAAGGGTCCCTGCTTGTCGCAAGTGCATACCTGCGCCAACCAGAGACCCCGGATTCTAACATTTCCCTAGGTGCCGGCAGAGCTAGGGTTCAAAAACTACAGCTAGTCACTTTGCCAAAAAAGGGTCATTTTTCACTGCAAAATTGAGGTGTGATCATGATGCGTTTCGCGCCGTTTCCTCTCGCGGGCACTAGGCCGACCCGCACAAGTGAGGTACCATTTTTCTCGTAGGACTTTGGGGAACGCGGGGTGGGTGGAAATTTGTGGATCCACGCAGATTCCAGAACTTTCCATCACAGAAATGTGGGGAAAATGTGTTTTTTTTGTCCATTTTTTACGTTTGCAAGAAATTCTGGGTAACAGACCATGGTGGGAGGCACTCAAGTCACCCCATCCTGGATTCCCCTGGGTGTCTAGTTTTCAAAAATATATAGGTTTGCTAGGTTTCCCTAGGTGCCGGCAGAGCTAGGGTTAAAAAACTACAGCTAGTCACTTTGCCAAAAAACGGTCATTTTTCACTGCAAAATTGAGTTGTGACCACATTGCGTTTTACGCCGTTTCCTGTCGCGGGCACTATGCCGACCCGCACACGTGAGGTACCATTTTTCTCGTAGGACATTGGGGAACGCGGTGTTGGTGGAAATTTGTGGATCCACGCATATTCCAGAATTTTCCATCACAGAAATGTGGGGAAAATGTGTATTTTTTGTCATTTTTTTAGGTTTGCAAGTGATTCTGGGTAACAGACCCTGGTGGGAGGCACTCAAGTCACCCCATCCAGGATTCCCCTGGGTGTCTAGTTTTCAAAAATATATAGGTTTGCTAGGTTTACCTAGGTGCCGGAAGAGCTAGGGTTCAAAAACTACAGCTAGGCACTTTGCCAAAAAAGGGTAATTTTTCACTGCAAAATTGAGGTGTGTCCACATTGCGTTTTGCGCCGTTTCCGGTCACGGGCACTATGCTGACCCGCACAACTGAGGTACCATTTTTCTCGTAGGACTTTGGGGAACGCGGGGTGGGTGGAGATTTGTAGATCCACACAGATTCCAGAACTTTCCATCACAGAAATGTGGGGAAAATGTGTTTTTTTGTCAATTTTTTAGGTTTGCAAGGGATTCTGGGTAACAGACCCTGGTGGGAGGCACTCAAGTCACCCCATCCTGGATTCCCCTGGGTGACTAGTTTTCAAAAATATATAGGTTTGCTAGGTTTCCCTAGGTGCCGGCAGAGCTAGGGTTCAAAAACTACAGGCAGTCACTTTGCCAAAAAAGGGTCATTTTTCACTGAAAAATTGAGGTGTGACAACGTTGCGTTTTGCGCCGTTTCCTGTCACGGGCACTAGGCTGCCCAGCACAAGTGAGGTACCATTTTTCTCGTAGGACTTTGGGGAATGCGGGGTGGGTGGAAATTTGTGCATCCAAGCAGATTCCAGAACTTTCCATCACAGAAATGTGGGGAAAATGTGTTTTTTTTTGTCCATTTATTACGTTTGCAAGGGATTCTGGGTAACAGACCCTGGTGGGAGGCACTCAAGTCACCCCATCCTGGATTCCCCTGGGTGTCTAGTTTTCAAAAATATATAGGTTTGCTAGGTTTCCCTAGGTGCCGGCAGGGCTAGGGTTTAAAAACTACAGCTAGTCACTTTGCCAAAAAAGGGTAATTTTTCACTGCAAAATTGAGGTGTGACCACATTGCGTTTTGCGCCGTTTCCAGTCGCGGCCACTATGCCGACCCGCACAAGTGAGGTACCATTTTTCTCGTAGTACTTTGGGGAACGTGGGGTGGGTGAAAATTTGTGGATCCACACAGATTCCAGAACTTTCCATCACAGAAATGTGGGGAAAATGTGTTTTTTTGTCAATTGTTTAGGTTTGCAAGGGATTCTGGGTAACAGACCCTGGTGGGAAGCACTCAAGTCACCCCATCCTGGATTCCCCTGGGTGACTAGTTTTCAAAAATATATAGGTTTGCTAGGTTTCCCTAGGTGCCGGCAGAGCTAGGGTTAAAAAACTACAGCTAGTCACTTTGCCAAAAAAGTGTCATTTTTCACGGCAAAATTGAAGTGTGACCATGTTGCGTTTCACGCCGTTTCCTGTCGCGGGCACTAGGCGACCCGCACAAGTGAGGTACCATTTTTCTCGTAGGACTTTGGGGAACGCGGGGTGTGTGGAAATTTGTGGATACACGCAGATTCCAGAACTTTCCATCACAAAAATGTGGGGAAAATGTGTTTTTTTTTCTCCATTTTTTACGTTTGCAAGGGATTCTGGGTAACAGAACCTGGTGGGAGGCACTCAAGTCACCCCATCCAGGATTCCCCTGGGTGTCTAGTTTTCAAAAATATATAGGTTTGCTAGGTTTCCCTAGGTGCCGGAAGAGCTAGGGTTCAAAAACTACAGCTAGGCACTTTGCCAAAAAAGGGTAATTTTTCACTGCAAAATTGAGGTGTGACCACATTGCGTTTTGCGCCGTTTCCGGTCGCGGGCACTATGCCGACCCGCACAAGTGAGGTACCATTTTTCTCGTAGGACTTTGGGGAACGCGGGGTGGGTGGAGATTTGTAGATCCACACAGATTCCAGAACTTTCCATCACAGAAATGTGGGGAAAATGTGTTTTTTTGTCAATTTTTTAGGTTTGCAAGGAATTCTGGGTAACAGACCTTGGTGGGAGGCACTCAAGTCACCCCATCCTGGATTCCCCTGGGTGTCTAATTTTCAAAAATATATAGGTTTGCTAGGTTTCCCTAGGTGCCGGCAGAGCTAGGATTAAAAAACTACAGCTAGTCACTTTGCGAAAAAAGGGTCATTTTTCACTGCAAAATTGAGGTGTGACCACATTGCGTTTTGCGCCGTTTCCTGTCGCGGGCACTAAGCCGACCCGCACAAGTGAGGTACCATTTTTCTCGTAGGACTTTGGGGAACGCGGGGTGGGTGGAGATTTGTAGATCCACACAGATTCCAGAACTTTCCATCACAGAAATGTGGGGAAAATGTGTTTTTTTGTCAATTTTTTAGGTTTGCAAGGGATTCTGGGTAACAGACCCTGGTGGGAGGCACTCAAGTCACCCCATCCTGGATTCCCCTGGGTGTCTAGTTTTCAAAAATATATAGGTTTGCTAGGTTTCCCTAGGTGCCGGCAGGGCTAGGGTTCAAAAACTACAGCTAGTCACTTTGCCAAAAAAGGGTAATTTTTCACTGCAAAATTGAGGTGTGAACACATTGCATTTTGCGCCGTTTTCTGTCACGGGCACTAGGCCGAACCGCACAAGTGAGGTACCATTTTTCTCGTAGGACTTTGGGGAACGCGGTGTGGGTGGAAATTTGTGGATCCATGCATATTCCAGAATTTTCCATCACAGAAATGTGGGGAAAATGTGTTTTTTTTGTCATTTTTTTAGGTTTGCAAGTGATTCTGGGTAACAGACCCTGGTGGGAGGCACTCAATTCACCCCATCCAGGATTCCCCTGGGTGTCTAGTTTTCAAAAATATATAGGTTTGCTAGGTTTCCCTAGGTGCTGGAAGAGCTAGGGTTCAAAAACTACAGCTAGGCACTTTGCCAAAAAAGGGTAATTTTTCCCTGCAAAATTGAGGTGTGACCACGTTGCGTTTTGCGCCGTTTCCTGTCGCGGGCACTAAGCCGACCAGCACAAGTGAGGTACCATTTTTCTCGTAGGACTTTGGGGAACGCGGGGTGGGTGGAGATTTGTAGATCCACACAGATTCCAGAACTTTCCATCACAGAAATGTGGGGAAAATTTGTTTTTTTGTCAAATTTTTAGGTTTGCAAGGGATTCTGGGTAACAGACCCTGGTGGGAGGCACTCATGTCACCCCATCCAGGATTCCCCTGGGTGTCTAGGTTTCAAAAATATATAGGTTTCTAGGTTTCCCTAGGTGCCGGCAGAGCTAGGGTTCAAAAACTACAGCTAGGCACTTTGCCAAAAAAGGGTCATTTTTCACTGCAAAATTGAGGTGTGACCACATTGCGTTTTGCGCCGTTTCCTGTCGCGGGCACTAGGCCAACCCGCACAAGTGAGGTACTATTTTTCTCGTAGGACTTTGGGGAACGCGGGGTGGGTGGAAATTTGTGGATCCACGCAGATTCCAGAACTTTCCACCACAGAAATGTGGAAAAAATGTGTTTTTTTTGTCAATTTTTTAGGTTTGCAAGGGATTCTGGGTAACAGATCATGGTGGGAGGCAGTCAAGTCACCCCATCCTGGATTCCCGTGGATGTCTAGTTTTCAAAAATGTATAGGTTTGCTAGGTTTCACAAGGTGCCGGCAGAGCTAGGGTCAAAAGCTACAGCTAGGCACTTTGCCAAAAAAGGGTCATTTTTCACTACGAAATTGAAGTGTGACCACATTGCATTTTGTGCAATTTCCTGTCGCGGGCAGTAGGCCAACCTGCACAAGTGAGGTACCATTTTTCTCGTAAAACTTTTGGGAACACAGGGTGGGTGTAAATGTATGGATCCACGCAGATTCCAGAACTTTCCACCACAGAAATGTCGGGAAAATGTGTTTTTTTTGTCAATTTTTTAGGTTTGCAAAGGATTCTGGGTAACAGATCATTATGGGAGGCAGTCAATTCACCCTATCCTGGATTCCCCTGGGTGTCTAGTTTTCAAAAATGTATAAGTTTGCTAGGTTTCACAAGGTGCCGGCAGAGCTAGGGTTCAAAAGCTACAGCTAGGCACTTTGCCAAAAAAGGGTCATTTTTCACTACGAAATTGAGGTGTGACCACATTGCATTTTGTGCAATTTCCTGTCACGGGCAGTAGGCCAACCTGCACAAGTGAGGTATCATTTTTCTCGTAAGACTTTGGGGAACACGGGGTGGGTGGAAATGTATGGATCCACGCAGATTCCAGAACTTTCCACCACAGAAATTTCAGGAAAATTAGTTTTTTTTGTCAATTTTTTAGGTTTGCAAGGGATTCTGGGTAACAGATCATGGTGGGAGGCACTCAAGTCACCACATCCTGGATTCCCCTGGGTGTCTAGTTTTCAAAAATATATAGGTTTGCTAGGTTTCCCTAGGTGCCGGCAGAGCTAGGGTTAAAAAACTACAGATAGTCACTTTGCTAAAAAACGGTCATTTTTCACTGCAAAATTGAGTTGTGACCACGTTGTGTTTTGCGCCGTTTCCTGTCGCGGGCACTAGGCCGACCCGCACAAGTGAGGTACCATTTTTCTCGGAGGACTTTGGGGAACGCGGGGTGGGTGGAAATTTGTGGATCCACGCAGATTCCAGAACTTTCCATCACAGAAATGTGGGGAAAATGTGGTTTTTTTGTCAATTTTTTAGGTTTGCAAGGATTTCTGGGTAACAGACCCTGGTGGGAGGCACTCAAGTCACCCCATCCTGGATTCCCCTGGGTGTCTAGTTTTCAAAAATATATAGGTGTGCTACGTTTCCCTAGGTGCCGGCAGAGCTAGGATTAAAAAACTACAGCTAGTCACTTTGCGAAAAAAGGGTCATTTTTCACTGCAAAATTGAGGTGTGACCACATTGCGTTTTGCGCTGTTTCCTGTCGCGGGCACTAAGCCGACCCGCACAAGTGAGGTACCATTTTTCTCGTAGGACTTTGGGGAACGCGGGGTGGGTGGAGATTTGTAGATCCACACAGATTCCAGAACTTTCCATCACAGAAATGTGGGGAAAATTTGTTTTTTTGTCAATTTTTTAGGTTTGCAAGGGATACTGGGTAACAGACCCTGGTGGGAGGCACTCAAGTCACCCCATCCTGGATTCCCCTGGGTGTCTAGTTTTCAAAAATATATAGGTTTGCTAGGTTTCCCTAGGTGCCGGCAGAGCTAGGGTTCAAAAACTACAGCTAGGCACTTTGCCAAAAAAGGGTCATTTTTCACTGCAAAATTGAGGTGTGACCACATTGCGTTTTGCGCCGTTTCCTGTCGCGGGCACTAGGCCAACCCGCACAAGTGAGGTACTATTTTTCTCGTAAGACTTTGGGGAAGGCGGGGTGGGTGGAAATTTGTGGATCCACGCAGATTCCAGAACTTTCCACCACAGAAATGTGGGGAAAATGTGTTTTTTTTGTCAATTTTTTAGGTTTGCAAGGGATTCTGGGTAACAGATCATGGTGGGAGGCAGTCAAGTCACCCCATCCTGGATTCCCGTGGATGTCTAGTTTTCAAAAATGTATACGTTTGCTAGGTTTCACAAGGTGCCGGCAGAGCTAGGGTTCAAAAGCTACAGCTAGGCACTTTGCCAAAAAAGGGTCATTTTTCACTACGAAATTGAAGTGTGACCACATTGCATTTTGTGCAATTTCCTGTCGCGGGCAGTAGGCCAACCTGCACAAGTGAGGTACCATTTTTCTCGTAAAACTTTTGGGAACACAGGGTGGGTGTAAATGTATGGATCCACGCAGATTCCAGAACTTTCCACCACACAAATGTCGGGAAAATGTGTTTTTTTGTCAATTTTTTAGGTTTGCAAAGGATTCTGGGTAACAGATCATGGTGGGAGGCAGTCAATTCACCCTATCCTGGATTCCCCTGGGTGTCTAGTTTTCAAAAATGTATAAGTTTGCTAGGTTTCACAAGGTGCCGGCAGAGCTAGGGTTCAAAAGCTACAGCTAGGCACTTTGCCAAAAAAGGGTCATTTTTCACTACGAAATTGAGGTGTGACCACATTGCATTTTGTGCAATTTCCTGTCACGGGCAGTAGGCCAACCTGCACAAGTGAGGTATTATTTTTCTCTTAAGACTTTGGGGAACACGGGGTGGGTGGAAATGTATGGATCCACGCAGATTCCAGAACTTTCCACCACAGAAACTTCAGGAAAATTTGTTTTTTTTGTCAATTTTTTAGGTTTGCAAGGGATTCTGGGCAACAGATCATGGTGGGAGGCACTCAAGTCACCGCATCCTGGATTCCCCTGGGTGTCTAGTTTTCAAAAATATATAGGTTTGCTAGGTTTCCTGTAGGAGAGTAGGGTCTGCTATCCTATGGTCACCCCAAATTTTTGCTTTTTGCTTCACTGGTTTTTGACATATTGAGGCTGTGGGCCTGCCAATCAGACCCCCAGCCTGCTGTTCTCTCTACTAAATTAAAACTATGCACCCTAGGTGCATAACCAATTGGAAGTGGATCACCCTGTCAGCCCCTGTACCAGTGTACACTAGGTACCCAGGGCATTGGTGTACCCAAGGCCTGCCAAGGGCTGCAGCATGTATTATGCCACCCCAGGCTTGGCCTAACAATCTGACACAACTGGCTGATCACTCAGCTGGGGTAAGTTGGTGTAATCACCTCTTACTTAGGTGTAGTATACCTATACCTAACCTTAAATGGGACACCTGGAAACCTATAAGTCACTCCTATGGCAGGCCTTAACAATCCTGAAGGCAGAGTGCTTGGTTCCATGTGAGATGGTGCTCTGGCATGAGCTGAGCCTGTCTGCAGTGGTCGGAACAACTTCCTTCTACTGTTTCCAGATATCGTCATACCATATACTCTTAAGTGCATTATGAACCTCGCGGTTAAATGCTATCTTTGGTTTGGCTTTATCAAAACATGTCGAGTAAGGTGTCATACGAATTGGAATACTAACCCCTCGCCAATTCTGGCGACGGGGTTAGCATTCCACCCTTCTAGAGGGACACGACATGTACAGTACCTGAAACCCGGGTAAAATCAGACATAGCCTCAGCTCCACAAAATGGATGCTGCCACCACAGACACAAGTCTGCCCTCCTGCTGCTGGGAGTCCTTCCAGCTTGGGAGGTGTGGACAAAGGGTTTCCTGCCAGGGGAGGTGCGTGCACCACCCCAGACAGGATTTTGTGTATTGGTCAGGTAGGGCTTGAAAGAAACCAGACATGCCTGTGGCTCACAAGGAGCCTCGGTGCATATGCCAGTTCAAACCGGTCCTGGGGCACACCAGTCCCGGGCCTGGGGCGAGCTGGACAAAGGATTGGGGGTGTAACCACCCCCCTTCCTGGTCCCACCCATAGGGAGGGACCTAGCAGGTAGTCCGGCCCCTAGAATCCGCTTAAAGGTAGGAGCTGTGTCCTAAGACTTCAGACATCCTGGAATCAACTTGAAACTAAGAAGAAGACGGGAACTTCGACATTCTGCTGCACAGAAGACTGAAGAAAATCTCCCCTGTGGTGAGGGAGTGACCACCTTGCTAACGCAAGCACCATCCAGCGAATCACCGTCTGCTTTGCCGCCGCCTCCCGCCGGAGCCCGAGCCCAGAGACTGACAAGACCTGGACCTCCAGACCTCTCACCGCCCGATCCACAGTCCCTGAAAAGAGGAGACCCGTGGAGGCACCGAGACACGTGGAGCCAGCCATCTTGGAACGACTACGACAAGCTGACAAGTGCAACAACCGAGGCTCCCTCCAAGTTGTGCTTTGGGATCTGAGAAGCCCAACCCCCGAGCAGCATCTGCACCAAAGGTGAGCCCTCCAGCATCTCCACGATCTGCGTGGGGCCCTTCTGCATTTTGCCACTCGACGCGCCTAACCGGTTGCTGGCCCGCTGGCTAGTGGCCATCTTGGCGACGAACTCTACGAAATACACTGCTGGTCTGGTTGCTCCAGACTGGCCCTTGCTCCCCTCCAAAGGAGCAATCCCTCTGACCTTGCTGGTCAGAACCAACAGCTGATTTCCGAATCCTCCTACAATTGCTTTTGCCAAGGCTTGTTTGCTTCGATCAAGTCGCCGACACCGCCGACAGCGAGAGCCTGCGTGGGACAGCTCGTGAGCCGACTCCTGGACGTCGTCGACCTTCAGGGACCACGTGGCTGCGGAGACAAGCTACCCCTCATCACCTGTTTGCACCCGACATCGCCTGGTACCCACCTGGTGCCACGCTGGTCACTGGCTAGTGACTGTGAACACTGTCCCCTCTGCTTACAGGTCTTCAACATCTCCGATCCACTCTTGGATCCACTGCATCTCTCCCGGACCGACCGCCTGCAGCATCTTTGTCTTCAAGCTCCACGGAACAGATAGAAGAAACCCGACGCACTTCGAGGCCTATGCACCCGCTTCCTGTGGGTGAGGTAAAGCTGGCACACCTGTGCCCAAGTGTAGTATTACATCTCTAGTGCCTGTGTTCCAAATCTTGAGTTCCTAGTCCATCCGGAAGATCCTCTTTGCAGTAACTTTGTACTTTTTACGCACCCATTGAAACCTATGGGAGCACGCGTGTGACTATTTGCTCTGCACACGCCACCCGTGGACCTCCTGGTCACTAACTGACGTTAGCTCCTTATAGGCCCAGCGATTCTAAAGGCCCTAGGCCTTTTCCCTTTTCTGTTCGTGGTACTTATACCACTATTTTAGTATATGGTTTGAGTGGCCACCAGGGCCTATCCATATAACGTGCAACTTCTGTGTATTCTGTGATAATCTTGTTTGACGATTTGTGCTCCTGTGCTCATAAAGAGACTAGGGGTTACTTTGAGAAATAAATACATATATATTTTGAATATATATCTGTGTGGTGTCCTTTCATTGGTATAAAAGGGGGTTACATTTGGTAAAACAGCTGGCTTAACACGCTTCACGAGTTTAGCCTCAAAGACTGCTTAGCCTACGCTACCACTAGGGCAGCTAGTCCGAAAAGGTTGACTTACAACCACACCATAAGGGTTGCTTGGCATGGTACAAGGTGATCACTTTAACTAGTGAGCATCATATACCAGGCCAACTTCTCACATTGGTGAGCAGCGGTTGGATTTGAGCTTGCTGTGTTTTACCATTGTAATCTCTTGGTTACCAATTGAAAGATCACATAGGTACCTGTAGGTACATATAAAACAAGATTAGATATACCTAAGTTCTACTGAACTTAGTTGTTGTAGAGCAAAGGGAGTAGCACACCCTGACTACAACTACTAGATAGGTTTAGTAGGTAAACACAAGTGTAGGTAGATTGCAACACATCCACCCACACTTAAGAGCAATGGCCGGGGCAGATGGGTCCACTGTACCCATCTCTGTTGAGAGTGACCCCCAGAGGGCACCATCCAGCTTTGCTACCCTTAATCAGAATGAGCTCAGGCATTTGGCAACTCTTAGAGGCCTTAAACAGCCCAAGAACCCAAACTCTGCTGAGCTCAGAGAGCTCTTACAGAATGATGAGAATCAGAGAGCACTCAAGAAAGCTTCCCAGTTAGCCCCCTTAGGGTCAGGAACAGGAGGCCCCCCTTCTGAAGATACTACAGAGGTACCCAGTTCCAATAGCCATCCCTTAGATGAGAACCATACTACAGGGGAGGAAAGTGGTGAGGATACAGAAAGTAGTGATGATGAAGGGAGAACTAGCCCAGTGCCAAGTATTATACTTGGCCCAGCTAAACTAAGGCTATTGGGGACTGACAATGGGTTCACCCCATTGGATCTCCCCAGTGGACTTAACACAGGGCTTGGGAGGCAAAGGAATCGCTCAGGTGACTCCAATGCTTCTCATGGCTCTAGAGGCTCTCAAGGTCACTCCAGGAAAAGGATGACCACCCCTCAGAGGAGGGAACATGAGGCCAGAATGCAGGAAGCCCAGCTGAGGATCAGGAAGCAGGAGCTAGAAGTAGCCCTGATGGAAGAAAAACTGAACAAGGCTAGGCAACCTAGAGAGAGTGGGTCTATACCCACTGGTGGCAGCATTGTCCCTAAGGACAAAGATAGGGTCTTTGACAATAGGAACCTGTCTAAGGTTGTGCCCCCCTACAAAAGTGGGGATGACATCCACAAATGGATAACTGCTCTTGAGAGAGCCTGCAAAGTACAGCAGGTTCCTGAAGACCAGTGGGCAGCAATCCTCTGGCTCTCCTTTGAAGGAAGAGGCAGAGACAGACTCCTCACTGTTAGAGAAGAGGATGTCAGAAACTACAGAGTCCTGAAGAGTGTTCTGGTAGATGGGTTAGGCTTAACCACTGAACAGTACAGGTTAATGTTCAGAGACACCCAAAAGACACAGACTCAGGACTGGTCTGAATATGTTGAATGTGCCACTAAGGCTTTGGAGGGTTGGTTGCTGGGAAGTAAGGTATCTGATTTTACAGGATTGT
The DNA here is from genome assembly GCF_964204655.1 of Triturus cristatus. NCBI lineage: Eukaryota > Metazoa > Chordata > Amphibia > Caudata > Salamandridae > Triturus > Triturus cristatus. The sequence goes on from NW_028187409.1 coordinate 1,016,017, forward strand.
ATAATTTGATGATGAGAGAACAGATTTTAAATAACTGTCAAAACCAGCAACTGCATCAACACTTGGTTGACTCTGATCTGACCTCTCCCCAAGAATTGGGAAAGAAGGCAGACAAATGGGTCAGAACCAGGGTTAAGCAAAAGAACCAGAACCAGGGCCAAGGGGGTGATCAGAAGAAAACAGACCAAAAGGGTGGAGATCAGAAACCTAAAGACCAGAAGTCTTCAACAGGGCCCCAAACTACTGCTAAGGAGGGTGGGTCCCAACAGTCCAAGAAGAAGAAAGAAGGTCAGAAGAAACCCTGGTGCAATCATTGTAAAAATACAACTCACTGGACTAGTGATTGCAAAAAGGGTGGAGCCCCCAACACTGTTGCCCCTAAGGCACCTGCTCCCAGTACTACTGTTAGCAGTGTTGGTCCCCAGACAAAGGGTGTAGTGGGAATCACTATGGGAACTGAAGGAGATTCTGACTTAGACAGAACCCTTACACAGGCAGTCTTGATCTGTGATGGGGACATTGATTTGTCCCTGACTGTGAGCCCCAGTAACCTGGGCAAGTACAGACAGACTCCTTTAATTAATGGCAAATCAGGTGGCACAACAAAGGCCCCCCTAATACCACTACCTGTGGTGGGGGTCCCCTTTGAAAGAGTGGGAATAGACATAGTGGGTCCCATGGATCCTCCCACTGCATCTGGGCACAGATTTATACTGGTGGTAGTGGATCATGCCACCAGGTATCCAGAGGCAATTCCCCTTAGGACCACTACAGCACCTGTTGTGGCCAGGGCCCTGCTGGGAGTATTCTCCAGAGTGGGGTTTCCTAAGGAGGTAGTATCTGACAGAGGTACCAACTTTATGTCAGGATACTTGACAGCTATGTGGAAGGAATGTGGTGTCAACTACAAGTTCACCACCCCTTATCACCCACAATGCAATGGGCTTGTTGAGAGATTCAACAAGACCCTAAAGGGTATGATCAAAGGATTACCTGAAAAGCTCAGGCGAAGATGGGACATCCTTCTACCCTGCCTTCTGTTTGCTTACAGAGAGGTCCCACAAAAAGGAGTTGGCTACAGCCCCTTTGAATTGTTGTTTGGGCACCCTGTGAGAGGCCCACTGTGTTTGGTGAAGGAAGGATGGGAGTTACCTCTCAAAAAGCCTAAGCTAGACATAGTGGACTATGTACTTGGTCTCCGCTCCAGGATGGCTGAGTATATGGAGAAGGCATCCAAAAACCTTGAGGCAAGCCAGGCCTTACAGAAAGCTTGGCATGACCAAAAGGCTGTCTTGGTTGAGTTTCAGCCAGGACAGAAGGTATGGGTGTTGGAGCCAGTGGCCCCAGCAGCACTCCAAGACAAATGGTCTGGACCCCATACAATCCTGGAAAAGAAGGGAGAGGTCACCTACTTGGTGGACCTAGGAACTCCCAGGAGTCCCCACCGGGTACTCCATGTTAACAGGCTTAAAGCATATGTTGACAGGGCAGACATGGGCTTGCTCATGGCTACAGATGAGGGACAGGAGGAAGAGAGTGACCCTCTCCCAGACCTGTTGTCTCAGAACCCTGAAGATGGCTCAGTTGAAGGGGTGACCCTTGGAGGCAACCTCACTGCCCATCAGCAGACTGAATGTAGACAGGTTCTACAATCATTTTCACATATGTTTTCCTTGATACCTAGTCAAACTGACTGGTGTACCCATGTTGTGGACACTGGTGACAGTCTGCCTGTAAAGAACAAACTTTACAGACAACCTGACCACGTCAGGGACTGTATAAAGGCTGAGGTACATAAAATGCTGGAATTAGGTGTCATTGAACCCTCAGAGAGCCCCTGGGCTAGCCCAGTGGTTCTGGTCCCCAAACCTCACACCAAAGATGGCAAGAGAGAGATGAGGTTCTGTGTGGATTACAGAGGACTCAATGCTGTCACCAGGACAGATGCACACCCTATTCCAAGGGCAGATGAGCTCATAGACAAACTAGCTTCTGCAAAGTTTTTGAGCACATTTGACTTGACAGCTGGCTATTGGCAAATCAGATTAGCTGAGGAGTCTAAGGCCAAAACAGCATTCTCAACCCCAGGTGGGCATTATCAGTTTGTGGTGATGCCCTTTGGTCTGAAGAATGCACCTGCCACCTTCCAAAGGCTGGTGAACCAAGTCCTTACTGGGTTGGATGACTTTTGCGCAGCATATCTTGATGACATTGCTGTCTTTAGTTCCACCTGGGAGGATCACCTGATCCACCTGAAGAAGGCTCTTGAGGCTCTGCAAAGGGCAGGCCTCACTATCAAGGCTACTAAGTGCCAGATAGGGCAGAGTAAGGTTGTATATTTGGGCCACCTTGTAGGTGGAGGCCAAGTTCAACCACTGGAGAGTAAGATACAATCCATCCAGGACTGGTCCCCTCCAACCACCCAGACTCAAGTTCGAGCTTTCTTGGGCTTGACTGGGTACTACAGGAAGTTTGTTAAGAACTATGGGTCCATTGTGACTCCTCTTAATGATCTGACATCCAAGAAGATGCCCAAAAAGGTTCAGTGGACAGTAAGCTGTCAAAAGGCATTTGATGACCTGAAGAAGGCCATGTGCTCTGCACCTATCCTGAAAAGTCCTGACTACTCCAAAGAGTTTATTGTCCAAACAGATGCTTCTGAGTTGGGTGTGGGAGCTGTGCTGTCACAACTTAATGTAGATGGTCAAGACCAACCCATTGCTTTTATTAGCAGAAGGTTGACCCCCAGAGAGAAGAATTGGTCAGCTATTGAGAGGGAGGCCTTTGCTGTGGTGTGGGCCCTGAAGAAGCTGAGGCCATACTTGTTTGGCACTCACTTCAAGATTCAGACCGACCATAAGCCCCTCTTGTGGCTAAATCAGATGAAGGGTGAAAACCCCAAACTGCTTAGGTGGTCCATTTCCCTACAGGGGATGGACTTTACAGTGGAGCACCGGCCAGGTACTGACCATGGGAATGCAGATGGTCTCTCCAGGTACTTCCACTTAGGACATGAAGACGAGACTGGTCAAGGCTAGTTTAATGTCCCAGCGTTTGGGGGGGGGGTTGTGTAGGAGAGTAGGGTCTGCTATCCTATGGTCACCCCAAATTTTTGCTTTTTGCTTCACTGGTTTTTGACATATTGAGGCTGTGGGCCTGCCAATCAGACCCCCAGCCTGCTGTTCTCTCTACTAAATTAAAACTATGCACCCTAGGTGCATAACCAATTGGAAGTGGATCACCCTGTCAGCCCCTGTACCAGTGTACACTAGGTACCCAGGGCATTGGTGTACCCAAGGCCTGCCAAGGGCTGCAGCATGTATTATGCCACCCCAGGCTTGGCCTAACAATCTGACACAACTGGCTGATCACTCAGCTGGGGTAAGTTGGTGTAATCACCTCTTACTTAGGTGTAGTATACCTATACCTAACCTTAAATGGGACACCTGGAAACCTATAAGTCACTCCTATGGCAGGCCTTAACAATCCTGAAGGCAGAGTGCTTGGTTCCATGTGAGATGGTGCTCTGGCATGAGCTGAGCCTGTCTGCAGTGGTCGGAACAACTTCCTTCTACTGTTTCCAGATATCGTCATACCATATACTCTTAAGTGCATTATGAACCTCGCGGTTAAATGCTATCTTTGGTTTGGCTTTATCAAAACATGTCGAGTAAGGTGTCATACGAATTGGAATACTAACCCCTCGCCAATTCTGGCGACGGGGTTAGCATTCCACCCTTCTAGAGGGACACGACATGTACAGTACCTGAAACCCGGGTAAAATCAGACATAGCCTCAGCTCCACAAAATGGATGCTGCCACCACAGACACAAGTCTGCCCTCCTGCTGCTGGGAGTCCTTCCAGCTTGGGAGGTGTGGACAAAGGGTTTCCTGCCAGGGGAGGTGCGTGCACCACCCCAGACAGGATTTTGTGTATTGGTCAGGTAGGGCTTGAAAGAAACCAGACATGCCTGTGGCTCACAAGGAGCCTCGGTGCATATGCCAGTTCAAACCGGTCCTTGGGCACACCAGTCCCGGGCCTGGGGCGAGCTGGACAAAGGATTGGGGGTGTAACCACCCCCCTTCCTGGTCCCACCCATAGGGAGGGACCTAGCAGGTAGTCCGGCCCCTAGAATCCGCTTAAAGGTAGGAGCTGTGTCCTAAGACTTCAGACATCCTGGAATCAACTTGAAACTAAGAAGAAGACGGGAACTTCGACATTCTACTGCACAGAAGACTGAAGAAAATCTCCCCTGTGGTCAGGGAGTGACCACCTTGCTAACGCAAGCACCATCCAGCGAATCACCGTCTGCTTTGCCGCCGCCTCCCGCCGGAGCCCGAGCCTAGAGACTGACAAGACCTGGACCTCCAGACCTCTCACCGCCCGATCCACAGTCCCTGAAAAGAGGAGACCCGTGGAGGCACCGAGACACGTGGAGCCAGCCATCTTGGAACGACTACGACAAGCTGACAAGTGCAACAACCGAGGCTCCCTCCAAGTTGTGCTTTGGGATCTGAGAAGCCCAACCCCCGAGCAGCATCTGCACCAAAGGTGAGCCCTCCAGCATCTCCACGATCTGCGTGGGGCCCTTCTGCATTTTGCCACTTGACGCGCCTAACCGGTTGCTGGCCCGCTGGCTAGTGGCCATCTTGGCGACGAACTCTACAAAATACACTGCTGGTCTGGTTGCTTCAGACTGGCCCTTGCTCCCCTCCAAAGGAGCAATCCCTCTGACCTTGCTGGTCAGAACCAACAGCTGATTTCCGAATCCTCCTACAATTGTTTTTGCCAAGGCTTGTTTGCTTCGATCAAGTCGCCGACACCGCCGACAGCGAGAGCCTGCGTGGGACAGCTCGTGAGCCGACTCCTGGACGTCGTCGACCTTCAGGGACTACGTGGCTGCGGAGACAAGCTACCCCTCATCACCTGTTTGCACCCGACATCGCCTGGTACCCACCTGGTGCCACGCTGGTCACTGGCTAGTGACTGTGAACACTGTCCCCTCTGCTTACAGGTCTTCACCATCTCCGATCCACTCTTGGATCCACTGCATCTCTCCCGGACCGACCGCCTGCAGCATCTTTGTCTTCAAGCTCCACGGAACAGATAGAAGAAACCCGACGCACTTCGAGGCCTATGCACCCGCTTCCTGTGGGTGAGGTAAAGCTGGCACACCTGTGCCCAAGTGTAGTATTACATCTCTAGTGCCTGTGTTCCAAATCTTGAGTTCCTAGTCCATCCGGAAGATCCTCTTTGCAGTAACTTTGTACTTTTTACGCACCCATTGAAACCTATGGGAGCACGCGTGTGACTATTTGCTCTGCACACGCCACCCGTGGACCTCCTGGTCACTAACTGACGTTAGCTCCTTGTAGGCCCAGCGATTCTAAAGGCCCTAGGCCTTTTCCCTTTTCTGTTCGTGGTACTTATACCACTATTTTAGTATATGGTTTGAGTGGCCACCAGGGCCTATCCATATAACGTGCAACTTCTGTGTATTCTGTGATAATCTTGTTTGACGATTTGTGCTCCTGTGCTCATAAAGAGACTAGGGGTTACTTTGAGAAATAAATACATATATATTTTGAATATATATCTGTGTGGTGTCCTTTCATTGGTATAAAAGGGGGTTACATTTGGTAAAACAGCTGGCTTAACACGCTTCACGAGTTTAGCCTCAAAGACTGCTTAGCCTACGCTACCACTAGGGCAGCTAGTCCGAAAAGGTTGACTTACAACCACACCATAAGGGTTGCTTGGCATGGTACAAGGTGATCACTTTAACTAGTGAGCATCATATACCAGGCCAACTTCTCACATTTCCCTAGGTGCCGGCAGAGCTAGGGTTAAAAAACTACAGATAGTCACTTTGCCAAAAAACGGTCATTTTTCACTGCAAAATTGAGTTGTGACCACGTTGCGTTTTGCGCCGTTTCCTGTCGCGGGCACTAGGCCGACCCGCACAAGTGAGGTACCATTTTTCTCGTAGGACTTTGGGGAACGCGGGGTGGGTGGAAATTTGTGGATCCACGCAGATTCCAGAACTTTCCATCACAGAAATGTGGGGAAAATGTGTTTTTTTTGTCAATTTTTTAGGTTTGCAAGGATTTCTGGGTAACAGACCCTGGTGGGAGGCACTCAAGTCACCCCATCCTGGATTCCCCTGGGTGTCTAGTTTTCAAAAATATATAGGTGTGCTACGTTTCCCTAGGTGCCGGCAGAGCTAGGGTTAAAAAACTACAGCTAGTCACTTTGCCAAAAAACGGTCATTTTTCACTGCAAAATTGAGTTGTGACCACGTTGCGTTTTGCGCCGTTTCCTATCGCGGGCACTAGGCCGACCCGCACAAGTGAGGTACCATTTTTCTCGTAGGACTTTGGGGAACGCGGGGTGGGTGGAAATTTGTGGATCCATGCAGATTCCAGAACTTTCCATCACAGAAATGTGGGGAAAATGTGGTTTTTTTGTCCATTTTTTACGTTTGCAAGGGATTCTGGGTAACAGACCCTGGTGGGAGGCACTCAAGTCACCCCATCCTGGATTCCCCTGGGTGTCTAGTTTTCAAAAATATATAGGTTTGCTAGGTTTCCCTAGGTGACGGCAGGGCTAGGGTTCAAAAACTACAGCTAGTCACTTTGCCAAAAAAGGTTAATTTTTCACAGCAAAATTGAGGTGTGAACACATTGCATTTTGCGCCGTTTTCTGTCACGGGCACTAGGCCGAACCGCACAAGTGAGGTACCATTTTTCTCGTAGGACTTTGGGGAACGCGGTGTGGGTGGAAATTTGTGGATCCACGCATATTCCAGAATTTTCCATCACAGAAATGTGGGGAAAATGTGTTTTTTTGGTAATTTTTTTAGGTTTGCAAGTGATTCTGGGTAACAGACCCTGGTGGGAGGCACTCAAGTCACCCCCTCCTGGATTCCCCTCGGTGTCTAGTTTTCAAAAATATATAGGTTTGCTAGGTTTCCCTAGGTGCCGGAAGAGCTAGGGTTCAAAAACTACAGCTAGGCACTTTGCCAAAAAAGGGTAATTTTTCACTGCAAAATTGAGGTGTGACCACATTGCGTTTTGCGCCGTTTCCGGTCGCGGGCACTCTGCCGACCCGCACAAGTGAGGTACCATTTTTCTCGTAGGACTTTATGGAACGCGGGGTGGGTGAAAATGTGTGGATCCACGCAGATTCCAGAACTTTCCATCACAGAAATATAGGGAAAATGTGTTTTTTTGTCAATTTTTTAGGTTTGCAAGGAATTCTGGGTAACAGACCCTGGTGGGAGGCACTCAAGTCACCCCATCCTGGATTCCCCTGGGTGTCTAGTTTTCAAAAATATATAGGTTTGCTAGGGTTCCTGTAGGAGAGTAGGGTCTGCTATCCTATGGTCACCCCAAATTTTTGCTTTTTGCTTCACTGGTTTTTGACATATTGAGGCTGTGGGCCTGCCAATCAGACCCTCAGCCTGCTGTTCTCTCTACTAAATTAAAACTATGCACCCTAGGTGCATAACCAATTGGAAGTGGATCACCCTGTCAGCCCCTGTACCAGTGTACACTAGGTACCCAGGGCATTGGTGTACCCAAGGCCTGCCAGGGGCTGCAGCATGTATTATGCCACCCCAGGCTTGGCCTAACAATTTGACACAACTGGCTGATCACTCAGCTGGGGTAAGTTGGTGTAATCACCTCTTACTTAGGTGTAGTATACCTATACCTAACCTTAAATGGGACACCTGGTAACCTATAAGTCACTCCTATGGCAGGCCTTAACAATCCTGAAGGCAGAGTGCGTGGCTCCATGTGAGATGGTGCTCTGGCATGAGCTGAGCCTGTCTGCAGTGGTCGGAACAACTTCCTTCTACTGTTTCCCGATATCGTCATACCATATACTCTTAAGTGCATTATGAACCTCGCGGTTAAATGCTATCTTTGGTTTGGCTTTATCAAAACATGTCGAGTAAGGTGTCATACGAATTGGAATACTAACCCCTCGCCAATTCTGGCGACGGGGTTAGCATTCCACCCTTCTAGAGGGACACGACATGTACAGTGCCTGAAACCCGGGTAAAATCAGACATAGCCTCAGCTCCACAAAATGGATGCTGCCACCACAGACACAAGTCTGCCCTCCTGCTGCTGGGAGTCCTTCCAGCTTGGGAGGTGTGGACAAAGGGTTTCCTGCCAGGGGAGGTGCGTGCACCACCCCAGACAGGATTTTGTGTATTGGTCAGGTAGGGCTTGAAAGAAACCAGACATGCCTGTGGCTCACAAGGAGCCTCGGTGCATATGCCAGTTCAAACCGGTCCTGGGGCACACCAGTCCCGGGCCTGGGGCGAGCTGGACAAAGGATTGGGGATGTAACCACCCCCCTTCCTGGTCCCACCCATAGGGAGGGACCTAGCAGGTAGTCCGGCCCCTAGAATCCGCTTAAAGGTAGGAGCTGTGTCCTAAGACTTCAGACATCCTGGAATCAACTTAAAACTAAGAAGAAGACGGGAACTTCGACGCTCTGCTGCACAGAGGACTGAAGCCAATCTCCCCTGTGGTCAGGGAGTGACCACCTTGCTAACGCAAGCACCATCCAGCGAATCAACGTCTGCTTTGCCGCCGCCTCCCGCCGGAGCCCGAGCCCAGAGACTGACAAGACCTGGACCTCCAGACCTCTCACCGCCCGATCCACAGTCCCTGAAAAGAGGAGACCCGTGGAGGCACCGAGACACGTGGAGCCAGCCATCTTGGAACGACTACGACAAGCTGACAAGTGCAACAACCGAGGCTCCCTCCAAGTTGTGCTTTGGGATCTGAGAAGCCCCACCCCCGAGCAGCATCTGCACCAAAGGTGAGCCCTCCAGCATCTTCACGATCTGCGTGGGGCCCTTCTGCATTTTGCCACTCGACGCGCCTAACCGGTTGCTGGCCCGCTGGCTAGTAGCCATCTTGGCGACGAACTTCAAGAAATACACCACTGGTCTGGTTGCTCCAGACTAGCCCTTGCTCCCCTCCAAAGGAGCAGTCCTTCTGACCTTGCTGGTCAGAACCATCAGCTTATTTCCTTTTCCTACAACAATTGCTTTTGCCAAGGCTTGTTTGCTTCGATCAAGTCGCCGACACCGCCGACAGCGAGAGCCTGCGTGGGACAGCTCGTGACTCGACTCCTGGACGTCGTCGACCTCCAGGGACCACGTGGCTGCAGAGACAAGCTACACCTTTCTTCCTGTTTGCACCCGACATTGCCTGGTACCCACCTGGTGCCACGCTGGTCACTGGCTAGTGACTGTGAACACTGTCCCCTCTGCTTACAGGTCTTCAACATCTCCGATCCACTCTTGGATCCACTGCATCTCTCCCGGACCGACCGCCTGCAGCATCTTTGTCTTCAAGCTCCACGGAACAGATAGAAGAAACCCGACGCACTTCGAGGCCTATGCACCCGCTTCCTGTGGGTGAGGTAAAGCTGGCACATCTGTGTCCAAGTGTAGTATTACATCTCTAGTGCCTGTGTTCCAAATCTTGAGTTCCTAGTCCATCCGGAAGATCCTCTTTGCAGTAACTTTGTACTTTTTACGCACCCATTGAAACCTATGGGAGCACGCGTGTGACTATTTGCTCTGCACACGCCACCCGTGGACCTCCTGGTCACTAACTGACGTTAGCTCCTTGTAGGCCCAGCGATTCTAGAGGCCCTAGGCCTTTTCCCTTTTCTGTTCGTGGTACTTATACCACTATTTTAGTATATGGTTCGAGTGGCCACCAGGGCCTATCCATATAACGTGCAACTTCTGTGTATTCTGTGATAATCTTGTTTGACGATTTGTGCTCCTGTGCTCATAAAGAGACTAGGGGTTACTTTGAGAAATAAATACATATATATTTTGAATATATATCAGTGTGGTGTCCTTTCATTGGTATAAAAGGGGGTTGCATTTGGTAAAACAGCTGGCTTAACACGCTTCACGAGTTTAGCCTCAAAGACTGCTTAGCCTACGCTACCACTAGGGCAGCTAGTCCGAAAAGGTTGACTTACAACCACACCATAAGGGTTGCTTGGCATGGTACAAGGTGATCACTTTAACTAGTGAGCATCATATACCAGGCCAACTTCTCACAGTTCCCTAGGTGCCGGCAGAGCTAGGGTTAAAAAACTACAGCTAGTCACTTTGCGAAAAAAGGGTCATTTTTCACTGCAAAATTGTGACCACGTTGCGTTTTGCGCCGTTTCCTGTCGCGGGCACTATGCCGACCCGTACAAGTGAGTTACCATTTTTCTCGTAGGACTTTGGGGAACGCGGGGTGGGTGGAGATTTGTAGATCCACACAGATTCCAGAACTTTCCATCACAGAAATGTGGGGAAAATGTGTTTTTTTGTCAATTTTTTAGGTTTGCAAGGGATTCTGGGTAACAGACCCTGGTGGGAGGCCCTCAAGTCACCCCATCCTGGATTCCCCTGGGTGTCTAGTTTTCAAAAATATATAGTTTTGCTAGGTTTCCCTAGGTGCCGGCAGAGCTAGGGTTCAAAAACTACAGCTAGTCACTTTGCCAAAAATGGTCATTTTTCACTGAAAAATTGAGGTGTGACAACGTTGCGTTTTGCGCCGTTTCCTGTCACGGGCACTAGGCTGCCCCGCACAAGTGAGGTACCATTTTTCTCGTAGGACTTTGGGGAGCGCGGGGTGGGTGGAAATTTGTGAATCCAAGCAGATTCCAGAACTTTCCATCACAGAAATGTGGGGAAAATGTGTTTTTTTGGTCAATTTTTTAGGTTTGCAAGGGATTCTGGGTAACAGACCCTGGTGGGAGGCACTCAAGTCACCCCATCCTGGATTCCCCTGGGTGTCTAGTTTTCAAAAATATATAGGTTTGCTAGGTTTCCCTAGGTGCCGGCAGAGCTAGGGTTCAAAAACTACAGCTAGTCACTTTGCCAAAAAAGTGTCATTTTTCACTGCAAAATTGAAGTGTGACCATGTTGCGTTTTGCGCCGTTTCCTGTCACGGGCACTAGGCTGCCCCGCACAAGTGAGGTACCATTTTTCTCGTAGGACTTTGGGGAGCGCGGGGTGGGTGGAAATTTGTGAATCCAAGCAGATTCCAGAACTTTCCATCACAGAAATGTGGGGAAAATGTGTTTTTTTGGTCAATTTTTTAGGTTTGCAAGGGATTCTGGGTAACAGACCCTGGTGGGAGGCACTCAAGTCACCCCATCCTGGATTCCCCTGGGTGTCTAGTTTTCAAAAATATATAGGTTTGCTAGGTTTCCCTAGGTGCCGGCAGAGCTAGGGTTCAAAAACTACAGCTAGTCACTTTGCCAAAAAAGTGTCATTTTTCACTGCAAAATTGAAGTGTGACCATGTTGGGTTTCGCGCCGTTTCCTGTCGCGGGCACTAGGCGACCCGCACAAGTGAGGTATCATTTTTCTCGAAGGACTTTGGGGAACGCGGGGTGGGTGGAAATTTGTGGATACACGCAGATTCCAGAACTTTCCATCACAGAAATGTGGGGAAAATGTGTTTTTTTTTTCACTTGTTTAGGTTTGCAAGGGATTCTGGGTAACAGACCCTGGTGGGAGGCACTCAAGTCACCCCATCCTGGATTCCCCTGGGTGTCTAGTTTTCAAAAATATATAGGTTTGCTAGATTTCCCTAGGTGCCGGCAGAGCTAGGGTTCAAAAACTACAGCTAGGCACGTTGCCAAAAAAGGGTCATTTTTCACTGCAAAATTGAGGTGTGACCACATTGCGTTTTGCACCGTTTCCTGTCGCGGGCACTAGGCCGACCCGCACAAGTGAGGTACTATTTTTCTCGTAGGACTTTGGGGAACGCGCGGTGGGTGGAAATTTGTGGATCCACGCAGATTCCAGAACTTTCCACCACAGAAATATGGGGAAAATGTGTTTTTTTTGTCAATTTTTTAGGTTAGCAAGGGATTCTGAGTAACAGATCATGGTGGGAGGCAGTCAAGTCACCCCATCCTGGATTCCCGTGGATGTCTAGTTTTCAAAAATGTATAGGTTTGCTAGGTTTCACAAGGTGCCGGCAGAGCTAGGGTTCAAAAGCTACAGCTAGGCACTTTGCCAAAAAAGGGTCATTTTTCACTACGAAATTGAGGTGTGACCACATTGCATTTTGTGCAATTTCCTGTCGCGGGCAGTAGGCCAACCTGCACAAGTGAGGTACCAATTTTTCTCGTAAGACTTTGGGGAACACGGGGTGGGTGGAAATGTATGGATCCACGCAGATTCCAGAACTTTCCACCACAGAAATGTCGGGAAAATGTATTTTTTTTGTCAATTTTTTAGGTTTGCAAGGGATTCTGGGTAACAGATCATGGTGGGAGGCAGTCAAGTCACCCCATCCCAGATTCCCCTGGGTGTCTAGTTTTCAAAAATATATAGGTTTGCTAGGTTTCCCTAGGTGCCGGCAGAGGTAGGGTTAAAAAACTACAGCTAGTCACTTTGCGAAAAAAGGGTCATTTTTCACTGCAAAATTGAGGTGTGACCACGTTGCGTTTTGCGCCTTTTCCTGTCGCGGGCACTATGCCGACCCGTACAAGTGAGTTACCATTTTTCTCGTAGGACTTTGGGGAACGCGGGGTGGGTGGAGATTTGTAGATCCACACAGATTCCAGAACTTTCCATCACAGAAATGTGGGGAAAATGTGTTTTTTTGGTAATTTTTTTAGGTTTGCAAGTGATTCTGGGTAACAGACCCTGGTGGGAGGCACTCAAGTCACCCCCTCCTGGATTCCCCTCGGTGTCTAGTTTTCAAAAATATATAGGTTTGCTAGGTTTCCCTAGGTGCCGGAAGAGCTAGGGTTCAAAAACTACAGCTAGGCACTTTGCCAAAAAAGGGTAATTTTTCACTGCAAAATTGAGGTGTGACCACATTGCGTTTTGCGCCGTTTCCGGTCGCGGGCACTATGCCGACCCGTACAAGTGAGTTACCATTTTTCTCGTAGGACTTTGGGGAACGCGGGGTGGGTGGAGATTTGTAGATCCACACAGATTCCAGAACTTTCCATCACAGAAATGTGGGGAAAATGTGTTTTTTTGTCAATTTTTTAGGTTTGCAAGGGATTCTGGGAAACAGACCCTGGTGGGAGGCACTCAAGTCACCCCATCCTGGATTCCCCTGGGTGTCTAGTTTTCAAAAATATATAGGTTTGCTAGGTTTCCCTAGGTGCCGGCAGAGCTAGGGTTAAAAAACTACAGCTAGTCACTTTGCGAAAAAAGGGTCATTTTTCACTGCAAAATTGAGGTGTGACCACGTTGCGTTTTGCGCCGTTTCCTGTCGCGGGCACTATGCCGACCCGTACAAGTGAGTTACCATTTTTCTCGTAGGACTTTGGGGAACGCGGGGTGGGTGGAGATTTGTAGATCCACACAGATTCCAGAACTTTCCATCACAGAAATGTGGGGAAAATGTGTTTTTTTGTCAATTTTTTAGGTTTGCAAGGGATTCTGGGTAACAGACCCTGGTGGGAGGCACTCAAGTCACCCCATCCTGGATTCCCCTGGGTGTCTAGTTTTCAGAAATATATAGTTTTGCTAGGTTTCCCTAGGTGCCGGCAGAGCTAGGGTTCAAAAACTACAGCTAGTCACTTTGCCAAAAAAGGGTCATTTTTCACTGAAAAATTGAGGTGTGACAACGTTGCGTTTTGCGCCGTTTCCTGTCACGGGCACTAGGCTGCCCCGCACAAGTGAGGTACCATTTTTCTCGTAGGACTTTGGGGAGCGTGGGGTGGGTGGAAATTTGTGCATCCAAGCAGATTCCAGAACTTTCCATCACAGAAATGTGGGGAAAATGTGTTTTTTTGGTCAATTTTTTAGGTTTGCAAGGGATTCTGGGTAACAGACCCTGGTGGGAGGCACTCAAGTCACCCCATCCTGGATTCCCCTGGGTGTCTAGTTTTCAAAAATATATAGGTTTGCTAGGTTTCCCTAGGTGCCGGCAGAGCTAGGGTTCAAAAACTACAGCTAGTCACTTTGCCAAAAAAGTGTCATTTTTCACTGCAAAATTGAAGTGTGACCATGTTGCGTTTCGCGCCGTTTCCTGTCGCGGGCACTAGGCGACCCGCACAAGTGAGGTACCATTTTTCTCGTAGGACTTTGGGGAACGCGGGGTGGGTGGAAATTTGTGGATACACGCAGATTCCAGAACTTTCCATCACAGAAATGTGGGGAAAATGTGTTTTTTTTGTCACTTTTTTAGGTTTGCAAGGGATTCTGGGTAACAGACCCTGGTGGGAGGCACTCAAGTCACCCCATCCTGGATTCCCCTGGGTGTCTAGTTTTCAAAAATATATAGGTTTGCTAGATTTCCCTAGGTGCCGGCAGAGCTAGGGTTCAAAAACTACAGCTAGGCACGTTGCCAAAAAAGGGTCATTTTTCACTGCAAAATTGAGGTGTGACCACATTGCGTTTTGCGCCGTTTCCTGTCGCGGGCACTAGGCCGACCCGCACAAGTGAGGTACTATTTTTCTCGTAGGACTTTGGGGAACGCGCGGTGGGTGGAAATTTGTGGATCCACGCAGATTCCAGAACTTTCCACCACAGAAATATGGGGAAAATGTGTTTTTTTTGTCAATTTTTTAGGTTAGCAAGGGATTCTGGGTAAAAATCATGGTGGGAGGCAGTCAAGTCACCCCATCCTGGATTCCCGTGGATGTCTAGTTTACAAAAATGTATAGGTTTGCTAGGTTTCACAAGGTGCCGGCAGAGCTAGGGTTCAAAAGCTACAGCTAGGCACTTTGCCAAAAAAGGGTCATTTTTCACTACGAAATTGAGGTGTGACCACATTGCATTTTGTGCAATTTCCTGTCGCGGGCAGTAGGCCAACCTGCACAAGTGAGGTACCAATTTTTCTCGTAAGACTTTGGGGAACACGGGGTGGGTGGAAATGTATGGATCCACGCAGATTCCAGAACTTTCCACCACAGAAATGTCGGGAAAATGTATTTTTTTTGTCAATTTTTTAGGTTTGCAAGGGATTCTGGGTAACAGATCATGGTGGGAGGCAGTCAAGTCACCCCATCCCAGATTCCCCTGGGTGTCTAGTTTTCAAAAATATATAGGTTTGCTAGGTTTCCCTAGGTGCCGGCAGAGCTAGGGTTAAAAAACTACAGCTAGTCACTTTGCGAAAAAAGGGTCATTTTTCACTGCAAAATTGAGGTGTGACCACGTTGCGTTTTGCGCCGTTTCCTGTCGCGGGCACTATGCCGACCCGTACAAGTGAGTTACCATTTTTCTCGTAGGACTTTGGGGAACGCGGGGTGGGTGGAGATTTGTAGATCCACACAGATTCCAGAACTTTCCATCACAGAAATGTGGGGAAAATGTGTTTTTTTGTCAATTTTTTAGGTTTGCAAGGGATTCTGGGTAACAGACCCTGGTGGGAGGCACTCAAGTCACCCCATCCTGGATTCCCCTGGGTGTCTAGTTTTCAAAAATATATAGGTTTGCTAGGTTTCCCTAGGTGCCGGCAGAGCTAGGGTTCAAAAACTACAGCTAGTCACTTTGCGAAAAAAGGGTCATTTTTCACTGCAAAATTGAGGTGTGACCACGTTGCGTTTTGCGCCGTTTCCTGTCGCGGGCACTATGCCGACCCGTACAAGTGAGTTACCATTTTTCTCGTAGGACTTTGGGGAACGCGGGGTGGGTGGAGATTTGTAGATCCACACAGATTCCAGAACTTTCCATCACAGAAATGTGGGGAAAATGTGTTTTTTTGTCAATTTTTTAGGTTTGCAAGGGATTCTGGGTAACAGACCCTGGTGGGAGGCACTCAAGTCACCCCATCCTGGATTCCCCTGGGTGTCTAGTTTTCAAAAATATATAGTTTTGCTAGGTTTCCCTAGGTGCCGGCAGAGCTAGGGTTCAAAAACTACAGCTAGTCACTTTGCCAAAAATGGTCATTTTTCACTGAAAAATTGAGGTGTGACAACGTTGCGTTTTGCGCCGTTTCCTGTCACGGGCACTATGCTGCCCCGCACAAGTGAGGTACCATTTTTCTCGTAGGACTTTGGGGAGCGCGGGGTGGGTGGAAATTTGTGCATCCAAGCAGATTCCAGAACTTTCCATCACAGAAATGTGGGGAAAATGTGTTTTTTTGGTCAATTTTTTAGGTTTGCAAGGGATTCTGGGTAACAGACCCTGGTGGGAGGCACTCAAGTCACCCCATCCTGGATTCCCCTGGGTGTCTAGTTTTCAAAAATATATAGGTTTGCTAGGTTTCCCTAGGTGCCGGTAGAGCTAGGGTTCAAAAACTACAGCTAGTCACTTTGCCAAAAAAGTGTCATTTTTCACTGCAAAATTGAAGTGTGACCATGTTGCGTTTCGCGCCGTTTCCTGTCGCGGGCACTAGGCGACCCGCACAAGTGAGGTACCATTTTTCTCATAGGACTTTGGGGAACGCGGGGTGGGTGGAAATTTGTGGATACACGCAGATTCCAGAACTTTCCATCACAGAAATGTGGGGAAAATGTGTTTTTTTTTTCACTTTTTTAGGTTTGCAAGGGATTCTGGGTAACAGACCCTGGTGGGAGGCACTCAAGTCACCCCATCCTGGATTCCCCTGGGTGTCTAGTTTTCAAAAATATATAGGTTTGCGAGATTTCCCTAGGTGCCGGCAGAGCTAGGGTTCAAAAACTACAGCTAGGCACGTTGCCAAAAAAGGGTCATTTTTCACTGCAAAATTGAGGTGTGACCACATTGCGTTTTGCACTGTTTCCTGTCGCGGGCACTAGGCCGACCCGCACAAGTGAGGTACTATTTTTCTCGTAGGACTTTGGGGAACGCGCGGTGGGTGGAAATTTGTGGATCCACGCAGATTCCAGAACTTTCCACCACAGAAATATGGGGAAAATGTGTTTTTTTTGTCAATTTTTAAGGTTAGCAAGGGATTCTGGGTAACAGATCATGGTGGGAGGCAGTCAAGTCACCCCATCCTGGATTCCCGTGGATGTCTAGTTTTCAAAAATGTATAGGTTTGCTAGGTTTCACAAGGTGCCGGCAGAGCTAGGGTTCAAAAGCTACAGCTAGGCACTTTGCCAAAAAAGGGTCATTTTTCACTACGAAATTGAGGTGTGACCACATTGCATTTTGTGCAATTTCCTGTCGCGGGCAGTAGGCCAACCTGCACAAGTGAGGTACCAATTTTTCTCGTAAGACTTTGGGGAACATGGGGTGGGTGGAAATGTATGGCTCCACGCAGATTCCAGAACTTTCCACCACAGAAATGTCGGGAAAATGTATTTTTTTTGTCAATTTTTTAGGTTTGCAAGGGATTCTGGGTAACAGATCATGGTGGGAGGCAGTCAAGTCACCCCATCCCAGATTCCCCTGGGTGTCTAGTTTTCAAAAATATATAGGTTTGCTAGGTTTCCCTAGGTGCCGGCAGAGGTAGGGTTAAAAAACTACAGCTAGTCACTTTGCGAAAAAAGGGTCATTTTTCACTGCAAAATTGAGGTGTGACCACGTTGCGTTTTGCGCCTTTTCCTGTCGCGGGCACTATGCCGACCCGTACAAGTGAGTTACCATTTTTCTCGTAGGACTTTGGGGAACGCGGGGTGGGTGGAGATTTGTAGATCCACACAGATTCCAGAACTTTCCATCACAGAAATGTGGGGAAAATGTGTTTTTTTGGTAAGTTTTTTTAGGTTTGCAAGTGATTCTGGGTAACAGACCCTGGTGGGAGGCACTCAAGTCACCCCCTCCTGGATTCCCCTCGGTGTCTAGTTTTCAAAAATATATAGGTTTGCTAGGTTTCCCTAGGTGCCGGAAGAGCTAGGGTTCAAAAACTACAGCTAGGCACTTTGCCAAAAAAGGGTAATTTTTCACTGCAAAATTGAGGTGTGACCACATTGCGTTTTGCGCCGTTTCCGGTCGCGGGCACTATGCCAACCCGCACAAGTGAGGTACCATTTTTCTCGTAGGACTTTATGGAACGCGGGGTGGGTGAAAATGTGTGGATCCACGCAGATTCCAGAACTTTCCATCACAGAAATATGGGGAAAATGTGTTTTTTTGTCAATTGTTTAGGTTTGCAAGGAATTCTGGGTAACAGACCCTGGTGGGAGGCACTCAAGTCACCCCATCCTGGATTCCCCTGGGTGTCTAGTTTTCAAAAATATATAGGTTTGCTAGGTTTCCCTAGGTGCCGGCAGAGCTAGGGTTAAAAAACTACAGCTAGTCACTTTGCGAAAATAGGGTCATTTTTCACTGCAAAATTGAGGTGTGACCACGTTGCGTTTTGCGCCGTTTCCTGTCGCGGGCACTATGCCGACCCGTACAAGTGAGTTACCATTTTTCTCGTAGGACTTTGGGGAACGCGGGGTGGGTGGAGATTTGTAGATCCACACAGATTCCAGAACTTTCCATCACAGAAATGCGGGGAAAATGTGTTTTTTTGTCAATTTTTTAGGTTTGCAAGGGATTCTGGGTAACAGACCCTGGTGGGAGGCACTCAAGTCACCCCATCCTGGATTCCCCTGGGTGTCTAGTTTTCAGAAATATATAGTTTTGCTAGGTTTCCCTAGGTGCCGGCAGAGCTAGGGTTCAAAAACTACAGCTAGTCACTTTGCCAAAAAAGGGTCATTTTTCACTGAAAAATTGAGGTGTGACAACGTTGCGTTTTGCGCCGTTTCCTGTCACGGGCACTAGGCTGCCCTGCACAAGTGAGGTACCATTTTTCTCGTAGGACTTTGGGGAGCGTGGGGTGGGTGGAAATTTGTGCATCCAAGCAGATTCCAGAACTTTCCATCACAGAAATGTGGGGAAAATGTGTTTTTTTGGTCAATTTTTTAGGTTTGCAAGGGATTCTGGGTAACAGACCCTGGTGGGAGGCACTCAAGTCACCCCATCCTGGATTCCCCTGGGTGTCTAGTTTTCAAAAATATATAGGTTTGCTAGGTTTCCCTAGGTGCCGGCAGAGCTAGGGTTCAAAAACTACAGCTAGTCACTTTGCCAAAAAAGTGTCATTTTTCACTGCAAAATTGAAGTGTGACCATGTTGCGTTTCGCGCCGTTTCCTGTTGCGGGCACTAGGCGACCCGCACAAGTGAGGTACCATTTTTCTCGTAGGACTTTGGGGAACGCGGGGTGGGTGGAAATTTGTGGATACACGCAGATTCCAGAACTTTCCATCACAGAAATGTGGGGAAAATGTGTTTTTTTTGTCACTTTTTTAGGTTTGCAAGGGATTCTGGGTAACAGACCCTGGTGGGAGGCACTCAAGTCACCCCATCCTGGATTCCCCTGGGTGTCTAGTTTTCAAAAATATATAGGTTTGCTAGATTTCCCTAGGTGCCGGCAGAGCTAGGGTTCAAAAACTACAGCTAGGCACGTTGCCAAAAAAGGGTCATTTTTCACTGCAAAATTGAGGTGTGACCACATTGCGTTTTGCGCCGTTTCCTGTCGCGGGCACTAGGCCGACCCGCACAAGTGAGGTACTATTTTTCTCGTAGGACTTTGGGGAACGCGCGGTGGGTGGAAATTTGTGGATCCATGCAGATTCCAGAACTTTCCACCACAGAAATATGGGGAAAATGTGTTTTTTTTGTCAATTTTTTAGGTTAGCAAGGGATTCTGGGTAACAGATCATGGTGGGAGGCAGTCAAGTCACCCCATCCTGGATTCCCGTGGATGTCTAGTTTTCAAAAATGTATAGGTTTGCTAGGTTTCACAAGGTGCCGGCAGAGCTAGGGTTCAAAAGCTACAGCTAGGCACTTTACCAAAAAAGGGTCATTTTTCACTACGAAATTGAGGTGTGACCACATTGCATTTTGTGCAATTTCCTGTCGCGGGCAGTAGGCCAACCTGCACAAGTGAGGTACCAATTTTTCTCGTAAGACTTTGGGGAACACGGGGTGGGTGGAAATGTATGGATCCACGCAGATTCCAGAACTTTCCACCACAGAAATGTCGGGAAAATGTATTTTTTTTGTAAATTTTTTAGGTTTGCAAGGGATTCTGGGTAACAGATCATGGTGGGAGGCAGTCAAGTCACCCCATCCCAGATTCCCCTGGGTGTCTAGTTTTCAAAAATATATAGGTTTGCTAGGTTTCCCTAGGTGCCGGCAGAGCTAGGGTTAAAAAACTACAGCTAGTCACTTTGCGAAAAAAGGGTCATTTTTCACTGCAAAATTGAGGTGTGACCACGTTGCGTTTTGCGCCGTTTCCTGTCGCGGGCACTATGCCGACCCGTACAAGTGAGTTACCATTTTTCTCGTAGGACTTTGGGGAACGCGGGGTGGGTGGAGATTTGTAGATCCACACAGATTCCAGAACTTTCCATCACAGAAATGTGGGGAAAATGTGTTTTTTTGTCAATTGTTTAGGTTTGCAAGGGATTCTGGGTAACAGACCCTGGTGGGAGGCACTCAAGTCACCCCATCCTGGATTCCCCTGGGTGTCTAGTTTTCAAAAATGTATAGTTTTGCTAGGTTTCCCTAGGTGCCGGCAGAGCTAGGGTTCAAAAACTACAGCTAGTCACTTTGCCAAAAAAGGGTCATTTTTCACTGAAAAATTGAGGTGTGACAACGTTGCGTTTTGCGCCGTTTCCTGTCACGGGCACTAGGCTGCCCCGCACAAGTGAGGTACCATTTTTCTCGTAGGACTTTGGGGAGCGCGGGGTGGGTGGAAATTTGTGCATCCAAGCAGATTCCAGAACTTTCCATCACAGAAATGTGGGGAAAATGTGTTTTTTTGGTCAATTTTTTAGGTTTGCAAGGGATTCTGGGTAACAGACCCTGGTGGGAGGCACTCAAGTCACCCCATCCTGGATTCCCCTGGGTGTCTAGTTTTCAAAAATATATAGGTTTGCTAGGTTTCCCTAGGTGCCGGCAGAGCTAGGGTTCAAAAACTACAGCTAGTCACTTTGCCAAAAAAGTGTCATTTTTCACTGCAAAATTGAAGTGTGACCATGTTGCGTTTCGCGCCGTTTCCTGTCGCGGGCACTAGGCGACCCGCACAAGTGAGGTACCATTTTTCTCGTAGGACTTTGGGGAACGCGGGGTGGGTGGAAATTTGTGGATACACGCAGATTCCAGAACTTTCCATCACAGAAATGTGGGGAAAATGTGTTTTTTTTTTTCACTTTTTTAGGTTTGCAAGGGATTCTGGGTAACAGACCCTGGTGGGAGGTACTCAAGTCACCCCATCCTGGATTCCCCTGAGTGTCTAGTTTTCAAAAATATATAGGATTGCTAGATTTCCCTAGGTGCCGGCAGAGCTAGGGTTCAAAAACTACAGCTAGGCACGTTGCCAAAAAAGGGTCATTTTTCACTGCAAAATTGAGGTGTGACCACATTGCGTTTTGCGCCGTTTCCTGTCGCGGGCACTAGGCCGACCCGCACAAGTGAGGTACTATTTTTCTCGTAGGACTTTGGGGAACGCGCGGTGGGTGGAAATTTGTGGATCCACGCAGATTCCAGAACTTTCCACCACAGAAATATGGGGAAAATGTGTTTTTTTTGTCAATTTTTTAGGTTAGCAAGGGATTCTGGGTAACAGATCATGGTGGGAGGCAGTCAAGTCACCCCATCCTGGATTCCCGTGGATGTCTAGTTTTCAAAAATGTATAGGTTTGCTAGGTTTCACAAGGTGCCGGCAGAGCTAGGGTTCAAAAGCTACAGCTAGGCACTTTGCCAAAAAAGGGTCATTTTTCACTACGAAATTGAGGTGTGACCACATTGCATTTTGTGCAATTTCCTGTCGCGGGCAGTAGGCCAACCTGCACAAGTGAGGTACCAATTTTTCTCGTAAGACTTTGGGGAACACGGGGTGGGTGGAAATGTATGGATCCACGCAGATTCCAGAACTTTCCACCACAGAAATGTCGGGAAAATGTATTTTTTTTGTCAATTTTTTAGGTTTGCAAGGGATTCTGGGTAACAGATCATGGTGGGAGGCAGTCAAGTCACCCCATCCCAGATTCCCCTGGGTGTCTAGTTTTCAAAAATATATAGGTTTGCTAGGTTTCCCTAGGTGCCGGCAGACCTAGGGTTCAAAAATTACAGCTAGGCACTTTGCCAAAAAAGTGTCATTTTTCACTTCAAACTTGAGGTGTGACCACGTTGCGTTTTGCGCCGTTTCCTGTTGCGGGCACTAGGCCGACCCGCACAAGTGAGGTACTATTTTTCTCGTAGGACTTTGGGGAACGTGGGGTGGGTGGAAATTTGTGTATCCACGCAGATTCCAGAACTTTCCACCACAGAAATATGGGGAAAATGTGTTTTTTTGTCAATTTTTTCGGTTAGCAAGGGATTCTGGGTAACAGATCATGGTGGGAGGCAGTCAAGTCACCCCATCCTGGATTCCCGTGGATGTCTAGTTTTCAAAAATGTATAGGTTTGCTAGGTTTCATAAGGTGCCGGCAGAGCTAGGGTTCAAAAGCTACAGCTAGGCACTTTGCCAAAAAAGGGTCATTTTTCACTACGAAATTGAGGTGTGACCACATTGCATTTTGTGCAATTTCCTGTCGCGGGCAGTAGGCCAACCTGCACAAGTGAGGTACCAATTTTTCTCGTAAGACTTTGGGGAACACGGGATGGGTGGAAATGTATGGATCCACGCAGATTCCAGAACTTTCCACCACAGAAATGTCGGGAAAATGTGTTTTTTTTGTCAATTTTTTAGGTTTGCAAGGGATTCTGGGTAACAGATCATGGTGGGAGGCAGTCAAGTCACCCCATCCCAGATTCCCCTGGGTGTCTAGTTTTTAAAAATATATAGGTTTGCTAGGTTTCCCTAGGTGCCGGCAGACCTAGGGTTCAAAAACTACAGCTAGGCACTTTGCCAAAAAAGTGTCATTTTTCACTGCAAACTTGAGGTGTGACCACGTTGCGTTTTGCGCCGTTTCCTGTCGCGGGCACTAGGCCGACCCGCACAAGTGAGGTACCATTTTTCTCGTAGGACTTTGGGGAACGCGGGGTGGGTGGAAATTTGTGGATCCACGCAGATTCCAGAACTTTCCACCACAGAAATGTGGGGAAAATGTGTTTTTTTGTCAATTTTTTAGGTTTGCAAAGGATTCTGGGTAACAGATCATGGTGGGAGGCAGTCAAGTCACCCTATCCTGGATTCCCCTGGGTGTCTAGTTTTCAAAAAATTATAGGTTTGCTAAGTTTCAGAAGGTGCCGGCAGAGCTAGGGTTCAAAAGCTACAGCTAGGCACTTTGCCAAAACAGGGTCATTTTTCACTACGAAATTGAGGTGTGACCACATTGCATTTTGTGCAATTTCCTGTCACGGGCAGTAGGTCAACCTGCACAAGTGAGGTACCATTTTTCTCGTAGGACTTTGGGGAACACGGGGTGGGTGGAAATGTATGGATCCACGCAGATTCCAGAACTTTCCACCACAGAAATTTCAGGAAAATGTGTTTTTTTTGTAAATTTTTTAGATTTGCAAGGGATTCTGGGTAACAGATCATGGTGGGAGGCAGTCAAGTCACCCCATCCCAGATTCCCCTGGGTGTCTAGTTTTCAAAAATATATAGGTTTGCTAGGTTTCCCTAGGTGCCGGCAGACCTAGGGTTAAAAAACTAGAGCTAGGCACTTTGCCAAAAAAGTGTCATTTTTCACTGCAAAATTGAGGTGTGACCACGTTGCGTTTTGCGCCGTTTCCTGTCGCGGGCACTAAGCCGACCCGCACAAGTGAGGTACCATTTTTCTCGTAGGACATTGGGGAACGCGGGGTGGGTGGAGATTTGTAGATCCACACAGATTCCAGAACTTTCCATCACAGAAATGTGGGGAAAATTTGTTTTTTTGTCAAATTTTTAGGTTTGCAAGGGATTCTGGGTAACAGACCCTGGTGGGAGGCACTCATGTCACCCCATCCAGGATTCCCCTGGGTGTCTAGGTTTCAAAAATATATAGGTTTCTAGGTTTCCCTAGGTGCCGGCAGAGCTAGGGTTCAAAAACTACAGCTAGGCACTTTGCCAAAAAAGGGTCATTTTTCACTGCAAAATTGAGGTGTGACCACATTGCGTTTTGCGCCATTTCCTGTCGCGGGCACTAGGCCAACCCGCACAAGTGAGATACTATTTTTCTCGTAGGACTTTGGGGAACGCGGGGTGGGTGGAAATTTGTGGATCCACGCAGATTCCAGAACTTTCCACCACAGAAATGTGGGGAAAATGTGTTTTTTTGTCAATTTTTTAGGTTTGCAAAGGATTCTGGGTAACAGATCATGGTGGGAGGCAGTCAAGTCACCCTATCCTGGATTCCCCTGGGTGTCTAGTTTTCAAAAAATTATAGGTTTGCTAAGTTTCAGAAGGTGCCGGCAGAGCTAGGGTTCAAAATCTACAGCTAGGCACTTTGCCAAAACAGGGTCCTTTTTCACTACGAAATTGAGGTGTGACCACATTGCATTTTGTGCAATTTCCTGTCACGGGCAGTAGGTCAACCTGCACAAGTGAGGTACCATTTTTCTCGTAGGACTTTGGGGAACACGGGGTGGGTGGAAATGTATGGATCCACGCAGATTCCAGAACTTTCCACCACAGAAATTTCAGGAAAATGTGTTTTTTTTGTAAATTTTTTAGATTTGCAAGGGATTCTGGGTAACAGATCATGGTGGGAGGCAGTCAAGTCACCCCATCCCAGATTCCCCTGGGTGTCTAGTTTTCAAAAATATATAGGTTTGCTAGGTTTCCTTAGGTGCCGGCAGACCTAGGGTTAAAAAACTAGAGCTAGGCACTTTGCCAAAAAAGTGTCATTTTTCACTGCAAAATTGAGGTGTGACCACGTTGCGTTTTGCGCCGTTTCCTGTCGCGGGCACTAAGCCGACCCGCACAAGTGAGGTACCATTTTTCTCGTAGGACTTTGGGGAACGCGGGGTGGGTGGAGATTTGTAGATCCACACAGATTCCAGAACTTTCCATCACAGAAATGTGGGGAAAATGTGTTTTTTTGGTCAAATTTTTAGGTTTGCAAGGGATTCTGGGTAACAGACCCTGGTGGGAGGCACTCAAGTCACCCCATCCTGGATTCCCCTGGGTGTCTAGTTTTCAAAAATATATAGGTTTGCTAGGTTTCCCTAGGTGCCGGCAGAGCTAGGGTTCAAAAACTACAGCTAGTCACTTTGCCAAAAAAGTGTCATTTTTCACTGCAAAATTGAAGTGTGACCATGTTGGGTTTCGCGCCGTTTCCTGTCGCGGGCACTAGGCGACCCGCACAAGTGAGGTACCATTTTTCTCGTAGGACTTTGGGGAACGCGGGGTGGGTGGAAATTTGTGGATACACGCAGATTCCAGAACTTTCCATCACAGAAATGTGGGGAAAATGTGTTTTTTGTGTCACTTGTTTAGGTTTGCAAGGGATTCTGGGTAACAGACCCTGGTGGGAGGCACTCAAGTCACCCCATCCTGGATTCCCCTGGGTGTCTAGTTTTCAAAAATATATAGGTTTGCTAGATTTCCCTAGGTGCCGGCAGAGCTAGGGTTCAAAAACTACAGCTAGGCACGTTGCCAAAAAAGGGTCATTTTTCACTGCAAAATTGAGGTGTGACCACATTGCGTTTTGCACCGTTTCCTGTCGCGGGCACTAGGCCGACCCGCACAAGTGAGGTACTATTTTTCTCGTAGGACTTTGGGGAACGCGCGGTGGGTGGAAATTTGTGGATCCACGCAGATTCCAGAACTTTCCACCACAGAAATATGGGGAAAATGTGTTTTTTTTGTCAATTTTTTAGGTTAGCAAGGGATTCTGGGTAACAGATCATGGTGGGAGGCAGTCAAGTCACCCCATCCTGGATTCCCGTGGATGTCTAGTTTTCAAAAATGTATAGGTTTGCTAGGTTTCACAAGGTGCCGGCAGAGCTAGGGTTCAAAAGCTACAGCTAGGCACTTTGCCAAAAAAGGGTCATTTTTCACTACGAAATTGAGGTGTGACCACATTGCATTTTGTGCAATTTCCTGTCGCGGGCAGTAGGCCAACCTGCACAAGTGAGGTACCAATATTTCTCGTAAGACTTTGGGGAACACGGGGTGGGTGGAAATGTATGGATCCACGCAGATTCCAGAACTTTCCACCACAGAAATGTCGGGAAAATGTATTTTTTTTGTCAATTTTTTAGGTTTGCAAGGGATTCTGGGTAACAGATCATGGTGGGAGGCAGTCAAGTCACCCCATCCCAGATTCCCCTGGGCGTCTAGTTTTCAAAAATATATAGGTTTGCTAGGTTTCCCTAGGTGCCGGCAGAGGTAGGGTTAAAAAACTACAGCTAGTCACTTTGCGAAAAAAGGGTCATTTTTCACTGCAAAATTGAGGTGTGACCACGTTGCGTTTTGCGCCTTTTCCTGTCGCGGGCACTATGCCGACCCGTACAAGTGAGTTACCATTTTTCTCGTAGGACTTTGGGGAACGCGGGGTGGGTGGAGATTTGTAGATCCACACAGATTCCAGAACTTTCCATCACAGAAATGTGGGGAAAATGTGTTTTTTTGGTAATTTTTTTAGGTTTGCAAGTGATTCTGGGTAACAGACCCTGGTGGGAGGCACTCAAGTCACCCCCTCCTGGATTCCCCTCGGTGTCTAGTTTTCAAAAATATATAGGTTTGCTGGGTTTCCCTAGGTGCCGGAAGAGCTAGGGTTCAAAAACTACAGCTAGGCACTTTGCCAAAAAAGGGTAATTTTTCACTGCAAAATTGAGGTGTGACCACATTGCGTTTTGCGCCGTTTCCGGTCGCGGGCACTATGCCGACCCGTACAAGTGAGTTACCATTTTTCTCGTAGGACTTTGGGGAACGCGGGGTGGGTGGAGATTTGTAGATCCACACAGATTCCAGAACTTTCCATCACAGAAATGTGGGGAAAATTTGTTTTTTTGTCAATTTTTTAGGTTTGCAAGGGATTCTGGGTAACAGACCCTGGTGGGAGGCACTCAAGTCACCCCATCCTGGATTCCCCTGGGTGTCTAGTTTTCAAAAATATATAGTTTTGCTAGGTTTCCCTAGGTGCCGGCAGAGCTAGGGTTCAAAAACTACAGCTAGTCACTTTGCCAAAAAAGGGTCATTTTTCACTGAAAAATTGAGGTGTGACAACGTTGCGTTTTGCGCCGTTTCCTGTCATGGGCACTAGGCTGCCCCGCACAAGTGAGGTACCATTTTTCTCGTAGGACTTTGGGGAGCGTGGGGTGGGTGGAAATTTGTGCATCCAAGCAGATTCCAGAACTTTCCATCACAGAAATGTGGGGAAAATGTGTTTTTTTGGTCAATTTTTTAGGTTTGCAAGGGATTCTGGGTAACAGACCCTGGTGGGAGGCACTCAAGTCACCCCATCCTGGATTCCCCTGGGTGTCTAGTTTTCAAAAATATATAGGTTTGCTAGGTTTCCCTAGGTGCCGGCAGAGCTAGGGTTCAAAAACTACAGCTAGTCACTTTGCCAAAAAAGTGTCATTTTTCACTGCAAAATTGAAGTGTGACCACGTTGCGTTTTGCGCCGTTTCCTGTCGCGGGCACTATGCCGACCCGTACAAGTGAGTTACCATTTTTCTCGTAGGACTTTGGGGAACGCGGGGTGGGTGGAGATTTGTAGATCCACACAGATTCCAGAACTTTCCATCACAGAAATGTGGGGAAAATGTGTTTTTTTGTCAATTTTTTAGGTTTGCAAGGGATTCTGGGTAACAGACCCTGGTGGGAGGCACTCAAGTCACCCCATCCTGGATTCCCCTGGGTGTCTAGTTTTCAAAAATATATAGGTTTGCTAGATTTCCCTAGGTGCCGGCAGAGCTAGGGTTCAAAAACTACAGCTAGGCACGTTGCCAAAAAAGGGTCATTTTTCACTGCAAAATTGAGGTGTGACCACATTGCGTTTTGCGCCGTTTCCTGTCGCGGGCACTAGGCCGACCCGCACAAGTGAGGTACTATTTTTCTCGTAGGACTTTGGGGAACGCGCGGTGGGTGGAAATTTGTGGATCCACGCAGATTCCAGAACTTTCCACCACAGAAATATGGGGAAAATGTGTTTTTTTTGTCAATTTTTTAGGTTAGCAAGGGATTCTGGGTAACAGATCATGGTGGGAGGCAGTCAAGTCACCCCATCCTGGATTCCCGTGGATGTCTAGTTTACAAAAATGTATAGGTTTGCTAGGTTTCACAAGGTGCCGGCAGAGCTAGGGTTCAAAAGCTACAGCTAGGCACTTTGCCAAAAAAGGGTCATTTTTCACTACGAAATTGAGGTGTGACCACATTGCATTTTGTGCAATTTCCTGTCGCGGGCAGTAGGCCAACCTGCACAAGTGAGGTACCAATTTTTCTCGTAAGACTTTGGGGAACACGGGGTGGGTGGAAATGTATGGATCCACGCAGATTCCAGAACTTTCCACCACAGAAATGTCGGGAAAATGTATTTTTTTTGTCAATTTTTTAGGTTTGCAAGGGATTCTGGGTAACAGATCATTGTGGGAGGCAGTCAAGTCACCCCATCCCAGATTCCCCTGGGTGTCTAGTTTTCAAAAATATATAGGTTTGCTAGGTTTCCCTAGGTGCCGGCAGAGCTAGGGTTAAAAAACTACAGCTAGTCACTTTGCGAAAAAAGGGTCATTTTTCACTGCAAAATTGAGGTGTGACCACGTTGCGTTTTGCGCCGTTTCCTGTCGCGGGCACTATGCCGACCCGTACAAGTGAGTTACCATTTTTCTCGTAGGACTTTGGGGAACGCGGGGTGGGTGGAGATTTGTAGATCCACACAGATTCCAGAACTTTCCATCACAGAAATGTGGGGAAAATGTGTTTTTTTGTCAATTTTTTAGGTTTGCAAGGGATTCTGGGTAACAGACCCTGGTGGGAGGCACTCAAGTCACCCCATCCTGGATTCCCCTGGGTGTCTAGTTTTCAAAAATATATAGGTTTGCTAGGTTTCCCTAGGTGCCGGCAGAGCTAGGGTTCAAAAACTACAGCTAGTCACTTTGCGAAAAAAGGGTCATTTTTCACTGCAAAATTGAGGTGTGACCACGTTGCGTTTTGCGCCGTTTCCTGTCGCGGGCACTATGCCGACCCGTACAAGTGAGTTACCATTTTTCTCGTAGGACTTTGGGGAACGCGGGGTGGGTGGAGATTTGTAGATCCACACAGATTCCAGAACTTTCCATCACAGAAATGTGGGGAAAATGTGTTTTTTTGTCAATTTTTTAGGTTTGCAAGGGATTCTGGGTAACAGACCCTGGTGGGAGGCACTCAAGTCACCCCATCCTGGATTCCCCTGGGTGTCTAGTTTTCAAAAATATATAGTTTTGCTAGGTTTCCCTAGGTGCCGGCAGAGCTAGGGTTCAAAAACTACAGCTAGTCACTTTGCCAAAAATGGTCATTTTTCACTGAAAAATTGAGGTGTGACAACGTTGCGTTTTGCGCCGTTTCCTGTCACGGGCACTATGCTGCCCCGCACAAGTGAGGTACCATTTTTCTCGTAGGACTTTGGGGAGCGCGGGGTGGGTGGAAATTTGTGCATCCAAGCAGATTCCAGAACTTTCCATCACAGAAATGTGGGGAAAATGTGTTTTTTTGGTCAATTTTTTAGGTTTGCAAGGGATTCTGGGTAACAGACCCTGGTGGGAGGCACTCAAGTCACCCCATCCTGGATTCCCCTGGGTGTCTAGTTTTCAAAAATATATAGGTTTGCTAGGTTTCCCTAGGTGCCGGTAGAGCTAGGGTTCAAAAACTACAGCTAGTCACTTTGCCAAAAAAGTGTCATTTTTCACTGCAAAATTGAAGTGTGACCATGTTGCGTTTCGCGCCGTTTCCTGTCGCGGGCACTAGGCGACCCGCACAAGTGAGGTACCATTTTTCTCATAGGACTTTGGGGAACGCGGGGTGGGTGGAAATTTGTGGATACACGCAGATTCCAGAACTTTCCATCACAGAAATGTGGGGAAAATGTGTTTTTTTTTTCACTTTTTTAGGTTTGCAAGGGATTCTGGGTAACAGACCCTGGTGGGAGGCACTCAAGTCACCCCATCCTGGATTCCCCTGGGTGTCTAGTTTTCAAAAATATATAGGTTTGCTAGATTTCCCTAGGTGCCGGCAGAGCTAGGGTTCAAAAACTACAGCTAGGCACGTTGCCAAAAAAGGGTCATTTTTCACTGCAAAATTGAGGTGTGACCACATTGCGTTTTGCACCGTTTCCTGTCGCGGGCACTAGGCCGACCCGCACAAGTGAGGTACTATTTTTCTCGTAGGACTTTGGGGAACGCGCGGTGGGTGGAAATTTGTGGATCCACGCAGATTCCAGAACTTTCCACCACAGAAATATGGGGAAAATGTGTTTTTTTTGTCAATTTTTAAGGTTAGCAAGGGATTCTGGGTAACAGATCATGGTGGGAGGCAGTCAAGTCACCCCATCCTGGATTCCCGTGGATGTCTAGTTTTCAAAAATGTATAGGTTTGCTAGGTTTCACAAGGTGCCGGCAGAGCTAGGGTTCAAAAGCTACAGCTAGGCACTTTGCCAAAAAAGGGTCATTTTTCACTACGAAATTGAGGTGTGACCACATTGCATTTTGTGCAATTTCCTGTCGCGGGCAGTAGGCCAACCTGCACAAGTGAGGTACCAATTTTTCTCGTAAGACTTTGGGGAACATGGGGTGGGTGGAAATGTATGGCTCCACGCAGATTCCAGAACTTTCCACCACAGAAATGTCGGGAAAATGTATTTTTTTTGTCAATTTTTTAGGTTTGCAAGGGATTCTGGGTAACAGATCATGGTGGGAGGCAGTCAAGTCACCCCATCCCAGATTCCCCTGGGTGTCTAGTTTTCAAAAATATATAGGTT
Organism: Triturus cristatus; assembly: GCF_964204655.1. Lineage (NCBI taxonomy): Eukaryota > Metazoa > Chordata > Amphibia > Caudata > Salamandridae > Triturus > Triturus cristatus. Next base: position 1,046,777 of record NW_028187409.1, read on the forward strand.
TGCTAGGTTTCCCTAGGTGCCGGCAGAGGTAGGGTTAAAAAACTACAGCTAGTCACTTTGCGAAAAAAGGGTCATTTTTCACTGCAAAATTGAGGTGTGACCACGTTGCGTTTTGCGCCTTTTCCTGTCGCGGGCACTATGCCGACCCGTACAAGTGAGTTACCATTTTTCTCGTAGGACTTTGGGGAACGCGGGGTGGGTGGAGATTTGTAGATCCACACAGATTCCAGAACTTTCCATCACAGAAATGTGGGGAAAATGTGTTTTTTTGGTAAGTTTTTTTAGGTTTGCAAGTGATTCTGGGTAACAGACCCTGGTGGGAGGCACTCAAGTCACCCCCTCCTGGATTCCCCTCGGTGTCTAGTTTTCAAAAATATATAGGTTTGCTAGGTTTCCCTAGGTGCCGGAAGAGCTAGGGTTCAAAAACTACAGCTAGGCACTTTGCCAAAAAAGGGTAATTTTTCACTGCAAAATTGAGGTGTGACCACATTGCGTTTTGCGCCGTTTCCGGTCGCGGGCACTATGCCAACCCACACAAGTGAGGTACCATTTTTCTCGTAGGACTTTATGGAACGCGGGGTGGGTGAAAATGTGTGGATCCACGCAGATTCCAGAACTTTCCATCACAGAAATATGGGGAAAATGTGTTTTTTTGTCAATTGTTTAGGTTTGCAAGGAATTCTGGGTAACAGACCCTGGTGGGAGGCACTCAAGTCACCCCATCCTGGATTCCCCTGGGTGTCTAGTTTTCAAAAATATATAGGTTTGCTAGGTTTCCCTAGGTGCCGGCAGAGCTAGGGTTAAAAAACTACAGCTAGTCACTTTGCGAAAATAGGGTCATTTTTCACTGCAAAATTGAGGTGTGACCACGTTGCGTTTTGCGCCGTTTCCTGTCGCGGGCACTATGCCGACCCGTACAAGTGAGTTACCATTTTTCTCGTAGGACTTTGGGGAACGCGGGGTGGGTGGAGATTTGTAGATCCACACAGATTCCAGAACTTTCCATCACAGAAATGCGGGGAAAATGTGTTTTTTTGTCAATTTTTTAGGTTTGCAAGGGATTCTGGGTAACAGACCCTGGTGGGAGGCACTCAAGTCACCCCATCCTGGATTCCCCTGGGTGTCTAGTTTTCAGAAATATATAGTTTTGCTAGGTTTCCCTAGGTGCCGGCAGAGCTAGGGTTCAAAAACTACAGCTAGTCACTTTGCCAAAAAAGGGTCATTTTTCACTGAAAAATTGAGGTGTGACAACGTTGCGTTTTGCGCCGTTTCCTGTCACGGGCACTAGGCTGCCCTGCACAAGTGAGGTACCATTTTTCTCGTAGGACTTTGGGGAGCGTGGGGTGGGTGGAAATTTGTGCATCCAAGCAGATTCCAGAACTTTCCATCACAGAAATGTGGGGAAAATGTGTTTTTTTGGTCAATTTTTTAGGTTTGCAAGGGATTCTGGGTAACAGACCCTGGTGGGAGGCACTCAAGTCACCCCATCCTGGATTCCCCTGGGTGTCTAGTTTTCAAAAATATATAGGTTTGCTAGGTTTCCCTAGGTGCCGGCAGAGCTAGGGTTCAAAAACTACAGCTAGTCACTTTGCCAAAAAAGTGTCATTTTTCACTGCAAAATTGAAGTGTGACCATGTTGCGTTTCGCGCCGTTTCCTGTCGCGGGCACTAGGCGACCCGCACAAGTGAGGTACCATTTTTCTCGTAGGACTTTGGGGAACGCGGGGTGGGTGGAAATTTGTGGATACACGCAGATTCCAGAACTTTCCATCACAGAAATGTGGGGAAAATGTGGTTTTTTTTTTCACTTTTTTAGGTTTGCAAGGGATTCTGGGTAACAGACCCTGGTGGGAGGTACTCAAGTCACCCCATCCTGGATTCCCCTAAGTGTCTAGTTTTCAAAAATATATAGGATTGCTAGATTTCCCTAGGTGCCGGCAGAGCTAGGGTTCAAAAACTACAGCTAGGCACGTTGCCAAAAAAGGGTCATTTTTCACTGCAAAATTGAGGTGTGACCACATTGCGTTTTGCGCCGTTTCCTGTCGCGGGCACTAGGCCGACCCGCACAAGTGAGGTACTATTTTTCTCGTAGGACTTTGGGGAACGCGCGGTGGGTGGAAATTTGTGGATCCACGCAGATTCCAGAACTTTCCACCACAGAAATATGGGGAAAATGTGTTTTTTTTGTCAATTTTTTAGGTTAGCAAGGGATTCTGGGTAACAGATCATGGTGGGAGGCAGTCAAGTCACCCCATCCTGGATTCCCGTGGATGTCTAGTTTTCAAAAATGTATAGGTTTGCTAGGTTTCACAAGGTGCCGGCAGAGCTAGGGTTCAAAAGCTACAGCTAGGCACTTTGCCAAAAAAGGGTCATTTTTCACTACGAAATTGAGGTGTGACCACATTGCATTTTGTGCAATTTCCTGTCGCGGGCAGTAGGCCAACCTGCACAAGTGAGGTACCATTTTTTCTCGTAAGACTTTGGGGAACACGGGGTGGGTGGAAATGTATGGATCCACGCAGATTCCAGAACTTTCCACCACAGAAATGTCGGGAAAATGTATTTTTTTTGTCAATTTTTTAGGTTTGCAAGGGATTCTGGGTAACAGATCATGGTGGGAGGCAGTCAAGTCACCCCATCCCAGATTCCCCTGGGTGTCTAGTTTTCAAAAATATATAGGTTTGCTAGGTTTCCCTAGGTGCCGGCAGACCTAGGGTTCAAAAATTACAGCTAGGCACTTTGCCAAAAAAGTGTCATTTTTCACTGCAAACTTGAGGTGTGACCACGTTGCGTTTTGCGCCGTTTCCTGTTGCGGGCACTAGGCCGACCCGCACAAGTGAGGTACTATTTTTCTCGTAGGACTTTGGGGAACGTGGGGTGGGTGGAAATTTGTGGATCCACGCAGATTCCAGAACTTTCCACCACAGAAATATGGGGAAAATGTGTTTTTTTGTCAATTTTTTCGGTTAGCAAGGGATTCTGGGTAACAGATCATGGTGGGAGGCAGTCAAGTCACCCCATCCTGGATTCCCGTGGATGTCTAGTTTTCAAAAATGTATAGGTTTGCTAGGTTTCATAAGGTGCCGGCAGAGCTAGGGTTCAAAAGCTACAGCTAGGCACTTTGCCAAAAAAGGGTCATTTTTCACTACGAAATTGAGGTGTGACCACATTGCATTTTGTGCAATTTCCTGTCGCGGGCAGTAGGCCAACCTGCACAAGTGAGGTACCAATTTTTCTCGTAAGACTTTGGGGAACACGGGATGGGTGGAAATGTATGGATCCACGCAGATTCCAGAACTTTCCACCACAGAAATGTCGGGAAAATGTGTTTTTTTTGTCAATTTTTTAGGTTTGCAAGGGATTCTGGGTAACAGATCATGGTGGGAGGCAGTCAAGTCACCCCATCCCAGATTCCCCTGGGTGTCTAGTTTTTAAAAATATATAGGTTTGCTAGGTTTCCCTAGGTGCCGGCAGACCTAGGGTTCAAAAACTACAGCTAGGCACTTTGCCAAAAAAGTGTCATTTTTCACTGCAAACTTGAGGTGTGACCACGTTGCGTTTTGCGCCATTTCCTGTCGCGGGCACTAGGCCGACCCGCACAAGTGAGGTACCATTTTTCTCGTAGGACTTTGGGGAACGCGGGGTGGGTGGAAATTTGTGGATCCACGCAGATTCCAGAACTTTCCACCACAGAAATGTGGGGAAAATGTGTTTTTTTGTCAATTTTTTAGGTTTGCAAAGGATTCTGGGTAACAGATCATGGTGGGAGGCAGTCAAGTCACCCTATCCTGGATTCCCCTGGGTGTCTAGTTTTCAAAAAATTATAGGTTTGCTAAGTTTCAGAAGGTGCCGGCAGAGCTAGGGTTCAAAAGCTACAGCTAGGCACTTTGCCAAAACAGGGTCATTTTTCACTACGAAATTGAGGTGTGACCACATTGCATTTTGTGCAATTTCCTGTCACGGGCAGTAGGTCAACCTGCACAAGTGAGGTACCATTTTTCTCGTAGGACTTTGGGGAACACGGGGTGGGTGGAAATGTATGGATCCACGCAGATTCCAGAACTTTCCACCACAGAAATTTCAGGAAAATGTGTTTTTTTTGTAAATTTTTTAGATTTGCAAGGGATTCTGGGTAACAGATCATGGTGGGAGGCAGTCAAGTCACCCCATCCCAGATTCCCCTGGGTGTCTAGTTTTCAAAAATATATAGGTTTGCTAGGTTTCCCTAGGTGCCGGCAGACCTAGGGTTAAAAAACTAGAGCTAGGCACTTTGCCAAAAAAGTGTCATTTTTCACTGCAAAATTGAGGTGTGACCACGTTGCGTTTTGCGCCGTTTCCTGTCGCGGGCACTAAGCCGACCCGCACAAGTGAGGTACCATTTTTCTCGTAGGACTTTGGGGAACGCGGGGTGGGTGGAGATTTGTAGATCCACACAGATTCCAGAACTTTCCATCACAGAAATGTGGGGAAAATGTGTTTTTTTGTCAAATTTTTAGGTTTGCAAGGGATTCTGGGTAACAGACCCTGGTGGGAGGCACTCATGTCACCCCATCCAGGATTCCCCTGGGTGTCTAGGTTTCAAAAATATATAGGTTTCTAGGTTTCCCTAGGTGCCGGCAGAGCTAGGGTTCAAAAACTACAGCTAGGCACTTTGCCAAAAAAGGGTCATTTTTCACTGCAAAATTGAGGTGTGACCACATTGCGTTTTGCGCCGTTTCCTGTCGCGGGCACTAGGCCAACCCGCACAAGTGAGATACTATTTTTCTCGTAGGACTTTGGGGAACGCGGGGTGGGTGGAAATTTGTGGATCCACGCAGATTCCAGAACTTTCCACCACAGAAATGTGGGGAAAATGTGTTTTTTTTGTCAATTTTTTAGGTTTGCAAGGGATTCTGGGTAACAGATCATGGTGGGAGGCAGTCAAGTCACCCTATCCTGGATTCCCCTGGGTGTCTAGTTTTCAAAAAATTATAGGTTTGCTAAGTTTCAGAAGGTGCCGGCAGAGCTAGGGTTCAAAATCTACAGCTAGGCACTTTGCCAAAACAGGGTCATTTTTCACTACGAAATTGAGGTGTGACCACATTGCATTTTGTGCAATTTCCTGTCACGGGCAGTAGGTCAACCTGCACAAGTGAGGTACCATTTTTCTCGTAGGACTTTGGGGAACACGGGGTGGGTGGAAATGTATGGATCCACGCAGATTCCAGAACTTTCCACCACAGAAATTTCAGGAAAATGTGTTTTTTTTGTAAATTTTTTAGATTTGCAAGGGATTCTGGGTAACAGATCATGGTGGGAGGCAGTCAAGTCACCCCATCCCAGATTCCCCTGGGTGTCTAGTTTTCAAAAATATATAGGTTTGCTAGGTTTCCCTAGGTGCCGGCAGACCTAGGGTTAAAAAACTAGAGCTAGGCACTTTGCCAAAAAAGTGTCATTTTTCACTGCAAAATTGAGGTGTGACCACGTTGCGTTTTGCGCCGTTTCCTGTCGCGGGCACTAAGCCGACCCGCACAAGTGAGGTACCATTTTTCTCGTAGGACTTTGGGGAACGCGGGGTGGGTGGAGATTTGTAGATCCACACAGATTCCAGAACTTTCCATCACAGAAATGTGGGGAAAATGTGTTTTTTTGTCAAATTTTTAGGTTTGCAAGGGATTCTGGGTAACAGACCCTGGTGGGAGGCACTCATGTCACCCCATCCAGGATTCCCCTGGGTGTCTAGGTTTCAAAAATATATAGGTTTCTAGGTTTCCCTAGGTGCCGGCAGAGCTAGGGTTCAAAAACTACAGCTAGGCACTTTGCCAAAAAAGGGTCATTTTTCACTGCAAAATTGAGGTGTGACCACATTGCGTTTTGCGCCGTTTCCTGTCGCGGGCACTAGGCCAACCCGCACAAGTGAGATACTATTTTTCTCGTAGGACTTTGGGGAACGCGGGGTGGGTGGAAATTTGTGGATCCACGCAGATTCCAGAACTTTCCACCACAGAAATGTGGGGAAAATGTGTTTTTTTTGTCAATTTTTTAGGTTTGCAAGGGATTCTGGGTAACAGATCATGGTGGGAGGCAGTCAAGTCACCCCATCCTGGATTCCCGTGGATGTCTAGTTTTCAAAAATGTATAGGTTTGCTAGGTTTCACAAGGTGCCGGCAGAGCTAGGGTTCAAAAGCTACAGCTAGGCACTTTGCCAAAAAAGGGTCATTTTTCACTACGAAATTGAAGTGTGACCACATTGCATTTTGTGCAATTTCCTGTCGCGGGCAGTAGGCCAACCTGCACAAGTGAGGTACCATTTTTCTCGTAAAACTTTTGGGAACACAGGGTGGGTGTAAATGTATGGATCCACGCAGATTCCAGAACTTTCCACCACAGAAATGTCGGGAAAATGTGTTTTTTTTGTCAATTTTTTAGGTTTGCAAAGGATTCTGGGTAACAGATCATGGTGGGAGGCAGTCAATTCACCCTATCCTGGATTCCCCTGGGTGTCTAGTTTTCAAAAATGTATAAGTTTGCTAGGTTTCACCAGGTGCCGGCAGAGCTAGGGTTCAAAAGCTACAGCTAGGCACTTTGCCAAAAAAGGGTCATTTTTCACTACGAAATTGAGGTGTGACCACATTGCATTTTGTGCAATTTCCTGTCGCGGGCAGTACGCCAACCTGCACAAGTGAGGTACCATTTTTCTCGTAAGACTTTGGGGAACACGGGGTGGGTGGAAATGTATGGATCCACGCAGATTCCAGAACTTTCCACCACAGAAATTTCAGGAAAATTTGTTTTTTTTGTCAATTTTTTAGGTTTGCAAGGGATTCTGGGTAACAGATCATGGTGGGAGGCACTCAAGTCACCGCATCCTGGATTCCCCTGGGTGTCTAGTTTTCAAAAATATATAGGTTTGCTAGGTTTCCCTAGGTGCCGGCAGAGCTAGGGTTAAAAAACTACAGATAGTCACTTTGCCAAAAAACGGTCATTTTTCACTGCAAAATTGAGTTGTGACCACGTTGTGTTTTGCGCCGTTTCCTGTCGCGGGCACTAGGCCGACCCGCACAAGTGAGGTACCATTTTTCTCGTAGGACTTTGGGGAACGCGGGGTGGGTGGAAATTTGTGGATCCACGCAGATTCCAGAACTTTCCATCACAGAAATGTGGGGAAAATGTGTTTTTTTTGTCAATTTTTTAGGTTTGCAAGGATTTCTGGGTAACAGACCCTGGTGGGAGGCACTCAAGTCACCCCATCCTGGATTCCCCTGGGTGTCTAGTTTTCAAAAATATATAGGTTTGCTACGTTTCCCTAGGTGCCGGCAGAGCTAGGGTTAAAAAACTACAGCTAGTCACTTTGCCAAAAAACGGTCATTTTTCACTGCAAAATTGAGTTGTGACCACGTTGCGTTTTGCGCCGTTTCCTATCGCGGGCACTAGACCGACCCGCACAAGTGAGGTACCATTTTTCTCGTAGGACTTTGGGGAACGCGGGGTGGGTGGAAATTTGTGGATTCATGCAGATTCCAGAACTTTCCATCACAGAAATGTGGGGAAAATGTGTTTTTTTTGTCCATTTTTTACGTTTGCAAGGGATTCTGGGTAACAGACCCTGGTGGGAGGCACTCAAGTCACCCCATCCTGGATTCCCCTGGGTGTCTAGTTTTCAAAAATATATAGGTTTGCTAGGTTTCCCTAGGTGCCGGCAGGGCTAGGGTTCAAAAACTACAGCTAGTCACTTTGCCAAAAAAGGGTAATTTTTCACTGCAAAATTGAGGTGTGAACACATTGCATTTTGCGCCGTTTTCTGTCACGGGCACTAGGCCGAACCGCACAAGTGAGGTACCATTTTTCTCGTAGGACTTTGGGGAACGCGGTGTGGGTGGAAATTTGTGGATCCACGCATATTCCAGAATTTTCCATCACAGAAATGTGGGGAAAATGTGTTTTTTTGGTAATTTTTTTAGGTTTGCAAGTGATTCTGGGTAACAGACCCTGGTGGGAGGCACTCAAGTCACCCCATCCTGGATTCCCCTCGGTGTCTAGTTTTCAAAAATATATAGGTTTGCTAGGTTTCCCTAGGTGCCGGAAGAGCTAGGGTTCAAAAACTACAGCTAGGCACTTTGCCAAAAAAGGGTAATTTTTCACTGCAAAATTGAGGTGTGACCACATTGCGTTTTGCGCCGTTTCCGGTCGCGGGCACTATGCCGACCCGCACAAGTGAGGTACCATTTTTCTCGTAGGACTTTATGGAACGCGGGGTGGGTGAAAATTTGTGGATCCAAGCAGATTCCAGAACTTTCCATCACAGAAATGTGGGGAAAATGTGTTTTTTTGTCAATTTTTTAGGTTTGCAAGGAATTCTGGGTAACAGACCCTGGTGGGAGGCACTCAAGTCACCCCATCCTGGATTCCCCTGGGTGTCTAGTTTTCAAAAATATATAGGTTTGCTAGGTTTCCCTAGGTGCCGGCAGAGCTAGGGTTAAAAAACTACAGCTAGTCACTTTGCGAAAAAAGGGTCATTTTTCACTGCAAAATTGAGTTGTGACCACGTTGTGTTTTGCGCCGTTTCCTGTCGCGGGCACTAGGCCGACCCGCACAAGTGAGGTACCATTTTTCTCGTAGGACTTTGGGGAACGCGGGGTGGGTGGAAATTTGTGGATCCACGCAGATTCCAGAACTTTCCATCACAGAAATGTGGGGAAAATGTGTTTTTTTTGTCAATTTTTTAGGTTTGCAAGGATTTCTGGGTAACAGACCCTGGTGGGAGGCACTCAAGTCACCCCATCCTGGATTCCCCTGGGTGTCTAGTTTTCAAAAATATATAGGTTTGCTACGTTTCCCTAGGTGCCGGCAGAGCTAGGGTTAAAAAACTACAGCTAGTCACTTTGCCAAAAAACGGTCATTTTTCACTGCAAAATTGAGTTGTGACCACGTTGCGTTTTGCGCCGTTTCCTATCGCGGGCACTAGACCGACCCGCACAAGTGAGGTACCATTTTTCTCGTAGGACTTTGGGGAACGCGGGGTGGGTGGAAATTTGTGGATTCATGCAGATTCCAGAACTTTCCATCACAGAAATGTGGGGAAAATGTGTTTTTTTTGTCCATTTTTTACGTTTGCAAGGGATTCTGGGTAACAGACCCTGGTGGGAGGCACTCAAGTCACCCCATCCTGGATTCCCCTGGGTGTCTAGTTTTCAAAAATATATAGGTTTGCTAGGTTTCCCTAGGTGCCGGCAGGGCTAGGGTTCAAAAACTACAGCTAGTCACTTTGCCAAAAAAGGGTAATTTTTCACTGCAAAATTGAGGTGTGAACACATTGCATTTTGCGCCGTTTTCTGTCACGGGCACTAGGCCGAACCGCACAAGTGAGGTACCATTTTTCTCGTAGGACTTTGGGGAACGCGGTGTGGGTGGAAATTTGTGGATCCACGCATATTCCAGAATTTTCCATCACAGAAATGTGGGGAAAATGTGTTTTTTTGGTAATTTTTTTAGGTTTGCAAGTGATTCTGGGTAACAGACCCTGGTGGGAGGCACTCAAGTCACCCCATCCTGGATTCCCCTCGGTGTCTAGTTTTCAAAAATATATAGGTTTGCTAGGTTTCCCTAGGTGCCGGAAGAGCTAGGGTTCAAAAACTACAGCTAGGCACTTTGCCAAAAAAGGGTAATTTTTCACTGCAAAATTGAGGTGTGACCACATTGCGTTTTGCGCCGTTTCCGGTCGCGGGCACTATGCCGACCCGCACAAGTGAGGTACCATTTTTCTCGTAGGACTTTATGGAACGCGGGGTGGGTGAAAATTTGTGGATCCAAGCAGATTCCAGAACTTTCCATCACAGAAATGTGGGGAAAATGTGTTTTTTTGTCAATTTTTTAGGTTTGCAAGGAATTCTGGGTAACAGACCCTGGTGGGAGGCACTCAAGTCACCCCATCCTGGATTCCCCTGGGTGTCTAGTTTTCAAAAATATATAGGTTTGCTAGGTTTCCCTAGGTGCCGGCAGAGCTAGGGTTAAAAAACTACAGCTAGTCACTTTGCGAAAAAAGGGTCATTTTTCACTGCAAAATTGAGGTGTGACCACGTTGCGTTTTGCGCCGTTTCCTGTCGCGGGCACTATGCCGACCCGTACAAGTGAGTTACCATTTTTCTCGTAGGACTTTGGGGAACGCGGGGTGGGTGGAGATTTGTAGATCCACACAGATTCCAGAACTTTCCATCACAGAAATGTGGGGAAAATGTGTTTTTTTGTCAACTTTTTAGGTTTGCAAGGGATTCTGGGTAACAGACTCTGGTGGGAGGCACTCAAGTCACCCCATCCTGGATTCCCCTGGGTGTCTAGTTTTCAAAAATATATAGGTTTGCTAGGTTTCCCTAGGTGCCGGCAGAGCTACGGTTCAAAAACTACAGCTAGTCACTTTGCCAAAAAACGGTCATTTTTCACTGCAAAATTGAGTTGTGACCACGTTGTGTTTTGCGCCGTTTCCTGTCGCGGGCACTAGGCCGACCCGCACAAGTGAGGTACCATTTTTCTCGTAGGACTTTGGGGAACGCGGGGTGGGTGGAAATTTGTGGATCCACGCAGATTCCAGAACTTTCCATCACAGAAATGTGGGGAAAATGTGTTTTTTTTGTCAATTTTTTAGGTTTGCAAGGATTTCTGGGTAACAGACCCTGGTGGGAGGCACTCAAGTCACCCCATCCTGGATTCCCCTGGGTGTCTAGTTTTCAAAAATATATAGGTTTGCTACGTTTCCCTAGGTGCCGGCAGAGCTAGGGTTAAAAAACTACAGCTAGTCACTTTGCCAAAAAACGGTCATTTTTCACTGCAAAATTGAGTTGTGACCACGTTGCGTTTTGCGCCGTTTCCTATCGCGGGCACTAGGCCGACCCGCACAAGTGAGGTACCATTTTTCTCGTAGGACTTTGGGGAACGCGGGGTGGGTGGAAATTTGTGGATCCATGCAGATTCCAGAACTTTCCATCACAGAAATGTGGGGAAAATGTGTTTTTTTTGTCCATTTTTTACGTTTGCAAGGGATTCTGGGTAACAGACCCTGGTGGGAGGCACTCAAGTCACCCCATCCTGGATTCCCCTGGGTGTCTAGTTTTCAAAAATATATAGGTTTGCTAGGTTTCCCTAGGTGCCGGCAGGGCTAGGGTTCAAAAACTACAGCTAGTCACTTTGCCAAAAAAGGGTAATTTTTCACTGCAAAATTGAGGTGTGAACACATTGCATTTTGCGTCCTTTTCTGTCACGGGCACTAGGCCGAACCGCACAAGTGAGGTACCATTTTTCTCGTAGGACTTTGGGGAACGCGGTGTGGGTGGAAATTTGTGGATCCACCCATATTCCAGAATTTTCCATCACAGAAATGTGGGGAAAATGTGTTTTTTTGGTAATTTTTTTAGGTTTGCAAGTGATTCTCGGTAACAGACCCTGGTGGGAGGCACTCAAGTCAACCCATCCTGGATTCCCCTCGGTGTCTAGTTTTCAAAAATATATAAGTTTGCTAGGTTTCCCTAGGTGCCGGAAGAGCTAGGGTTCAAAAACTACAGCTAGGCACTTTGCCAAAAAAGGGTAATTTTTCACTGCAAAATTGAGGTGTGACCACATTGCGTTTTGCGCCGTTTCCGGTCGCGGGCACTATGCCGACCCGCACAAGTGAGGTACCATTTTTCTCGTAGGACTTTATGGAACGCGGGGTGGGTGAAAATTTGTGGATCCACGCAGATTCCAGAACTTTCCATCACAGAAATGTGGGGAAAATGTGTATTTTTGTCAATTTTTTAGGTTTGCACGGAATTCTGGGTAACAGACCCTGGTGGGAGGCACTCAAGTCACCCCATCCTGGATTCCCCTGGGTGTCTAGTTTTCAAAAATATATAGGTTTGCTAGGTTTCCCTAGGTGCCGGCAGAGCTAGGGTTCAAAAACTACAGCTAGTCACTTTGCGAAAAAAGGGTCATTTTTCACTGCAAAATTGAGGTGTGACCACGTTGCGTTTTGCGCCGTTTCCTGTCGCGGGCACTATGCCGACCCGTACAAGTGAGTTACCATTTTTCTCGTAGGACTTTGGGGAACGCGGGGTGGGTGGAGATTTGTAGATCCACACAGATTCCAGAACTTTCCATCACAGAAATGTGGGGAAAATGTGTTTTTTTGTCAATTTTTTAGGTTTGCAAGGGATTCTGGGTAACAGACCCTGGTGGGAGGCACTCAAGTCACCCCATCCTGGATTCCCCTGGGTGTCTAGTTTTCAAAAATATATAGGTTTGCTAGGTTTCCCTAGGTGCCGGCAGAGCTAGGGTTCAAAAACTACAGCTAGTCACTTTGCCAAAAAAGGGTCATTTTTCACTGAAAAATTGAGGTGTGACAATGTTGCGTTTTGCGCCGTTTCCTGTCACGGGCACTAGGCTGCCCCGCACAAGTGAGGTACCATTTTTCTCGTAGGACTTTGGAGAGCGCGGGGTGGGTGGAAATTTGTGCATCCAAGCAGATTCCAGAACTTTCCATCACAGAAATGTGGGGAAAATGTGTTTTTTTTGTCAATTTTTTAGGTTTGCAAGGGATTCTGGGTAACAGACCCTGGTGGGAGGCACTCAAGTCACCCCATCCTGGATTCCCCTGGGTGTCTAGTTTTCAAAAATATATAGGTTTGCTAGGTTTCCCTAGGTGCCGGCAGAGCTAGGGTTCAAAAACTACAGCTAGTCACTTTGACAAAAAAGTGTCATTTTTCACTGCAAAATTGAAGTGTGACCATGTTGCGTTTCGCGCCGTTTCCTGTCGCGGGCACTAGGCGACCCGCACAAGTGAGGTACCATTTTTCTCGTAGGACTTTGGGGAACGCGGGGTGGGTGGAAATTTGTGGATACACGCAGATTCCAGAACTTTCCATCACAGAAATGTGGGGAAAATGTGTTTTTTTTGTCACTTTTTTAGGTTTGCAAGGGATTCTGGGTAACAGACCCTGGTGGGAGGCACTCAAGTCACCCCATCCTGGATTCCCCTGGGTGTCTAGTTTTCAAAAATATATAGGTTTGCTAGATTTCCCTAGGTGCCGGCAGAGCTAGGGTTCAAAAACTACAGCTAGGCACGTTGCCAAAAAAGGGTAATTTTTCACTGCAAAATTGAGGTGTGACCACATTGCGTTTTGCGCCGTTTCCTGTCGCGGGCACTAGGCCGACCCGCACAAGTGAGGTACTATTTTTCTCGTAGGACTTTGGGGAACGCGGGGTGGGTGGAAATTTGTGGATCCACGCAGATTCCAGAACTTTCCACCACAGAAATATGGGGAAAATGTGTTTTTTTTGTCAATTTTTTAGGTTAGCAAGGGATTCTGGGTAACAGATCATGGTGGGAGTCAGTCAAGTCACCCCATCCTGGATTCCCGTGGATGTCTAGTTTTCAAAAATGTATAGGTTTGCTAGGTTTCACAAGGTGCCGGTAGAGCTAGGGTTCAAAAGCTACAGCTAGGCACTTTGCCAAAAAAGGGTCATTTTTTCACTACGAAATTGAGGTGTGACCACATTGCATTTTGTGCAATTTCCTGTCGCGGGCAGTAGGCCAACCTGCACAAGTGAGGTACCAATTTTTCTCGTAAGACTTTGGGGAACACGGGGTGGGTGGAAATGTATGGATCCACGCAGATTCCAGAACTTTCCACCACAGAAATGTCAGGAAAATGTGTTTTTTTTGTCAATTTTTTAGGTTTGCAAGGGATTCTGGGTAACAGATCATGGTGGGAGGCAGTCAAGTCACCCCATCCCAGATTCCCCTGGGTGTCTAGTTTTCAAAAATATATAGGTTTGCTACGTTTCCCTAGGTGCCGGCAGACCTAGGGTTCAAAAACTACAGCTAGGCACTTTGCCAAAAAAGTGTCATTTTTCACTGCAAACTTGAGGTGTGACCACGTTGCGTTTTGTGCAATTTCCTGTCACGGGCAGTAGGCCAACCTGCACAAGTGAGGTACCATTTTTCTCGTAGGACTTTGGGGAACACGGGGTGGGTGGAAATGTATGGATCCACGCAGATTCCAGAACTTTTCACCACAGAAATTTCAGGAAAATGTGGTTTTTTTGTCAATTTTTTAGATTTGCAAGGGATTCTGGGTAACAGATCATGGTGGGAGGCACTCAAGTCACACCATCCTGGATTCCCCTGGGTGTCTAGTTTTTAAAATATATCAGTTTGCTAGGTTTCCCTAGGTGCCGGCAGAGCTAGGGTTCAAAAACTACAGCTAGTCACTTTGCCAAAAAAGGGTCATTTTTCACTGCAAAATTGAGGTGTGACCACGTTGCGTTTTGCGCCGTTTCCTGTCGCGGGCACTAGGCCGACCCGCACAAGTGAGGTACCATTTTTCTCGTAGGACTTTGGGGAACGCGGGGTGGGTGGAAATTTGTGGATCCACGCATATTCCAGAACTTTCCATCACAGAAATGTGGGGAAAATGTGTTTTTTGGGTCCTTTTTTAGGTTTGCAAGTGATTCTGGGTAACAGACCCTGGTGGGAGGCACTCATGTCACCTCATCCTGGATTCCCCTGGGTGTCTAGTTTTTAAAAATATATAATTTTGCTAGGTTTCCCTAGGTGCCGGCAGAGCTAGGGTTCAAAAACTACAGCTAGGCACTTTTCCAAAAAAGGGTCATTTTTCACTGCAAAATTGAGGTGTGACCACGATGCGTTTTGCGCCGTTTCCTGTCGCGGGCACTAGGCCGACCCGCACAAGTGAGGTACCATTTTTCTCATAGGACTTTGGGGAACGCGGGGTGGGTGGAAATTTGTGGATTCACGCAGATTCCAGAACTTTCCACCACAGAAATGTGGGGAAAATGTGTTTTTTTTGTCATTTTTTTAGGTTTGCAAGGGATTCTGGGTAACAGATCATGGTGGGAGGCAGTCAAGTCACCCCATCCTGGATTCCCCTGGGTGTCTAGTTTTCATAAATTTATAGGCTTGCTAGGTTTCACAAGGTGCCGGCAGAGCTAGGGTTCAAAAGCTACAGCTAGACACTTTGCCAAAAAAGGGTCATTTTTCTCTACGAAATTGAGGTGTGACCACATTGCATTTTGTGCAATTTCCTGTCGCGGGCAGTACGCCAACCTGCACAAGTGAGGTACCATTTTTCTCGTAAGACTTTTGGGAACACGGGGTGGGTGGAAATGTATGGATCCACGCAGATTCCAGAACTTTCCACCACAGAAATGTCGGGAAAATTTGTTTTTTTTGTCAATTTTTTAGGTTTGCAAGGGATTCTGGGTAACAGATCATGGTGGGAGGCAGTCAAGTCACCCCATCCTGGATTCCCCTGGGTGTCTAGTTTTCAAAAATGTATAGGTTTGCTAGGTTTCCCTAGGTGCCGGCAGAGCTAGGGTTCAAAAACTACAGCTAGACTCTTTGCAAAAAATGTGTAAATTTTCTTTGTGAAAATGTGGTGTGTTCACGTTAGGTTTAGAGCCACTTCCTGTCGTGGGCACTATGCCTACCCACACAAGTGAGGTACCATTTTTATCGGGAGACTTAGGGTAGTTCATATTTGTAAAGCAACTGTTATTACCTATTTGATTTTTGATGCATTTCTCCTTTCCAAATGAAAGACATTGTGTAAAAAAAAAGTCATTTTGAAAAATGACCAATAATTCTCATGCTAGTATGAGTATTCCCAATTTCGAAAATGTGCAAATATGCACTGTTTCTAAACTCTGTAATTTGTACCCATTTCAGAAATACATTGGTGTCTTTCATGCCGATTTTTCCATGTATACATTTTCCCACAATATTTGCTATATACCCGGAACATAATAAAAAACCATTACAAAATGCTGCTCAGTTTTTTACTCTGGGTTCGTTGGGCTCTTGGTGACTGTAGGAGAGTAGGGTCTGCTATCCTATGGTCACCCCAAATTTTTGCTTTTTGCTTCACTGGTTTTTGACATATTGAGGCTGTGGGCCTGCCAATCAGACCCCCAGCCTGCTGTTCTCTCTACTAAATTTACACTATGCACTCTAGGTGCATAACCAATTGGAACTAGATCACCCTGTGAGCCCCTGTACCAGTGTACACTAGGTACCCAGGGCATTGGTGTATCTAAGGCCTACCAGGGGCTGAAGCATGTATTGTGCCACCCCTGGCCTGGCCTAACAAATTTGACACAACTGACTGATCACTCAGCTGGGGTAAGTTGGTGTAACCACCTCTTACTTAGGTGTAGTATACCTATACCTAACCTTAAATGGGACACATGTTAACCTATAAGTCACTCCTATGGCAGGCCTTGACAATCCTGAAGGCAGAGTGCTTGGTTCCATGTGAGATGGTGCTCTGGCATGAGCTGAGCCTGTCTGCAGTGGTTGGAACAACTTCTTTCTACTGTTTCCAGATTTCGTCATACCATATACTCTTAAGTGCATTATGAACCTCGCGGTTAAATGCTATCTTTGGTTTGGCTTTATCAAAACATGTCGAGTAAGGTGTCATACGAATTGGAATACTAACCCCTCGCCAATTCTGGTGACGGGGTTAGCATTCCACCCTTCTAGAGGGACACGACATGTACAGTACCTGAAACCCGGGTAAAATCAGACATAGCCTCAGCTCCACAAAATGGATGCTGCCACCACAGACACAAGTCTGCCCTCCTGCTGCTGGGAGTCCTTCCAGCTTGGGAGGTGTGGACAAAGGGTTTCCTGCCAGGGGAGGTGCATGCACCACCCCAGACAGGATTTTGTGTATTGGTCAGGTAGGGCTTGAAAGAAACCAGACATGCCTGAGGCTCACAACGAGCCTCGGTGCATATGCCAGTTCAAACCGGTCCTGGGGCACACCAGCCCTGGACCTGGGGCGAGCTGGACAAAGGATTGGGGGTGTAACCACCCCCCTTCCTGGTCCCACCCTTAGGGAGGGACCTAGCAGGTAGTCCGGCCCCTAGAATCCGCTTAAAGGTAGGAGCTGTGTCCTAAGACTTCAGACATCCTGGAATCAACTTGAAACTAAGAAGAAGACAGGAACTTCGACATTCTGCTGCACAGAAGACTGAAGGAAATCTCCCCTGTGGACAGGGAGTGACCACCTTGCTAACGCAAGCACCATCCAGTGAATCAACGTCTGCTTTGCTGCCGCCTCCCGCCGGAGCCCGAGCCCAGAGACTGACAAGACCTGGACCTCCAGACCTCTCACCGCCCGATCCACAGTCCCTGAAAAGAGGAGACCCGTGGAGGCAACGAGACACGTGGAGCCAGCCATCTTGAAACGACCGCAAAAAGCTGCAAGTGCAACAACCGAGGCTCCCTCCAAGTTGTGCTTTAGGATCTGAGAAGCCCAACCCTCGAGCAGCATCTGCAACAAAGGTGAGCCCTCCAGCATCTCCACGATCTGCGTGGGGCCCTTCTGCATTTTGCCACTCGATGCGCCTAACCGGTTGCTGGCCGCTGGCTAGTGGCCATCTTGGCGACGAACTTCAAGAACTACACCACTGGTCTGGTTGCTACAGACTGGCCCTTGCTCCCCTCCAAAGGAGCAATCCCTCTGACCTTGCTGGTCAGAACCATCAGCTTATTTCGTTTTCCACAACAATTGCTTTTGCCAAGGCTTGTTTGTTTCGATCAAGTCGCCGACACCGCCGACAGCGAGAACCTCCGTGGGACAGCTTGTAAACCGACTCCTGGACGTCGTCGATTTTCAGAGACCACGTGGCTGCAGAGACAAGCTGCACCTTTCTTCCTGTTTGCACCCGACATCGCCTGGTACCCACCTGGTGCCACGCTGGTCACTGGCTAGTGACTGTGAATACTGTCCCCTCTGCTTACAGGTCTTCTACAACTCCGATCCACCCTTGGATTCACCGCATCTCTTCCGGACCGACCGCCTGCAGCATCTTTGTCCACAGGCTCCATTGAACAGATAGAAGAAACCCAACGCACTTCGACACCTATGCACCCGCTTCCTGTGGGTGAGGTAAAGCTGGCACTCCGGTGCCCAAGTGTAGAGTAACATCTCTAGTGTCTGTGTTTCCAATCCTGAGTTCATAGTCCATCCGGAAGATTCTTTTTGCAGTAACTTTGTACTTTTTACACACCCATTGAAAACCTATGGGAGCACGCGTGTGACTATTTGCTCTGCACACGCAACCCGTGGACCTCCTGGTCACTAACTGAAGTTAGCTCCTTGTAGGCCCAGCGATTCTAGAGGCCCTAGGCCTTTTGCCTTTTCTGTTCGTGGTACTTATACCACTATTTTAGTATATGGTTTGAGCGGCCACCAGGGCCTATCCATATAAAGTGCAACTTCTGTGTATCCTACTGTAATCTTGTTTGACGATTTGTGCTCCTGTGCTCATAAAGAGACTAGGGGTTACTTTGAGAAATAAATACATATATATTTTGAATATATATCTGTGTGGTGTCCTTTCATTGGTATAAAAGGGGGTTGCATTTGGTAAAACAGCTGGCTTAACACGCTTCACGAGTTTAGCCTCAAAGACTGCTTAGCCTACGCTACCACTAGGGCAGCTAGTCCGAAAAGGTTGACTTACAACCACACCATAAGGGTTGCTTGGCATGGTACAAGGTGGTCACTTTAACTAGTGAACATCATATACCAGGCCAACTTCTCACATTGGTGAGCAGCGGTTGGATTTGAGCTTGCTGTGTTTTACCATTGTAATCTCTTGGTTACCAATTGAAAGATCACATAGGTACCTGTAGGTACATATAAAACAAGATTAGATATACTTAAGTTCTACTGAACTTAGTGTTGAAGAGCAAAGGGAGTAGCACACCCTGACTACAACTACTAGATAGGTTTAGTAGGTAAACCCAAGTGTAGGTAGATTGCAACACATCCACCCACACTTAAGAGCAATGGCTGGGGCAGAGGGGACCAATGTACCCATCTCTGTTGAGAGTGACCCCCAGAGGGCACCATCCATCTTTGCTACCCTTAATCAAAATGAGCTCAGGCAGTTGGCAAATATCAGGGGCCTTAAACAGCCCAAGAATCCTACTTCTGCTGAACTCAGAGAGCTTTTACAGGCTGATGAAGATCAGAAAGCTCTCAGGAAAGCCTCCCAGTTAGGCCCCTTAGGGACAGGAACAGGAGGCCCCCCTTCTGAAGATGCTACTGAAGTACCCCTTTCCAATAGCCATCCCTTAGATGAGAATCATACTACAGAGGAGGAAAGTGGGGAGGATACAGAAAGTTATGAGGATGAAGGGAGAACTAGCCCAGTGCCAAGTGTTATACTTGGCCCAGCTAAACTAAGGCTATTGGGGACTGACAATGGGATCATCCCATTGGATCTCCCCAGTGGACTTAACCAGGGGTCTGGGAGGCAAAGGAATCACTCAGGTGAATCCAATGCTTCTCATGACTCTAGAGGCTCTCATGGTCACTCCAGGAGAAGGATGACCACCCCTCAGAGGAGGGAGCATGAGGCCAGAATGCAGGAAGCCCAGCTGAGGATCAGGAAGCAGGAGCTAGAGGTAGCCCTGATGGAAGAGAAACTGAACAAGGCTAGGCAACCTAGAGAGAGTGGGTCTATACCCACTGGTGGCAGCATTGTCCCTAAGGACAAAGATAGGGTCTTTGATAATAGGAACCTGTCTAAGGTTGCGCCCCCCTACAAAAGTGGGGACGACATCCACAAATGGATGACTGCTCTTGAGAGAGCCTGCAAAGTGCAGCAGGTTCCTGAAGACCAGTGGGCAGCAATCCTCTGGCTCTCCTTTGAAGGAAGAGGCAGAGACAGACTCCTCACTGTTAGGGAGGAGGATGTCAAAAATTACAGAGCCCTGAAGAGTGTTCTAGTTGATGGGTTAGGCTTAACCACTGAACAGTACAGGTTAATGTTCAGAGACACCCAGAAGACACAGACTCAGGACTGGTCTGAATACATTGAATGTGCCACTAAGGCTTTGGAGGGTTGGTTGCTGGGAAGTAAGGTATCTGATTATACAGGATTGTACAATTTGATGATGAGAGAACAGATTTTAAATAACTGTCAAAACCAGCAACTGCATCAACACTTGGTTGACTCTGATCTGACCTCTCCCCAAGAATTGGGAAAGAAGGCAGACAAATGGGTCAGAACCAGGGTTAAGCAAAAGAACCAGAACCAGGGCCAAGGGGGTGATCAGAAGAAAACAGACCAAAAGGGTGGAGATCAGAAATCTAAAGACCAGAAGTCTTCAACAGGGCCCCAAACTACTGCTAAGGAGGGTGGGTCCCAACAACAATCCAAGGGAAAGAAGAAAGAAGGTCAAAAGAAACCCTGGTGCAATCATTGCAAGAATACAACTCACTGGACTAGTGATTGTAAAAAGGGTGGAGCCCCCAACACTGTTGCCCCTAAGGCACCTGCTCCCAGTACTACTGTTAGCAGTGTTGGTCCCCAGACAAAGGGTGTAGTGGGAATCACTATGGGAACTGAAGGAGATTCTGACTTAGACAGAACCCTGACACAGGCAGTCTTGATCTGTGATGGGGACATTGATTTGTCCCTGACTGTGAGCCCCAGTAACCTGGGCAAGTACAGACAGACTCCTTTAATTAATGAAAAAGTGGCTCAAGCCTACAGGGACACATGTGCCAGTGTCACTATGGTGACACCAGGCTTTGTGGACCCTGGACAGTACATACCAGGTGAGAATTACCTGGTGACCAATGCCAGCAATGCCACTACTTCACATAGTGTGGCAGTTGTTAACTTCTCATGGGGAGGGGTAACTGGCCTCAAAAGGGTTGTGGTTAGTGCAGACCTCCCAGTAGAATGTTTGTTGGGCAATGACCTAGAGAGTTCTCTATGGTCTGAAGTGGAGTACAGGACACATGCAGAGATGTTAGGTATATCACCACATGTCCTTGCTGTGACCAGGTCACAGGCCAAAAAGTGCCTTACTGAACCTCAGGTCTTGGATCCTGGAACAATGGACCAAGCACCTACCAAGAAGAAGAACAGGAGGGTCAAGGCTGTGCCTTCCCCCCTGCCTCAGAGTGATGATCAACCTTCCCAGGAAGCTGATCTAGAGGACCCTGAAGGAACTGTCCCTGAAGAGCTTGAACCTGATCAGGTTGAGTTTCTGGGGACAGGGGGACCTTCAAGGGCTGACTTGAGGCAGGCTCAGTTATCCTGTCCCTTTCTTGAACCCCTCAGACAGCTGGCTGCTGCTGAGGCTGCTGGGAATGCTCAAGGTACCCATAAAGTATATTGGGATGATGGGCTCCTTTATTCAGAGGCTAGAGACCCCAAGCCTGGTGCAACCAGGAGGTTGGTTATACCTCTGTAATTTAGGGGCTTCCTTCTTACCTTGGCCCATGATATTCCTTTAGCAGGACACTTAGGCCAGAATAAGACTTGGGACAGGCTTGTCCCTCACTTTCACTGGCCTCACATGAATGAAGATACAAAGGAGTTTTGTCGCTCCTGTGTGACCTGCCAAGCCAGTGGCAAATCAGGTGGCACAACAAAGGCCCCCCTAATAACACTACCTGTGGTGGGGGTCCCCTTTGAAAGAGTGGGAATAGATATAGTGGGTCCCATGGATCCTCCCACTGCATCTGGGCACAGAGTTATACTGGTGATAGTGGATCATGCCACCAGGTATCCAGAGGCAATTCCCCTCAGGACCACTACAGCTCCTGTTGTGGCCAGGGCCCTGCTGGGAGTATTCTCCAGAGTGGGGTTTCCTAAGGAGGTAGTTTCTGACAGAGGTACCAACTTCATGTCAGGATACTTGACAGCTATGTGGAAGGAATGTGGTGTCAACTACAAGTTCACCACCCCTTATCACCCACAATGCAATGGGCTTGTTGAGAGATTCAACAAGACCCTAAAGGGTATGATCAAAGGATTACCTGAAAAGCTCAGGCGAAGATGGGACATCCTTCTACCCTGCCTTCTGTTTGCTTACAGAGAGGTCCCACAAAAGGGGGTTGGCTACAGCCCCTTTGAATTGTTGTTTGGGCACCCTGTAAGAGGCCCACTGTGTTTAGTGAAGGAAGGATGGGAGTTACCTCTCAAAAAGCCTAAACAAGACATAGTGGACTATGTACTTGGTCTCCGCTCCAGGATGGCTGAGTATATGGAGAAGGCATCCAAAAACCTTGAGGCAAGCCAGGCCTTACAGAAAGCTTGGCATGACCAAAAGGCTGTCTTTGTTGAGTTTCAGCCAGGACAGAAGGTATGGGTGTTGGAGCCAGTGGCCCCAGCAGCACTCCAAGACAAATGGTCTGGACCCCATACAATCCCGGAAAAGAAGGGAGAGGTTACCTACTTGGTGGACCTAGGAACTCCCAGGAGTCCCCATAGGGTACTCCATGTTAACAGGTTAAAAGCATATGTTGACAGGGCAGACATGGGCTTGCTCATGGCTACAGATGAGGGACAGGAGGAAGAGAGTGACCCTCTCCCAGACCTGTTGTCTCAGAACCCTGAGGATGGCTCAGTTGAAGGAGTGACCCTTGGAGGCAACCTCACTGATCATCAACAGACTGAATGTAGACAAGTTCTACAATCATTTCAACATCTGTTTTCCCTAATACCTAGCCAAACTGACTGGTGTACCCATGTGGTGGACACTGGTGACAGTCTGCCTGTAAAGAACAAGCTTTACAGACAACCTGACCACGTCAGGGACTGTATAAAGGCTGAGGTACATAAAATGCTGGAATTAGGTGTCATTGAACCCTCAGAGAGCCCCTGGGCTAGCCCAGTGGTTCTGGTCCCCAAACCTCACACCAAAGATGGCAAGAGAGAGATGAGGTTCTGTGTGGATTACAGAGGACTCAATGCTGTCACCAGGACAGATGCACACCCTATTCCAAGGGCAGATGAGCTCATAGACAAACTAGCTTCTGCTAAGTTTTTGAGCACATTTGACTTGACAGCTGGCTATTGGCAAATCAGATTAGCTGAGGAGTCTAAGGCCAAAACAGCATTCTCAACCCCAGGTGGGCACTACCAGTTTGTGGTGATGCCCTTTGGTCTGAAGAATGCACCTGCCACCTTCCAAAGGCTGGTGAACCAAGTCCTTACTGGGTTGGATGACTTTTGCGCAGCATATCTTGATGACATTGCTGTCTTTAGCTCCACCTGGGAGGATCACCTGATCCACCTGAAGAAGGCTCTTGAGGCTCTACAAAGGGCAGGCCTCACTATCAAGGCCACTAAGTGCCAGATAGGGCAGAGTAAGGTTGTGTATTTGGGCCACCTTGTAGGTGGAGGCCAAGTTCAACCACTGGAGAGTAAGATACAATCCATCAAGGACTGGTCTCCTCCAACCACCCAGACTCAAGTTCGAGCTTTCTTGGGCTTGACTGGGTACTACAGGAAGTTTGTTAAGAACTATGGGTCCATTGTGACTCCTCTTAATGATCTGACATCCAAGAAGATGCCCAAAAAGGTTCAGTGGACAGTAAGCTGTCAAAAGGCATTTGATGACCTGAAGGTGGCCATGTGCTCTGCACCTATCCTGAAAAGTCCTGACTACTCCAAAGAGTTTATTGTCCAAACAGATGCTTCTGAGTTGGGTGTGGGAGCTGTGCTGTCACAACTTAATGTAGATGGTCAAGACCAACCCATTGCTTTTATTAGCAGAAGGTTGACCCCCAGGGAGAAGAATTGGGCAGCTATTGAGAGGGAGGCCTTTGCTGTGGTGTGGGCCCTGAAGAAGCTGAGGCCATACTTGTTTGGCACTCACTTCAAGATTCAGACCGACCATAAGCCCCTCTTGTGGCTAAATCAGATGAAGGGTGAAAACACCAAACTGCTTAGGTGGTCCATTTCCCTACAGGGGATGGACTTTACAGTGGAGCACCGGCCAGGTACTGACCATGGGAATGCAGATGGTCTCTCCAGGTACTTCCACTTAGGACATGAAGACGAGACTGGTCAAGGCTAGTTTAATGTCCCTGCGTTTGGGGGGGGGGGTTGTGTAGGAGAGTAGGGTCTGCTATCCTATGGTCACCCCAAATTTTTGCTTTTTGCTTCACTGGTTTTTGACATATTGAGGCTGTGGGCCTGCCAATCAGACCCCCAGCCTGCTGTTCTCTCTACTAAATTTACACTATGCACTCTAGGTGCATAACCAATTGGAACTAGATCACCCTGTGAGCCCCTGTACCAGTGTACACTAGGTACCCAGGGCATTGGTGTATCTAAGGCCTACCAGGGGCTGAAGCATGTATTGTGCCACCCCTGGCCTGGCCTAACAAATTTGACACAACTGGCTGATCACTCAGCTGGGGTAAGTTGGTGTAACCACCTCTTACTTAGGTGTAGTATACCTATACCTAACCTTAAATGGGACACATGTTAACCTATAAGTCACTCCTATGGCAGGCCTTGACAATCCTGAAGGCAGAGTGCTTGGTTCCATGTGAGATGGTGCTCTGGCATGAGCTGAGCCTGTCTGCAGTGGTCGGAACAACTTCCTTCTACTGTTTCCAGATATCGTCATACCATATACTCTTAAGTGCATTATGAACCTCGCGGTTAAATGCTATCTTTGGTTTGGCTTTATCAAAACATGTCGAGTAAGGTGTCATACGAATTGGAATACTAACCCCTCGACAATTCTGGCGACGGGGTTAGCATTCCACCCTTCTAGAGGGACACGACATGTACAGTACCTGAAACCCGGTTAAAATCAGACATAGCCTCAGCTCCACAAAATGGATGCTGCCACCACAGACACAAGTCTGCCCTCCTGCTGCTGGGAGTCCTTCCAGCTTGGGAGGTGTGGACAAAGGGTTTCCTGCCAGGGGAGGTGCATGCACCACCCCAGACAGGATTTTGTGTATTGGTCAAGTAGGGCTTGAAAGAAACCAGACATGCCTGAGGCTCACAAGGAGCCTCGGTGCATATGCCAGTTCAAACCGGTCCTGGGGCACACCAGCCCTGGACCTGGGGCGAGCTGGACAAAGGATTGGGGGTGTAACCACCCCCCTTCCTGGTCCCACCCTTAGGGAGGGACCTAGCAGGTAGTCCGGCCCCTAGAATCCGCTTAAAGGTAGGAGCTGTGTCCTAAGACTTCAGACATCCTGGAATCAACTTGAAACTAAGAAGAAGACGGGAACTTCGACATTCTGCTGCACAGAAGACTGAAGGAAATCTCCCCTGTGGACAGGGAGTGACCACCTTGCTAACGCAAGCACCATCCAGCGAATCAACATCTGCTTTGCCGCCGCCTCCCGCTGGAGCCCGAGCCCAGAGACTGACAAGACCTGGACCTCCAGACCTCTCACCGCCCGATCCACAGTCCCTGAAAAGAGGAGACCCGTGGAGGCAACGAGACACGTGGAGCCAGCCATCTTGAAACGACCACGACAAGCTGCAAGTGCAACAACCGAGGCTCCCTCCAAGTTGTGCTTTGGGATCTGAGAAGCCCAACCCTCGAGCAGCATCTGCCACAAAGGTGAGCCCTCCAGCATCTCCACGATCTGCGTGGGGCCCTTCTGCATTTTGCCACTCGACGCGCCTAACCGGTTGCTGGCCGCTGGCTAGTGGCCATCTTGGCAACGAACTTCAAGAACTACACCGCTGGTCTGGTTGCTCCAGACTGGCCCTTGCTCCCCTCCAAAGGAGCAATCCCTCTGACCTTGTTGGTCAGAACCATCAGCTTATTTTGTTTTCCACAACAATTGCTTTTGCCAAGGCTTGTTTGTTTCGATCAAGTCGCCGACACCGCCAACAGCGAGAGCCTGCAAGGCACAGCTCGTGAACCTACTCCTGGACGTCGTCGACCTTCAGGGACCACGTGGCTGCAGAGACAAGCTGCACCTTTCTTCCTGTTTGCACCCGACATCGCCTGGTACCCACCTGGTGCCACGCTGGTCACTGGCTAGTGACTGTGAACACTGTCCCCTCTGCTTACAGGTCTTCTACAACTCCGATCCACCCTTGGATTCACCGCATCTCTTCCGGACCGACCGCCTGCAGCATCTTTGTCCACAGGCTCCATTGAACAGATAGAAGAAACCCGACGCACTTCGACACCTATGCACCCGCTTCCTGTGGGTGAGGTAAAGCTGGCACTCCGGTGCCCAAGTGTAGAGTAACATCTCTAGTGTCTGTGTTTCCAATCCTGAGTTCATAGTCCATCCGGAAGATCCTTTTTGCAGTAACTTTGTACTTTTTACGCACCCATTGAAAACCTATGGGAGCACGCGTGTGACTATTTGCTCTGCACACGCAACCCGTGGACCTCCTGGTCACTAACTGAAGTTAGCTCCTTGTAGGCCCAGCGATTCTAGAGGCCCTAGGCCTTTTGCCTTTTCTGTTCGTGGTACTTATACCACTATTTTAGTATATGGTTTGAGCGGCCACCAGGGCCTATCCATATAAAGTGCAACTTCTGTGTATCCTACTGTAATCTTGTTTGACGATTTGTGCTCCTGTGCTCATAAAGAGACTAGGGGTTACTTTGAGAAATAAATACATATATATTTTGAATATATATCTGTGTGGTGTCCTTTCATTGGTATAAAAGGGGGTTGCATTTGGTAAAACAGCTGGCTTAACACGCTTCACGAGTTTAGCCTCAAAGACTGCTTAGCCTACGCTACCACTAGGGCAGCTAGTCCGAAAAGGTTGACTTACAACCACACCATAAGGGTTGCTTGGCATGGTACAAGGTGGTCACTTTAACTAGTGAACATCACATACCAGGCCAACTTCTCACAATGTATTATGCCACCCCTGGCCTGGCCTAACAAATTTGACACAACTGGCTGATCACTCAGCTGGGGTAAGTTGGTATAACCACCTCTTACTTAGGTGTAGTATACCTATACCTAACCTTAAATGGGACACCTGGTAACCTATAAGTCACTCCTATGGCAGGCCTTGACAATCCTGAAGGCAGAGTGCTTGGTTCCATGTGAGATGGTGCTCTGGCATGAGCTGAGCCTGTCTGCAGTGGTCGGAACCACTTCCTTCTACTGTTTCCAGATATCGTCATACCATATACTCTTAAGTGCATTATGAACCTCGCGGTTAAATGTATTCTTTGGTTTGGCTTTATCAAAACATGTCGAGTAAGGTGTCATACGAATTGGAATACTAACCCCTCGCCAATTCTGGCGACGGGGTTAGCATTCCACCCTTCTAGAGGGACACGACATGTACAGTACCTGAAACCCGGGTAAAATCAGACATAGCCTCAGCTCCACAAAATGGATGCTGCCACCACAAACACAAATCTGCCCTCCTGCTGCTGGGAGTCCTTCCAGCTTGGGAGGTGTGGACAAAGGGTTTCCTGCCAGGGGAGGTGCGTGCACCACCCCAGACAGGATTTTGTGTATTGGTCAGGTAGGCCTTGAAAGAAACCAGACATGCCTGAGGCTCACAAGGAGCCTCGGTGCATATGCCAGTTCAAACCGGTCCTGGGGCACACCAGCCCTGGACCTGGGGCGAGCTGGACAAAGGATTGGGGGTGTAACCACCCCCCTTCCTGGTTCCACCCTTAGGGAGGGACCTAGCAGGTAGTCCGGCCAATAGAATCCGAATAAAGGTAGGAGCTGTGTCCTAAGACTTTAGACATCCTGGAATCAACTTAACTACAAGAAGAAGACGGGAACTTCGACGCTCTGCCGCACAGAGGACTGAAGCCAATCTCCCCTGTGGTCAGGGAGTGACCACCTTGCTAACGCAAGCACCATCCAGCGAATCACCGTCTGCTTTGCCGCCGCCTCCCGCCCGAGCCCGAGCCCAGAGACTGACAAGACCTGGACCTCCAGACCTCTCAACGCCCGATCCACAGTCCCTGAAAAGAAGGAACCCGTGGAGGCACCGAGACACGTGGAGCCAGCCATCTTGAAAAGACCACGACAAGCTGCAAGCGCAACAACCGAGGCTCCCTCCAAGTTGTGCTTTGGGATCTGAGAAGCCCAACCCTCGAGCAGCATCTGCACCAAAGGTGAGCCCTCCAGCATCTCCACGATCTGCGTGGGGCCCTTCTGCATTTTGCATTTTGCCACTCGACGCGCCTAACCGGTTGCTGGCCCGTTGGCTAGTGGCCATCTTGGCGACGAACTTCAAGAACTACACCGCTGGTACTAAAATACTACAATAGTGGTATAAGTACCACGAACAGTAAAGGGAAAAGGCCTAGGGCCTCTAGAATCGCTGGGCCTACAAGGAGCTAACTTTAGTTAGTGACCAGGAGGTCCACGGGTTGCGTGTGCAGTGAGGAAAGTCACACGCGTGCTCCCATAGGTTTTCAATGGGAGCGTAAAAGTTATAAAGTTACTGCAGAAAGGGTCTTCTGGTTGGACTACGATCTCAAGATTCAAAACACAGACACTAGAGATGATTCTCTACACTTGGGCACCGGAGTGCCAGCTTTACCTCACCCACAGGAAGCGGGTGCATAGGTCTCGAAGTGCGTCGGGTTTCTTCTATCGATTCAATGGAGCCTGATGACAAAGATGCTGCAGGCGGTCGGTCCAGAAGAGATGCGGTGGATCCAAGGGTGGATCGGAGTTGTAGAAGACCTGAAAGCAGAGGGGACAGTGTTCACAGTCACTAGCCAGTGACCAGCGTGGCACCAGGTGGGTACCAGGCGATGTCGGGTGCAAACAGGAGGAAAGGTGCAGCTTGTCTCTGCAGCCACGTGGTCCCTGAAGGTCGACAACATCCAGGAGTCGGTTCACGAACTGTCCCACATAGGCTCTCGCTGTCGGCGGTGTCGGCGACTTGGTCGAAGCAAACAAGCCTTGGCAAAAGCAATTGTTGTGGAAAACAAAATAAGCTGATGGTTCTGACCAGCAAGGTCAGAGGGACTGCTCCTTTGGAGGGGAGCAAGGGCCAGTCTGGAGCAACCAGACCAGTAGTGTAGTTCTTGAAGTTCGTCGCCAAGATGGCCACTAGCCAACGGGCCAGCAACCGGTTAGGCGCGTCAAGTGGCAAAATGCAGAAGGGCCCCACGCAGATCGTGGAGATGCTGGAGGGCTCACCTTTGGTGCAGATGCTGCTCGAGGGTTGGGCTTCTCAGATCCCAAAGCACAACTTGGAGGGAGCCTCGGTTGTTGCGCTTGCAGCTTGTCGTGGTCTTTTCAAGATGGCTGGCTCCACGTGTCTCGGTGCCTCCACGGGTTCCTTCTTTTCAGGGACTGTGGATCGGGCGGTGAGAGGTCTGGAGGTCCAGGTCTTGTCAGTCTCTAGGCTCGGGCTCCGGCGGGAGGCGGCGGCAAAGCAGACAGTGATTCGCTGGATGGTGCTTGCGTTAGCAAGGTGGTCACTCCCTGACCACAGGGGAGATTGGCTTCAGTCCTCTGTGCGGCAGAGCGTCGAAGTTCCCGTCTTCTTCTTGTAGTTAAGTTGATTCCAGGATGTCTAAAGTCTTAGGACACAGCTCCTACCTTTATTCGGATTCTAGGGGCCGGACTACCTGCTAGGTCCCTCCCTAAGGGTGGGACCAGGAAGGGGGGTGGTTACACCCCCAATCCTTTGTCCAGCTCGCCCCAGGTCCAGGGCTGGTGTGCCCTAGGACCGGTTTGAACTGGCATATGCACCGAGGCTCCTTGTGAGCCTCAGGCATGTCTGGTTTCTTTCAAGCCCTACCTGACCAATACACAAAATCCTGTCTGGGGTGGTGCACGCACCTCCCCTGGCAGGAAACCCTTTGTCCACACCTCCCAAGCTGGAAGGACTCCCAGCAGCAGGAGGGCAGACTTGTGTCTGTGGTGGCAGCATCCATTTTGTGGAGCTGAGGCTATGTCTGATTTTACCTGGGTTTCAGGTACTGTACATGTCGTGTCCCTCTAGAAGGGTGGAATGCTAACCCCGTCACCAGAATTGGCGAGGGGTTAGTATTCCAATTCGTATGACACCTTACTCGACATGTTTTGATAAAGCCAAACCAAAGATAGCATTTAACCGCGAGGTTCATAATGCACTTAAGAGTATATGGTATGACGATATCTGGAAACAGTAGAAGGAAGTGGTTCCGACCACTGCAGACAGGCTCAGCTCATGCCAGAGCACCATCTCACATGGAACCAAGCACTCTGCCTTCAGGATTGTCAAGGCCTGCCATAGGAGTGACTTATAGGTTAACATGTGTTCCATTTAAGGTTAGGTATAGGTATACTACACCTAAGTAAGAGGTGGTTACACCAACTTACCCCAGCTGAGTGATCAGCCAGTTGTGTCAAATTTGTTAGGCCAAGCCTGGGGTGGCATAATACATGCTTCAGCCCCTGGTAGGCCTTAGATACACCAATGCCCTGGGTACCTAGTGTACACTGGTACAAGGGGCTCACAGGGTGATCTAGTTCCAATTGGTTAGGCACCTAGAGTGCATAGTGTTAATTTAGTAGAGAGAACAGCAGGCTGGGGGTCTGATTGGCAGGCCCACAGCCTCAATATGTCAAAAACCAGTGAAGCAAAAAGCAAAAATTTGGGGTGACCATAGGATAGCAGACCCTACTCTCCTACACCATTTCTACCATTAACTGGAAGGAGGTTGAAAGCACAAAAAATAGTAAAAATAGGGTATGTCCCAGAAAAATGCCAAAACTGTCTAAAAAAATGTTGGTTTTCTGACAAAGTTCTGTCATTCCCTAAAAGCTGGAGAAATGGTGATTTCAGCCCCACAAACCCTTTTTTGATACCATTTGCAGAGAAAAACCCAGACGCTTTCATTTGCAGCCCTTTTTTTCCCATTTTTCACAAAAAAAACAAAATGTTGCTGTATATTGACTAATTTCTGGGAACCCTCTAGGTGAATCCACATTCCCTGGGTACCTTTAGAATCCCCATGATGTTGGAAGAAAAGGATGCAAATTTGGCGTGGATACCTAATGTGGTCAAAAAGTTACAGGGGCCTAAGCGCGCACTACCCCAAATAGCCCAAAAAAGGCTTATCACAGGAGGGGAAATGGCCTAGCAGCGAAGGGGTTAATACAGCAGACTAAGGTGAGTTCGTCTGTCAAAGACAATCGTCCAACTTTTCCAAAACAAAATTGGTGAACAAAGAAACAGGGGAAGCAGCAACAGAAACAGGGGTCTCGTCCTGCCTCTCCCGTACAGGCGACTGGTGAACGCACATACGATTTGCGCGATCGCACTAGTATTAGGTCACCTGGTAGATTTCAGGTTACTGAACAACGTTCTCCTCGTTCTTCACAGGAAACATCAGCTTCACAGTCCCGTGGCGGAGAGCGTGGAAAAGGTCGGGGTGCCCAACAAGGACGTGAGCAACCCCGTCAGACTGACGGTAAAGGCAAGCAGGACAAGTTTGCACGTCAACGTCCCCCGTTTCAGAAGAAGAAGGTTGCTGCGCTAACAGCGAGGTATGCCACAGATAGTGCGGATGCAGCTTCGGAACCTGACATGGGCACTAACGCTGCTCGACAGCGCAGCGGAGGTTACAGTAGTGCGGCAAGCACTGCGTCCGTTTCTGGAGCCGACAGCAACTGACATGTTCATTACTGTAGAAACTGCTGACACTAGAGTGGCTCCCCCTGACAGAATATATGACGTAGTCCTCTTAATTGAAGGTGACATACAACGTACAATACAAGTGATTTTTTGGGATAATCTGACCTCTTCCTATGACATTCTCTTGGCAGAGGCGGACTGGCCCCCGGCTTTCATTTTAGATGCTCCTAGAGGGGAGGAGGTAATCCTCCCGTCCTTTGCGCACACAGTGCCGAAGGAGCGCGCTGAAAGGTTTGCCGAAGAGTGAGCTCAGGTGCTTGCACCGGCTTTGTATCATACTCAGGTGAGCTGGGATAAATTGTCTCCCAGCCATGAGATTCCCTTACGATCTATGCCTCAACCACAACCCCAATATCCCATGCGCCGCGAAGCTAGATCTCACGTCGCGGAAATCCTTGAGCAATTGGAATATCAGGGAGTTATTGAAACATGTGTGTCACCAATGAATAATCCTTTATTCACTGTAACGAAGCCTGAGGTATGGTACCGCCTAGTTTTGGATTACCGGCATTTGAACTCTTATTGCCAGACGTGCGCGGTACAGAATACCCACAGTTCTGCCCTCGTTGATAGTCTCGTGAGAAAAAGTTTTAAATCCATACTTGACATATTCAATGGCATTTACAGCCATAACCTGTCCTCTATTAGTAGTCAGTGGACAGCATTTACTTCTGGCGGCAAGCAAAAGCAATTTAAGAGATTAGCCATGGGCTATAAAAACAGCCCTGGCGTGTTTGCCGCACGTGTTGTCTCTCTGTTAGAGAGCATTGACCCTGATGCGTACTCGTATGTTGATTACATCTATCTTACAGACGACGAGTTGTGGCCGCATCTGTGTCACGTTGATCGCATTATTGTTATGTTTGCAATCTTCGGTTACAAATTCAACTTTGCGAAGTCTCACATTGCAGAGTATACAGTGTTGTTTTTGGGCTACGAGCTCAACAATGAGGGTCGAGGATTAGCTCCTCACTTTCTGGAGAAGTGCACATGTCTGCGTGCTCCTACAACATTGAAAAAATTACAGTCTTTGCTGGGCTTTCTGAATTTCGGTCATACATACATTCACGATTATGCCCAGCGTATCAAGCCACTATATGCCTTGGTACAACCTACTTTTTCCAAATCGAGCTGGCTGCCAGAGCATTCAGCTATTTTGCAATCTTTGCAGGCTGATCTTCTTGCTTCGAAATACTTACTGACACGCGATAACCACACAAACCTGGTAATAAGAATTGTGCCAGGCGCAGTGGGTTTCACGTACTTAACGTTCAATGAGGTCGACACAGTCCCCATTGCCTACAAATCACACTTGTACACTTCTGCCGAATTGCGCTTTTCCTCAGTCGAAAAAGTTTTGACTGCGGTGAAGATGGCGATTCTTAAAGAACGGGTGCTGTCGCAAGGAAAACGCATGTTGGTGGTTACACCGTATCCTGCCCTAGAGGCAGTGACGAAAGCAAATGTACCCAATTCAAAAGCTTTGCATCCACGTTGGATACAATGGGACACTTCTCTGACATCGCCAGATGTCACCTATATCTTTGATGCCTCGTTGCAGATGCAGGAGTACTTGCAATATGAATTTGTTCATCCGGCTCCTCTGTCTTTGCGCCCGCTCGAAGATTACCATTGTGTCATTTATACTGACGGTTCGGCGCAACTGGCGACGGAATCGAAGCACGCCTATTCAGCAGCCTGCGCAATTGTAGCGGGTACTTTCGAGAATGGAGAATTCAAGTCTGATGTTGTGCATACGCAGTCATTGGGTGATTGTACCGCACAGTTGGCAGAGCTCCGTGCTCTGGTGCTTGCACTGGAGTTTGCTGATCCTCAGGTTCCTACTCTTATAGTGAGTGACTCGTTTTACTGTGTTCAGTCTTTTAACGACAATCTATTCTTTTGGTCTCAAAATGAATATCATGATTCCAAAGGTAGCACAATTAAGCATAAAATGCTTTGGGTTCGAGTGGCAGAACTTAAAGAACATCTGCCTCTCGTGAATGTAATTCACACTCTTGGTCACCAGCGAGTTGGTGTCCATGCTGTCGGCAACAGCTTGGCTGACGAGGCAGCGAAAACAGCAGTGGCGAGATATCTAGTAGCAGCAGTTACAAGATCCAAAAGTAAGATCGATGATGACATTTTGGCAGCTATTGCAACTACAGAGAAGGGAAGTAATTACTCAAGAGGTTTCCCTTCTCGTTACCATTATCACTTAAGTCCTGATAATGTCCCATTAGTGAGAATTAACGACGTTGGTGACAGATTGATTCCCAACGCGGACTGCAGACCATCCTTGATAACAGCGGCTCACGAGGGTATGGCCTCTGCCCATGCCGGCGTTGCAGCAACTGTTACTCTGTTACAACAACGTTACTGGTGGCGCGGGTTATATAAACAGGCTCGCACTTATGTTCTTGATTGTGACATTTGCCAGCAGATTAAACCTTCAACTGCTGCGTGCCCACCACAAACTCAGTTGTACATATCTAATAAACCACTTGGGTGTGTTTATCGAGATCACTGCGGTCCTTTCTCCTCTGATACTGCGTACAAGTATATCTTAGTTGCAGTGGATTCGTGCACACGTTTTCTTTGGGTATGGCCACAAAGGAGTGCTGATGCCCGTACTGTCAACAGGGATTTGCGTGTCTTTGTGGGAAGTTTTGCGTGTGGTACCTTTCATTCTGATCAGGGCCCTGCATTCGCCTCTAAGGCGTACAAAGAAGCCATGAAATCATTGGGGGTCCAAGTCAAATTTTCGTCTCCATACCGACCTGAGGGTAATAGTGTAGTGGAGTGAATGAACCGTGACTTAAAGCAATCCTTGACAGCTAGGGTTTTAGGCACTGGCCGGAACTGGTTTGCCCATCTGTATAACGTTCAACGTGCACTTAATAATCTCGGAACCACTTCCTTCTACTGTTTCCAGATATCGTCATACCATATACTCTTAAGTGCATTATGAACCTCGCGGTTAAATGCTATCTTTGGTTTGGCTTTATCAAAACATGTCGAGTAAGGTGTCATACGAATTGGAATACTAACCCCTCGCCAATTCTGGCGACGGGGTTAGCATTCCACCCTTCTAGAGGGACACGACATGTACAGTACCTGAAACCCGGGTAAAATCAGACATAGCCTCAGCTCCACAAAATGGATGCTGCCACCCCAGACACAAGTCTGCCCTCCTGCTGCTGGGAGTCCTTCCAGCTTGGGAGATGTGGACAAAGGGTTTCCTGCCAGGGGAGGTGCATGCACCACCCCAGACAGGATTTTGTGTATTGGTCAGGTAGGGCTTCAATAGAATCAGACATGCCTGAGGCTCACAAGGAGCCTCGGTGCATATGCCAGTTCAAACCGGTCCTGGGGCACACCAGCCCCAGACCTGGGGCGAGCTGGACAAAGGATTGGGGGTGTAACCACCCCCCTTCCTGGTCCCACCCATAGGGAGGGACCTAGCAGGCAGGCCGGCCCCTAGAATCCGCTTAAAGGTAGGAGCTGTGTCCTAAGACTTCAGACATCCTGGAATCAACTTATCAACAAGAAGAAGACGGGAACTTCGACGCTCTGCTGCACAGAGGACTGAAGGAAATCTCCCCTATGGTCAGGGAGTGACCATCTTGCTAACGCAAGCACCAACCAGCTATTGAACGTCTGCTTTGCCGCCGCCTCCTGCCGGAGCCTGAGCCCAGAGCCCAACAAGACCTAGACCTCCAGACCTCTCACCGCCCGATCCACAGTCCCTGCAAAGAAGGAACCCGTGGAGGCACCGAGACACGTGGAGCCAGCCATCTTGGAAGACGGACGACAAGCTGCAAGCGCAACGACAGAGGCTCCCTCCAAGTTGTGCTTTGGGTCCTGAGAAGCCCAACACCCGAGCAGCATCTGCACCAAAGGTGAGCCCTCCAGCATCTCCACGATCTGCGTGGGGCCCCTCTGCACTTTGAATCTCGACGCGCCTGCCCGGTCCCTGGCCCGTTGGCTAGTGGCCATTTTGGCGATGAAACTTGAAACTAACGATGCTGGTCTGATTGCTCCAGACTGGCCCTAGCTGCTCTCCAAAAGAGCAGCCCCTCTGACCTTGCTGGTCAGAACAATCAGCTTTCCTCTCTTTCCACGACTCCTGCCTTTGCCAAGGCTTGTTTGCTTCTTTCGAGTCGCCGACACCGCTGACAGCGAGAGCCTGCGTGGGACAGCTTGTGACTCGACTCCTGGACGTCGTCGACCTTCAGGTACCACGTGGCTGCGGAGACAAGCTACACCTAACCACCTGTTTGCACCTGACATCGCCTGGTACCTACCTGGTGCCACACCGGTCACTGGCTAGTGACTGTGAACACTGTCCCCTCTGCTTTCAGGTCTTCTACAACTCCGATCCACCCTTGGATCCAACGCATCTCTTCTGGACCGATCGCCTGCAGCATCTTTGTCATCAGGCTCCATTGAATCGATAGAAGAAACCCGACGCACTTCGAGACCTATGCACCCGCTTCCTGTGGGTGAGGTAAAGCTGGCACTCCGGTGCCCAAGTGTAGAGAATCATCTCTAGTGTCTGTGTTTCAAATCTTTAGATCGTAGTCCAACCAGAAGACCCTTTCTGCAGTAACTTTATAACTTTTACGCACCCATTGAAAACCTATGGGAGCACGCGTGTGACTTTCCTCACTGCACACGCAACCCGTGGACCTCCTGGTCACTAACTAAAGTTAGCTCCTTGTAGGCCCAGCGATTCTAGAGGCCCTAGGCCTTTTCCCTTTCCTGTTTGTGGTACTTATACCACTATTTTAGTATATGGTTTGAGTGGCCACCAGGGCCAATCCATATAAAGTGCAACTTCTGTGTACTATAACATTGTCTTGTTTAACGATTTGTGCTCCTGTGCTCATAAAGAGTCTAGGGGATACTTTGAGAAATAAATACATATATATTTTGAATATATATCTGTGTGGTGTCCTTTCATTGATATAAAAGGGGGTTACATATGGTAAAACAGCCTGCTTAACACGCTTTAACGAGTTTAGCCTCAAAGACTGCTTAGCCTACGCTACCACTAGGGCAGCTAGTCCGAAAAGGTTGACTTACAACCACACCATAAGGGTTGCTTGGCATGGTACAAGGTGGTCACTTTAACTAGTGAACATCATATACCAGGCCAACTTCTCACATCCGCTCTGATGATTGGGACGTTCAGGCCATAGAAGCACTGTTTTCTGATTTGAAATATTATGCCGCTTTTGATGCTGAAGATTTGTATTTAGATACTGCTAATTACGGGGAGCTGTTTTGCTATCAACATTATGGCAATCATTTCCTACATAAAGCCAATACGTATCGTAATTTTGTGAATTATACACAATGGGATCATTGTCCAACGCCAATGTTAGGCAGCTCCAGCACATTGGTGAACAAATTTGCCTATTTTACTGATTTCAGTGTTTCAAAACCTGCCGCCTTTTATTTTAAAGTGGCAGCGGAGTCTGCCTCGAAGGTTAGGCTGACACACACTAAATTATTGTATTCCAAATCCTTTATGGATGATTTAGCGGTCAGGGGTTATGATGTGTGGAAAGCTACTATTGATCTTAAATCTGTTTGGGGTTCTATAACCATGGCAGGTACAAGGAACAGAAGCTTTGCATCGTGCCTGCCTCATCCCGAACCACATATTATTTTTGAATTCAACTATTTTTCAGACCACCTGTTTTGGATTGGCTACTTCTAAAAAGCTGAATTCCCCCTCTATTCCAGATCTGGGTGCTTATCCAAATTGGGATAATCAAACAGATCTGTCCCTTGATGTGTTGCAGTCATACATTACTAACACATCATTCAATATTTCCAAATTAAATTCGGAAGGATGGTTGACTTGGCAGACGAGTTCAGATTCCTGTCAACATCGTTTTTTGGGTCTGCAGCCTGGGTATACGCAGGTTCACGTAGACCCCCGCTTTGAATCTTCTCATTCTGTTACTACCTACTGTGTTGGGAAGTTATGCCAGTCTTGGCTGCAACATTCCACCTTGGCATCTGTTAAAGTTCATTTATCTAAATTACATGACAAAATCGATTTGAATGATTTTGTTAAGGGTCCTGTGGGTGGCAGGTTCAAAAGATGGGTGTATGCTATTTATAACGAGGTTTGGAAGTTATCACAAATTGAAGCTGCTTCCAGATTGTGAGCTATTGATCAAGCCAAAATGGAAAAAGTGCTAGCTGTTATAGATAATAGCATTAACACCCTTTCTTCCAGAATTTACACATTAGATAATATTGTTTCATCTGTTGTTGATATTGTACAGGATGATATGTCTGTTTTGTATCATGATCAGAATCAATTGCGTTCTATAATGCAGTTTGCATGGACTTTGCAAACGTTAAAGGCTGGGAAAGTCCCCTGGGACTACATGAATACTTCATCTGTATTCCTTCCCTTTAATCTAACTGCGAAACAACAATTCATGTCCATGAAAGATGCAACATACTCATTACTGCATATTGAAAAGTTTGAACGCTTGCCTTTTTCAGTGGCCGAATTGAACTCAGCTGTGTGGCTTATCCACGGGTTAATCACATTGCCATTTCCTTTGTTTAAATTCAGTTCGTGCATGAAACATTATGCCCTAGGCAGATATGAACCGTTGGGTACTGCTTTCCTGCATTAAGTATGGTCACTCCCATTTACATACAGGTGCATGAGAGAAGGTAAAGAAGTTTATTTGAAGGGTGAGGAATGCTCTTCCACACCTGATCACTCTGTAGTCTGTAGGCACATCCAATTGCATGGCACGTGCAATGTGCAAGCGCCTAATTTAGCATGCGTCTTGAAAGGGATTCCAGTGCCAGCTATTACACCCTCTTTCACGGTGTTAGCTAACAGTAGTTATTTGCTTTTAATTAATGAGGCTTGCTGTGGGATGCTAGTGGGAATACCTTACATTGTGACTGTATCACAGAGAGTAGTCTGCTGTAAAAATGTCCTTTTCCCACCCCCGCATGGGCGGCTGGATGTATTCATCTGGCCTTCCATTCCAACCTTGAAGGCAGAGTTCAACAAGATGAGCAGAATAAGGGCTCTATTGTCTCAAAAAGAAGTCGTGAAACATTTGTCCTTCACGTAACCAACACCCACGACGAGGTGCAGGTGCTTTTAAATACTGATCTCCCACTTCATTTTGTTGCCCTGATTCAAACTATATTTAATGCGTTGTCAACAACTGGCTTGGCGCATTTTTTCAAAATTGTGGGCTCCGGCCTCGTGACCTCTTTCCAAACTATTTTTGGTGTGATACTGGCATTTTTTCATTCTATTTTTTCCAGCGTCTTTGGCGGGCTCCCGTTGATTCTTGCCCTCGCGGCTGGTGTGCTGCTGTTGGTCTGCTTACTGCGCGATGGCTGCTCAATTTGTGTCACACGACAGCCTGTCCCGGCTACTCCATCTTCGTAACCGGATGCTTGAATATTATGGAACTTTACCACTGGCAACCCTGAGCATAGCCTATGGATTATCCTTCCGGTTTTTTTACTTTACATGCGTACAACCTGTTTTTCATTGCCTAGATTGTCCTTTCGAATGGGCTCTGGATTTGTGCTTGTCAAACTCGGTGTCTCCTGCCCCGGATTATGATAGACTGATGAGTCCATTAGTGGCTCATGAGTTGGACTGTTCTGGTGTCAGGATTATGGCCTGTGGAGCGGCACATGGAGTCCTAGGGAATTGGGACAGCGGAACGGCAGCGTATGACTTCTTGGCAAGAAGTTATCTTGAAGAACACACCAGTTGTCCGCTGATTGTGCTCGAGGCCCCGGTTGTCGAGGAACATGTATGTTCGTTTACCTTATTAGACTGGATGGCGGACACTTTTGCAAATTGTTCCAATGACTTACTCTTGGAAGCTGTCACTACGTACTGTGCTTACACATTGATGGATTAACTTGATTATCGTCCAGCTTCCCTTGCACAAACCACACATTTTTTTGTGTGTTCCAACATCTGGGCTCGTTGAGCCTTTGCATGATGTATAGACTTACCATTTTCTTTTTTCTCCTTCATTTTGGGTTTTTTTACGTTTTTTTTTGAACTTTCACTCCTCTTTATTTGGATTTCCAATACATGCACTTGGTTCCGCTCTGTCGAATTTGAACTCTGCGTTCCTTTTTGTATCCCTATTTGTTCGTGGTCCGATCAAGGGAGGGTGTAGTGAAGGCAGCGATTTAGATACATACATTGCTATGTTAGCATATGCGTGTTAGATGTTAGAAAAGCCATCTTGCCACTTTTGCTGCTTTTGCACACGACACTGCAGAGACATGTTATTATTTGGAAACTGCTTGCTTGCCTTTTCTTCACATGAGAACTGTCTGTTATTCACATCCCTAGACGTGCACTGCGACCTTGGTCTGAACATTGTGTGCAAAACACTCTGAGCCGCCAGACAATGTATGTTTGTGAGTTCTGGTTGATCGGCCCACTCTCTAGTCATAATACGCACACAGCTGCAAATACCTGAATGTCGAAAGCCTTTAATATTACTGTTTGCATGCGTTAGAAACACATTCTGGAGAAGAGCTTTTCCAGGCGCAGAGCAAAGCTGATCCTGTGATGTGATTCACCTAAGCTGATCTTTACAGTATGGGGTTTCCCATTCAAACCTAGAGACCTTCTATTAGTATAATAATACTAGCCTACTAGCGAAGGGAAGGTGGCTGTGTTCCACTGTCATTTGTAATATGATTTCTCCCTTCATTTTCTATGGTATTGTAACAATGCTGATGGTTTTAATTATAATCATTTGTCTGCTTATGTTAGCCAAAGTACTGCATCTTAGGACACGTAGTTTATAAAATAAACCTTTTAAATTTTACTGTGTCTCTGATTACTCTTGTTGTGGTCTGATACGAGAATAATAACAAACAGGTATTTCTGATTCCCACCATTCCTGATAGTACTCTAAGTCGCTTGTTCTGGGTTGTCTTTAAATTGGGACCTTCGAGAGAATACGGATAACGAATGGGACACTGATGCTGGTCGGATAGGGGTTCTGGGTACTGAGGTGAGTTTTTGGTACACCGCAATTCACTGAGGTCCTGGTTTCCTGCGCATAGTTCTGTGCATGAGCAGAATCCCTGCAACACTGCCACATGGTTCCCTGTGGGATCCCTTCCAGTTAAACTGATTTTAGGGGCTGCACACTAGGGTTCTGTTAGAAATGGGGGTCTCTAGTTGGCAATGGCTGGCCACTGTCCAAGTAGGGACCCTTCTTCCTAAGTCAGAGTAAGCAGACTACACCCTTTGATAACCCCTGCTCAACCCTGTGGTAACGTAGCACGAGCAGCTAGGCTTATCTCAGAGGCAGTGTGTGAAGCATTTATGACCATACACAGTAACACAGTGAAGAACACTACAAATGGACACCACTCAATAGTTATAAAAAATAAGTATCTTTATATATAGACTTAACACAAGACCAATAACAGTAAAAAGCCACAATACTAGAAAATGGGGTTACTCTCAAAAGGCTGCAAAAATAGTTCAATGTGCACAAAGAGGTGTTCAGTTCAAGGCAGTGGTCTCTGCGACCCTTTTACTCACAAGGTACCTGGATTCTCTAGCAAAAATGTCGCTAAGGAGTTGTAGCAATGATTTTCCTCACGCTAACCAGCGATGCGTTGAATCCTTACCACAAGGGAGGATGATGCGCTGGTTTGTGTGCAGGACAAAGCGTCAAACTTCTGCACGCTAAGCCAGCGATGCGATAAAATCCTTGCCGCGAAGGGAGGATGATGCGCCGAGCCTGTTGCGTGTGCGATCTTGTTGCGATGAAAGAAAATGGTGCTCCGCGAGGGAGCGACGATCCTGATGCGATGCGACAAAAATGGCGAACGCTCGGCGTCCGCTCTGCGATGTCGTGAAGCGATGAACTCGATGCGATGATCTTTGGTTAGCGAGCGTTTTGAGGGCCGCTAACATGCAATGCGCTAATCTTCAGGTTAGCGAGCGTTTTCAGGCCCGCCGACAGGTGATGCGATGAACTTGGGTTAGCGAGCGTTTTCAAGCCTGCAGACAGGTGATGCGATGAACTTGGGTTAGCGAGCGTTTTGGGGCCCGCGAACATGCAATGCGATAATCTTCGGGTTAGCGAGCGTTTTCAGGCCCGCAGACAGGCGATGCGATGATCTCCAGTAGCGAGCACTCGGCGGCAGCAGAGTGACGATTTTCCTTACGCTCTCCAGCTGCAGCGGCTCACTAACAGGGGTTAGCAACGATTTTCAGCACTCTCTTCTCCACAGTAGAACTAGAGGCCTTGGAACTCACAGGAGCCTCACCTGCAGATAGAAATCCTCGCTGGGAGGAAACAGGAGGCTGGTGGTGGAGTCTGATGTGCCTGAGACTCCTGCAGGAGGCTAGCTCTCTTCTAGCCCTTGGGTGATTACTGTAGCAAAAATAGAAGTTCCTTCAAAGTCCTTTTCCTCTTGTTCCACGTCCAGTAGTCACCACTGCAGGCCAGTCCAAGAAACAGCACACAAGCACAAGGACAGTCCTTCTCCTGCAGATTCCTTGAGTTACACGGACAGAGGTTCTTCTTGTTGTCCAGGAGCAATACAAATTGTAGGGGTTTCAGCACAGATATTTATACCCCAAAAGTCTTTGTTCTAAAGAGTCACAAGTCACTGAACCCAGCCAGAACCAGTTCTGCTCAGTCCTGCAGCGCTTTGTTTACCAGGCGGCTTCTTTCCTTTCAGAGTGCAGGGCAGAGACATCAGACGCACCACAGGAGGTGGAGCCAGCATTGTGGAGGGAAGGCACAGCCTTATTCAGGTCCCAGGTGCAACTCCTCCCACCCATCTAGATGCAGATCTCTCTATTCACCACTGGGACACCTCACCCTGTCTCCTAGAATTCCCCAGCCCTGTCACTCCAAAACCAGACAGCCAATACACATAACAGCAGAGCACACTGGAAGGCTTAGGCAAGAAAATACCTACTTTCTAAAAGTGGTATCTTCAAACACAGAATATAAAAATAAACTTCGCTAAAAGATGTATTTTAATATTCTGAGCTCAGGCATACTAAATTCGTTTTTCTACCATGTTCTTTGGGTCAGTTAGGACTATAGAGTGTAATAGTCAAACTGCCCATTCTGGCCTATGGAGAACAGGTAGCCTTACAGTAGTAAAAAAACCGAAATTGGGTGTAATTCACTACCAGGACATGCTATACACATCAGAGCATGTCCTACTGTTGGACCTGTCAGCCCTAGGGTGGTCTCCCCCTCTATTTTTGATCGTGCCTCATTTTTTCCACCCTCATTTTTGATGTTGGACTTAGGTCTCCGGGCGCCTTTTCATTGCCAACCAGTGTTAAGGTGCAGGTGCTCCCTTCTCCCAAGATGGCTGCCACAGACCCCTGCTACTGCAGAGTGGTCTTTCATAGTAGCACCCTAGCTGCCAGGAGCTGGCTGGAACCCCACAAGTAGAATGGGGAAGCTCCTGGAATGTGCTGGAACCTTCTAGAAGGGAGGTGTGGTTTTTACTTTTGCCGCCTTGGCTAGAGGTCACCTGACCTAGGGATACATAAGTGAGGGAGGGAACTTTTTCCAGTCAGTTGGCCAGTTGGGGTGAAGCAGAGCTGGAGAATCCATGCCGGAGTGTAGGCGGTAGGGCCTAGCCAGGGACTTATGCCTCTGAGAGTTACAGGGCTTAGGTGCTGCCTCTTAAGTGAGTGAGGGATCCTGTGAAACCCACTGATCTTGCCCAGCAGTAGGAGGACCCAGGGAACCTCTGCCCAGCCTGACTAGGAAGGACCTAGTCACCAACTCATCCCCTACCCCCCAAGGAACAGAACCCCAAGGGCGCCAGTATCATCTGCGCCACAAAGACTGAATATTGAAACTGCAGAAGCGACATCCTGAAACTTCATGCCAAAGCGAATATTGTAACTTCATGAAACGACTGATTGCCTGACTGCTGGGGATCGACCAGGTACTGGCGCTGTGTTTCCTGCGCTGCCAGACCTGACCTGTGACCCCCCTGTGCGGATCTGCTGTCGAGCGCGGAGCTGGACGAGCTCCCGCTTAATTTGTGACCCCCCCTGGTGCGAGGACTCGCAACGCGATCACCGCCGCGGCCCGTAGGCCTCAGGGAAGCGTCAGAAGGAAGAGCGAGTGTCCGGGTGTGTCCCGCGCCATTGCGCGCATCGGAAGAAGGGCCCGGAGCGGAACCGAGCGACGAGACCAAGGTAACCCCCGGGGGCTGGGAGGTAGCGCGGCCGTGTGGCGGCC
Source organism: Triturus cristatus (assembly GCF_964204655.1). Taxonomy (NCBI): domain Eukaryota; kingdom Metazoa; phylum Chordata; class Amphibia; order Caudata; family Salamandridae; genus Triturus; species Triturus cristatus. Next base: position 1,090,470 of record NW_028187409.1, read on the forward strand.
TGAGACTCGCCCCCCCCTGCTCCCCGGGAGTCGTGGGAAGGCCCGGTGCGCCCCCTACCAAGTGGGAACAACACCGCATGCAGAGACTGTGACTTTCCCCCCTCCACAGGATTTCCCGCCGTAATTGTGAGTCTCCCCTCCGTGGGATTACCCTCTCCTGGGTTCGCAGGACTCAACAGTGCTCAATGCGTTCTATGTCTCAGTAGCGCTGATCGTCCAATTGTATTTACCAGTGCTCAATGCGTTCTATGTCTCAGTAGCGCTGATCGTTCCTTTGTGTTCAACAGTGCTCAATGCGTTCTATGTTGGAGTAGCGCTGATCGTCCAATTGTATTTACCAGTGCTCAATGCGTTCTATGTCTCAGTAGCGCTGATCATTCCTTTGTATTCACCAGTGCTCAGTGCGTTCTATGCCTAAATAGCGCTGATCATCCATTGGCATACGCCAGTGCTCAATGCGTTCTATATCTCAGTAGCGCTGATCATTCCCGTGTATTCACCAGTACGCAATGCATTCTAAGTCTAAGGAGCGCTGATCCCATGTGTTGCATTCACCAGCGCTCAGAGCGTGCTAAGTCCAAGTAGTGGGTAACCTCAGTTTGTGGTCTCAAGCACTCCACGCGCCAGTGGAGGTCCCAAGTGCAAGGCGCTTCCTGTATCCACAACGTTTATGCTCAGGGTGCTAGGCAAACATTATACGACCGCAAGTTATGCTCATGTGCCTTTGTTTCTTCGTAGACACCAGTAGCGCCACGTGTGCAGGCCCCGGCCCGCAGCATTAGGGAAGTTCATACTGCAGGGATTGCTGAGGTAACCGTAATGAGATGCTGTAATGCACATGTTAAAGTGTACAGGTAATGAGATACTGGAATACACATGTTGAAGTGTACAGGTAATGAGAAGCTGTAATGCAAATGTTAATGTGTACAAGTTAAGATACATTGCCCTCCAAGATTACCGTGTGTGCTCCTTTGATTAGATAAAATCTGATTAATTTGCATTCACCTTATTGTGTGGCGTCCATTATTGTGTGCGTTTACTGCTTCAGAGGATGCGTGTGTTGTATGGTCGCTTAACACACAGGCCTTTGGGTGCCCAGCCGCTCGTGTCACGTTACCCCCTTAGGGCCTGGAGACCCCAGGTCTTACATTGTTGGCGAGCAGTGGGATATTAGGACCTGTGACCATACAGCACCCTTCCGTGAAGCGGAGGGCGCCACAATTAAATGCCTGTTGTTCCAAAGCTCTGCAACCATTATTTGCCGCATTTATTGATTCCACTGTCCAGGCTGAGAGTGTAAGAGAATCCTGGTTAGCTGGTAACTGTCACCCATATCCTAGGAATTTCTTCCTTAGTATTTAGGTCCCCACCTGTCACGATGGAATTCCGGTTAGCTGACCTCGAGGGGTACACTGTAAAGCAACTGAGAGAGTTCGGGCAGGGGATGGGGGTGCCTGGGGTGCGGAAGGCCAAAGGACCGGAACTCCGTACCGCCATTAGGGCATGGGTAGAGGCCCACCCAGAAGGGAGAGAGGATGAGGGACAGGAGGCGCCAGAAGCACCTCAGGAGGAGAGCGCCCAAGAAGTACTAGACATACTTAATGTGGATATGTCTGAAAATGTGCCCCCAGGGAGACGTTATGGGGCCAGTAGTAGGACAGGGTCTAGGAGGAGCGCGTCTCCAGAGGAGTATGAGGACAGGAGGGAGGAGAGGCAGTTAAAGTGGGAGCTGGCCAAGTTGGAACAAGAGAGAGAAAGGGAATTGGCCAAATTGGAACAAGAGAGAGAAAACAAGAGATGGACAACGGAGGAAAAGAAGCTGGCGCACGAGCTTCAGCTGAAAGAGTTGGAGCTGCGCGCCCTCCAATTGAATGCGTCCAATAAGGACAATGGTGGCAGCATACCTAAGGAGTCTCACGAGTCAAAATTCTACCTACCTAAGGAAGTCATTGCCAATTACACCATGGGAGACGACATTGCTAAATGGTTGGAGGCATACGAGGTAGCCTTGACTGCCCATGGGGTACCCGAGAGTAATTGGGGAGGTGGTTTATATTGGTATATACCTCCCAATGTCAGGGACACCCTGCTATATTTGGCCAAGGCGGATCAGGTCAGGTATGCCCCCATGAAAGAAGCTTTACTGAAAAAGTTTGGTCTTAACCCCGAGAGGTACAGGCAGAAGTTCAGTGGCAGCCATAAGCTGTCCACACAGACATGGGTGAATTTTTTGGATTATGCGAGAAAGGCACTAGATGGTTGGGTGCGTGGCAGTGAGGTGCAGGACTATCAAGGGGTATACAATCTTTTTTTACGGGAGCACCTCTTGGATAAGTGCTTTCCGGAGCTGCGCCAACATCTGGTGGACCGCAAGTTGATGGATCCCCGTGAGCTTGCGGAGGAGGCAGATATTTGGGTGAGCACCCGGGTGTCTCACAAGGGCCCCGGGGGAGATGGCTCGAAAGGCGGACAGGGTTTCCCCCAGAAGAAGGAGGGGGGAGATAAAAAGGTGGAGTTCTCTAAAGGCCCCCAAAATAAGTTTGGGAAGGGAGTAGGAACCCCACCCCCGTCCAATTCCACAAGACCCACTTACCCTGACAGGAGTCAGCAGCCAAGGATTGTGCGGTGCTACGAATGTGGGGAGATTGGACACTACAAGGGAGATCCCAAGTGTCGCAAGCCACCCCCAGCCCCAACGGGCGGGAAAAGTCCCAGGGTGAGTAGTATAGCGCTTGGGGTGCAGCTGCCCTTAGATAGGGAAGGGGAGTGGACAGGCCTGACCCTGGTTTCACTCGGGGATAGAAAGGTGGTCCCCGTAGTGTCCCTGCCCCCGAACACTGATAAACATCAGCAGAGGGTGAGAATTATCGGGGAGGAGGTGGAGGCTCTGAGGGACACAGGTGCCAGCATGACCACTGTAGTGAGGCGGCTGGTGTCCCCGGACCAAGTAGTCCCTGAGGAGTTCCATCCGGCCGTATTGGCTGACGGCAGTGTGAGTCACTATCCAGTGGCTCGTGTTCCATTTGAGTGGGGAGGAGTCAAAGGCCTACTAAGAGTTGCGGTGAGCCCTGCTTTGCCTGTGGGGTGCTTGCTAGGGAATGACCTGGAGCACACCAAGTGGAAAGATGTCGAGTTTCGAGCTCACACCGAGATGCTGGGATTACCAGGGTGGATTTGCGTAGTTATGCGGTCCATGGCTGCCCAGCATGAAACTCACCCTGGGTTGGAGCCTGGAATAATGGCCCAACCCAACACCAGAAGAGGAAAGAAGAAGGTGGTAAAGGACACACCCTGTGAGATGGATGGGGAGGCCGCAGAGGTGCCCCCGGAGTCCGTGGAGGTGGATGTCATTCCCGTGGAGGACTTGCCGACCCTTGCTGACTGGCATGTGGGAGGAGGCCCTACCCGGGAGGAATTTTGTCAGGCACAAAGGGCGTGCCCCACGCTTGAAGGTATGCGGCGACAGGCCGAAGCCCAAGTGGCCAGTCAGGAGATGGGAGGATATCATGTGGATTGGGAGGATGGTCTCCTATACAGTGAGCCCAGTGTGCCGGTACAGGGATCTTCGAGGGCCATAGTGGTCCCCCAATGTTACCGGGCCTTCCTGCTGGAGTTAGCGCACGAGATTCCCTTAGCCGGACACCTGGGCCAGGACAAAACCTTTGCACGGTTGGTCCCTGTTGGACCTGTCAGCCCTAGGGTGGTCTCCCCTTCTATTTTTGTATCGTGCCTCATTTTTTCCACCCTCATTTTTATGTTGGACTAGGTCTCCGGGCGCCTTTTCATTGCCAATCAGTGTTAAGGTGCAGGTGCTCCCTTCTCCCAAGATGGCTGCCACCGACCCCTGCTACTGCAGGGTGGTCGTTTTTCATAGTAGCACCCTAGCTGCCAGGAGCTGGCTGGGACCCACAACAATGTTGCGACACCAGCCCGCCTTTTTGTCCCATAGGTAGAGTGGGGAAGCTCCTGGAAGATGCTGGAACCTTCTAGAAGGGAGGTGGGGTTTTACTTTTGCCGCCTTGGTAGAGGTCACCTGACCTAGGGCTACTTAAGAGTGGGAGGGAAACTTTTGTGGTGAGTTGGCCATTGGGGTGAAGCAGAGCTGGAAGAATCCACCAGGAGTGTAGGCGGTAGGGCCTAGCCAGGGACTTATGCCTCTGAGAGTGACAGGATTTAGGTACTGCCTCTTAAGTGAGTGAGGTGCCCTGTGAATCCCACTGATCTTGCCCAGTAGTAGGAGGACCCAGAGACTCTCTGCCAGCCTGACTAGGAAGGATCTAGTCGCCCTCTCCATTCCTACCCCCTGTAACAGAACCCCTTAAGGGCGCCAGATACATCTGCGCCACAAGACTTCATCTGTCCACTAGGAACTGAAACCTAACTGTAAGAACTGAGACTGCATGACAAGAGCGAGCTGTAAGCCTTGAATGCCAGAGCTGAGACTGCGTGTCCAAGCTGACCCATCAAACTAAATGCTAAGCCGATTGCCAAGCCACCGGGGATCGACCAGGTACTAGCGCTGTGACCCCCGCGCTCCCTGCCCTGGTCTGGGACCCCCGGCAGCGTGCTCCGCTGAGCACCATATCCCCATCCTTAACTTGAGCCCCCCCCGCGACGACGAAGCCAGCGCACTCACCGCCGCGGCCTGGAGGCCTGGAGAAGTGCCCTGCTGTGTCGCGAGGCCCTGGAGAAGTGCCCTGCTGTGTCGCGAGGCCCAGGAGAAGCCCGGGGTCCCGTCGCTGCCGTCGCAGCCGGATGAGGAGGTGCGCAAGGTCGGGGCCGAGTTCCCCCATCGTCGTGAGGACGGACGCCTGCTGACGCCGAGACGGATGTAAGCCCGGAGGCCGGTATCCCCCCTGGTGCGCCCCCTGCTGGTCTGGGAACCACACCGCACTTGGCCCGGGTTGTCCCCTCCGTGGGAGTCCCCTACCCTGCCTGCGCGACGGAGAGACCCCGCCGAGGGATCCTGTCCGTGCCCCCCTTCCACGATACTGAGCGCGGTGCTCTGTGAACTGCACCGGAGCATAAGGACCCGCTCCTCAAGTCCGGTAACCCTCCCCGCTGGAAGCCGTCCCAAGTACGGACTGACATTACCCTCTTGTGGCGCTTCACACCACCGACTCCGCTTCCCCAGCCGGAGAGACCGGGACTGCGAGTAGCGTGTTATGTTATATGCTCTGCTCGAAAGTATTTACATGCCGATGATCACGAGTAGCGTGTTATGTTATATGCTCTGCTCGAAAGTATTTACATGCCGATGATCACGAGTAGCGTGTTATGTTATATGCTCTGCTTGAAAGTACTTACATGCTAAGGATCACGAGTAGCGTGGTATGTTATATGCTCTGCTCGAAAGTATTTATATGCTAATGATCGCGAGTAGCGCGTGGTGGTATATGCCCTGCTCAAATGTATTCACAGGTAAATGATTGCGCGTAGCGCTTGGTTATATGCTTTGCTTCACAGGATTAGGGGCCATCGATTACGAGGAGCGCTCAGTTCTACAGGCTCCATGTTAATGTACCCGATGTCACCCATTACGAGTATCGTGCTGTGTTAGACGGCCTGTTCAGGGAAAGGCCTCACTTAGCGCGCACAGCGCTATAATCACCCGCACTTAGCCAACTGCCGTGGGTATCTGAATGAGGTTAGGCACTGCATAAATATCGCCAAGATTGCCGTATCTACTGATGGATGGTATTATGATGCATGTATCGCCTTGTTACTTCCTGAACTGCAACTGACCAGCTATACTTGGATAAACTTGAAGTATTTGCATAATTTAAACGGTGTGGCGTCACTTATTGTGTGTGTCCCTAGTCCATGAGGAGTGTGTGGTGTATGGTTGCTTAACACATAGCCCTCTGGTTGCCCGACCGGCTCGCGCCACGTTACCGCCTATAGGGCCTGGTGACCCCAGGTTCCTACAGTCCCTCATTTTTATTGGCCCAGGATGAGGATTGCCTCAGACACCTTTTGCAAGACCTGTAAGACTTGTCAGGCAAGTGGCAAGACTGGGACTAAATTGAAGGTCCCGTTGGAACCGCTCCCTGTGGTCGGGACCCCTTTTGAGAGGGTTGGTATTGATATTGTTGGGCCATTGGACCCTCCGACCGCAGCGGGACACCAGTTCATTCTGGTTTTGGTGGACCACGCCACAAGGTACCCAGAGGCTATTCCTCTGAGGACCATCACTGCACCGGTGGTGGCGCGGGCACTATTGGGGATTTTTACCCGAGTGGGATTCCCCAAGGTCGTGGTGTCGGACAGTGGCACACATTTCATGTCGGCCTATATGCAGGCCATGTGGAAGGAGTGTGGGGTGACCTACCGGTTCTCCACTCCTTACCACCCCCAGAATAACGGACTTGTAGAGCGCTTCAATAAGACATTGAAGGGTATGATCCGGAGCCTGCCAGAGGGCTTGAGGCGTAAATGGGACGTCCTCCTCCCCGGCTTGTTATTCTCCTACCGGGAGGTACCGCAGAAGGGAGTCGGGTTCAGCCCGTTTGAGTTGCTCTATGGCCATCCCATTAGGGGTCCCCTCAGTTTAGTGAAAGAGGAGTGGGAGAAGACTTCACAGAAGCTTCCCCGTGACATTGTCAGCTACATGCTGGCATTCCGCAGCCAGATGGCCAAGCTGTGGAAGGCGGCCTCAGAGAACCTGGAGGTTAGCCAGACCGTGATGAAGGAATGGTATGACCGCAACGCTCGTACGGTCGAGTTGGACGTGGGACAGAAGGTGTGGGTCATGGAGCCTGGGGAGCTTTGCGCCCTCCAGGACCGGTGGACTGGTCCGTACGACATTGTGGAGCGACGAGGCCAGACCACATACGTAGTAGACTTGAAGACCCCCCGTCAGACCCTCAGGGTGCTCTATGTCAACCGCCTGAAGCCGCACCATGAGCGATCAGAGCTTGCTCTCCTGATGGTGACGGATGGGAGCGAGGAGGAAGAGAGTGAAGCTCTTCCTGACCTTCTAGCGGTACAAGAGAAGGATGGTTCGGTGGAAGGTGTAATCCTCTCCCCATCCTTGACCCCAGAGCAACAGAGGGACTGCCGTTATGTCCTGGGACAGTTCGCCTCGTTGTTCTCCCTCACGCCTGGAATCACTCATCTGTGTACCCATGATGTGGACACAGGGGACAGCCCCTCGGTGAAGAACAAGTCTTACCGGCTCTCTGACCGAGTGAAAGATAGCATCCAGCGTGAGGTGGCAAAAATGCTGGAGCTGGGGGTGATAGAACCTTCCAGCAGCCCGTGGGCTAGTCCAGTGGTGTTGGTGCCGAAAGCGGCCCCACCGGGTACGACACCGGAGCTTCGGTTCTGTGTGGACTACCGGGGGTTGAACTCTGTCACGAAGACAGATGCTCACCCCATCCCACGTGCAGACGAGCTGGTGGACCGGCTGGGAGCAGCCTGGTACCTCAGCACCATTGATCTGACATCCGGATATTGGCAGATTGCCATGGCCGATGGAGCAAGGAAGAAAACAGCATTCTCCACCCCCGAGGGCCACTACCAGTTCCGAGTGATGCCCTTTGGGCTCAAAAATGCTCCGGCCACATTCCAGCGGTTAGTGAATCAGGTACTATCTGGTCTGGAGTCCTTCTCAGCGGCCTACCTGGATGACATAGCTGTCTTCAGTGGCACCTGGAGGACCATCTGCAACACCTCCAGGAGGTATTGCAGGCGCTGCAACGTGCTGGCCTAACAATTAAAGCCAGCAAGTGCCAGATTGGACAGGGATCTGTCGTGTACCTGGGACACCTGGTGGGCGGAGGTAAGGTGCAACCCCTCCAGGCCAAAATAGAGACCATCTTGGCTTGGGAGCCCCCCAAGACCCAAACAGAGGTCCGAGCTTTCCTCGGCCTCACTGGGTATTACCGCCGGTTCGTCAAGGGATATGGTACCATCGTAACCCCCTTGACGGAATTGACCTCGAAGAAGCAACCTCGCAAGGTCATATGGACAGCTGCATGCCAAGAAGCCTTTGACACGCTGAAACATGCGATGTGTACCGCTCCAGTACCAGCAACACCGGATTTCAGTAAGGAATTTATTGTGCAGACCGACGCCTCAGAGCACGGCATAGGTGCGGTGCTCTCGCAACTCAACGCTGAGGGTCAGGATCAACCAGTGGCCTTCATATCCAGGAGACTCCTCCCTCGGGAACGGCGATGGAGCACCATTGAGAGAGAAGCCTTCGCGGTGGTCTGGGCTCTGAAGAAGTTGAGGCCATACCTCTTTGGAACTCACTTCCTTATCCAGACCGACCACCGCCCCCTTCGCTGGCTCATGCAGATGAGAGGCGAAAACCCCAAGTTGTTGAGGTGGTCCATTTCCCTACAGGGGATAGACTTTCGGGTGGAACATCGGCCCGGAGTTGACCACGCCAATGCTGACGGTCTCTCCAGGTTTTTCCGCCTTAGCGATAAGAACTCCCTAGAGGTTGGGTAGCTCTCCCCTCTTTCGGCTGGGGGGGACGCGTGTTGGACCTGTCAGCCCTAGGGTGGTCTCCCCCTCTATTTTTGATCGTGCCTCATTTTTTCCACCCTCATTTTTGATGTTGGACTTAGGTCTCCGGGCGCCTTTTCATTGCCAACCAGTGTTAAGGTGCAGATGCTCCCTTCTCCCAAGATGGCTGCCACAGACCCCTGCTACTGCAGAGTGGTCTTTCATAGTAGCACCCTAGCTGCCAGGTGCTGGCTGGAACCCCACAACAATGTTGCGACACCAGCCCGCCTTTTTTGTCCCATAGGTAGAATGGGGAAGCTCCTGGAATGTGCTGGAACCTTCTAGAAGGGAGGTGTGGTTTTTACTTTTGCCGCCTTGGCTAGAGGTCACCTCACCTAGGGATACATAAGTGAGGGAGGGAACTTTTTCCAGTCAGTTGGCCAGTTGGGGTGAAGCAGAGCTGGAGAATCCATGCCGGAGTGTAGGCGGTAGGGCCTAGCCAGGGACTTATGCCTCTGAGAGTGACAGGGCTTAGGTGCTGCCTCTTAAGTGAGTGAGGGATCCTGTGAAACCCACTGATCTTGCCCAGCAGTAGGAGGAACCAGGGAACCTCTGCCCAGCCTGACTAGGAAGGACCTAGTCGCCAACTCATCCCCTACCCCCCAAGGAACAGAACCCCAAGGGTGCCAGTATCATCTGCGCCACAAAGACTGAATATTGAAACTGCAGAAGCGACATCCTGAAACTTCATGCCAAAGCGAATATTGTAACTTCATGAAACGACTGATTGCCTGATTGCTGGGGATCGACCAGCTACTGGCGCTGTGTTTCCTGCGCTGCCAGACCTGACCTGTGACACCCTGTGAGGATCTGCTGTCGAGCGCGGAGCTGGCCGAGCTCCCGCTTAATTTGTGACCCCCCCTGGTGCGAGGACCCGCAACGCGATCACCGCCGTGGCCCGTAGGCCTCAGGGAAGTGTCAGTGCCAAGTCGGGGCCTGCGGAGAAGCCCGGGGCCCCGCCGCTGCCGTCGCAGCGTCAGAAGGAAGAGCGAGTGTCCGGGAGTGTCCCGCGCCATTGCGCGCATCGGAAGAAGGGCCCGGAGCGGAACCGAGCGACGAGACCAAGGTAACCCCCGGGGGCTGGGAGGTAGCGCGGCCATGTGGTGGCCTGAGACTCGCCCCGCCCCCTGCTCCCCGGGAGTCGTGGGAAGGCCCGGTGTGCCCCCTACCAAGTGGGAACGACACCGCATGCAGAGACTGTGACTTTCCCCCCCTGCGCGGGATTTCCCGCCGTAATTGTGAGTTTCCCCTCCGTGGGATTACCCTCTCCTGGGGACTGCTGTTCGCAGGACTCAACAGTGCTCAATGCGTTCTATGTCTCAGTAGCGCTGATCATTCCTTTGTATTCAACAGTGCTCAATGCGTTCTATGTTGGAGTAGCGCTGATCGTCCAATTGTATTTACCAGTGCTCAATGCGTTCTATGTTGGAGTAGCGCTGATCGTCCAATTGTATTTACCAGTGCTCAATGCGTTCTATGTCTCAGTAGCGCTGATCGCTCCTTTGTGTTCAACAGTGCTCAATGCATTCTATGTTGGAGTAGCGCTGATCGTCCAATTGTATTTACCAGTGCTCAATGCGTTCTATGTCTCAGTAGCGCTGATCATTCCTTTGTATTCACCAGTGCTCAGTGCGTTCTATGCCTAAATAGCGCTGATCATCCATTGGCATACGCCAGTGCTCAATGTGTTCTATATCTCAGTAGTGCTGATCATTCCCGTGTATTCACCAGTACGCAATGCGTTCTAAGTCTAAGGAGCGCTGATCCCATGTGTTGCATTCACCAGCGCTTAGAGCGTGCTAAGTCCAAGTAGTGGGTAACCTCAGTTTGTGGTCTCAAGTGCTCCACGCGCCAGTGGAGGTCCCAAGTGCAAGGCGCTTCCTGTATCCACAACGCTTATGCTCAGGGTGCTAGGCAAACATTATACGACCGCAAGTTATGCTCATGTGCCTTTGTTTCTTTGTAGACACCAGTAGCGCCACGTGTGCAGGCCCCGATCCGCAGCATTAGGGAAGTTCATACTGCAGGGATTGCTGAGGTAACCGTAATGAGATGCTGTAATGCACATGTTAAAGTGTACTGGTAATGACATCTTGACCACTTGCGTTGGGATAGCCTCGCACTTACCGCTACTCCGCTGCTGGCTGCTCCTGTAATTTACTTTTAAAATTCGTCCCGTTTTTGTCTTTTATTTGTAACTTAGTTTCTTGGTCTTCCCCTGTTTTTAAATTCGTGCCACCTGCATACCCGCATTGCTGCCACCTCACTCTCACCTTAACTTGGTCAATCACCGCGTTTTAGCGGGTCCCTGCCCACTGTCTCGTGTTGGTGGCCATCTTGGGAGGGGGGACATTGCATGAGGCGCAGGTAGCGCTCTAGTGTTCCTAGTGTCCCGCGCTCGGCGAGCATAAAGCTAGGCAAATCGCAGGTGAGCACCCTTAACATCTTGACCACTTGCGTTGGGATAGCCTCGCACTTACCGCTACTCCGCTGCTGGCTGCTCCTGTAATTTACTTTTAAAATTCGTCCCGTTTTTGTCTTTTATTTGTAACTTAGTTTCTTGGTCTTCCCCTGTTTTTAAATTCGTGCCACCTGCATACCCGCATTGCTGCCACCTCACTCTCACCTTAACTTGGTCAATCACCGCGTTTTAGCGGGTCCCTGCCCACTGTCTCGTGTTGGTGGCCATCTTGGGAGGGGGGACATTGCATGAGGCGCAGGTAGCGCTCTAGTGTTCCTAGTGTCCCGCGCTCGGCGAGCATAAAGCCAGCCATGCTGACGCGCAGCGTCATCACGCAGCGTCATCGCCGGAATATCGCCGGAGTTTCGCCAGAGTCAAGCCCGTCTGTGCCCGTCCGGGCCCAGACGGGCCTAGGGCCTGTCATCATGCCCGACTCTGTGGCGCCATCGATTACTAGGCTTCGATATGGGAGGGACGCACTATTGACTTTGCGTCCGCCCCATCCCATTAGTTGTAGCTTTGCACAGATGGGAACCATTCCGTTTTTACCATGTAGAGCCTGCCCCTCCGGCCATAATTCAGTGGCTGTGAAATCTATTCTTTCCATGGCTTTGTTAAATTGCCGGTCCCTGCCGAGCCACGCCATTGAAATTAACTCACTTATCTTAGACCACGAGTTGGATGTGTTGTTTCTCACTGAGACCTGGCTCTCCCCCAGCTCAGGTCCTGATATGGTCAGAGCACTCCCCCCGGGTTTTCACATAGTCCATCTTGATAGACCTAAAGGGAGGGGAGGAGGAATTGCAGTTCTCTATAGAGACACTCTTGCTTGTAAGATTCAGAATGGAGGGGTGACTGATTGTGAGAGCTTACAGTTCTCCCTTCGGTTGTCACCTACAGTGTCTTTGGTAGGTTTGTTGATTTACCGTCCTCCTGGACCCCCGGGTAGCTTCTCTAATTCTCTCCTTGAAACTACTGCACTCCTTGCCTCTTCAACTGCCAACTTTGTTGTCCTCGGGGATTTTAATATCCATCTTGAGGACCCCACCAATGCCGCGGGAGTCGATCTGCTCGATGATTTTAAATCTTTTGGAATTAATTTGGCCAACTCAGGCATGACCCATGAGAAGGGCCACTTGCTTGATCCCATACTTTCCAACTTGGACCATCTCATTTCATCTCCGGCTCTTGCCCTGCCTTGGACAGACCACTTTCTGGTGTCCGCGACATGGCAATTCAATAGCCCAACTGCAGTGGTCTCACGGGTGCACACTCTGGAGAGAGCCTGGTCGAGGCTCCCAGTTGACACCTGGGTGGCACACCTGGAGGCCACGCAGCCCCCTCTGGGAGCTAACCCAATAGTTGCTGATGCGAATTTTCATACCTGGCTCGTGGATTCTTTGGACACTCTCCTACCCAAAAAGAAACAACTTACGAGGGGGAAGAGAATGGGCTCTGCACCCTGGTATTCGCCAGAACTCAGAACCCTGAGGAAGGGATGCAAGAGGCTAGAGCGGTCCTGGAGGAGAGACTGGAGTGAGGCAAGTCGTAAAGAATATCGTGCGGCCCTGAGCAGGTATAAATCCGCTATCCGGGTGGCAAAATCAAGATTCTTTGAAGAGCGTATAGGCTCGGCGGCCAACTCGTCTAAAGAGTCATTCAGGGTTATTAAGGAGCTACTGAATGCCCCCGATCCTCAGGTTATCCACGAGGACCCTCGCAAAAAATGTATAGAATTGGCCTCGTTTTTTAAAAGCAAAATTGATAGTATATTGGCCTCCCTTCCCCGGCCAGGTGAGGTCTCGTCCTTGGAGGATAATCCCACCTCCCAACTTAGGTTGCAATCGGTGGAGCTGGCCTCCCTGGGTCCGGTCACTAAGGAGGAAGTCTTGGTAGCTCTGGGGTCTATGAAGAGCGGCTCCCCGAAAGACCCAGTACCTATTAAATATCTTAAACAGGTGTCATCTACAATTGGTGGCCCTGTGACGGACCTGATAAACCTGTCTCTCGTCCAGGGGGTAGTTCCCCCCAGTTGGAAAGGGGCGGTGGTTAAGGCCCTTTTGAAAAAACCTAACCTTGACCCCGCCGACCTCGCCAACTTTCGGCCTATCTCCTTGCTGCCGGGTATCAGTAAGGTGGCTGAGAAGCTGGTGAACAGCCGCCTTTCGGACTTTTTGGAAACCAATTCCCTTCTGGGCGACTCCCAAACGGGCTTTCGCCCCGGTCAGGGGACTGACACCGCCCTGCTGGCGGTCGTGGAGAATGCGAGGAGCATGCTGGATTCGGGAGGTTCAGTGGCAGTGATCCTCCTGGATCTCAGCGCTGCTTTTGACACCGTGGACCATCAGGTGCTTCTCCAACGGCTCTCGGGGGTGGGGATTACGGGTCTGGCCCTCAAATGGTTCGCCTCCTTCTTGGAAGGTCGCTCATTTGAGGTATGGGAAGGCCAGGAAAAATCATCTTCATCCCCTCTCCAGTGTGGTGTGCCACAGGGCTCTTCATTGAGCCCTACCTTATTTAACGTTTACATGGCCCCCCTGGAGAGTGTGGTACTGCCGCTGGGTATTAAAATCATCAGCTACGCTGATGATACTCAGCTGGTGGTTGGCCTTCCCCAGTCGGCGCACCATCCCGACCGGCTGCACACGTGTCTTGAAAAGATCTACACGTGGATGTGCAGCTCAGCCCTAAAGTTAAATGGCTCCAAGACGGAATTGATGCTGCTGGGGAACTCTTCTCCATCTTTGTCCCCCAGCAGCTGGCCTGACTGTCTTGGACCGGTACCCCCCCCCAAGCTGGAGATCAAGAGCCTGGGAGTATGGCTGGAGCAGGACCTATCGTTTAAAACCCATGCCAAAAAGACTGCTGGCGTGTGCTTCGGCCTGCTCCGCTCAGCCCAGAAGATTCTGCCTTTGCTCCCAGTAGCCACTCGTAGGCTTCTCATCCAGGGACTTATCATCTCGCGACTGGATTTTAGCAATGCGCTTTTCCTGGGTGCTCCCGAGGCTACCTTGAATAAACTACAGCAAGTGCAGAACGCGGCTGCTAGGCTCCTGACGGGTCTCCCTAGGCGTCAATCTGCCCGCCCGGCGTTGAGGGCATTGCACTGGCTCCCGGTGAGGGACAGGGTGAAATTTAAGTCACTCTGCATCGCCCACAAAGTTTTGCATGGGGTAGGTCCACCTATTTTGGAGGAATTGGTCCAGCCCTACAAGGCCTCTCGTTCTCTCCGCTCTGATCATCAACATCTCCTTCAGGTTGGCAGGGTGAAAAAGGCAAGAACCGGTGGCAAAAGATTTTCAATAAATGTGGCCTCTCTGTGGAATTCATTGCCCCTACAACTGCGCTCGGAAGCTAGTCTCCTTCGGTTCCGTAAACTTTTAAAAACTTTTTTGTTTTTTGTGTAATCCCCTCATCCTTGCAGTAGCGGTATGTGCCGGCAAGCGCTGGGATGCCTATTGGTAACCAGGCGCTATATAAAACTCAGAATAATAATAATGAGATACTGGAATACACATGTTGAAGTGTACAGGTAATGAGAAGCTGTAATGCAAATGTTAATGTGTACAAGTTAAGATACATTGCCCTCCAAGATTACAGTGTGTGCTCCTTTGATTAGATAAAATCTGATTAATTTGCATTCACCTTATTGTGTGGCGTCCATTATTGTGTGCGTTTACTGCTTCAGAGGATGCGTGTGTTGTATGGTCGCTTAACACACAGGCCTTTGGGTGCCCAGCCGCTGGTGTCACGTTACCCCCTTAGGGCCTGGAGACCCCAGGTCTTACACCTGCCTTACACATACAATGCACCCTAGCATAGGAGTGGCTTACATGATGCCAAGGGAAGGTTCAGGGGCTGGGAAGTGGGTGCACTTCACAGCCAAGATGGCAGTTCTAGACTGCACACAGAGACTGCAGTGGCATGTCTGAGGCATATTTTACAAGCTGCTTCTGTGGGTGGCGCAACGCAGCGCTGCAGGCCCACCAGCAGCATTTACCCTGGGCACACACAGGCCACATTACTAGGGACTAACAGGTAAACCAAATAAGCCAATCATGGATATACCAATTCACATGTCATATTTACACAGGGAGAGCATATGCACTTTAGCACTGATCAGCAGTGGTAAAGTGCCCAGAGTCATAAAGCCAACAAAAACAGGTTAGGAAAAATCCAGGAGGAAGGCAAAAAGCTTAGGGATGACCCTGCAAAAAGGGCCATTTCCAACAGGTTCTGTAGAAAGTGAGAGTGGACCGAGCACAGCTAATGCTCATTAACCAATGTCGGAGGGCCGATCTTTTAAAATTAAGCATTCACCTTCCTCTTCACCTCCAAAATTGAATGTGCTGCAGGATCACTGGTCCTTCACCTCAATACACAGATACTTCGTCTACACACTTGGAGATTTGATGGTGTTATAAACCACTGGTTTGCTGCCAGAGGTAGTGAATGTCCTCTTGTCACCCTAAACTACTTACCAAATTGGAGTATGCGTATCGATGAGACGTTTGTTTCCTGTTTCGGAAACCAATTTGAGGCTTGCCTGTCTGACATTCTACTTTTGCACTTTCCCTCACTCACCAGTGCTTTGTGGTTTCCACTTTCAAAGCTGTTTGGTTTCTCAATCTGAATTTTTAGCTCTTACAGCCATATTCAGATTGCCTTTGGGGCCACGTTTCTTGGAAGCTTTATTGTCGTTAGGTCTCTAGGCAAATGGCTTTGTAGTTCTAGGATCTGTTCCTTTAGCATTAACACCTCCTGCCAAAGAATTTCTGCTTCCCCCTCACATGGGTTGCCCAAGTCAAATCTTTGGTGCCCAGGGCAGTCAAGTTTTGTTTCATTTTTTGCAGTAATCTGGTTACATCACCCTGTAACCATGCTGTGTTTTTCTTTAGTTTGTGAAATAAATGTTCCATGAAGGAGTAATGGAGACATCTAGCTCCAGTGACTAATAGGCTGTCAAGCTAGCCTTTGGGGAAGGGCTATTGTATAGGTTACTGAGAGCCTCCATTTTTTGACCGCTGATTTGGAGAGTAGCTCTTTCAGAGTAGAGTCTCTCATCCATTTGGCGTAGGATATAGTTTTGACCATTCAGTCTGACATGATTGTTCTTTGGCGAACGGGGCCCTCAGGTAACCTGAGTGTCTTCCAAATGTCCAATATGGATCAACTAGTTTTATTTTGATATACCTTGAACCCCAGGTTCTGGGGCACAACTCTTATTCAGTTGAGCCGTCCATAGAGGGATCCTCCAGCAAGGCCCTCTCACCTGCTATGCCTCCTTCAGGAACTCCAGAAGGTAGGCACTGTCTGCCTCTGTCCCTGGGGAAACGCAGGATTTCAAGGCCAAAGTGCCCCAAGCGGTGTTGAATATCCTTAGGTGCTCTTGGTCAGGGTCAGAAGTGTTCACCAGTGAGTCCAATGTCACCTCATGCTATAGAGGGCTTCTGGCTCTCCCCGTTGCCTTCTCTCACTTCGTCATATTGCAGCTCTCTTCCTCTGCCTGGGAGACTGTTGGGTACGGGTGGGGCGCTGGGAATGCTGCCAACTGTCTAATATAATCCAGCACTGGAGGGAGGAGTGAGGAAGACCCAACCTTCTTCCCCTCCACCCACAGTCATCTAAGGCCTGCCAGGGGCTGAAGCATGTATTATGCCACCCCTGGCCTGGCCTTACAAATTTGACACAACTGGCTGATCACTCAGCTGGGGTAAGTTGGTGTAACCACCTCTTACTTAGGTGTAGTGTACCTATACCTAACCTTAAATGGGACACATGTTAACCTATAAGTCACTCTGCAGTGGTCGGAACAACTTCCTGCTACCGTTTCCAAATATCGCCATACCATATACTCAAGTGCATTATGAACCTCGCGGTTAAATGCTATCTTTGGTTTGGCTTTATCAAAACATGTCGAGTAAGGTGTCATACGAATTGGAATACTAACCCCTCGCCAATTCTGGCGACGGGGTTAGCATTCCACCCTCCTAGGGGGACACGACATGTACATAACCTGAAACCCGGGTAAAATCAGACATAGCCTCAGCTCCACAAAATGGACGCTGCCACCACAGACACAAGTCTGCCCTCCTGCTGCTGGGAGTCCTTCCAGCTTGGGAGACGTGGACAAAGGGTTTCCGGCCAGGGGAGGTGCGAGCACCACCCCAGACAGGATTTTGTGTATTGGTCAGGTAGGGCTTGAAAGGAAACAGACATGCCTGAGGCTCACATGGAGCCTCGGTGCATATGCCAGTTCAATCCGGTCCTGGGGCACACCAGCCCCAGACCTGGGGCGAGCTGGAAAAAGGATTGGGGGGGTAACCACCCCCCCTTCCTGGTCCCACCCTTAGGGAGGGACCTAGCAGGTAGTCCAGCCCCTAGAATCCGCTTAAAGGTAGGAGCTGTGTCCAAAGACTTCAGACATCCTGGAATCAACTTGAAACTAAGAAGAAGACGGGAACTTCGACGTTCTGCTGCACAGAAGACTGAAGGAAATCTCCCCTATGGTCAGGGAGTGACCATATTGCTAATGCAAGCACCATCCAGCGAATCGACGTCTGCTTTGCCACCGCCTCCCGCCTCCCGCCAGAGCCCGAGCCCAGAGACCAACAAGGACTGGACCTCCAGACCTCTCACCGCCCGATCCACAGTCCCTGAAAAGAAGGAACCCGTGGAGGCACCGAGACCCGTGGAGCCAGCCATCTTGAAAGACACTCGACTAGCTGAAAGCGTGACAACAGAGGCTCCCTCTAAGTTGTGCTTTGGGTCCTGAGAAGCCCAACATCCGAGCAGCATCTGCACCAAAGGTGAGCCCTCCAGCATCTCCACGATCTGCGTGGGGCCCCTCTGCACTTCGCGACTCAACGCGCCTAACCGGTTACTGGTCCGTTGACTAGTGGCCATCTTGGCAACCATCTTGAAAAACTACGATGCTGGTCTGGTTGCTCCAGACTAGCCCCTGCTTCCCTCCAACGGAGCAGCCCCTCTGACCTTGCTGGTCAGAGCTAACAGCTTTCTTCACTTCCTGCAACTCCTGTTTTGCCAAGGCTTGTTTGCTTCTTCTGAGTCGCCGACACCGCCGACAGCGAGAGCCTGCGTGGGACAGCTCGTGAACCAACTCCTGGACGTCGTCGACCTTCAGGGACCACGTGGCTACAGAGACAAGCTACACCTCTTCACCTGTTTGCACCCGACATCGCCTGGTACCTACCTGGTGCCACGCCGGTCACTGGCTAGTGACTGTGAACACTGTCCCCTCTGCTTACAGGTCTTCTACACTTCCGATCCACCCTTGGATCCACCGCATCTCTTCTGGACCGACTGCCTGCAGCATCTTTGTCGTCAGGCTCCATTGAACAGATAGACGAAACCCGACGCACTTCGAGACCTATGCACCCGCTTCCTGTGGGTGAGGTAAAGCTGGCACTCCGGTGCCCAAGTGTAGAGAAACATCTCTAATGTCTAGGTTTGAAGTCTTGATTTCGTAGTCCAACCAGAAGACCCTTCTAGCAGTAACTTTTGAACTTTTACGCACCCATTGAAAACCTATGGGAGCCCGCGTGTAACTTTCCTCACTGCACACGCGACCCGTGGACCTCCTGGTCACTAACTAAAGTTAGCTCCTTGTAGGCCCAGTGATTCTAGAGGCCCTAGGCCTTTTCCCTTTCCTGTTCGTGGTACTTATACCACTATTTTAGTATATGGTTTGAACGGCCACCAGGGCCTATCCATATAAAGTGCAACTTCTGTATATTGTGATACTTTCTTGTTTAACGATTTGTGCTCCTGTGCTCATAAAGAGTCTAGGGGATACTTTGAGTAATAAATACATATATATTTTGAATATATATCTGTGGGGTGTTCTTTCATTGGTATAAAGGGGGGTTACATATGGTAAAACAGCTTGCTTTACATGCCTAAACGAGTTTAGCCTGAAAGACTGCTTAGCCTACGCTACTACTAGGGCAGCTGGTCCGAAAAGGTTGACTTACAACCACACCATAAGGGTTGCTTGGCATGGTACAAGGTGGTCACTTTACCTAGTGAACATCATATACCAGGCCAACTTCTCACATTGGTGAGCAGCGGTTGGGATTTGAGCTTGCTGTTGTTTTACCTCTGTAATCTCTTTGTTACCAATTGAAAGATCATACAGGTACCTTTAGGTACATATAAAACAAGTTAGTTATATACTTAAGTTCTACTGAACTTAGTTGTTGTAGAGCAAAGGGAGTAGCACACCCTGACTACAACTACTAGATAGGTTTAGTAGGAAAACACAAGTGTAGGTAGTTGCAACACATCCACCCACACTTAAGAGCAATGGCTGGGGCAGAGGGGTCCAAGGTACCCATCTCTGTCGAGAGTGACCCCCAGAGGGCACCATCCATCTTTGCTACCCTAAACCAGAATGAGCTCAGGCAGTTGGCTAATTCCAGGGGCCTTAAACAGCCCATGAACCCTACCTCTGCTGAACTCAGAGAACTCTTGCAAACTGATGAAGATCAGAGAGCTCTCAAGAAAGCCTCCAAGTTAGACCCCTCAGGGACTGGAACAGGAGGCCCTCCTTCTGAAGATGCTACTGAAGTGCCCCTTTCTAATAGTCACCCCTTAGATGAGAATCAGACTACAGATCATGAGGATCAGCATAGGGACGAGAATGGCAAAGGGGATGAGTCTGATAGTAGTAGTGATTCTGATGGGAGAAATAGCCCAGTGCCAGGTGCTATACTTGGCCAAGCTAACTTAAGACTATTTGGGAATGACAATGGGTTCCCCCCATTGAATCTCCCTAGTGGACTTAACCAGGGGTTTGGGAGACAGAGGAATCACTCAGGTGACTCTAATGCCTCTCATGCCTCTAGAGGCTCTCAGGGTCATTCCAGAAGAAGGATGACCAGCCCTCAGAGGAGGGAGCATGAGGCCAGAATGCAGGAAGCCCAGCTGAGGATCAGGAAACAGGAGCTAGAAGTAGCCCTGATGGAAGGGAAACTGAGCAAGGCTAGGCAACCTAGAGAGAGTGGGTCTATACCCACTGGTGGCAGCATTGTCCCTAGGGACAAAGATAGGGTCTTTGATAATAGGAACCTGTCCAAGGTTGTGCCCCCCTACAAAAGTGGGGATGATATACACAAGTGGATGACTGCTCTTGAGAGAGCCTGCAAAGTACAGCAGGTTCCTGAGGACCAGTGGGTAGCAATCTTATGGCTCTCCTTTGAAGGTAGAGGCAGAGATAGACTCCTCACTGTTAGAGAGGAGGATGTCAGAAACTACAGAGCCCTGAAGAGTGTCCTGGTTGATGGGTTAGGCTTAACCACTGAGCAGTACAGGTTAATGTTCAGAGATACCCAGAAGGCACAGACTCAGGACTGGTCTGAATATGTTGAATGTGCCACTAAGGCTTTGGAGGGTTGGTTGCTGGGAAGTAAGGTTTCAGATTATACAGGATTGTACAATTTGATGATGAGAGAACAGATTTTAAGTAACTGTCAAAACCAGCTTCTCCATCAACACCTGGTAGACTCAGATTTGACCTCTCCCCAAGAATTGGGAAAGAGGGCAGATAAATGGGTCAGGACCAGGATCAGGCCTAAAAATCAGGGTGGTGACCAGAAGAAAGATACCACCAAACCTCAAGAGAAGGGTGGGGATAAAACAAAAGAGAAATCTTCCTCAGGGCCCCAAAACTCCACACAGGGTGGTGGGTCCCAAGCTCCCTCCTCTACCACAGGTAAAAAGCCTTACTGCCATGAATGTAAAATTCCTGGGCATTGGAAAACTGACAGCAGTTGCCCAAAGGCTAAAAACAAAACTGTTCCTCCAATTACTCCTGTCACACCACCTATTACTGTCAGCAGTAATCCCCCAGGTGGTGGGAGTGCCCCCAGAAATTTGGGTGGGTTTTCTTGGGGAACACAGGGGGACCCTGGCTTAGCCAATCCCCCTACAGCAACTACTCTTGTCTGTGATGGTGGCATGGGGGTTGCCAACTTCACTGCCTGTCCCAACACTTTGGGTAGGTACAGACAGGAGCCCTACATCAATGGTAGAAAAGCTGAGGCCTACAGAGACACTGGAGCTAGCATCACTATGGTGGCCCATAGGCTAGTTCCCTCTGAGCAGCTTTTGCCTGGTTTCTCCTACCAGGTAACTAACATTGATGGCAAACAGAACAGTCATCCCATGGCAGAGGTATGTCTCAGCTGGGGAGGTGTCACTGGCCCTAAAAGGGTGGCAGTGTCCCCAACCTTGCCTGTAGACTGCTTACTGGGGAATGACTTAGAACTCTCAGCTTGGGCTGGAGTTGAACAAAACACCCATTCTAAAATGGTAGGCCTTTCACAAAAGGGTAGTGGGGTTGTGCCAGCCACAACCCCTGTCCAAGTAGATTTCCTCCCTGAAAAGGTGGGGAGGGCAGTGGTAGCCACCGCCCAGGCAAAGACAGACTTCCCTGTAGAGACTGGCAGAGCTGTGACAGTCACAGCTCAAACCCAAACTGAGTGCCCCCCTGAAAAGGTTGGCAGGACTGTAATGGTCTCAGTCCATACTCAGACTGACATAGGTGTAGTGAAGCCTGAAACTATGGATCACTCCACACAAACAGAGAGTAGTGGGGAGGAAGAAAAGTCTCCCTCTCCCCAGACATTAGGAAAAGGTCAGCCTCCCCAGGGATCTGACCCCACCCCTTGTGAAAGAACTGCCCCAGAGGTAGCCAAGCCTAGCCTGGCAGAGCCTCTGATGTCAGTGGACCTTTCCAAGGTGGGACCCAGTCTGGTGCAGGTAGCCTGCCTCTCTCTACCCTGCCTCAGTCAGCCCAGGGCTGCAGAGGTCAGGGAGGCCAGTGACCCCCAAGAGGGCCCCTGTCCACAAGGACCCCCCATCAAAAGAATGAGGATTGCCTGGCTAGTAGCCCTAGCCAGGTGATGGTTAAACACATTCCTGAGGGATCCCCTTTACAGGTAGTTAGGGACCTCCCCCAGAGGGATTCTGTTGGGCACAGGCAAACATGGGACCTTAGGGCCCCAAACCTGACCTGTCCCTCCAGTAAGCCCACAAAAGGGACCCAGCCTCCAGCTTTAGGTAGCCAAAGGCTGACCCTGAGAGCACACTGCAACTTAGTTAAAGAAAGAAAGGCATCCATGGTGAAGGATGATTGGAGGAAGCTGAGGCCTCACTTGGAGGACACTCACTTCAGTACTCCATCTCAACACCAGCCTTTTACTTTGCAAAGACACACCAAAGGTAGAGATTCCCTATGGTGGAGACCCTATGATACCATTAGGGTGAGGGATTGCTTAGTGGACCATGAGACAGGGGGTAACCATGCCAGTGCTGGTTCTTCCTTATATGGCCACTTGGGCAATATAGGCTTACCTGGTCAAGGACAGCCTTATCTCCCTTCGTTCGTTTGGGGGGGGGGGTTGTGTAGGAAGGTGGATATCTGACTATGGTTACCCCCAACTTTTTGCCTAGTGTCTAGCTGGTTTTTCGACTTAGTTGGCCTGAGATCCTGCCATTCAGGATCTCAGCCTGTCTGCTCTCTCTTTAAAAAGGACTCCATGTACCCTAGGTACATACACAATTGGTAAGGATCACCTTATTGGACCCTGTACAGTGTACCCTAGGTACCCAGGGCATAGGTGTACCCTAGGCCTCCCAGGGGCTGCAGCATGTATTATGCCACCCCTGGTCTGGCCTTCCAATTTGGCTGATCCCTCAGCTGGGGTAAGTTGGTGTACCCACCTCTTACTTAAGGGTAGTATGCCTATACCTAATCTTAAAAGGAACACATGTTAACCTATAAGTCACTCCTATGGCAGGCCTTAACAATCCTGAAGGCAGAGTGCTTGGTTCCATGTGAGATGGTGCTCTGGCATGAGCTGAGCCTGTCTGCAGTGGTCGGAACAACTTCCTTCTACCGTTTCCAGATATCGCCATACCATATACTCTTAAGTGCAT
Source organism: Triturus cristatus (assembly GCF_964204655.1). Classification (NCBI taxonomy): domain Eukaryota; kingdom Metazoa; phylum Chordata; class Amphibia; order Caudata; family Salamandridae; genus Triturus; species Triturus cristatus. Next base: position 1,113,409 of record NW_028187409.1, read on the forward strand.
TATGAACCTCGCGGTTAAATGCTATCTTTGGTTTGGCTTTATCAAAACATGTCGAGTAAGGTGTCATACGAATTGGAATACTAACCCCTCGCCAATTCTGGAGACGGGGTTAGCATTCCACCCTTCTAGAGGGACACGACATGTACAGAACCTGAAACCCGGGTAGAATCAGACATAGCCTCAGCTCCACAAAATGGACGCTGCCACCACCGACACAAGTCTGCCCTCCTGCTGCTGGGAGTCCTTCCAGCTTGGGAGACGTGGACAAAGGGTTTCCTGCCAGGGGAGGTGCGAGCACCACCCCAGACAGGATTTTGTGTATTGGTCAGTTGGGCTTGAATAGAATCAGACATGCCTGAGGCTCACAAGGAGCCTCGGTGCCGCATGCCAGTTCAAACCGGTCCTGGGGCAAACCAGCCCAGGACCTGGGGCGAGCTGGACAAAGGATTGGGGGTGTAACCACCCCCCTTCCTGGTCCCACCCTTAGGGAGGGACCTAGCAGGTAGTCCGGCCCCTGGAATCCGCTTAAAGGTAGGAGCTGTGTCCTAAGACTTCAGACATCCTGGAATCAACTTGAAACTAAGAAGAAGACGGGAACTTCGACGTTCTGTTGCACAGAAGACTGAAGGAAATCTCCCCTATGGTCAGGGAGTGACCATCTTGCTAATGCAAGCACCAACCAGCGAATCGACGTCTGCTTTGATGCCGCCTCCCGCCGGAGCCCGAGCCCAGAGACCGACAAGAACTGGACCTCCAGACCTCTCACAGCCCGATCCACAGTCCCTGCAAAGAAGGAACCCGTGGAGGCACCGAGACACGTGGAGCCAGACATCTTGGAAGACACTCAACAAGCTGCAAGCACGACAACAGAGGCTCCCTCTGAGTTGTGCTTTGGGTCCTGAGAAGCCCAACATCCGAGCAGCATCTGCACCAAAGGTGAGCCCTCCAGCATCTCCACGATCTGCGTGGGGCCCCTCTGCACTTTGCGACTCGACGCGCCTAACCGGTCCCTGGCCCGTTGGCTAGTGGCCATCTTGGCGACCCTTTTTGAAAACTGCGATGCTGGTCTGGTTGCTCCAGACTGGCCCTTGCTTCCCTCCAAAGGAGCAGCCCCTCTGACCTTGCTGGTCAGAGTTAACAGCTTTCTTCGATTCCTGCGACTCCTGCTTTTGCCAAGGCTTGTTTGCTCCGTTTGAGTCGCCGACAGCGAGAGCCTGCGTGGGACAGCTCGTGAACCGACTCCTGGACATCGTTGACCTTCAGGGACCACGTGGCTGCAGAGACAAGCTACACCTCTTCACCTGTTTGCACCCGACATCGCCTGGTACCTACCTGGTGCCACGCCGGTCACTGGCTAGTAACTGTGAACACTGTCCCCTCTGCTTACAGGTCTTCTACACTTCCGATCCACCCTTGGATCCACCGCATGTCTTCTGGACCGACCGCCTGCAGCATCTTTGTCGTCAGGCTCCATTGAACAGATAGACGAAACCCGACGCACTTCGAGACCTATGCACCCGCTTCCTGTGGGTGAGGTAAAGCTGGCACTCCGGTGCCCAAGTGTAGAGTAACATCTCTAATGTCTAGGTTTGAAGTCTTGATTTCGTAGTCCAACCAGAAGACCCTTCTAGCAGTAACTTTTGAACTTTTACGCACCCATTGAAAACCTATGGGAGCCCGCGTGTAACTTTTCTCACTGCACACGCGACCCGTGGACCTCCTGGTCACTAACTAAAGTTAGCTCCTTGTAGGCCCAGCGATTCTAGAGGCCCTAGGCCTTTTCCCTTTCCTGTTCATGGTACTTATACCACTATTTTAGTATATGGTTTGAACGGCCACCAGGGCCTATCCATATAAAGTGCAACTTCTGTATATTGTGATACTTTCTTGTTTAACGATTTGTGCTCCTGTGCTCATAAAGAGTCTAGGGGATACTTTGAGTAATAAATACATATATATTTTGAATATATATCTGTGTGGTGTCCTTTCATTGGTATAAACATATGGTAAAACAGCTTGCTTTAAATGCCTAAACGAGTTTAGCCTGAAAGACTGCTTAGCCTACGCTACCACTAGGGCAGCTGGTCCGAAAAGGTTGACTTACAACCACCCCATAAGGGTTGCTTGGCATGGTACAAGGTGGTCACTTTAACTAGTGAACATCATATACCAGGCCAACTTCTCACAACCATGTATCATCTTGCTGACAGCAACAACAACTCCGCATAGTACAAACTCAAGCATCTAATAGTTTTAAGACATGCAGCCTTGTTTACCACATGGCACTAGTTTATTGAATGCAAAATGTAATACAGCTTGACCAGCACTCCAGTCCATGATTGTCGCAGGAGTTACTTGGGACAGTTGCAGTAAAACGAACTGTACCACGGAAGACCTACACACCTTTTTTGGTTCCGCTGACTGGGATACACTTTGTCCAGCTTAAAAATACCCCACAATGCAACAATTGGCACTAGCATTTCTGCTTGTGTACAAGAAACCGGCATGTACGTGCTGAGCAGCACCATACATCTTTTGTTGCCAATCGGGAGAAGATGTCTCAGTGCACGAATGCTTTGGTATCCTAGTATTAGGTTATTCCAGTACTGAGAGCCAAAGACGCCGAAATTGGGACTATGTGATACTGCTCAAAAGTACAGACATACTATAGTTGTCAGATGGTGTGTAATTCAACGCCTTTTGGTAAAAGTTTATTTTGTGAAAACTACTGGGGATTTGACGGATTAGGTCTAGTGGTTGGATGTTATATGTGGACTGAACAAAACAGTATTAGATGGGTATCTATCCCTGGGTTAAAAAATTGACTCTATATTAACTACATTGACAGAACTACTACATTAGAGGTGGACACCATACTATACTAAATCAGATACGGGTTTATAACCCAAGAAGAGTATCTCGAGTGATCCAGCACGGAACAGGAAAAAGAGAGAGAGCACATTTTTTACAACTATCCTCCATGCATCACAGACCCGTCGTCATACTAACTCATTCACACATGCATTCATTGGTGGGGCCCATGACACCAACACTTACATTTTCTTTCACAGGTCTGCACACAGGAGGAGGGATGATGCGCTGGACATGTGGGGGAATACCTTATAACCTACAGGGAAAGAAAAGGTATTTTAGAGAATTTACATTAACATTCGCCACCTATAGATCCCTAATCCCAAACATCAAGGCACTCCACCCACTTGGTCGACGGACCAATTAGTTGGTTTGGTTGATGGTGATTTAGAACCAGCTAAAACACATTTTAAGACTCAGAATCATTTATTCTCTTTAACGAAAGACCACAAACTCATAATTTCTGTTAATCAATATTTGTTTATCTAAAATTTCATTGCAAATAATATTAGCATTAGTTTCATCAAAAGTTTTAGAATTTTCTAGATCAATTTATTTAAATCACAGGACATTATATTTACCTATTCTGGCTACCTGGATTTCTCTAATTCATTGGCTCTGCATATCCGAATTAGCCGTTAAATTGTCCCAATAAGCAGGCCAAATATTAAGGTCCAAAAGTTCTTTGCTCAGCACGTAACAGTCCCAAAGATCGCCAAAGGACCAGAAGTCATGCAAGCATCAGTCATCGCCTGTGGGGTCAAAGAGGGTATGCAGTCATAGTAACCGCCAAATGCCAACTCCTCCTTATTCTACTACTCTTTTTATAATAAATTTCGGGATAACATGAAACAATTTTGGGGGGAGAATGTCTATGATTGGATAATCAAAAACGTCCGATATTTGTCCGTCAGGTTTCACATGGATTTTGCTGATTCGTTTCCGGAGATGACTTAATACTTATGTTGCAAAGTTTCGATTTTCACTTGTATGATTCTATTTTTCATTTATACCAGTTTCTAGTGTCCGGGGTCTTGGCAGTCCACCAATATCCTATCCTTGACAGGAACAGGGTGTCCAGAGGTTGTTTGAAAGTTCACAGAGCCATCCGAGTCTGCGCAGTAGACTTCGCACTCACGAGACGGTGGCCACTTCTGAACTCGTTTTCTGCCGCCATATTGCGATAGGCCCAAATGTCAACTTAAGCAAACAAACACAAAAATATAATTAATACAAAGAAATGATGCTTCTTCTGTTATACCCTTACTAATCCCCTTTATCTATGAGGATTTTCCTAGCATATAACGACATTGAAAGCAATATATTCACCTTTATGGTACTCCACGAAGATGCAAACGTCACAAAAGCAACATAAATCATGTGATATCTAATTACCACATATACTACTATTAATATCTGTACGTATTTTAGTTATTTTAGTTATTTTGCCATGCAAATAGCAATTTCCCACGTGTAGTTTGTGTATGCAAAGGTTGAGTTAGTTTCACACACCACACTATTAGTAAAATTATAATCAGTAAGTTATTTAGTTAATCTTTTTATGCAAATAGAGGAGGCATACAAAATTTTGCTCTACCTGCTCCATCACGAGCAACACAGTGTCCGGTTGTATTTGGCACTGCCCACCCTTGCATTCTTTAAGGACTTATTTTGATTGATCTGTTACACATTCATAACTTATTTAAATAGTATAACTTAATGGTTATAGGAAATCTATTGTAAATTAAAAATGGCACCATTGTCTCCAGACCATACCAATTGCGGTCTGTGCGTTATGCTGTAAATAAGTTTTAATTGTATATAGTGAAATTGTTTCTTAATTTCAGCCCCAAGGAAGTTCCAACTGACCAATTTCTACATTGCATCAGTCAACTCTAACCGAGTAGTTAAAGAATTTCAATTAACTGATAGAGCTGCCTTATGAAAAGTTAAACAAAGCATTTGGGTCAACGTGGATCAGACTGAAACCTGCTCTTACTAATTATCACCCCCCCCCCCCCGGCATTCTACAATGCAGGGACCTGGTTAGACCAACTGGCAGCCTTTTACATCATTTAAGAATCGAACCTTTGAGAGGCTGTTTCTACAACTGGCAGTTGTATCTAGATCAAGGATCCCTTCGCTGACCCAAGATAAAGCACTTTTAGGGAAACATTAAGCTAATTATAGGAAGTAATACAAACTTCGAATGTGAAGACAAAGACTCAAACTATGGGTATTCCGCTCGTTGGAGAGAAAAAATAATGGTTGGCTAACGCATTTGGTATTCTTGGGGGCAATGCCCACATTAACCTCACTAATGGGCCATTGTATTCATCACGTCAGTATGTTGCAAGACAGCAGGTGGCCGACCACCCGCAGAACTACAATGGAACATTATTAGATAAGAGTGTCAGACTATCAAGTCTGCACTGCCAAATATGAAGATCATTTGCACAATAATGAGATCCACATCAATGCCTCCTATCCTATAGTTATTTTTGTTATTTTCTCGTTTTCTTAATCCAAAAATTATAAACATATATATATTTGTGTTCTCTCACCTCCAGTCAGACTAAAGGATCCAGGTTAAAAACCGATGTTGGTGAAGTTTGTTTTTGAACCAGGATCTGTCCAGCAAAGTCACGTGACCTGACAAAGCTTGACTCGCGAGCCTGAGCAGCATAGCCGCAAACGGAGGGACGCGTCTAGCTCACGCACTGGGAAAGATACAGAAATGGGACGCGGGTCCACCATAACCGGCGATGACAACCAGCATAGGGAAGGAGAACTGACAGTACCAACCATGCAATCCAGTCTCAGGCATCACCCCACCTCCCCCTATACTAACACAAGCAGGAACCCTGATAACCTCCCCATGCGGATGTATACTACTCACATCAACCATTATTCAAGTCAGAAACATCCCTTCAGCTGGTGGTTTCCCCTGCATAACCAAACATGCCCATCACGAATAAAAGCCACCTAACCCATGACTCTACTCTTCATTACCTTGTCCACGGCTACTATCCACCCACCACTACCACAACACAGTATTCAAACGTATTTCTTTACGCTGGCGTTGCTCGAGAACCCCCACTATCCAGACAGAACCACCTCCCCGCTACTGCTTCCAACACAAGTAGCATTCCCCCGCCAATAGGCCGGGAGGCCTATCGAGGCCTCTTCTGGGTCACACACCACTCTCTCAAGTCCCAGAACAAGGGAAGAAACGCCGGAATGAGACGTTGGCCCAGAGCGAGTTGGCTGCCTCCCGCACAATATGACTATGGCTGCGTACCTCCAAGTCGCGGCCTTTGTTCTTGAAATTCTTGAGGCGCTGGTTATCTAGTCTAGGGACTCCGGGCGTCGCTGCACTGACCGTCGGGTGGAAGAGACGGAGGGCGGTGGGACTCACAGCTGGTTCTCTGCGCGGTGTGCACGGCAGTCAGAACGTTTGGTTTCCTCGCTTGTTGCTTGGGCGGAATGCTGGCACAGAAGGGGAACGCCTCGCTCTGGGAGGTGTCGGCGTGCCACGCCCATCACCAGCAAACTGCCGTCTCTGATTGGCTGACGAGCATACCTGATTGCAGCGAGGTACCGGAACAGACTAACTTCGTAAACATGATCCGCCACTACACGCCCCCTATAAATAAGAAATACCGTCACGAGAGCCGTCAAGCAAACTATCCAGTCCGGATGGGCCATCCCAAAATGAGACAGGGCGCTAACAAACAAGCCTTATTTTCAATCGGAGGCCACTGTTTAGCATAAACGATCATGCCAGCCAATGAAAATAATGGGCGGGGCTTCAAGTCCCCTTGTGAAATCTCCTCTACCACAATATGTCTCGCAGAGCGAGCAGGGCATGAGCACTGCAACACTAGGCGAGACCTAAAAAGGGAGATTTATGTTTACAAACCCCTCACTTTGCAGTCAGGGAAACAAAAGTCAAGTGAATTAAGTAACAATCTTGCTGGGGTACAGTGTGTGATCAGAAAGGCTGTATAATGTATTTTTTGTAACACAGCAAAATGTAAATACCTGTAAATAAACTGTGCATATTCAGCAGTTAGGGAACCAAAATGAAGCACATTTTTTATCATTCTGAAGTGTAATGGAAGCAAGGATTTTAATACGATCAAAATAAAACAAGACAGTTTCCTTGGTGATGCACAAATGACAAATGCTCACTGAACCCAGATTTCCATACATTATCGTTCAGTATAATTTTATTGATAAAACTGTGCGTCCGTGCAAGTTTAGTGGCCATTTCAATAGAAAATGTGCTGACTGTAAATGAGTTCACACTGCCACACGATGCTTTAGTTGCATTAAAAAAAGTGCTCCTCGTTTATTTTTTATTTGAAAAGTTTTATATAGCACTGGCTAGACCCGGAGGTATCAGAGCGCTTTACAAGAGAATGGACATTGTTTCAGAACATTGTTACATAGTTACATCAGTTACAGTTACAGTTACCAGTATATGCTTAGGAGAAAATGTGATATTACACAATAATATAAGATATTAGCACGTAGCATATCCAAGACACACGTCTTATGGGGAATGGAGGGTAGTGGGGGAAATGGTAAACAGGGGAGAGGAAAGCAGACAGAGTCAAGAAGACCTGAAGGGGGAAAGTACTTGAGGGGGAACAAAGCAGTAAAAGAGTGACAGATAAAACCGTGAAGAAAAGTGAAAAACAATGTTTGATGTCCGGCTGGGTAGGAGACGGCCGAGGGGGAGACCCAGAGCCAGACTCCTCTATAGCTGCATAGCACAGCTCCACCGGGCAGCGGCCAAGGGTAATCGGGCTCTGCGGTAAGTACAAACAGTTTTAGTTTCTGCCTGTGGGGACATTGTCATCGTTCCAAAGAAGGCATCAGTCCTGGTGTTACTGGGAGGCGTTGTCTGCCTCATCCTCCAGGTTGGAGGACTTGGGAGGGATCACTGACGATGTTGAAGGAAAAAGGTTCCCTAGCGGTGGAAGTAGTGGAAACGTCTCACTCAGAGGGGTGTTATGCATGTAGAGGGAGGGTGCGTAACCGCAGCCAATGACTACAAATTCAGGAGCAGATACAAGGCATTAAGGACACAGGAGTTTGATGGAACACTGGGTTAGCTTCATGGTATCCCGCTAACACAGTGCATCAGATGCTGTAGGAAAGACGGCCGTATGTAAAGTTTGGTCTCAACAAGTGTTGGGCGCCATCTTGACTGCAGAGCCTCTGCAGCCTCAACAAATGCAGACAAAGTGAGCAACTGAGAAGTCTCAACAGATCAAGGGGCCACTAATGAGGAAGCGATGTCTGTTAGTGCTTTGTATTGCACACGAGTCAGATATTTGCAGCGAGATGAGTGCATAAGAGGTAAGAATGGAGAAGTTGCGGCCACCATTAGAGAGTCTGGCAGGTACAGGCAGCATGTCAGGACCGAACGCCGAGAATGGCGAGAACAATGCTTCAACCCGCAAACAAATGGTACCTTGAGCAGAGGAATACAGATGGATTTCCTCATAAGAAGCAGCTGCTCGGAGTCGAAAACAGGTGTATCACTGGGTTGGAGGAGCTGCGATTGATCGGGTGCGTCTGCCATTTTGGAGTCGAAGTGGTATTCCCCTACTTTTCCCAGGAGGGGTTAGCCAGCAAGTCGACATTTAAGGATGCGGGCCAAGTGGTGGGGGGCATTGTTTGCTGGAAAAACGGAGGTCGACGGCAACGCGGAACACTTCTTTCGGCACCGGGTGCGTTCACACAGCGTCATCATGGCGTATACAATGGTAAGGACGTCGCGGCTCATTTCTCAGTGAGGCAAGGTCTGAGAAGGGCGAAATTTAGCTTCCGGCTATCCGCTAGCATTCCGGTAGAGGAATCATTATTTTGGGTGGGATAACAGTGCGGCGGGACACCGCTCATGAAGTTGGTGAGAGGGTTCACCAAGGAGCATCAGCTCCGCGCGGCCATTTTGGGGACAGGCTCCTCCTCCAATCGTGGCCATTAAAGCAACTTGGGTCGCGAAAGTTTGTTCTAAAAAGTGGGTTATGGTTTAAAAAGTTTAGGAATCACTGATTTAGGCCTTAGTGTGAATTCCCAGAACACAGTACAAGAGAATTGTCACACCTATGTCATGCATCATTCATAAAAAAGAAACACAATGATAGACCATCGTGGATAGTGAAGCAAGATTCTGGTGGTTGAAGATCATAGTTTCTGGATCCTAATTATAGGAGAGCATTGGTTTGGGCAATGGCTTAGGGATACAGTGTTGGGCTCAGGTGCTGCCAAAACTCACTTTTTAAGAGTTGGGCAAATGGTGCATGATTTTGAAAACAAAGATGGGAATCTCTGTGTGCCTATGTAGACATGAAAAGGCGTTCTGGTGGATCCTGAATATAAGGAATTTGCTAGGAAAGACTGTTGGCTCTGATGTCAGTAACGCACAACTCCACCAGACTTACTGCGAGGAATTATATATGGTTTTCATCTCTTTGCTGCAGGCTCAGATATCTAGCAATATTTGCGAGGACTGCAGCTGGACAGATTAAATGCTACTGGAGGAAGATGTGACCTCTGAGGGGATAGCATCAGCTCTAAATGAAATTCAGTTGAGCAAGGTAGCCAAGCCCCAATTGCTTCCGAATAGTTTTATGAACGGTCCTCAAGAAGACTCTGCCCTGAGCTCTTACAAATCTTTAATGGAGCAAGGGAGGAAGAATGCTTCTGTCCATCTGTGTCAGTAATCTGCGGATGTTTTCCTACAGCATCAGAAGGTTGCGTAAGTTACTACTTTGGCGTAACTATACACGGGGTGCTTTCGCACCCATGGGTGACACAAGTGAACTTGATTTAAAGGCACGAGTGATGAATGTGAAAGAGAGGTTTTTCTAGCCTCTCAAGATGTTATTCAATGTGTAATTGACATAGAAGTATTGCTTTTGAGTTACTAACAATCCCTTAAACAGATCAGGGCCACCTTGGAAACATTAGCAAACCTTATTTTGTTATTCACCGTATCACACACACTGCACTAAGAAGAATGAACACTTTATTAAATAGTATTTATTACTACAGTGTATGAAGCTGGCTTTTTATGTAGTGTACCTACACGAGGTACACTATGTAGAAAGTCCGGGCGACACTTATTGGCCTACAGGGCTTAAATTAACCCTTTCCATGCGCCGACGGCCAGGAGCCGTCCGACGACACGGTGGGCGTGTGCGTCGGACGGCTCCTGGCCATTCTAGCACCCACCCACGGGGGAAGCGCCGGCTTCCCCGTGGGCCACCCCTAAAGCTGCCCCCAACTGCAATCAACGGGGAAGCCCTTCTGCTTTCCCCCCCCCACCACATCATGTAATGACGTCAGCACGCCTCGCGCATGGGGCGCGATCGTGCAGCAAGAATGCTTGTTTTTTTGGGTTTTTTTTAAATAACCATCCGCTTCACTATGGATTTCCAGCCTGTACCAGCTGCGCAGTGGTAGAAGGCGCTGATGCTCTGTTCTTGCAGCAAACCCCTTTTCAAAACAAATGAGCAGCGTTCATTAGTAAGTGAGGATATGTGGTTAATTAATGGCTAATTGTTTGTGTGGCTCAGAGATCAGCCTTGAGCGCCCATTTTACAATTTCCCCTGAACCTTACCGCGTTGTGGTTCCAAAGGCCTTACAGCTGACGACTAATTAATGGAGCAGAGCTGGGAAGCAGATCAAAGGGCCTTTTGTGTCTCTTCTTGGAAGTGTGTTAGATCGGAAGCATGCATTCTTTTGGTTGGCAGGCAAAATTGCTCTCTGATTTATGATTCAGCGTGGAAAGTATTCGAATTGTGGCTGATGGCTGAGTTGCCGGGGCAGAGCTTTGGCTTCATGCATAATGGGTGTAATTGCATTATCTTTATGGAAAGACACAGTGTACCTTCACTGAGCAGAACTGGTTACAGATTACATCTGGCCAGCTGTGATCTTTCTCTAACACACTGCAGGTGCAGAGCGAAATGCTCCTGCCTGTGCAGAGGGTTAACATGCCTGCAATAAAGAAGGTGTACTTTTACATCACCGAGCTGTACTTTATGTAGATAGCTCAGCGGGTTAATGCTTTTGCCACAGAGAACCTCTAGTTACTTGTGGTTCAGCCGTACCTGCTGAGCTGAGGGAGGGTGCTGTGCTGTGCTTAGACATAACTTATGAGTATAAAAGCTCCTGCTGGAGAGTTACTTGTCTAGTAGCAGTTTTGACTCACCAAAAAGTAGCGCAGAGGGTTACAATGCATTTTGCAAGGATCAGTTGCACCACTTCCAAGATCTTAGAGTTTCTTGTTGCTCAAATGGGTGTCATTTCTAATATTTATATGTTTCCCTCTTCCTCATTGCGTGATTTTGCCTACGAGAAAGTGTCACTCATAGTTGTTGAAATGTCACTCATAATTACATTGAAATTGTGAAAATGTCACAGATAGCAATCTGAAACCTTGGCAGCTATGGAGAAGTGTGCACATGTCTACTGTATAACCCTTTGGCGAGTTGGCTGGTTTTCCGATGCGCGGGCTCTGAAGTGAAGCATTCAGAGCGGGCAGCTTCTGTGCCCCTAGTGACCCTCTAAGCCAATTTAGAAAACTGATGTGCACTAGAGAAGAGTTTGAAGCCAGATGGAAAGCATACTGCATTAAGTTTCAATTTCATTTGGAAGAACAAGTAGAGCACTGGATTTGAAGTGTGTTCACCAGGATGCCATGAGGAAGACTAGTGGTTACCTCACTTCTCACAACAGCTTGCAGGTTTTAACGGTTTAAAAGCAATGCAGAGCTTTCTTTCTAGTAACTACATAGACCCCCTTCAGGCTGATTCACTTCAAAGGCATTCACACTTTATGTACGATTCCTTCCAGCATATTATCTCACAGATCAGAAGCATTAATATTGGAGAAGAATCATCAATTGCAAAAGGGTATAGAGGTAACAAAAGTATGAGGTGCCAAATGGCAATTTGCAGCTCTCAAGTCACTATCTTTTCTATACCCTGGGTTTGGTTTGAAGCTGCACTCTGGTAATTTGTAGGAAAGTAATTAAGGTGCCCCCATCTGGGAAGGCAGGGGAAGCCCTTCCTCTGCCTCCCCCCGCCCCTCCCTCCACATCATCTAATCCTTTGGGAGCATTAATTTGGCCGTTTCTGACCCCCTGGGGGGCAGATCGGCTGTGTTATTTTTTTTGTATGGCCACTAGGCCACCAGGGATTTTGTTTTTGATGTTGGGGAGCGGCCCCTTGAACAAGGGTCGCTCCCCTCTATGGGAGGATGATCGTGGCCATTTCTGCCCTCTTTGGGTGGCAGATCAGCAGTATGTTTTTAGGCCCATCTGCTCCCAAAGGAGGCAGAAGCCACTAGACACCAGGGTTTTTTAAGTTTTGGTGTTCGGAAGTGGCCTTTTGGGCAAGGGTTTCTCCCCTATTGCGGGACGAATATTTTATTTATACTCTTAGGCCCACCTACCCCTTAGCTTGGCTGGTGGATTGTGTGTGGACTGGTGCATTATTTGCATATGTGATTGTAATGTTTTTTTTCTCCTTTTTATTCTGGTGTAAAGCTTTTGATTCCTGTTTGTGGTTTCGGCAGTGGGTGTTCTGCAGTTTTGCGTATTTGCATTTTTTTGGTAAGAATTTTTGTTGTTGTTGTATTTACTCCAAATGAGTATTATTGTCATGCATGAATATATTTTTTTGTTAGTGGTGTCATAATGGCAGCATATTTAGTTAGTCGTTTAAACATGAAATTCTTTGCGATGTGTTTGTATTGTCTTATGTGTAATTTTCTTTTCCTTTTCTTTTCAGTGGTATATTCTTGATCCTTACAGTGTCTGTGCAGAGTAGGTGGTGGTGAGTCTAGCTGCTTCTGGCAAGTGAGTGGTATAGTGTTGGAGTATAAAGGTCTTTGTGATAAAGCTACATTTTGTTCATTTCTATTTTTACAAAGGGTTTGTTGTTGTTGACTTGTTTGACAAGTTACCTTTATTAGTAAGCATTATGGCTAGCCGTAGAATGACTGCTCAGCAGGTGGTTGGTATGCTTCTTGAATCTTCCTCTGAGCATGATTATGAGACTGACAGTGCGTCTGAGGGAGAGGAGGGAGGGGAAGATTCTGGCAGTGAGTTTTCTCTCCACATGGAATCATAGGATGATGAAGATACTCTCAGTGCGGATGAACCTACTCTCAGTGCGGATGAAGTGCCTGTTTTAGAGGACGACACTACTGTGCCGATGGTGCAAGAAGCTTCTGGATTGCAGCCTGAGGCTGCTAGGCTTCCTACTGGAAGTGCTGAACTCTGGGTTGATCCAGGTGCTGCCTGCCTTTAGTGGTGATGCAGGGTGTAGAGTGCATTGTGATTTTTTTTTGTTTTGCCTATACAGTTTTTTCAGTTGTTCATGGATGATGTATTTTTGGGTAAGATTGTTGAGCAGACTAATTTGTATGCTGAACAGTTTTTGAGGGACAACAGTGCCAGACTTAGGCCCCGCTCTAGAGCTACCCGGTGGACTCCCACAAATCTGGACGAGATGAAGAAGTTTTGGGGTTTGAATTCTTTGATGGGCTTGATAAGGAAGCCGTTGCTGGCTTCATATTGGTCTACCAGTCCCTTGATGGCAACGGCCATATTTCCTGCAATTATGAGTCGTGATCAGTATTTACTGTTGCTTCGGATGCTGTATTTTGTTGATAATGCTTTGGCGTTGCCACGAGATCACCCTGACTGTGACCGTCTTTTTAAGATTCGGCCTGTTCTTGATCACTTTGTAGATCGATTTTCAGAGATCTATACTCCAGGCAAAGAAATATCTGTTGATGAGTCTTTGGTCCTGTTCAAGGGCAGTTTGGTTTTTAGGCAGTACATTGCTAGCAAGAGGGCACGTTATGGAATTAGGATGTATATGTTGTCTGAGAGTAGGACAGGATATGTCTTTAATTTCCGGGTGTACACCGGTAGGGATTCCACTATAGACCCGCCTGGTTGTCCGTCCACTTTTGGAGTTTCAGAGAAAATTGTGTGGGATCTTGCTAGAGGACTGTTTAACAGAGGGCACCATTTGTACCTTGACAACTTCTACACTGCTGTGCAATTGTTTAAGGAATTGTTCAAAGTGGACACTTTTGCTTGTGGCACAATCCGCTCTAACCGTAAAGGTTACCCAAAAGAGCTTGTTTGCAAAAAGCTTCAGAAGGGACAGTGCAGTGCCTTGCGTAGTGAGGAACTGCTAGCTGTGACATTTGTGGACAGGAGGGATGTGTACATGCTGACTACCATTCATGATGAGAGTGTTTCACCTGTGACTGTTTGGGGTCAGCTTGGTGAAGTGCGCAAACCTGTGTGCATTTTAGACTACAATAAGCACATGGGTGGTGTCGATAGAGTAGATCAGAGGTTGGAACCTTACACTGCTATTCGTAAGGCTACATTGGTATAAGAAGTTGGCCATCCATCTCTTCAATTTAGCAACTTTCAATGCTTTTGTTGTGTACAAGGATTGTTGACCTGCGTCAAAGATGACTTTTGTTCAGTTTCAGGAGTCTGTGATAGGCAGCCTTGTTGTTGTGGAACAGGCAAGTGTTCCTAGAGTATGAGTGGTGGAGGATGTGGCTAGATTGAAAGAGTGCCACTTTCCTGATTTAATTCCTCCCACGCCCCAAAAAAACAATCCCTGTAAGAGATGTAGAGTCTGCTTGCAAAGAGGTGTGCGGATGGAGAGTCGTATGCACTGTGCCGATTGTCCTTCTAATCCTGGGCTGTGTGTGCCCAGATGTTTCAGATTGTATCACACTCAAAAGAGTTTTTGGGAGCAACCGTGAGTCTAATAGTGTACTGCCTGGTCTGTATGGTTTTATATAGTTGTTCAGTTTAACGTTTGGCAATAGAATGATGTCGTTAGTTACTGCTGTTGTTTTTGTATTTAGTTGCAATTGGTTTGTGTTTTCTTTCTTGTTTAAAAAAAATGTATGACGTGTGTATGGACTGGCGCTTGGCTGGTGGTGTGCGTGGACTGGCGCATGGCTGGTGGTGTGCGTGGACTGCCTCTTGGCTGGCGGTGTGTGTGGATTGGCGCTTGGCTGGCGGTGTGCATGGACTGGCACTTGGCTGGCGGTTTGTGTGGACTAGTGCTTGGCTGGTGGTGTGCGTGGACTGGTGCTTGGCTGGCAGTGTGCGTGGACTGGTGCTTGGCTGGTGGTGTGTGTGGACTAGCACATGGCTGGCGGTGTTCGTGGACTGGTGCTTGCCTGGCAGTGTGTGTGGACTGGCGCTTGGCTGGCGGTGTGTGTGGATTGGCATTTGGCTGGCGGTGTGCTTGGACTGGCAGTTGGCTGGCAGTGTGTGTGGACTGGCGCTTGGCTGGCGGTGTGCATGGACGGGTACTTGGCTGGCGGTGTGTGAGTAGTGACTTGCTACTGGTCACTACAAACACTGCTAGCTAAACGCCACTCCATGCAATCCGTGAGCTGGTGTGGTTGCTGTGTCAGGAATGTGGGCGTGTGAAAAAATTTATGACGGTGTGTGTGGACTGGCGCTTGGCTGGTGGTATGCGTGGACTGCTGCATGGCTGGTGGTGTGCGTGGACTGCCTCTAGGCTGGCGGTGTGCGTGGATTGGCGCTTGGCTGGCGGTGTGCGTGGATTGGCGCTTGGCTGGCGGTGTGCATGGACTGGCGCTTGGCTGGTGGTTTGTGTGGACTAGTGCTTGGCTGGTGGTGTGCGTGGACTGGTGCTTGGCTGGCGGTGTGCGTGGACTGGTGCTTGATTGGTGGTGTGTGTGGACTAGCGCATGGCTGGAGGTGTGCGTGTACTGGTGCTTGCCTGGCAGTGTGTGTGGACTGGCGCTTGGCTGGCGATGTGTGTGGATTGGCATTTGGCTGGCGGTGTGCTTGGACTGGCGGTTGGCTGGCAGTGTGTGTGGACTGGCGCTTGGCTGGCGGTGTGCATGGACGGGCACTTGGCTGGCGGTGTGTGAGTAGTGACTTGCTACTGGTAACTACACACACTGCTAGCTAAACGCCACTCCAAGCAATTCGTGAGCTGGTGTGGTTGCTGTGTCAGGAATGTGGGAGTGTGAAAGTGATGGGCCCTTGAATGGAGCTGTCTGCTGGTGTGAGTGTTGTAATGTGCTGGGTCCGTGGCTGGCGGTGTGAATGGTTTTGTATGTGTCGCACATATGAAAGGTGTATGAATGGCCTGTAAAGCGGTTGGTGCCTTGTTGTGGCTTTACAGCTCACGAGCTGTGAGTCAGTGTTTCAGTTTCTCGTCCTTTCAATTATTAACAGTGCATTTAATTTTTGTGAAATCTCTGGTTAATGCAACTGTATATGCTGAACCATCACTCACCCTCGTGCCAAATCCAACCAGTGTGTCTGTGTGCTTGAAGAATAGGTGTTTTTTAGAAATATTTGTCTTTTCTGTCTTTCTCAAATCAGATCAAATCAGGTGTTTGTTAAGCGCGACTACTCACCCGTAAGGGTCTCAAGGCGCTGGGGGTGTGGGGGGGGGGGGGGTTTGCAGGCTCCAGTCCATCAAGGAGGGGGTCTGTCGAAGAGCCACGTTTTGAGGTTTCTTGCGAAGGTGGGGAGCGAAGTTATCTGAATGAGGTGGAGCGGAAGGTCGTTCCAGGCTCTGGCCGCGAGGAAGGAGAATGAGCGGCATCCCGATCTGGTCTTTCTGGTGCGGGGGACCAATGCGTAGGAGAGCTGGGCTGATCGTAGGGTCCTTTGGGGTGCGTGGAATTTGAGTCGGCTGTTCAGGTATGCTGGTCTGGTGTCGTGGAGGGCCTTGTGAGCGTGGGTTAGCATCTTGAAGGTGACTCTAGCTTCGATGGGGAGCCAGTGGAGTGCTTGCAGGTGCTGGGAGATGTGGCAGTGTCTTGGCAGGTTGAGGACCAGTCTTGAGGCTTTCTCAAACAGGGTGTACCTTGTCCCTTTTTGTAAATGGTGTAATGTGTTGGTTTTGTGCCTGGTGGTGTGAATGGTCTTGTGTGTATCATGTATGAAAGGTGTGTGAATGGCCTGTAAAGCGGTTGGTGCCTTGCCGTGGCTTTACAGCTCACGAGGTGCGAGTCAGTGGTTCAGTTGTTTGTCCTTTCAATTATTGACAGTGCTTTTCATTTTTGTGAAATCTCTTGTTAATAAAATGTTATATACTGAACCATCACTCGCCCTTGTGCCAAATCCAACCAGTATGTGTGTGTGCTTGAGGAACAGATGGCTGTGCAGTAATCTTTGTCTTTTTTGTCTCTCTGCCAAGGTGTACATTTCATCTAAGAAAAACCTACCAACTTTTTGGGTAAACTTAACACCCAGGTGAGTACATGGTGATGTCTCTCTTGTGGATCCCAGCAAGTTATCTTACAAACAATGTCCTGCAAACCTCGAAATGTGACTGTCATATTGTCCTTGCATTATTGTGCTCAAATTTCCACGCTGCAGAAAGTAACAACAAATTTCCAACCCCCCAGTATTTCTCCAAGTATCCCAATAGAAATGGTACCTCACTTATGTGGGTGGGCCAAGTACCCGCGGCAGGGAAGGGCCCAAAACCTATTGATGAGACATCAAAATTACCTATCACAAACCAACCTGTTTTGCACGGGGGTCCCATGAGTTTTTGGCCCGGAACTCGGCAGCCATCTAGGGAAACCTACCTAACCCACACATTTCTGGAAACAAGAGACCCAGTGGAGTCCAGCGTGGTATGATTTGTGCAGGTCCCCCAACAT
This sequence comes from Triturus cristatus, assembly GCF_964204655.1. Taxonomy (NCBI): domain Eukaryota; kingdom Metazoa; phylum Chordata; class Amphibia; order Caudata; family Salamandridae; genus Triturus; species Triturus cristatus. Next base: position 1,131,014 of record NW_028187409.1, read on the forward strand.
TCTCCTACCTAGAATCCCCTGCAAACCTCAAATTTCGCTGAAAAAATCACTTTTTCTCAGATTTCTGTGTGGGAAAGTTCTGGAATCGGCGTGGATCCACAAATTTCCTCCCACCCAGCGTTCCCCCAGGTCTCCAGATAGAAATGGTACCTCACTTGCGTGGGTGGGTCAAGGACCCACGACAGGCAAGGGCCCAAAACCTATTGAGGCGACATCAAAATTACCTATCACAAACCAACATGGTTTTGCAAGGGGGTCCCATGAGTTTTTGGCCCGGGGTTCGGCAGCCATCTAGGGAAACCTACCAAACCCACACATTTCTGGAAACTAGACACCCGGGGGAGTCCAGCGAGGTATGGCTTGCGTGGGTCCCCCAACATTCTCCTACCCAGAATCCCCTGTAAATCTCAAATTTTGCTGGAATGTTTTGGAATCTGCGTGGATCCACAAATTTCCTCCCACCCAGTGTTCCCCCAGGTCTCCCGATTAAAATGATACCTCACTGGTGTGGGTAGGCATAGTGGCTGCAACAGGAAATGGCCCAAATCATACTGTGGATACTTCAAAATTACCTATAGCAAAACTACCTGGTTTTGGGGGGGGATCTTGAGATTTTGGCCCTGGGCTCGGCGGTCATCGTGGGAAAGTATCAAACCCAAACATTTATGAAAACTAGACACCCGGGGTAGCCCAATGAGGTATGGTTTGCGTGGATCCCCCAACGTTTTCCTACCCAGAATGCCATAATGAGAAATAATGGTGAAGTAGTTGGAAATAGTCATGTGAGAGTTTCGGTAATACCTTCCAATGCGATCTTTCTGGATGTAAGTATGACATATAAAGTGCTCTAGTATGGCTTGAATGGCGCTTATATGGTCTACTTAAGGGTGAAGAACTGATTATAGGAGTTAAGGTATTGTGAGATTGGATTTGTGGTATTGGAGTGTAGCATTCACAATGAAGGTGTTTAAGTGAATTATAGTAATAAGGATTCTGGATGAAAGTTAAACATGGATGGCGCCTACGTTGATTATTGTAACTTCTGTATAATACCGATTCAAGATGGCGCCCATGGTGGCTGAACTGCAGTCACCCTTTGTTTATTTATAAACATTATTTACTTTCTAATTATATTTGTTTTTTAATAGTGTAGCTGATATTGCTAAGATGGTGTTTGAGAATATAATAAAAGAGATCACAGTTTTCTGCGTAATATATACAAGTTTATGAATACGTTATTGAAGCTCGCCGTGATTGAGGTAGTGATTCAATACCATTTTAATCGGGAGACCTGGGGAACGCTTGGTGGGAGGAAATTTGCGGATCCACGCAGATTCCAGAACTTTCCCACACAGAAATGTGAGAAAAAAGTGATTTTTTCAGTGAAATTTGAGGTTTGCAAGGGATTCTGGGTAGGAAAACGTTAGGAGACCAACGCAAGCCATACCTTGCTGGACTCCCCCGGGGGTCTAGCTTCCAGAAATGTGTGGGTTTGATAGGTGAAAGGTTTCCCTAGATGGCTGCCGAGACCCGGGCCAAAAACTCATGGGACCCCCCTTGCAAAACCAGGTTGGATTGTGATAGGTAATTTTGATGTCGCCTCAATAGGTTTTGGGCCCTTGCCTGTCGCGGGTCCTTGACCCACCCACGCAAGTGAGGTACCATTTTTATCGGGAGACCTGGGGGAACGCTGGGTGGGAGGAAATTGGTGGATCCACATCAGATTCCAGAACTTTCCCACACAGAAATTTGAGAAAAAAGTGATTTTTTCAGCGAAATTTGAAGTTTGCACAGGATTCTGGGTAGGAGAATGTTGGGCGACCCACGCAAGTCATACCTTGCTGGACTCCTCCGGGTGTCTAGTTTCCAAAAATGTGTGTGTTTGGTAGGTTTCCCTCGACGGCTGCCGAGCCCCGGGCCAAAAACTCATGGGACCCCACTTGCAAAACCTGGTTGGTTTGTGATAGGTAATGTTGATCTTGCCTCAATAGGTTTTGGGCCCTTGCCTGTCGCGGGTCCTTGATCCACCCACGCAAGTGAGGTACCAGTTTTATCGGGAGACCTGGGGAACGCATGGTGGGTGGAAATTTGAGGATCCACGCAGATTCCAGAACTTTCCACCACAGAAATGTGAGGAAAATGTGGGGTTTTTTTACAATTATTTACGTTTGCAAGGGATTCTGGGTAACAGAACCTGGTGAGAGGCAGTCAAGTCACCCCATCCTGGATTCCCCTGGGTGTCTAGTTCTCAAATATGTATAGGTTTGCTAGGTTTCCCTAGGTGCCGGCAGAGCTAGGTTTCAAAAACTACAGCTAGGCACTTTGCCAAAGAAGGGTCATTTTTCACTGCGAAATTGAGGTGTGTCCACGTTGCGTTTTACGCTGTTTCCTGTGGTGGGCAGTAGGCCGACCCACACAAATGAGGTACCATTTTTCTTGGAAGACTTTGGGGAACGCGGGGTGGGTAAACATTTGTGGATCCATGCAGATTCCAGAACTTTCCACCACAGAAATGTGAGGAAAATGTGTTTTTTTAAAAAAATCTTTAGGTTTGCAAGGGATTCTGGGTAACAGAACCTGGTGAGAGGCAGTCAAGCCACCCCATCCTGGATTCCCCTGGGTGTCTAGTTTTCAAAAATGTATAGGTTTGCTACGTTTCCCTAGATGTCGGCAGAGCTAGGGTTAAAAAACTACAGCTAGGCACTGTGCCAAAAAAAGGTAATTTTTCACTGTGAAATTATGGTGTGTCCACGTTGCGTTTTGCACCGTTTCCTGTCGCGAGCACTAGGCCTACCCACACAAGTGAGGTACCATTTTTCTCGGAAGACTTTGGGGCACGCGGGGTGGGTGAAAATTTGTGGATCCACGCAGATTCCAGAACTTTCCACCACAGAAATATGAGGAAAATGTGTTTTTTTGGACAATATTTTAGGTTTGCAAGGGATTCTGGGTAACAAAACGTGGTGAGAGGCAGCCAAGTCACCCCATCCTGGATTCCCCTGGGTGTCTAGTTTTCAAAAATTTATAGGTTTGCAAGGTTTCCCTAGGTGCCGGCAGTGCTAGGGTTCAAAAACTACAGCTAGGCACTTTGCCAGAAAAGCATAATTTTTCACTGCGAAATTGAGGTGTGCCCACGTTGCGTTTTGTGCCGTTTCCTGTGGCGGGCACTAGGCCGACCCACACAAGTGAGGTACCATTTTTCGCGGAAGACTTTGGGGAACGCGAGGTGGGTGGAAATTTGTGGATCCACGCAGATTCCAGAACTTTCCACCAAAGAAATGTGAGGAAAATGTGTTTTATTTTACATTTTTTATAGGTTTGCAAGGGATTCTGGGTAACAGAACCTGGTGCGAGCCAGTCAAGTCACCCCATTCTGGATTCCCCTGGGTGTCTAGTTTAAAAAAATGTATAGGTTTGCCAGGTTTCCCTAGGTGCCCGCAGAGCTAGGGTTAAAAAGCTACAGCTAGGCACTTTGCAAAAAAAGGGAAATTTTTCATTGTGAAAATGTGGTGTGTTCACATTGCGTTTTGAGCCGTTTCCTGTCGTGGGCACTATGCCTACCCATACAAGTGAGGTACCATTTTTATCGAGAGACCTAGGGTAATTCAGATTTGTAAAGCAACTGTTATTACCTATTGACTTTCAATGCATTTCTGCCTTCCAAATGAAAGACAATGTGTAAAAAATAAGTCAATTTTGAAAAATGACCGATAATTCTCATGCTAGTATGACTATTCCCAGTTTCGGAAATGTGCAAATATCTACTGTTTCTAAACTCTATATTTTGTTCCCATTTCAGAAATATATAGGTGTCTTTCATACCGGTTTTTCCATGTATACATTTTCCAAGAATAATTGCTATATACCCGGTACATAATAAAAAAACATTGCAAGTCGCTGCTCAGTTTTTGGCTTTGGGTTAGTCGGGTTCTTGGTGAACCTACAAGTCCTATATATCCCCACAACCAGTAAGGTCCCGGAGATGTAACAGTATATTGCTTTCAAAGAGCTGTCATAATTAGAAGAAGTTACAGGTGAAAACGTTGACACAAAAGGCTGTTTTTTTCAACTAATTTTCAATTTTTCCTATATTTAACTGTTAGTTTCTATACAGAAACCTTGAAGGATCTACACAAATGACCCCTTGCTTAACTCAGACTTTTGTCTACCTTACTAAAATGTATAGCTTGCCAGGATCGATTATTGCTTTCATACCCATATCTACCATTAACTGGAAGGAGGTTGAAAGCACAAAAAATTGCAAAAATAGGCTAGGTCCCAGAAAAATGACAAAACTGTGTAAAAAATGTTGGTTTTCTGAAAAAAGTCTGTCATTCCCTAAAAGCTGGGAAAATGGTGATTTCAGCTCCACAAATCCTTTGTTAATACATATTGCAGAGAAAAACCACGACACTTTCATTTGCAGCACTTTTTTCCCATTTTTCCCCCAAAAAACAACATTTAGCTGTATTTTGGCTAATTTCTGGGTCCCCCCATGATGTTGGAAGAAAAGGACGCAAATTCGGTGTGGATACCTTATGAGGTCAAAAAGTTACAGGGGCCTAAGCACGAACTACCCCAAATAGCCAAAAAAAGGCTTAGCACAGGAGGGGGGGGAGCACTAGCAGTGAAGGGGTTAATAATCTCAAATGTTATTTTTTATGGTAGTATGGGAGAGCGGTTTAGGTTGATTGGAGGGTGGTGTTAATGGTTGAACACATAGTCAATAAATGAGCCACACACTCAAGAAGAAACTCAATACCAATTTAGATAAATAACAGGTATTTTTATATATATTTCAACACCATGAGGAACTTCGATTTCTGATCGCGATCGAATCGACCCGCCATTTTGTGCTCCGCCGCCATTTTATGTTGCCATCACTCAGGCAGCACGGCGAACAAAGTCTATTCTGCTTTTTCTGCATCCTGGTGTCGAAATACGCTTTCTGCCTCTATTTGCAAAGCTGGTGTTAGGACTAGCCGAGTACACTAATCCCTGTCTGGCTTTCCTAATCCCCATCTCAACTATCTGTTGGTTCACACTATTCTTTCCTGACCTTATCTTATCATCTGGCTTTCACTGTCTTCTGCTAGCATTCTCTTGTTTCACAACTGTCCTCCAACACACACAAACGTATCTCGCCACCTGCAAGTTAGTTATGAGTCTGTTAATGAATTAGCTTGAGGGAGGGGTGACAAACATAGTTGGAGGAGAGGTTTCTTCGAGTCATCTGACACTTTTGTTTTCCAATTTCTCCTATTGGTTCTATCTTGTTTTCCAACTTTCCTTATTGGCTCTTTCTTGTGTGTTCTGGGAGTGCATTTGGTTAATTTATATGAACCCTATATAGTATAAAAATCTGTGCGCCACAGAGTGAAGTGGCAGTCTCCTGAGAACCTACTTTGTGTACTTCTGGGATAACTGTACTAGCTGCAGCTAATAAACGTGATCTTCTAACGCCGACAGAGTGTCCCGTGTCTCTGTGTAGCTGAGCAGGAGAACTCCGGAGACTTGGGCGTACCCTGCGCCGCCAGGCCCAAAAGGTTCTGGTTCTTCAACTGGCGCCCAACATGGGGCGGCTTCAGTGGTACCGGTTCTGCCCGAAGGTCGTAAGGAACCCCGCAAGAAAATTCCAGAGGGTTCGCGAGCCACATTAAGCAACCCCTGTATGTCGAAAGTGGTCCGAAGGTCTTTTGCAGCGCGGTTACTCCTTCCTGACGGCTGCTGACGACCGCTGCCCTGACTGCCGCCCTGCTTTGGCCCTTCCTTTGATGATGTATGGTAAGGCGAGACAATAGACGGGCCTCTGTTGGTGGGAGAAGACGTCCTTAGTTAAGTATTTTCGTGGGTCGCGCCCACAATTTTGGTTCTTTGTTTTTCTTCGGTTCTTAGATTTGTCTATTGCAATAAACAAAGCCGAGGGTAAGTGCATTTGTGCTGCGTAAACTGAGTTTTACTCCCTTGAAGTTTGTGAACAGTCCGGTGACATCTCGAGATGCCTGGTCTGACTAAGTTTGGAAGAATTTGTTGTCTTGGTTGTAATAGGGATTCCCGACTTGAGGACTCTTGTCCGATTCCTTCGGTTGGAACTCCCACATATGAGCTCTATTCAAAACATGGTATTGGCCCCATTTCCTTTAACGAGACATGGACCCGATACACGAAGAAAGATGGTGTTCTAAAATGGCCAGAAAATGGTAGTTTTGATCCTGATGTGCTAGACAATTTGGAAGCAGTTTTATTCAAAAGAAAAGCCCGGCCGGCAATGTTTGACTTTTTCCGCCTTTGGCGTAAGGAAGCCAAACCGAAAGAAATTAAACAAGCAAAACGAGATTGAAAAACACAGGGTATGACAATTATTCAGGCTGCCCAACAGTTTAAAGACGATGAAATTGACAATGCGACTGAAATCGCAGAAGGACAGCATCGTATGGTGATAGATAAATGCTATCCAGTGTTGCCTGTTTCTCCTTCTGATAATAAGAAAGATATAGAAGAAGATCCCCTAATTTCCCACTTATTAAGGTTGCCTCCGCCCTATGCACAAAGTGCCAATGCACCTCAGCCGTTACAGCCTGTTCAGCCGCCAGCGGTACCTCCGCCTGTTCTGGCTCTTCCGCATTTGCCTCCTCCAGTATTACCGCCCTTGCCGGTTTTACCATTAACTTTGACTTCTTTGCCATCATCTCCTGATCTTAGATCTCCTTTGCCTTCTGCTCCTCCTGCAATTATCGGTTCTCCACCTGTCAGTTCTCCTAATACTTTGTCTCCAATTCTTATGTCTAATTCTCCGTCTGTGCGTAAGCGTCTCACAGACACTGTTACTGGTATTCTATCTCCTTTCTTTGGAGCTTTAAATGTGTCTCCGGCTTTTGCTCGAAGACAGTCTCGTAGTCAGTTCCCAGATTTTGAAGAACGAGAGAAGTTGGACTCTCTTGCACGTAAATGGATCAAAAAGGGTCCACAATACAGTGTGCTTGATATTATGCCTACCTTTTCGCAATGGAACGCGCCTACGCAAAGATATGTTTTTAATGCAATGTGCGATACACTTATTAAAGAATGGGAAGATGTGAGTTCGAGTCCGATCCCACAAGATCTGTTAAATGTTCAGACTGATTTTAATAAAGGACTTATTGTGGGTTCTAAGGTTGAGGAAGCTGTAAGGACACTTATTTCTTATAGATCCTTATTGTCCTCTCAGGCTTTCCTTGATTCTGATCCGTCGGTTAGACTGACGTTGAAAAATTATCCTATGAGAGAGGTTCCTCCAGTATGGAAGGAGGCGGTAGCGGGAGTAGGTGGTAATGCACCTATTCCTGCTCATTTCCAACGCATATGGGTACATGTCCCTTGGAAAAGATCTGAAGTTTTGGCCCTTAAGCAGACTCTACCGGATCCTCGTAAAAACCCTGCAGGTTATTATAAAGAATTATCACAGACAGTTGATGCTTGCATCATGAACCTAGCAGATATCGACATGTTGATTGGAAATGTAGTCCCACAGACAATATGGGCTAAGATTCGTAGAGAGGATCACGCGCAGGAACTAGGTGCTACTTGGGATGTTATAACTACTACAGATAGAGACCAAGTGGGTGGCGCAAAGCCTGAGGCTTTGATTTCGGAACTTCCTGGTAGGATTATTACATTAATGAAAACTATGATGCCTGCATTAAGAGTAAATTGGGATAAACTAGCAGCATGCAAACAAAAGAAAGATGAAAGTGTCTCTGATTTCTTTACTCGTTTCGAGGAGACATTTATTGACCACAGTGGTCAAGACATGGCTACAGAGGGTGGACAGCGATTATTTGTGGACAAATTCGTATTCAATTTGCTTCCCGAGCTGTCACACAAATTAAAAGATTCAGAAAGTTCATGGGCTGTTTCTTCTTCTGCCCAGATATTGGCTACTGCGCAATATTATGAAAATAGGGACAAAGAAGAAAAAGAAAACCAAGAGAAAAAGACGAAAGAATTAAAAACGAAGGTTCTCTTGCAACAAGCCTATCCTCCACGGTATGTTCAGCCTCAATTTCAACAGCCTCCGCAGTTTCAGAGGTTGTATCAAAAACCTGAGCCATACATTCCGCGACCTTTGTTAGGTTCTAATCAATGTGCCTATTGTAGAGAGGAAGGTCATTTTAAGAATAGTTGTCCGGTTTTATTGCAGCGCAATGGAGCATTATGTGCTCCACGAGGTCGTGCTGGCCTCCAGTCAGCAAACAGAGGTAGAGGTCGGGGTGTGTTGACTCAAAAGCAGCGTGCCCTTCCTTCTCCCAATTCCGTGAACTACTTTGATCAGCAAAATGTAAGGTCTACTCAGTATTACAATGAAGACCATTATATTGAAGGCGAGAATGAAAGTCTTCATGCTAACTAGGACAGCCATGGACAAAGTAAGGGAGTTGTGTCGATCCCAGTAGATCAGAATGGACCTTATGTTAACGTCACTACAATGGGTGTTTCAGAGCCATTTCTTCTGGATACTGGGGCAATGAGAAGTTCTATCATTCATTCTAAACTCCCTGGGGCACCTTTGTCTGGCTTAACGAATGTTTCTGTAGGATTTTCTGGCGCCCCTGTTCGCAACCCAGTTTCTTGCCCTTTGCCTATTTCGGTTGGTCATTATGATTTGGAAGCTCCACTTCTGTTGACGAATGGTTGCGGTGAGAATCGATTCAGAAAGAGGCTTCAGAGAGGGAGTTGAGCAAGTGGCAGGAATGTTAGATGAGATGGGTTGTTGGATAGAATTATCTGAACATCAACGTTGGCTGTTACCAGATGCCTATGTTCTCCCAGTGGTTACTATGGCACATGGTCCAGCCCACTTAAGTGCAAGAGGTATATGCAAACTTCTGGCTCCAGTGTGGAGAAACAAACAAATCCCAAAATGTGCAGACAATGTAGTGAAGCACTGTATTGTTTGTTTAATGTACAACCCGGGAAAGGGAACCCCAACTCCAGCAGGTCATTTTGCTCCTCCGACATATCCATTTGAGGTGTTGCAAATCGATTATATTCATATGGAGCGATGCAACAACCTCAAATGTGTTCTGGTGGTAGTATGCGCCTTTTCAAGATGGATAGAAGCATACCCTCTAAAAGATAACACAGCCTTATCCACAGCTAAAATCCTTCTAAAAGAATTCTTCCCCAGGTTTGGTTTGCTGCGCATTGTCTGGAGTGACAATGAGAGCGAATTTGTTGGCCAAGTCATGCAAAAAGTTTGTGCAGGTCTTGGTATCAAACAAAAGTTCCATGCGGCAAATCATCCGCAGTCAGCGGGTTTAGTAGAATGTTACAACGGAACCTTGAAGTTAAAACTAGCAAAGGTTCAAGCGAGTACAGGACTCAATTGGCCCGATGCTTTGCCATTAGCTCTGCTGTCCACCAGAACTGCAGTACACTCGCGTTTGGGACTTAGCCCTTAAGAAGTGGTTTTTGGACGTCCGGCTAACGTATGGGGAGTCCTTCGCCCTAAGAAATACTCAGACTTGCCATATCCAATACTGATTGACTACCTGCATGATCTTACGACTAAATTGCGTGTTCTCCATCAACAGGTTCAGAGTGCTCTGCCGAAGGCTTCCACAGACCCAGGTCATTCCATCCGACCAGGCGACTGGCTCTGCACTAAGATATTCCAGAGGACGAGGAATTTGGAACCCAGATGGCGAGAGCCCCGGATGGTTCTGCTCACTACGAGAACAGCAGTTAAAGTCGAAGGAAAGAAAAATTGGATTCACGGTGTGCATTGTTAGAAAGTGCCTTTGCCTTTGCCCTACGATCAATGGGTACGCAGGGGTATTGGTGACTGTGAAAGTGAAAAGATTCCACAATTCGTACCCTTTAGTGATGCACACCTGAATGGGACACTGTCTGAAAAAGAGGACGACGACGTTTTGCAGGAAGCAATACCACCACATCATCGCTTGGATACGACTAATCCACAAACATTGTTCCAAAACCAGAACATTCCTGGAAAAAAACGATACAGTTTAAGACCTAGATCAAAGAACACTTAAGATTTCTCTCTTGTGTAGTATTCTGTCCCGGTTGCAGGGTCACGGTAGGAGTCTGAATCGCGACCTGAGTGGTGGCAATAGGCCTGCAGGACTTGCAGTGTCATAGGACGGCAGACAATCGTGATTGAGCGATCGAGGAAGATTGCTGTGAGCATCCATTAGCAAGATGGAAACTACACTAGACAAAAGAGAGAGTAAAAATGAAATGAAGAAAAGATTCTGTAAAATAATGTATAGTCGTTTCAGCATAACTTTATGTATCATTATATCATTGTGTATTGCTTTGGCGTTTATCGGTTGGATTATTTATGCTCTGCAGTAAAAGTTGTCTCTCCTTCTTCCTCTTCGTTCCCTTCTACTGACTCTCCACATCTCTTTCATACTCTTCTTCGCGTCCGACCGGGCCCAGGGCCAGGTCTCGCCACTCACTTTCTAAAATACTCCTTCAGTGACTTATGCTCTCTTCGCCACTCCTGGCCCATTAAGCCATCTTTAAACCAACTGCTTTCCTCTTGTGGAATTTTGTTTTCTGGTCCTCTTACGCCTCTTCCTCAGTCCACTATATGTTCCTCTCTTTCCCCGCCGAACATCCCTCACTTCCCTCACTCCATCAAACATAAGTTGAACTTTTATTATTTAAATACCCGACCCCTCCCCAAACATCAATCAGAAATATTCTACCTCCTTGACACTCTAAAACCTGACGTTCTCCTTCTCTCCGAAACCTGGCTCACAGATGACTCCTTCCCTGACATTCTGGCAGCTATTCCTACTGGCTATTACATTCTACAGACTAATAGACCTGACGGGCTTCATGGAGGTGGTGTGGCTGCCATCATCCACCACCAGCTACAGTTCACTGCCCTCACGGTCACTGCGATCCCCTCTACTGAGAGTCTCATTATCAAACTCGACTCCCCTCTAGCTTCCCTGGTATGCGCCCTGTTCTACCGACCTCCCCGCATCATGCCTTCCTTTCCCCAGTTAATTGGCGACCTCATCTCGCACCTTATAATAAACAGTCCCAATCTAATGATAATAGGTGATTTTAATTATTGGCCCTCTGATCCCAACGAAACCTCGCAGTCCCGCGAATTCACTGACCTTCTCAGGGGCCTAAACTGCACTCAGCATGTTTATACTGCCACCCACATTAAAGGACACCTTCTCGACCAGTTATGGACAGCCAATTTATCCATCTCCTCTTTATCTATTACTCCCTGTCCCTGGTCGGATCACTATTCCATTCAATTCTCTCTAGACCTGCCACGCCTAGCCAAGCCTCCTATCCCGGGAAAAATCCTAACTAGGAATTGGAGTCGGGTTAACAAAGATAAGTTCTGCTCTTTACTCTCCGCTTCCCGGCCCACGCTCACTGACTGTCTTAAGGACCAAGAAACTGCCATCCACAACTGGCTTCGTGCAGCCAGTAACATCGTCGCCCCCCAAAAGTTCTCCATAGTCAGGCGACCTCATGACGCACAGCGGTGGTTCACTGAAGACCTCAAACTGCAGAAACTCTCTGTTAGACAGGCAGAACGCAGGTGGCGACGCAATTACTCTCCTAGTACTAAAGTTACCTTCCTCAAGCTGCTAACTGATTACAAAAAAGCTATCCTCACAGCTAAATCTGTCTACTTCTCACACAAAATTACGAACTCATTAACCAAAACTAAAGACATTTTCCATATCGTCAACGAATTATCTTTACCCGACAGGGTGACCCTCAAACCTGCACCCACTCAGGATCTTTGTGACGCCCTCAATAATTTTTTTATTGAGAAAATTTCTACCATCAAACAAAGTATTCCTTCGGTTCCTCCCCCGTCAACTCTGGGGTCTCCTCCTACAAACACCATGTCCCTCGATCAAATTCCTCCGATCTCCAAGGAAAACTTCCTCTACTCCTAAAAAAGGTCAGCTCGGGCTCTCCCTCGGATCCTTGCCCCCCCCCATTCCTCTCTGAAGCTTTCCTTACCTGTCCTGACCTCCCGCTTGCGTTCCTTAACAACTCTTTAAAAACAGGAGTTGTCCCCGCCTCCTTTAAAGCAGCTGAGGTTCTCCCCATCTTGAAGAAACCTCAGGCTGATCCCACTATTCTCTCCAATTATCGACCTATTTCCCTCCTCCCCTATTTGAGCAAGATCCTGGAGGCTCATGTTACACAATGCCTTAGTTCCTTTATTGAATGCTCCTCCTACCTAGATTCCCATCAGGCCGGTTTTAGACCTGCTCACTCCACTGAGCAGGTCATACTTGCCGTGATGAATGAGCTCCGCAGGGGGGCGGATCACAATCTCTCCCAAGCCCTTGTTCTCTTAGATCTCTCGGCCGCTTTTGACACGGTCGATCATAATCTGTTGATCGACCGTGTCAGAGCTGCCAGCATTCAGGGCTTGGCCCTAAAATGGATTTCCTCCTTTTTGGGCGACCGCTCTCAAGCCGTACGCCTGTCCGCCTTTCTTGCAAAAAGACTCCTCTTACTTGCGGCGTCCCCCAGGGATCGTCTCTTTCACCTTTGCTCTTCAACCTTTATATGGTTCCTCTCATTCACTCGCTCCGCAAGTTTGAAGTAGTCTGCTTCAACTATGCGGACGATCTTCAACTTGTCTTTGACATCAAACCCTCTGCCGTGTCTGTCTCCAGTTTTCAGGCCACCCTTTGTTTCATCAGGGACTGGATGAATATCAGTCAGCTCAGGCTCAACCCAGACAAGACCGAGCTGGTGTTGACCGGCCCCTCCAACCCCTGGGACAACAATTTCTGGCCTCCCTCATTGGGTAATCCTCCTTCGCCTTCCAAATCGGTTAAAAGCCTTGGAGTGATCATCAGCAGTGACCTGTCCATGACACCCCAGATTGGAGCAGTTACATCTTCATGCTTCTTCCACCTACGTAGAATCCGGAAGATCGCTAGATTTCTCACCTCGGAGGCCCTCACTGTGGTTCTCATGGCCTTGGTCATCTCACGAATAGATTATGCCAACTCCCTTTATGTTGGCATTCCCCTCTATCAACTTCATCGTCTCCAGCTGGTACAGAATCAGGCCGCCCGCCTCATCTCCCATCAACCACGTTCCCATCACATTCGCCCACTGCTTAAGCTCCTCCATTGGCTCCCAGTTGCCAAACGCTGTCTGTTCAAACTGGGCTGTATTACTTTTAAAGCCCTCACCTGCAAGGCACCTGTATTCATTTCTTCCTTAATTTCTCGTTATTCTCCCACTCGTACACTCCGGTCGTCTCAATCTAACCTCCTTATTTCTTCTCGTTTCAATCGAAAAAAACACGGTGGACTCACCTTCTCTTTCCTGGCACCTCAGATGTGGAACTCCCTCCCGCTGGATCTCAGACTTGAATTATCCCTGCCGCGTTTCAGATCCCTTCTCAAAACTTTTCTATTCACAAAAGCCTACCAGTAACCCTCGCTTTTTGTACTTCACTGCTCAGCGCCATGAAACCTTTGGGTGTACGCGCGCTATAGAAATAAATTTAACATAACATAACATAACTCTTCCTCCACATGAACTCATTAGAACTGAATATTATAACAATTCCTTTGTCCAGCTATTACATCAGCACCAGTTAGTGGTCAATACAACTGATTGTTGGGTGTGTGGACTTATGCCACATACCACAGAGAAAGGGATGCCGTATTTAGTTCTCCCGTTCTCTTATGAGGGTTCTGCTTGGGCTTATTTTGTCATCTTCTCCAATGCTTATCAAAGCAAATTCAGACGATCTGTTAGTTCACATGTTAGCGATCCGGATTTTAGTCATAGTTCTTTGATTAAGGGAATGGTAGCTATGGCTAGAATCATGGAAAATAGTAAAATCTCCATTGACGAAAGAAAAGCATACACTAGCTGGAACGTTACCCAATATATGTCTAGTCTTAGTGATAAAGTTAAGAAAGGAAAGTCCTCACCGATTTGGACTATACCACTGTAGGAGAGTAGGGTCTGCTATCCTATGGTCACCCCAAATTTTTGCTTTTTTGCTTCACTGGTTTTTGACATATTGAGGCTGTGGGCCTGCCAATCAGACCCCCAGCCTGCTGTTCTCTCTACTAAATTCACACTATGCACCCTAAGTGCATAACCAATTGGAAGTGGATCACCCTGTGAGCCCCTGTACCAGTGTACACTAGGTACCCAGGGCATTGGTGTATCTAAGGCCTACCAGGGGCTGAAGCATGTATTGTGCCACCCCTGGCCTGGCCTAACAACTTTGACACAACTGGCTGATCACTCAGCTGGGGTAAGTTGGTGTAGCCACCTCTTACTTAGGTGTAGTATATCTATACCTAACCTTAAATGGGACACCTGGTAACCTATAAGTCACTCCTATGGCAGGCCTTAACAATCCTGAAGGCAGAGTGCTTGGTTCCATGTGAGAGGGTGCTCTGGCATGAGCTGAGCCTGTCTGCAGTGGTCGGAACCACTTCCTTCTACTGTTTCCAGATATCGTCATACCATATACTCTTAAGTGCATTATGAACCTCGCGGTTAAATGCTATCTTTGGTTTGGCTTTATCAAAACATGTCGAGTAAGGTGTCATATGAATTGGGATACTAACCCCTCGCCAATTCTGGCGACGGGGTTAGCATTCCACCCTTCTAGAGGGACACGACATGTACAGTACCTGAAACCCGGGTAAAATCAGACATAGCCTCAGCTCCACAAAATGGATGCTGCCACCACAGACACAAGTCTGCCCTCCTGCTGCTGGGAGTCCTTCCAGCTTGGGAGGTGTGGACAAAGGGTTTCCTGCCAGGGGAGGTGCGTGCACCACCCCAGACAGGATTTTGTGTATTGGTCAGGTAGGGCTTGAAAGAAACCAGACATGCCTGAGGCTCACAAGGAGCCTCGGTGCATATGCCAGTTCAATCCGGTCCTGGGGCACACCAGTCCCGGGCCTGGGGCGAGCTGGACAAAGGATTGGGGGTGTAACCACCCCCCTTCCTGGTCCCACCCTTAGGGAGGGACCTAGCAGGTAGTCTGGCCCCTAGAATCCGCTTAAAGGTAGGAGCTGTGTCCTAAGACTTTAGACATCCTGGAATCAACTTGAAACTAAGAAGAAGACGGGAACTTCGACGCTCTGCCGCACAGAGGACTGAAGCCAATCTCCCCTGTGGTCAGGGAGTGACCACCTTGCTAACGCAAGCACCATCCAGCGAATCAACGTCTGCTTTGCCGCCGCCTCCCGCCGGAGCCCGAGCCCAGAGACTGACAAGACCTGGACCTCCAGACCTCTCACCGCCCGATCCACAGTCCCTGAAAAGAGGAGACCCGTGGAGGCAACGAGACACGTGGAGCCAGCCATCTTGAAACGACCACGACAAGCTGCAAGTGCAACAACCGAGGTTCCCTCCAAGTTGTGCTTTGGGATCTGAGAAGCCCAACCCTCGAGCAGCATCTGCACCAAAGGTGAGCCCTCCAGCATCTCCACGATCTGCGTGGGGCCCTTCTGCATTTTGCCACTCGACGCGCCTAACCGGTTGCTGGCCCGCCGGCTAGTGGCCATCTTGGCAATGAACTTCGAGAAATACACTGCTGGTCTGGTTGCTGCAGACTGGCCCTTGCTCCCCTCCAAACGAGCAGTCCCTCTGACCTTGCTGGTCAGAACCATCAGCTTATTTTGTTTTCCACAACAATTGCTTTTGCCAAGACTTGTTTGCTTCAATCAAGTCGCCGACAGCGCCGACAGCGAGACCCTGCGTGGGACAGCTCGTGAACCGACTCCTGGACGTCGTCGACCTTCAGGGACCACGTGGCTGCAGAGACAAGCTACACCTTTCTTCCTGTTTGCACCCGACATCGCCTGGTACCCACCTGGTGCCACGCTGGTCACTGGCTAGTGACTGTGAACACTGTCCCCTCTGCTTACAGGTCTTCTACAACTCCGATCCACCCTTCCGGACCGACCGCCTGCAGCATCTTTGTCCACCGGCTCCATTGAACAGATAGAAGAAACCCGACGCACTTCGAGGCCTATGCACCCGCTTCCTGTGGGTGAGGTAAAACTGGCACTCCGGTGCCCAAGTGTAGAGTAACATCTCTAGTGTCTGTGTTTCCAATCTTGAGTTCATAGTCCATCCGGAAGATCCTTTTTGCAGTAACTTTGTAACTTTTACGCACCCATTGAAAACCTATGGGAGCTCGCGTGTGACTATTTGCTCTGCACACGCAACCCGTGGACCTCATGGTCACTAACTAAAGTTAGCTCCTTGTAGGCCCAGCGATTGTAGAGGCCCTAGGCCTTTTCCCTTTTCTGTTCGTGGTACTTATACCACTATTTTAGTATATGGTTTGAGCGGCCACCAGGGCCTATCCATATAAAGTGCAACTTCTGTGTATTCTAACGTATTCTTGTTTAACGATTTGTGCTCCTGTGCTCATAAAGAGTCTAGGGGTTACTTTGAGAAATAAATACATATATATTTTCAATATATATCTGTTTGGTGTCCTTTCATTGGTATAAAAGGGGGTTACATTTGGTAAAACAGCTGGCTTAACACGCTTCACGAGTTTAGCCTCAAAGACTGCTTAGCCTACGCTACCACTAGGGCAGCTAGTCCGAAAAGGTTGACTTACAACCACACCATAAGGGTTGCTTGGCATGGTACAAGGTGGTCACTTTAACTAGTGAACATCATATATCAGGCCAACTTCTCACATTGGTGAGCAGCGGTTGGATTTGAGCTTGCTGTGTTTTACCATTGTAATCTCTTGGTTACCAATTGAAAGATCACATAGGTACCTATAGGTACATATAAAACAAGATTAGATATACTTAAGTTCTACTGAACTTAGTGTTGTAGAGCAAAGGGAGTAGCACACCCTGACTACAACTACTAGATAGGTTTAGTAGGTAAACCCAAGTGTAGGTAGATTGCAACACATCCACCCACACTTAAGAGCAATGGCTGGGGCAGAGGGGTCCACTGTACCCATCTCTGTTGAGAGTGACCCCCAGAGGGCACCATCCATCTTTGCTACCCTTAATCAAAATGAGCTCAGGCAGTTGGCAAATATCAGGGGCCTTAAACAGCCCAAGAATCCTACTTCTGCTGAACTCAGAGAGCTTTTACAGGCTGATGAAGATCAGAAAGCTCTCAGGAAAGCCTCCCAGTTAGGTCCCTTAGGGACAGGAACAGGAGGCCCCCCTTCTGAAGATGCTACTGAAGTACCCCTTTCCAATAGCCATCCCTTAGATGAGAATCATACTACAGAGGAGGAAAGTGGTGGGGATACAGAAGATAGTGAGGATGAAGGGAGAACTAGCCCAGTGCCAAGTGTTATACGTGGCCCAGCTAACTTAAGGCTATTGGGGACTGACAATGGGATCACCCCATTGGATCTCCCCAGTGGACTTAACCAGGGGTCTGGGAGGCAAAGGAATCACTCAGGTGAATCTAATGCTTCTCATGCCTCTAGAGGCTCTCAAGGTCACTCCAGGAGAAGGATGACCACCCCTCAGAGGAGGGAGCATGAGGCCAGAATGCAAGAAGCCCAGCTGAGGATCAGGAAGCAGGAGCTAGAAGTAGCCCTGATGGAAGAGAAACTGAGCAAAGCTAGGCAGCATAAAGAGAGTGGGTCTATACCCACTGGTGGCAGCATTGTCCCTAAGGACAAAGATAGGGTCTTTGATAATAGGAACCTGTCTAAGGTTGTGCCCCCCTACAAAAGTGGGGATGACATCCACAAATGAATGACTGCTCTTGAGAGAGCCTGCAAAGTGCAGCAGGTTCCTGAAGACCAGTGGGCAGCAATCCTCTGGCTCTCCTTTGAAGGAAGAGGCAGAGACAGACTCCTCACTACTAAAGAAGAGGATGTCAGAAATTACAGAGTCCTGAAGAGTATCCTAGTTGATGGGTTAGGCTTAACCACTGAACAGTACAGGTTAATGTTCAGAGACACCCAGAAGACACAGACTCAGGACTGGTCTGAATACATTGAATGTGCCACTAAGGCTTTGGAGGGTTGGTTGCTGGGAAGTAAGGTATCTGATTATACAGGATTGTACAATTTGATGATGAGAGAACAGATTTTAAATAACTGTCAAAACCAGCAACTGCATCAGCACTTGGTTGACTCTGATCTGACCTCTCCCCAAGAATTGGGAAAGAAGGCAGACAAATGGGTCAGAACCAGGGTTAAGCAAAAGAACCAGAACCAGGGCCAAGGGGGTGATCAGAAGAAAACAGACCAAAAGGGTGGAGATCAGAAATCTAAAGACCAGAAGTCTTCAACAGGGCCCCAAACTACTGCTAAGGAGGGTGGGACCCAACAACAATCCAAGGGAAAGAAGAAAGAAGGTCAAAAGAAACCCTGGTGCAATCATTGCAAGAATACAACTCACTGGACTAGTGATTGTAAAAAGGGTGGAGCCCCCAACACTGTTGCCCCTAAGGCACCTGCTCCCAGTACTACTGTTAGCAGTGTTGGTCCCCAGACAAAGGGTGTAGTGGGAATCACTATGGGAACTGAAGGAGATTCTGACTTAGACAGAACCCTGACACAGGCAGTCTTGATCTGTGATGGGGACATTGATTTGTCCCTGACTGTGAGCCCCAGTAACCTGGGCAAGTACAGACAGACTCCTTTAATTAATGAAAAAGTGGCTAAAGCCTACAGGGACACATGTGCCAGTGTCACTATGGTGACACCAGGCTTTGTGGACCCTGGACAGTACATACCAGGTGAGAATTACCTGGTGACCAATGCCAGCAATGCCACTACTTCACATAGTGTGGCAGTTGTTAACTTCTCATGGGGAGGGGTAACTGGCCTCAAAAGGGTTGTGGTTAGTGCAGACCTCCCAGTAGAATGTTTGTTGGGCAATGACCTAGAGAGTTCTCTATGGTCTGAAGTGGAGTACAGGACACATGCAGAGATGTTAGGTATATCACCACATGTCCTTGCTGTGACCAGGTCACAGGCCAAAAAGTGCCTTACTGAACCTCAGGTCTTGGATCCTGGAACAATGGACCAAGCACCTACCAAGAAGAAGAACAGGAGGGTCAAGGCTGTGCCTTCCCCCCTGCCTCAGAGTGATGATCAACCTTCCCAGGAAGCTGATCTAGAGGACCCTGAAGGAACTGTCCCTGAAGAGCTTGAACCTGATCAGGTTGAGTTTCTGGGGACAGGGGGACCTTCAAGGGCTGACTTGAGACAGGCTCAGTTAACCTGTCCCTCTCTTGAACCCCTCAGACAGCTGCCTGCTGCTGAGGCTGCTGGGAATGCTCAAGGTACCCATAAAGTGTATTGGGATGATGGGCTCCTTTATTCAGAGGCTAGAGACCCCAAGCCTGGTGCCACCAGGAGGTTGGTTATACCTCTGCAATTTAGGGGCTTCCTTCTTACCTTGGCCCATGATATTCCTTTAGCAGGACACTTAGGCCAGAACAAGACTTGGGACAGGCTTGTCCCTCACTTTCACTGGCCTCACATGAATGAAGATACCAAGGAGTTTTGTCGCTCCTGTGTGACCTGCCAAGCCAGTGGCAAATCAGGTGGCACAACAAAGGCCCCCCTCATACCACTACCTGTGGTGGGGGTCCCCTTTGAAAGAGTGGGAATAGATAAAGTGGGTCCCATGGATCCTCCCACTGCATCTGGGCACAGATTTATACTGGTGGTAGTGGATCATGCCACCAGGTATCCAGAGGCAATTCCCCTTAGGACCACTACAGCTCCTGTTGTGGCCAGGGCCCTGCTGGGAGTATTCTCCAGAGTGGGGTTTCCTAAGGAGGTGGTTTCTGACAGAGGTACCAACTTCATGTCAGGATACTTGACAGCTATGTGGAAGGAATGTGGTTTCAACTACAAGTTCACCACCCCTTATCACCCACAATGCAATGGGCTTGTTGAGAGATTCAACAAGACCCTAAAGGGTATGATCAAAGGATTACCTGAAAAGCTCGGTGAAGATGGGACATCCTTCTACCCTGCCTTCTGTTTGCTTACAGAGAGGTCCCACAAAAGGGGGTTGGCTACAGCCCCTTTGAATTGTTGTTTGGGCACCCTGTAAGAGGCCCACTGTGTTTAGTGAAGGAAGGATGGGAGTTACCTCTCAAAAAGCCTAAACAAGACATAGTGGACTATGTACTTGGTCTCCGCTCCAGGATGGCTGAGTATATGGAGAAGGCATCCAAAAACCTTGAGGCAAGCCAGGCCTTACAGAAAGCTTGGCATGACCAAAAGGCTGTCTTGGTTGAGTTTCAGCCAGGACAGAAGGTATGGGTGTTGGAGCCAGTGGCCCCAGCAGCACTCCAAGACAAATGGTCTGGACCCCATACAATCCTGGAAAAGAAGGGAGAGGTCACCTACTTGGTGGACCTAGGAACTCCCAGGAGTCCCCACAGGGTACTCCATGTTAACAGGTTAAAAGCATATGTTGACAGGGCAGACATGGGCTTGCTCATGGCTACAGATGAGGGACAGGAGGAAGAGAGTGACCCTCTCCCAGACCTGTTGTCTCAGAACCCTGAAGATGGCTCAGTTGAAGGAGTGACCCTTGGAGGCAATCTCACTGCCCATCAGCAGACTGAATGTAGACAAGTTCTACAATCATTTCAACATCTGTTTTCCCTAATACCTAGCCAAACTGACTGGTGTACCCATGTGGTGGACACTGGTGACAGTCTGCCTGTAAAGAACAAGCTTTACAGACAACCTGACCACGTCAGGGACTGTATAAAGGCTGAGGTACACAAAATGCTGGAATTAGGTGTCATTGAACCCTCAGAGAGCCCCTGGGCTAGCCCTGTGGTTCTGGTCCCCAAACCTCACACCAAAGATGGCAAGAGAGAGATGAGGTTCTGTGTGGATTACAGAGGACTCAATGCTGTCACCAGGACAGATGCACATCCTATTCCAAGGGCAGATGAGCTCATAGACAAACTAGCTTCTGCTAAGTTTTTGAGCACATTTGACTTGACAGCTGGCTATTGGCAAATCAGATTAGCTGAGGAGTCTAAGGCCAAAACAGCATTCTCAACCCCAGGTGGGCATTATCAATTTGTGGTGATGCCCTTTGGTCTGAAGAATGCACCTGCCACCTTCCAAAGGTTGGTGAATCAAGTCCTTACTGGGTTGGATGACTTTTGTGCAGCATATCTTGATGACATTGCTGTCTTTAGCTCCACCTGGGAGGATCACCTGATCCACCTGAAGAAGGCCCTTGAGGCTCTGCAAAGGGCAGGCCTCACTATCAAGGCTACTAAGTGCCAGATAGGGCAGAGTAAGGTTGTGTATTTGGGCCACCTTGTAGGTGGAGGCCAAGTTCAACCACTGGAGAGTAAGATACAATCCATCAAGGACTGGTCCCCTCCGACCACCCAGACTCAAGTTCGAGCTTTCTTGGGCTTGACTGGGTACTACAGGAAGTTTGTTAAGAACTATGGGTCCATTGTGACTCCTCTTACTGATCTGACATCCAAGAAGATGCCCAAAAAGGTTCAGTGGACAGTAAGCTGTCAAAAGGCATTTGATGATCTGAAGGAGGCCATGTGCTCTGCACCTATCCTGAAAAGTCCTGACTACTCCAAAGAGCTTATTGTCCAAACAGATGCTTCTGAGTTGGGTGTGGGAGCTGTGCTGTCACAACTTAATGTAGATGGTCAAGACCAACCCATTGCTTTTATTAGCAGACGGTTGACCCCCAGAGAGAAGAATTAGTCAGCTATTGAGAGGGAGGCCTTTGCTGTGGTGTGGGCCCTGAAGAAGCTGAGGCCATACTTGTTTGGCACTCACTTCAAGATTCAGACCGACCATAAGCCCCTCTTGTGGCTAAATCAGATGAAGGGTGAAAACCCCAAACTGCTTAGGTGGTCCATTTCCCTACAGGGGATGGACTTTATAGTGGAGCACCGGCCAGGTACTGACCATGGGAATGCAGATGGTCTCTCCAGGTACTTCCACTTAGGACATGAAGACGAGACTGGTCAAGGCTAGTTTAATGTCCCTGCGTTTGGGGGGGGGGTTGTGTAGGAGAGTAGGGTCTGCTATCCTATGGTCACCCCAAATTTTTGCTTTTTTGCTTCACTGGTTTTTGACATATTGAGGCTGTGGGCCTGCCAATCAGACCCCCAGCCTGATGTTCTCTCTACTAAATTCACACTATGCACCCTAAGTGCATAACCAATTGGAAGTGGATCACCCTGTGAGCCCCTGTACCAGTGTACACTAGGTGCCCAGGGCATTGGTGTATCTAAGGCCTACCAGGGGCTGAAGCATGTATTGTGCCACCCCTGGCCTGGCCTAACAACTTTGACACAACTGGCTGATCACTCAGCTGGGGTAAGTTGGTGTAGCCACCTCTTACTTAGGTGTAGTATACCTATACCTAACCTTAAATGGGACACCTGGTAACCTATAAGTCACTCCTATGGCAGGCCTTAACAATCCTGAAGGCAGAGTGCTTGGTTCCATGTGAGAGGGTGCTCTGGCATGAGCTGAGCCTGTCTGCAGTGGTCAGAACCACTTCCTTCTACTGTTTCCAGATATCGTCATACCATATACTCTTAAGTGCATTATGAACCTCGCGGTTAAATGCTATCTTTGGTTTGGCTTTATCAAAACATGTCGAGTAAGGTGTAATACGAATTGGGATACCAACCCCTCGCCAATTCTGGCGACGGGGTTAGCATTCCACCCTTCTAGAGGGACACGACATGTACAGTACCTAAAACCCGGGTAAAATCAGACATAGCCTCAGCTCCACAAAATGGATGCTGCCACCACAGACACAAGTCTGCCCTCCTGCTGCTGGGAGTCCTTCCAGCTTGGGAGGTGTGGACAAAGGGTTTCCTGCCAGGGGAGGTGCGTGCACCACCCCAGACAGGATTTTGTGTATTGGTCAGGTAGGGCTTGAAAGAAACCAGACATGCCTGAGGCTCACAAGGAGCCTCGGTGCATATGCCAGTTCAATCCGGTCCTGGGGCACACCAGTCCCGGGCCTGGGGCGAGCTGGACAAAGGATTGGGGTTGTAACCACCCCCCTTCCTGGTCCCACCCTTAGGGAGGGACCTAGCAGGTAGTCCGGACCCTAGAATCCACTTAAAGGTAGGAGCTGTGTCCTAAGACTTTAGACATCCTGGAATCAACTTGAAACTAAGAAGAAGACGGGAACTTCGACACTCTGCCGCACAGAGGACTGAAGCCAATCTCCCCTATGGTCAGGGAGTGACCACCTTGCTAACGCAAGCACCATCCAGCGAATCAACGTCTGCTTTGCCGCCGCCTCCCGCCGGAGCCCAAGCCCAGAGACTGACAAGACCTGGACCTCCAGACCTCTCACCGCCCGATCCACAGTCCCTAAAAAGAGGAGACCCGTGGAGGCAACGAGACACGTGGAGCCAGTCATCTTGAAACGACCACGACAAGCTGCAAGTGCAACAACCGAGGTTCCCTCCAAGTTGTGCTTTGGGATATGAGAAGCCCAACCCTCGAGCAGCATCTGCACCAAAGGTGAGCCCTCCAGCATCTCCACGATCTGAGTGGGGCCCTTCTGCATTTTGCCACTCGACGCGCCTAACAGGTTGCTGGCCCGCCGTCTAGTGGCCATCTTGGCGACGAACTTCGAGAAATACACTGCTGGTCTGGTTGCGCCTGACTGGCCCTTGCTCCCCTCCAAAGGAGCAGTCCCTCTGACCTTGCTGGTCAGAACCATCAGCTTATTTCATTTTCCACAACAATTGCTTTTGCCAAGGCTTGTTTGCTTCGATCAAGTCGCCGACAGCGCCGACAGTGAGAGCCTGCGTGGGACAGCTCGTGAACCGACTCCTGGACGTCGTCGACCTTCAGGGACCACGTGGCTGCAGAGACAAGCTACACCTTTCTTCCTGTTTGCACCCGACATCGCCTGGTACCCACCTGGTGCCACGCTGGTCACTGGCTAGTGACTGTGAACACTGTCCCCTCTGCTTACAGGTCTTCTACAACTCCGATCCACTCTTGGATCCACCGCATCCCTTCCGGACCGACCGCCTGCAGCATCTTTGTCCACAGGCTCCATTGAACAGATAGAAGAAACCCGACGCACTTCAAGGCCTATGCACCCGCTTCCTGTGGGTGAGGTAAAGCTGGCACTCTGGTGCCCAAGTGTAGAGTAACATCTCTAGTGTCTGTTTTTCCAATCTTGAGTTCATAGTCCATCCGGAAGATCCTTTTTGCAGTAACTTTGTAACTTTTACGCACCCTTTGAAAACCTATGGGAGCTCGCGTGTGACTATTTGCTCTGCACACGCAACCCGTGGACCTCCTGGTCACTAACTAAAGTTAGCTCCTTGTAGGCCCAGCGATTCTAGAGGCCCTAGGCCTTTTCCCTTTTCTGTTCGTGGTACTTATACCACTATTTTAGTATATGGTTTGAGCGGCCACCAGGGCCTATCCATATAAAGTGCAACTTCTGTGTATTCTAACGTATTCTTGTTTAACGATTTGTGCTCCTGTGCTCATAAAGAGTCTAGGGGTTACTTTGAGAAATAAATACATATATATTTTTTCAATATATATCTGTGTGGTGTCCTTTCATTGGTATAAAAGGGGGTTACATTTGGTAAAACAGCTGGCTTAACACGCTTCACGAGTTTAGCCTCAAAGACTGCTTAGCCTACGCTACCACTAGGGCAGCTAGTCCGAAAAGGTTGACTTACAACCACACCATAAGGGTTGCTTGGCATGGTACAAGGTGGTCACTTTAACTAGTGAACATCATATACCAGGCCAACTTCTCACAACCACATCAGGGCAACTTCTGCTTACAGATAAACGATCGCTCTTCTGACACCATACAAAGGAATAACTGCTCCTACACGTACGTTTATTCCTCTCAGAACTCACCTCCTCTAGTGCCGTCTCAAGGCACCTATTTCATTTGTTATAATAGAGCTTATACGTGGTTACCAATGGGTTTCTCTGGTACTTGTTATATAGCCTTTCTTCTTCCCCCTACTTACACCGCTTCCGCAAATCATCATCGACACAGATACGGCAGAGGGATTATTGATTCGAAGGACACAGCAGGACAAGAGGGAGGAGATTTCCTTAAAGGATTTCTTCCCTTCTGGGGTCCAATGGCTAACAGCAGAAATATAAGGATACTAGTCCGTGTCGTAGAGACTACAATAGACATCACTGTAGGAGCCTTAAGTAACATCATGGCAGAACTACAGGCGGACAGTTTTATGACATTACAAAATCGAGTTGCCTTAGATTTTGTTCTTGCAGATCGTGGTGGAGTATGCAAATTGATCGGGTCAAGTTGCTGTATTTTCATACCTAATGACGCTCCGACAGTATACCAAGCTATCTCCAAGTTGCACATAATCTCTGAGTCGATTCACCAAGACGAAGGAGATTGGTCTTTTACGGAGTGGTTTTGGGGACTACTGTCCAAATGGGGTTGAAAAGCATTGACATTTCTTTGTATAATTCTGACCATTCTTTTCTCCTGTTGCCTTTGTATGCACTGTGGTCCCGCTATCTGTGACCTTTGTGCTACTATGTGCATCCCAAAACCTAAACCACAAGTAACAGAAAACATAAGAATGATGTTGCAGCAACAGCTCGATGACCTCATGGCTATCGACATTGACTCAGATTATCATGAGTCTATCCTGCCTGAGTTCTGGCAAAAGGAGGGTCAGAGGAACACCGATTTCTGATCGCGATCGAATCGACCCGCCATTTTGTGCTCCGCCGCCATTTTATGTTGCCATCACTCAGGCAGCACGGCGAACAAAGTCTATTCTGCTTTTTCTGCAGCCTGGTGTCGAAATACGCTTTCTGCCTCTATTTGCAAAGCTGGTGTTAGGACTAGCCGAGTACACTAATCCCTGTCTGGCTTTCCTAATCCCCGTCTCAACTATCTGTTGGTTCACACTATTCTTTCCTGACCTTATCTTATCGTCTGGCCTTCACTGTCTTCTGCTAGCATTCTCTCGTTTCACAACTGTCCTCCAACACACACAAACGTATCTCGCCACCTGCAAGTTAGTTATGAGTCTGTTAATGAATTAGCTTGAGGGAGGGGTGACAAACATAGTTGGAGGACAGGTTTCTTCGAGTCATCTGACACTTGTGTTTTCCAATTTCTCCTATTGGTTCTATCTTGTTTTCAAACTTTCCTTATTGGCTCTTTCCTTGTGTGTTCTGGGAGTGCATTTAGTTAATGTATATGAACCCTATATAGTATACAAATCTGTGTGCCACAGAGTGAAGTGGCAGTCTCCTGAGAACCTACTTTGTGTACTTCTGGGATAACTGTACTAGCTGCAGCTAATAAACCTGATCTTCTAATGACGACAGAGTGTCCCGTGTCTCTGTGTAGCTGAGCAGGAGAACTCCGGAGACTTGGGCGTACCCTGCGCCGCCAGGCCCAAAAGGTTCTGGTTCTTCAACCAAGAACTTAATTATCGGGTAAGTACTTTTCGAGATATCAATTTTTACAGGTAAGTAAAATTGTAACAATCATAAATAACTTTATTCGGCATTATACCATCAAAGTACAAACTCATTACATTATAATAGAAGTAAAAAAAAACATAAAATTGACTATAGTCAAAATTAAAATCTAGGGAAGCACATAAATGCATAAAATACAAGCATTGGCATAGCCAATAGGTCTCGCTTTTGGGACCTTCTAAGTATTTATTTGTGCAGCACAATATCCTTGGTGCAACCACATCAACTGTTGCGTGGCTAAACACTTATAAGGTCCCAAAGGTGAGACCTATTGGCTATGCCAATGCTTGGTGTGGTTGTGTGTGTGTGTGTGTGTGGTTGTGTGTGTGTGGTTGTGTGTGTGTATGTGGTTGCGTGTGTGTGGTATGTGTGTGTGTGTGTGGTTGTTTGTGTGTGTGGTTGTGTGTGTGTGTGGTTGTGTGTGTGGTTGTGTGTATGTCGTTGTGTGTGTGGTTGTGTGTGTGTGGTTGTAGGTGTGGGTGCAGTTGTGGGTGTGGGTGCGGGTGTGGTTGTGCGTGTGTGTGTGGATGTGTGGTTGGGTGTGGTAGTGCGTGTGGTTGTGTGTGTGTGGTTGTGTGTGTGGTTGTGTGTGTGTGGTTGTGTGTGTGGTTGTGGTTGTGTGTGGTTGTGTGTGTGGTTATGTGTGTGTGTTGTGTGTGTGGTTGTGTGTGTGTGTGGTTGTGTGTGGTTGTGTGTGTGTGTGTGTTTGTGTGTGTGTGTGTGGTTGTATGTGTGGTTTTGTGGTTGTGTGTGGTTGTGTGTGTGGTTGTGTGTGTGTGGTTGTGTGTGTGTGTGTGGTTGTGTGTTTGTGGTTGTGTGTGTGGTTGTGTGTGTGGTTGTGTGTGGTTGTATGTGTGGTTGTGTTTGTGTGTGTGGTTGTGTGTGTGGTTGTGTGTGTGGTTGTGTGTGTGTGGTTGTGTGTGTGGTTGTGTGTCTGGTTGTGTGTGTGTGGTTGTGTGTGTGTGGTTGTGGTTGTCTGTGTGGTTGTGGTTGTGTGTGTGGTTGTGTGTGTGGTTTTGTGTGTGTGTGGTTGTAGTTGTGTGTGTGTGTGGTTGTGTGTTTGTGTGTGTGGTTGTGTGTGTGTGGTTGTGGTTGGGTGTGGTTGTGTGTGTGGTTGTGGGTATGTGTTGTGGTGGGTGTGGTTGTGGTTGTGTGTGTGTGGTTGTTTGTGTGGTTGTGTGTGTGGTTGTGGTTGTGTGTGTGGTTGTGTGAGTGTGGTTTTGTGTGTGGGGTTGTGTGTGTTTGTGTGTGTGGTTGTGTGTGTGTGGTTGTGTGTGTGGTTGTGTGTGTGGTTGTGGTTGTGTGTGTGGTTGTGTGTGGGGTTGTGTGTGGTTGTGTTTGTGTATGTGTGGTTGTGTGGTCATTGTGTGTGTGTGTGTGGTTGTGTGTGTGTGGTTGTGTGTGTGGTTGTGTGTATGTGTGTGGTTGTGTGTGTGTGGTTGTGTGTGTGTGTGGTTGTGTATGTGGTTGTGTGTGTGGTTGTGTGTGGTTGTAGTTGTGTGTGTGTGGTTGTGTGTGTGGTTGTGTGAGTGGTTGTGGGTGTGTGTGGTTGTGGTTGTGGTTGTGTGTGTGGTTGTGGTTGTGGTTATGTGTGTGACAGTAATACTAAAAGCATCTCAAAATAAAGGAACGCAAACATCGAGTTTGTGGAAAGAGAAAGCACGTTATAAGTCAAACGGCGCAGCAAAGCAATAACAAAACAACAAAACAAACAAGATTACTTAGCGAAGACTGAATGCTGATAATGGATACACACAACCCATCATCTTAAGAGTTCGATTGCAGCCAATGTGCACTCAAACCTGCCCCTGCATGTGAGTTGCACCCCATATTTCATGAGTTGTAACTGCTGCACCCACCATAGCGCTTTGAGATCTAAAGGACTACATAGGTATAATCGATTAACCAGTCTCCAACATGCTGTACTTTTAAAGAGAATGTGCCAAAAGTTTCCACCTTCCTCATCATGTCCTCATGAAAGCGCCAACGAAAGGACTCCCTGAATGGTGCAACGGACATGAAGCAGCCGCTGCGTTCAGAAATAAACACTGTGAACGTTGTCCTGTTTCACAGTAACATTTCCTTAACCCTTTCGATGCGCATGACGGAGCGGTTCCGTCATGCGCATCGGTCGCGCTGTGCGTGTGACGGAACCGCTCCGTCACGGCCCCGCCCGCGCAACGAACCTTCAGCACGGCGCGGTAAAACGCTCCGCGCTGAAGGGGTTAATGTTCTTTAAGTCACAAAAGAGTAATACTAAAAGCATCTCAAAATAAAGGAACACAAACATCGAGTTTGTGGAAAGAGAAAGCACATTGTAAGTCAAACGGGCGCAGCAAAGCATTAACACAACACGGTCTTAGATGTTTAATGTTCTTTGAACGAGAACATCAAAGGGGCGCCGCGAAAGTGATCGCGGGCGAAAGTGAAAGTGATCACGGGTGCTTAATGAGCATGACGAGGTTTGCCAGCCTCTGCTCCGAAGCGCGCGCCCGCCCGCGCACATGCACTGTAGCTCTAGCCTGGCCACGGTAGCATTTTTTTGAGCCCTCACAAAAGGTCTCGCCAGACCAGCGCATGCGCTGGTTCAGGCGAGACCTAAAAATAAATAGATCATTACAATCATATAAAAGATCTAAGCGGGCGGCGTGGCTTGCCGAGCTAAGATGGTGGACGCGCCTCGAAAGTGCTCACGGACCCCTCCGCCATCCTTTAGCAATCCCACCGTCCTGCGGACCATCCTGACCTGAGTTTAGATGTCTCCTTGTCGCAGCACCTCTGGCTGCACCGTTGGATGCGGAGAATCCCGAGTCTCGCCGCCTTGCTGCTGCGGATTGACCGTCCGTGCTTCGTGGCCAAGATGGCGGCCCCCTCGCCCTGCTCGTGGCTCCTGCCGCCCCAGGGAGCTTTGGCTGGCCTCCGCCCACACACCTGAAGGGGCGGTGGGGCTCTCCTGCTGCCTGTTTACCTGCTAAGACATCACTGGCCAAAGACGATGCCCGTGCCCTTCTCCCCATTGCGCTCAGCTGGGCCTGGGCGGGAGGGGCCAAGAACGAGACTACCTGGTCCTCGTCCTCTGGCGCTGGAGAAGGCGGATCTGGTGCGCAGCGGCCCGGCTGCCTGAACCTGCGACGGCACTCCAGCCCCCCCAGCGGCTCCGCTGTGGTCCCGGCTGTCATATTGGACAGCGGGGGCTGGAGGACGGCACTGTCTCCCGCCTGATGTGAGGTGACTCTGCCGCCCAGATCCGAAGGCGTGACGGACCATTGGCGGGTGAGTCCCGGTGGTGGAGGGGGTCCGGGGACAATTGTTAGGGCCCCCTCACGGGCATGGGAGGCCGCCTGGGGTGGGGGCCAGCACCCGGGTGATTTGACTCGCCGTTTTGCCCGCCTGGGTCCCCTCCCCTCCTCCTGCACTCTCTGGGCCTTATCTGTTGGGCCCTGCTCAAACCCTGAGGCGGCGTACAGCGAACTCCTGCTGGGAGAGGCCCATAGGGGATACCGGCTACATATACCGAGTGGCGAGGGGCTCGTGCTCGGGCCCCTCGGTTGTCAACTTGACCCCCTGACTTGTTGCCACTTGTTGGGGCTGGGGCTGTTGCGGGGCCTTCCCCTCGCTGGCCAGGCCGTGAGGCTCTCATTCTGTTGCACCTTAATCAGGGTGGGAGACGTGGGCTGCAGGGGCATTCGGCCGCATACATCGAGCGGCGTCTGGCAGCCTGTGAGGTCCTCCGCAATTGGCCCCTCGTCCCGCATCCATTGGAGCCACGGGTCCATCCTGCTGGGGCCAGGGTTCCGGATTGGCCCCCTCCCAGGTATTGCCACTCATTGGGGCTGGGGCCTTGGGGGCGGATTCGGCCACAGGCCACGAGCGGTGCAGGACCGTGGGAGTGCCTCTCTTGCCGGTTCCACCGACCCCTCCGCTGCCGCTCAGTCCAAGTGACACCTGGGGTAGTCTCAGGGCCGCCTTGCGGTCCTGGTCCAGCATTCTCTCTTCTCCCACCCCTCTTTGTTGGGTGCTGGAGAGCCATCCTGCCTGAAGAAGTGGTATCTGCTGCGCACATCGAGTGGCGACGGGCCTGGTTGGGTTTCCTCGCTGGCTCCGGTTACCCCCCCCCTTATCTGATCTCGGCCCATCCGGAGAGAACCACTGGGCCCCTGCTGCAAGGCCCGCCTGTGGAGATTTTTGGTGTCCCCTACCCTGCGGAGTGACACCATGGGCAAAACAAACAAAGTACCCAAGAACCCTGCTACTCAAACCAAAATGGACCGTTTAACCACTGCGGATGTGGGGGCGTTCGGGGGCGCCACGGGCCAAGATCCTCCACCACCAGCAGACTTGTCCACAATCCTACAGGCAATCCACACCTCACAATCCTCGGTGGAGGGCAAGATCTTGGAGGTGCGAGTGGACATGACCCTTATCCGGCAGGACCTCCGAAACCGCCACCGGGTGCGCCCCCCCGACCGATCATCATGCGGGTCTGCAACTTTAAGAACCGGGACGTTATCCTGGCTGACGCCCGCAAACAGCAACGGCTCCATTATGACAACCACGTGATCATGATCTTCCCGGACTACACCCGTGAGGTCCAGGGTCAGCGCCGCTCATTCGGTGATGTCAAACAAAAAAAGGAGCACTCAACGGCCAATACAGGCTCCTCTTTCCGGCACGCCTGCGAGTGGTGTTTTCGCTAACAAGACTCTGTTCTTCAACACTCCTACTAAGGCCTGGGCTTGGGCGACGGAGGAATGCCCTCTGCGACTCAAGGACCGGAATCCACTGCCTGGCCCGTCTGCTCCGTGCCTTCCGCCCCCCCGCCTCAGCGCAACCACTCCCGCAGGCGCCGTGGTCAAAGGCAAACCCAGTCAGACTCTCCATTGGGCCCTTCTCAACAGCCACTGTTGCTCTCCGATGAATCCTCGGCCCGGAGGCGATCCGGCTCATCCAGCCACCTGGACCGTGGGGGTGCTTCGCCCCGGCCCTCATTACTGGACCTCCCAGATACAGATCTTTCCCGTAGCCCAACGCTCCTGAAAGACCCTGCTTGAACTCGTCTCTGCCTGCTGGGCTTGGCTCCGCGGCCGGAGACTGTACCTGGACTTATATTGCTATTGTTTTTCTTCCCAAAGAACTTGAGTATGTACATCCTGTCATGAGGAGGGGTCCTCCACGCTTTCCCATTCCCAAGCATTCTAGTTTTTTTTTTTGGTTCACTTGTTTGTTTTAGGGCGACAGGTGCTTCTGTTCCTGAAGTGTAGGGTGGGGGACGGGATGTTGAGGGGGGACCGTTGTCCCGAGTTTGTTTTTCACTTTGTTTCAGTCAGTCTTCACTTTTGTTGCACCAGCACTCACATGGCACCCCGATCTGCACCCTGTGGGATGCGTTGACTTCTCTCTGGACACCTAACCAGGCCCTCTGGTGAACCAGTTTGGGGCCAGGCCTCCCCTTGGGTTGTCACCGCCACATTGAAACACACTGCCATTATGCCTTACACACCTTTGCTAGGGGCCACCATGCGCATCATGTCCTGGAATGTTAATGGCCTCCTGGATTGTTTTAAGCGTGTGGCCATACTACGCTACGCACAACGCCTGGGGGCACACATCCTAGTGCTCCAAGAGACGCACTTGTTGGGTAACCACTGCCCCTTTTTTAGCAATTTACGGTTACGATAGGATCTGGCACTCGGGATTCACTTGGGGTTCCCAGGGGGTGGCGATCCTCGCGAAATGCTCTCTTCCTCTTGTGATGGCACGGGTCGTCCATGACACCCAGGGCACCTTTGTGGCCCTTAGTGGCACACTGAATGGTAACCCCCTCAACCCCGTGTTGCTCTACTCCCCTCCCTCAATATTAACTGTGGCCCTATCCAAATCCACAGACCACCTAGCGTCCCTACCCCCCTGAACCCCATGGGGAGGGTCGCCCTCTTTAAAATGATGGTACTCCCCCGGTTCCTTTATGTTCTTCAAAATACCCCCCTGTGCTTCCCTGGGAATTGGTTTATGCGAATTAGATAGCATGGCTAATAAGTTCCTTTGGGGGAAAGGTAGGGCCTGTCTGGAGCTGAGCGTCTGTAGGATCTCATCGTTCGATGGGGGTATGAGGATGACCCACTTATATCTGTACTACCTCACCACGCGCCTACTCTCTATACACGACTGGTTCAATGGGGGATGGTCCGACCCGGCCTACAGGCTCGAACTGGGAGAACTGGGCCTAACTAAGGTTCAGTCCATGTTGTATGGGGCTCCTATCCCTTCCCACTTACCAGAGGTCACACGCTCCGCGTTATTTGCCTGGCGGGCCGCTTTGCGACACACCAAGTGGACACACACACTGACTCAATGTACACCCTTGTGGCAGGGGACCTGGATCAAAGAGGTTAATGGGCTGCGGGTCTTCCGGGCATGGGACCTCATAGGTATTTCACAGGTAGGCGATGTATGGGTGGGGGACCACATGTGGCCCATCGAAGACCTTCAAAATAGATACTCCCTGCACCAATCGCAGTTTTATAAGTACCTGCAATTGCGACATGCTCTCCATACGCACCTCACAACGGGTTCACGACATCCTGACCATAGCCCACCTGAGGCACAGATCATGTTTGGGGATCTGGGGAAGGGTGGCATTTCCCGCATCTACCACACACTGTTCAATAATACCCCTACTTCCCTGGACCGACTGCGAACTCAATGGGAGGAATAAGTGGGCACCCTGGAGGAGGAGGATTGGCGCGATGCCCTTATGGCCCCATGACAGTCACCACTTCCGCCAGGCTACGTTTGGTACAGCTTTATTAATTACATGTAGCCTACCTTACTACGATGCGCCTCCACCGAGCGGGGTTTCGCCCAACCTCAGCCTGTACTAGGTGCGGGCATGATCCAGCTGATTTTCTCCACATGGTGTGGGCGTGCCCCCGCCTGTCGCGGTTCTGGGGGGATATCGAGAAAGAACTTACCGAGGTACTGGGGTGGGAGGCTCCTCACAATCCAAAACACACGCTCCTGGGTATTACTGATGGGTTGGATGGGTCTCGGAATGAGATGTTGTTTTTCACTATGGCAATGGTGGTTGCCAAAAGGGACATAGCGGCCTCCTGGAAATGCCCCGAACCCCCCGAGTGTTGGACGCAGGCGGACGGGGTTGGATTGGTGTGCCACACAAGAAAAAAACATGTACGAGGCACGCGGGCGTCCCAAGAAATATCGTAGGGTCTGAGGGAAATGGTTGGGGGTATGGTTTAGTCCCGAAGGGAATGTCCTAATCCATGTTGTATTATATTTATTAATGTCGGTACACTGGGTTGCACAAAACCTTGTCTGTACTCCTGAACTTTCTTGGTGTTGTGATGATTAGTTGGTGTCCTTTGTCAAACCATTAAAATCAATAAAAATGTGTTTATAAAAAAAAAAAAAGATCTAAGCCTTATAGAAACTGTCATAAAACCAACTCTTCCATTAGTCTAAATGTTTACGCCGTGATCAGAGCTAAGCGATCTGTTCATTTTTATATTGTTTTGCCTAACCCTACACATAGTCAACAAAAAGCATGAAACCGCAAACACTATACACTTGCTGGTGTCTCAAGTTAAAATTCTCAGTGATTTTCTATGTAACCTGATACCAAAATTGCAGCACAGTGGGCCAATATACAGGCTTAGTATGCTGGACAAAAAAATAAAACGTGCTCCAGAGTTTTTCTAGCTTTGTGACAAGATACACACTGCAGGGAAGAGGACTCGCAGTAAAGGAAAGAAGGGGCAGGGACCCATATCTAAACTGCATGTACAGTTTCCTAGCAGTCGTCTACTCGATTTCATCTAAGAAATTTTCCATCCCATAACTGTCTTTCCGTTGGAGGAATGTCGAGGTCAGGGATCCTACATTTGGCTGACGATGCAGCAGACTCAGCTTATTTTCCCAATAGGCATTCTTTACTAGGGCTTTACGTGTTCCTCTAGCCTCTAAAGATGCATCCCAAAGACGGCTGAGGCCAATATTAAAAATAGTAGCTCTTACATACTTCAACCATGGGAAATTAGCTGGACCCACCATACAAAATATCTCCAACAACCCTGCCTGGTAAGGTGCCAGCTCCGGAGTAGACCATAATCTCTTCCAATATAATATGAACCTCAAACAGATTACATCCATTATGTTTTTTTGCCCCATGTCTAGCCTTAAGGGAAGCAGGAGGGTTCTAATAGGAAGGCCAGTTCGTTCTCGCAGAAAGCAATTTTCAACTAACCCAAGGGTAGACACATCCCTATGCCCCCGGAGCTCTACGCTGTAATGCTTTCCTATGGAGAAAGAAACATATACCACATACATGTATTTGCAATTATATTTTGGGGGTCCCCTTGAGGTCTTAAGATGCTAGGGGGCCAAGATCCAAAGTACCACCACCAGCAGTTTGAGTTTACCTGCCCTGGAGTCTCCGGGTGCAGAGGTGCTGGAAGAGTTGGCAGCCTTGTGTGCCACACAGTCGGCAAAGAGGAGGGCCACCTAGAAACAAGCTGAAAAGGGGCCCTTGGGGACAAGTCGGGGAGCTCCAAACGGGGTGCTCAGTTTGTGAGGGTCCTGGGAGCGTGGGCGCACAGTCATTTGTCGTGGGCCTGGAGCCGGGGAGCTCGGGTGCAGAGGGCTTTGGTCGGCTGGACCGGTGCGTCAAAGGCATTTGCGGTTCTCACAGGGGGGCAAAAGCCGACAGCTGGGCCACTCTCGCCTCTGGCCTATGTGATGCTGATGTTCCTCATCGGCTGGTCGGTCATTTCGACATTAGTCTGTACTGGACTTCAAACAAGCTTTGGTTGTTGCAAGTGGTCTGGTACCCCCGGTATTGGTGCAGGGAGGCTATGGTTGGTACTGGTGTCCTCACACTTGGTAGGGAGATAGATATGACCTGGAGCACAGTGACCTCCTCCTGGGCAGCTGCTGCATTGGTGGACCTGGTGGTCAGCAGAACGGTGAACCGAACTTTGCAGTTGGTGCCTGAAGGTTGCAGGGAAGGGGCTCCTCCACTTCAAGAGAGATGCTGGCGGCTTGGCGAAGTGCTGGAGGCCCTCTGAGCCTTTTCGAGGATGCACAGCTGCTGGACGAGTTGGGTTGTTGTGATTGTCAGGACAGGAGCAGGCAGGGTTTTGTGCCAAAATCCACTAGCAGTCGGCAGTTCTCGGTTCTTAGGTTTTTCTTGGGCCTTCTTTTTTTGTGAGGGGAGTCTTAGTTCCTGGTGTCGGGGGGCCACCTAAATACTCAATTATGGGGTGTTAAGGGGAGTGTAAGCTAGTAGCCACTGGGCTACCTACTCCTGTGGTGGCTTTCTGTGGGATGTGGGCATAACCCTGTCCCAGAGTTCCTATTTCCACCAAAATCAAGATGGTGGAATCCTCCTTTTGTGAGGCACATCAGGCAGTCCACCTTAAGGGTGTGACTGGCCTGGTAGTGCCCCATGCCTCGATGCATAGCTAATTTCCCGCCTGTCCTGGTGCCTTATGGGCCTCAGGGGCAGGGGGTGGCATCTCCCAGGTCTGTATGAATCTGGGATCGCATAGCAAAGGTGGCAGGGGTTTAAAATCCCTGGCCTTGGTAGGCAGTTTCACTAGCCATCCTGCTGGAAGAGGTGTGAATACATTCCTCCGGAGCAGGTATTGTTTCTGGCCTCAGACAGCGCAAGCTCTCACCATCAGTGGGCCAGAAACATGTCTGTAGTGGCAGGCTGGATGATATAAGTCAGTCAGCACACTAAGAGGCTGGTGGGTTTTCAAAGGGCACCTCTAAGGTGCCCTCTGGGTGCATGTCACAATAAAGCCAATACTGGCATCACTGTGAATTTATTAAGACGAGGTGTTTGATACCATCCACCATTATTTTCAGTGAAGTCATTATGCAGCTGGGTAACTCGTAATGACCAGTGCCCAGAACATATCTTAAGATGGCTTCCCTGTTTGCTTGCAATATCTACTAATAAAACTAGACATCACAGGGACATATCTGCTCATGCTGACATGTCCTCACAGGTGCTATCATGCACCCTACTTTAGGAATCTTAAGGCCTGGTGCAGGGGAGACTTACATATAATACCTGCAGTGTACTTTGGCATTGCAGACAGCAAGTGTGCAATGCTGTGTTTTCAGAAGAGCTTTCACCCTTTCATGCATCCTGCAATGGCAGCTTGCATATAAGTTTTGTATGGGTCTCTACCAGGGGTAGCATTTACTAGGGATGTACAAGAGGGTCAAAGTCCTTGCCAATTGGGTTACAATTAGTCATTTTGTTTATAGGTGAAAGAACACTGGCACTGGGTCCTGGTTAGCCCTACACTAGGAGCATGGAAGGCAGAGCAACTTGCACTCTAGAGTTTCTTAGTGTGAAGAGATGTGCTGTGGAGGCAGTGTTTACCGTGAAGGGCAAACACCCACCTCAGTAGCAGTCAGTCAGTCTTCCTCCGGGAGTTAGCTTTTTCAGCTTCAGGCAAGAGTTAGAGTCTGCTAAGTGTGCTGGTAGTTGGTGAGACCATCTCTAGAAGAATCTTGGGCGATAATCTGGGCGAAGGACCTCTCCTGACAAGTGTTCCAGTGGTTGTCCTTATATACGAACTGTTATATGAAACTGGAATTTCTGACATAAATTTAAGAATGCCTGACATAGATTATGTCCATTTAAGTATATGTCCCAGATGTTTCCTTCTGAGCATATAAGGTAAAAGGATGTCAATTCAGACTACACTATTTTGGTTCTATGTCTATATGTGTTCTTAATTAACCATGACAGGATGGAAGGTAGATCTTTGACCTAGACTGTCGTATTGATGGTTGTATGTGTGTCATTGGCTTGACGCTTTCACAGTTCTTAGAAAGATACGGTAAGGCCACATCTGCGTTTATTAGCAGACATGACAATGATTCTGCATGAATTGTGAAAGATGGTGACTACCCTTCTTTGGGAGAGGATGTCGACTTCCATTAGTCAAGATGGAATCAGGACTATATAAGATGGTGTCAAACCTTAGGGACTTTACGTCAAGACAGTAATGGAGGAAGCATTCCCCAGTACTGGGAAATTCAGTTTTAGTATCTGGATTGCCTTTTAAAGGCAAATTCAACACAATTCATATTTGTTTCCTGTGCAACCGTATGTTCACTGGAAATAGTCTTACTTTGTAGGTGACGGTCTCCATTCTTCTTCACCTTTTGCTCCATAAGATCTCTTCAGGAATGTTTGAGGTTATAGATAATAGTAAATGGGAATAACGCAAGGTTCTTCCCTTTTTCCATAGTTGTAAGTAATATTGCACTAAAATAGAGTAGCAGTCTACATATACATTTTGTCATTCAGTATTCTAGTTCAATTTCTTCTATAGTTGGCAGTGCACCATGCTAGCAGGATTTGTCTGCAGGCTTTTGGACTCACATCCATCAATGCATAGCCCACATTCAGTAGTGTTCATAGCTTTTAGGTGTTAAAAAACAAGCAAACAAATATACTGCACAGTATATTGCTAAAGGTGATCAAGGATGCAAAACAGAACAGCCCCTCCTCTTTGTAACTATGAACTGTGTGGATGTTAGCCTTTCAGTCAGAGTACCTTTTGATCAGATATGAAAATAATGCATTGCCCATCTTTGTCAGGATAATTTCTTTGCCATGAATACTTACATTGAGCCTACCTTTTTAGGTCTCGGCCTGACCTAGGCAGCGCATGCGCTCATGCACTGCCTCGTCATAGGAGGCTTTTTGGAATCGATACGATTCCAAAAGCCTCGTCCCAGCTCCGCCTTACCTTTTCATTCGTGCGCGCCATTGTGTGTCACAAATTATGCCAAAGCCAGTGCAATGATTGCACTGTAGGCATGCCACTCGCTGCTTGTTGCCACCCTGTCTCCTTTTATCCACGCCCTGCGGGATGGGATCTCTTACCGGCGGCAGTACACACAGTTCTTCATTAGGCGGTGTGCACTTTTTTCTTCACTAAACAAGCAAACAAATATACTGCACAGTATATTGCTAAAGGTGATCAAGGATGCAAAACAGAACAGCCCCTCCTCTTTGTAACTATGAACCGTGTGGATGTTAGCCTTTCAGTCAGAGTACCTTTTGATCAGATATGAAAATAATGCATTGCCCATCTTTGTCAGGATAATTTCTTTGCCATGAATACTTACATTGAGCCTGCTACTGTTCGAAGAGCCAGGTCTTGAGAAGTCTCCTAAAGGTAATGAGGTCTTAATTCTGCCGCAGGTGGATGGGGAGGGTGTTCCATGTCTTGGCGGCGAGGTGGGAGAATGATCTTCTGCCGGCGGTCACTCTTCGGATGCGGGGGACAGTGGCCAGGGCGCGGTCTGTGGAGCGGAGCTGGCGGGTGGGGGTGTAGAGGCTGAGTCGGCTGTTGAGGTACGCTGGTCCAGTGTTGTGGAGTGCCTTGTGTGCGTGGGTGAGGAGCTTGAAGATTATTCTCTTGTTGATGGGGAGCCAGTGCAGGTCTCTCAGGTGGGGTATGATGTGGCTGCGGCGGGGGATGTGGAGGATCAGGTAGGCGGAGGCGTTCTGGATGCGTTGGAGCCGTTTCAGGAGTTTGGCCGGGGCTCCTGCGTAGAGTGTGTTGCCATAGTCCAGTCTACTGCTGACGAGGGCCTGGGTGACCGTCCTTCTCGTTTCGGTGGGGATCCACTTTAAGATCCTGTGAAGCATGCGGAGGGTGTTGAAGCAGGAGGAGGAGACGGCGTTGACCTGTTTCGTCATGGAGAGGGTGGAGTCGAGGATGACCCCTAGGTTGTGTGCGTGGTCGGTGAGTGTGGGGGGTGCTCCTAGTGCAGTCGGCCACCAGGAGTCGTCCCAGGCCGAGGGGGTGGGTCCGAGGATGAGGACCTCCGTCTTGTCCGAGTTCAGCTTCAGTCGGCTGTTTCTCATCCAGTCGGCGATGGCCTGCATTCCTTCATGGAGGTCGGTTTTGGTGGTGTGGGGGTCTTTGATGAGGGAGAGGATCAGCTGGGTGTTGTCGGCATAGGAGATGATGTTGAGGTCGTGTCGTCGTGCTACGTGGGCAAGCGGTGCCATGTAGACGTTGAACAGCGTTGGGCTGAGGGATGAGCCTTGGGGGACACCGCAGATGATTTCGGTGGCTTCGGAGCGGAAGGGGGGGAGGCGGACGCTCTGAGTTCTGCCGGAGAGGAAGGAGGTGGTCCATTCCAAGGCCTTCTCTTGGATTCCGGCATCGTGGAGGCATGTTCTTAGTGTGTGGTGGCAGACCGTGTCGAAGGCGGCTGACAGGTCCAAGAGGATGAGGGCTGCGGTTTCTCCATTGTCAAGCAGGGTTCTGATGTCATCAGTGGCGGCAATCAGGGCAGTTTCGGTGCTGTGGTTGCTGCGGAACCCAGACTGGGATGGGTCCAGGATGTTGTTTTCTTTGAGGAAGCTGGTCAGTTGTTTGTTGATGGCCTTTTCGATGACCTTCGCTGGGAACGGGAGCAGGGATATGGGTCGGAAGTTCTTAAGGTCCTTGGGGTTCGCCTTGGGTTTCTTGAGTAAGGCGTTGTTCTCTGCGTGCTTCCAGCTCTTCGGGAAAGTCGCTGTCTCGAAGGAGATGTTGATGGTTTTCCGGAGGTGGGGTGCGATGGTGCTGCTGGCTTTGTTGAAGATGTGGTGTGGGCAGGGGTCTTCCGGGGATCCGGAGTGGACGGTGTTCATGAACTTGATGGTGTCGTCGTCATTGATGTTGGTCCAGGTCAGCAGGCGGTTGGTGCGGGTGGTGGTCGTGGGGGCGGGGGTCTTGGCGTTTGCTGGGGTGGTGACGGCATTGAAGCTGTTGTGTATGTCTGCGATCTTGCGATGGAAGAAGGTGGCCAGCGAGTCGCACAGGTCTTGAGACGGTGGGATATCGTTGGTGTTGGAGCTGGGGTTGGAGAGTTCCTTCACGATGCTGAAGAGCTCTTTGCTGTTGTGTGCGTTGTTGTCTAGGCGGTCTTTGAAGGAGGTCCTTTTGGCGGATCTGATGAGGTGGTGGTGCCTGCGGGTGGCGTTCTTGTGAGCTGTGTAGCTTTCCGGTGTTTGTTCACGGGTCCAGTTTTTTTTTTGTTTTCGGCAGGTTCGCTTGGAGGCCTGGAGGTCTTCGGTGAACCAGCTGGCTCTCTTGCTGGTGTGGGTGTTGGGGGGTTTCTTGAGCGGGACGAGGGTGTTGGCGCAGTCGTCGATCCACTGTCTGAGGCTACACGCTGCAGCGTCAGGTCGGTCCGGTCTGCGGGTGGGCTCTGGGTGATAGCGGTGGTAAGCTGGTCCTTGGTGACCTTGCTCCAGTTTCGGCAAGGTATCTGTTGGGTGTGGTGGCGTGTGGTGGGTTTCTGGAAGGTGAAGTGGATGCAGCGGTGGTCAGTCCAGTGGAGTTCGGTGGTGTGGTTGAAGGAGACATGGGTGCTTGCTGAGAAGATGGGGTCAAGCTTGTGGCCGGCGAAGTGGGTGGGTGTTGTGACGAGTTGTCTGAGTCCGAGGTTGGCGAGGTTGTCGATCAAGGTGGAAGAGTTGGAGTCGTTGTTGTTCTCGAGGTGGAAGTTCAGGTCCCCGAGGAGGATGTAGTCCGTGGAGGCGAGGGCGTGTGTGCTGATGAAGTCGGCGATGGTGTCGCTGAACTGCGGTCGGGGTCCGGGTGGTCTGTAGACGAGGGTGCCTCTGAGGGTGGTGTTGGGGTCGGTGTGGATCTGGAAGTGCAGGTGTTCGGCGGTGTTGAGGGTGTCGTCGGTGTTGGTTGATACTTTGAGAGTGTTCCTGTGGACGATGGCGATTCCTCCTCCTACTCCGTTGGTGCAGTCCTTGCAGGTGATCTTATAGACTTCTGGGATGGCTATGTCGGGTGTCGAGGAGGGGTTCAGCCAGGTCTCCATCAGGAAGGCGACGTCTGGGGCGTTGGTGTCGAGTAGGACCCAGAGTTCGACGGCGTGTTTGCAGGCCGAGCGGGTGTTGAGCAGGATGCATCTGAGGAAGTTGGGTTCTTCGGTGGGCGGGTTGGAGGGTCGGATGCTGGTGAAGCTGCAGTTTCGGCAGGAGAAGTGTCCTTGGGCGCGCCTCGGAGTGGCCAGGCAGCAGGTGCGTGATCGTCCATCGCTGAGTGCGTGGAGGGTGTTGGAGTCGTAGCGGTGGCGGGCGTCGTGGTGTTCGCGGGGACCAGGGGTCCTGGCGCTGGGCGCGGTCCAGACGCTTCCGGGCGCAGATGGGCTTACCTTAGGTGCAGCGGCCGGCATATATGGGGAGGTGGGAGGGAGGAGCAGCTGGGAGGTGGGAGGAGGGGGCAGCAAATGGGCAGTCAGGGGGGCGGGGCAGCAGGAGAAGCAGCGGCAGGAGCGGTGCGGTACGACGAAGCCACAGAGGCAAAAGGCACAAAAACAGAGGGACAGCGAGGGTCACAAAAGGCACAAAAACAGAGGGGCAGCGAGGGTCGCAAAAGGCATAAAAACGGAGGGGCAGCGAGGGTCACAAAAGGCACAAAAATGGAGGGGCAGAGTGGGTCACAAAATGCAAAAGGCACAAAAATGGAGGGGCAGCGAGGGTTACAGA
The DNA here is from genome assembly GCF_964204655.1 of Triturus cristatus. Lineage (NCBI taxonomy): Eukaryota > Metazoa > Chordata > Amphibia > Caudata > Salamandridae > Triturus > Triturus cristatus. Next base: position 1,173,073 of record NW_028187409.1, read on the forward strand.
AGGCAAAAAATGTTACTGAAATGTGGGGGCAGCGAGTGGAGCAGAAGGCAAAGCGGGCGCAGGGTTACCGGGGCAGCGAGGGAACAGAGAGCAAAACGGGCAGAGGGACACAGGGGCAACGAGGGAAACAGAGGGGGAAAAAAAACAGGCACAGAGCAATTTCAGGCAGCGGGGGAGGACCGAGAACAGCAGTTACGGATACAACAATGTTGGAAAAAGGCAGTACAAGCAATGCAGTGAGACCAACCTACCTACGGCAGCTGGGCAGACACACAGGCGGTTCTGCGAGGAGGGGGAGCGACCTACCAGGTAGGGTCAAGGGTCACTCTCTACTACACACTCTACTACACTACTACTCTATACTACTCACTCTCTACTACTCACTCTACTACTCTCTACTACACACGCTCTACTACACACTCTCTACTACACACTCACTACTCTCTACTACACACTCTCTACTACTTACTCTCTACTACACACTCTCTACTACACACTCTACTACACTACTACTCTCTACTACTCACTCTCTACTACACACTCTCTACTACTCACTCTCTACTACTCTCTAATACTCTACTACACACTCTCAACTACACACTCACTACTACACACTCACTACTACACACTCTACTACTCTCTACTACTCACGCTCTACTACACACTCTCTACTACACACTCACTACTCTCTACTACACACTCTCTACTACTTACTCTCTACTACACACTCTCTACTACACACTCTACTACACTACTACTCTCTACTACTCACTCTCTACTACACACTCTCTACTACTCACTCTCTACTACTCTCTAATACTCTACTACTCACTCTCTACTACTCACTCTACTACTCTCTACTTCACACTCTACTGCACACTCTTGACTACACACTCACTACTACACACTCACTACTACACACTCTTCTACTCTCTACTATTCTCTACTACTCACTCTATACTACAAACTCTCTACTACACACTCTACTACACTACTACTCTCTACTACACACTCTACTACACTGCTACTCTCTACTACTCACTCTACTACTCTCTACTACACACTCTCTACTACACTCTACTACACTACTGCTCTCTACTACTCACTCTCTACTACTCACTCTACTACTCTCTACTACACACTCTACTACTCTCTACTACACACTCTCTACTACACACTCTCTACTACACACTCACTACTACACACTTACTACTCTCTACTACACTCTCTACTATACTCTACTACTCACTCTATACTACACACTCTCTACTACACACTCACTACTCTCTATTACACACTCCCTACTCTCTACTATGCACTCTGTACTACACACTCTCAACTACACACTCTCTACTACTCACTCTCTACAACTCTACTACACACTCTACTACTCTCCTACACACTCTACTACTCTCTAATGCTCACTCTCTGCTACTCACTCTCGACTACACACTCTCTACTACTCTCTACTACTCACTCTCTACTACTCACTCTCTACTACTCTACTGATCACTCTCTATTACTCACTCTCTACTACTCACTCTAGTACTCTCTACTACACACTCCACTACACAATCTCTACTACATACTCACTACTACACACTCACTACTCTCTACTACACACTCTCTACTATTCTGTATTACTCACTCTCTACTACACACTCACTACTCTCTACTACTCACTTTCTACTACTCACTTTCTACTACTCACTCTCTCCTACTCACTCTCTACTACACACTCTCTGCTACACTCTCTACTACACACTCTCTGCTACACACTCTCTACTACTCTCTACTCCTCACTCTCTACTCCCTATTTCTCACCTTTCTCTCTACCTCTCTCTCTATCGCTTTCTTTACTACTCTCTACCTCTAACTCTCTACCTCTTTACCTCTCTGTACCTCTCTCTACCTCTCTACCTCTCTCTACCTCTCTCTACGCGTACACATATGCACATATATATGTAGATATATGCATATGCATTTAGATATATGTATATGTGTATATATACATACATATATAAACAAATATATACATCTGCATATCTATATAAATAGCTGCATACATATACATATATGCATACATATGTATGGTATGTACATGACAGTTTGAAAAACACTAATAAAAGCAAAGCTAGAAAACCACCTAATCACAAACAGAATTGCGGTAACTTAAACGAGGGGGAGACCTATTACATTTTCAATGCTTGTTTTATCTGTAGCAACTGCTTTTTTATGAGCCTCTGTTCGTTACCTGAAGACCACAGAAGAACTTTTGTTGCTGTCTTTTGCTTCTGTTTACACTCCAAAGCATGTCTGTTTTTGGCCAGTCTTGCTGTTCTGCTTTTTCGTCTAGCTCAGACAACTGCTCTGGCACACAGATTTCATGGTGGAGCGGCCTGTTTCGAGAGGTATTGAGTCTATCCTGGATAGGCTCCGATCTCAAAGTACTTTGGGTTGTGGTTATAGTCGACATATGTTTCTGATGGATACTTGTAACAACAGATTGCTCATATTGTGGATATCCCCAGGCGCCAGACTGGATCCAGAAACTCAAAAAGCAGTGCTCCTGAAGTGCAGCTGAGCACCAACATTTTTTTTGCTTTGAAAGTGATAAACGGAGCGACATATAAGTGCCGGTCATGCACGCTGACGTCTGTGTCTTTCTTTCAATGCCTTCAGACATGGGTTCAGAGTTCTGCCCCTCTTTTATACTTCATTTGCAGGCTTCCAGCTTCGGGAACAGAAGTCGCAACGGTGCACAGTATAGATGAAGCAGACAAAAACAGGACAGCTGTGGGAATTGGGTTGAGGCAGTTGCTGCTCGGGTGCTTTATTTTTATTTCAGAAATCACTGCTCCAGTCAGAGCCAAATGCAGGCTCATCAACCTTCACTGGCAGGAAATCCCGCTCACTGCAATTTTATAACATTACCTGAAAGACAAACGTATAACTTGATTTTTCCAGTCTCCTTCAGATTAAAAACATTTACCTCCTGCACCTCCAATTTCATCCAACCTGTTTCTCTGTTTTTATCCTGGCCCCTCTCGCCCTGTAAATCAGAAGGTGTGCAACAAACGCTATGCAGCACTCTGGCTTGGCCAACACGAAAGGTGTTTTCGACTTCAACACATTTAATTAACACACTATCTCAATTACCAATTGAGATATGGGTTTTCCGGTAAACGCTTTCAAAACATAAGGTCCAGACAGCTTCAGCTATGCATCCCACATTCACAGCGCCAATGGCTCAGGCATTCCCTAAACCCATTGGCTTTGCCAATGCTGGTTTGAATTCTAGTAACTCAGTATGAGTTTGTATTACAACACTTGGCTGCTTTAGATCACCGCTTCATTCACCAGTTTTCTGATGAATACATCACTTTTATTGTTTTATTAGCACTTTCATATCACAGCCAGAGATGAGTAAACAGCTGTTGCACATGTACTCATGTTCCTTTCCCTGTGCATTCAGAATAGTTACAGCTGTATATTTTGTGCGGTGTTCAATGCTCATTTAATTTGAAACAAACTAGTCCAATAACATCCTAAACTAGGAAACTTGGACCACATGCTAGTGCAATACATTTTCTCGGGCACTCTTGAATAATGTGGGAGACTGCGGAGAAGGGGGTGAGGTATTAGTGACAGAATTTTAACAAGTTCTTCCAGAATCAAGCAGGGGGGATACCAGCCGGGTGTTGGTCTCTGGGGAAAGATCCACTACAACCACCTGTGCACTAGCTTGTCCCAATATAGTGTGTTTGTATGTGTGATCAAACCGCCACTGGTGCTGCTAAGGGTTCCTGCCTCCCCAAAGCAGCACTTTCTAGGTAGCAACTCAACAGAGTGCTACATCTACGATGCCTCGCCTACAGAAGTTTGTCACTCTTGCATACCGAAATAAAGGATTCCATTAGCTTATCCTAGGCTTGAGCTGTCGGATATTACCTAAACCCCCTCCTCCCTATGCATGGCTTGATTTCTGTTGTACATGAACCTTGAGGATTCATGAACCTACTGGAGTATCGGAGGGCACCATCCTGTCTTCCAATTCATTGTGGTAGTGGGCTTATCCAGCCCCCCTCCAGCCAAATTTCCAAAGCACTCACTGTGTAGGTAGCACCAACATAGGGAGTCAGAGGCCTTTTCCATGTCAGTAGACAAGACCACCACCCATGACCATTCCTTTGGAGCTATGATTAGCACCTGAAAAATGGACAGTCTGAGACATTTTACACCTTGGAATGAAAACATTTTGCTTTTAATGTTGTCGGCATGTTGTAAAGCAGCCGAGCCAGAACCTTTCCCAATATTTTATAATCCACTTTTAGGTTGGAGGAGGGTGGTACAAAGGAATCTGCCTGCTTTGGGAAGGGACACTTCATGCTTTGACCGTCATAGGTTGTAATGGACCTTCGTCAAAGGCCACAGCATAAAGTGCAGCTAGCTTCGGCGCCAAGTGATCCACATATGCAACATAAAACTCCTGAGTGAATTTGTCTGTGCCTGGCACCTTACCATGGGCCAAGTGTAGCAGTGCCCCTTAAGCTTCCTGTATTAAAATGGGCAACTCATACCTGTCTGTTTCCTCTATCTGTGCAAGAGCAATGTCTTCCAAATAATGCTCTATGTCCTTTCCATATCCTGATTTCGCTCCTCATACAACCTAGATTAATACTTAGGGATCACCAAATATTTTTTTTTCCTTTGAGTAATGCAGCACCGTGTGAGAATCCCTATTCTCAGGCAGATGGACCCCTCCGATGTCCGTAATGTATAGCCTGCCCGACATGTTGCTCTCTCTCTGGCAGTCTGAAGGGCTTCAGGTTTGGTGCAATTGGTCACCACTTCATGCTCCAAGGTATTTATTGTCGATCTGATCTATTTTCTGCACGATCAGATCTGTCAATTTTCTAGTTCCTGAAATTGACTGAATGCTGCACCCTCAGGCTATCATCTTAAATCCCTCCCACTCAATGAGGGGCAAGTATGATGTTCCATTGATGCATGTAGAATGCTGGGTCCTCTAGCGCCGCATATACTAGTGGCATGTCTCTATAGGAGCCAGCCGTCGCCCCTACTTAATGGTAGTATCTGTGGATGTGATCGGATATTGTTCTTCCCAAGTATTCGGGTCTCCGTACTTTGGAGATGAGGGCCTTGGAGCATATTAGTTGGTCCAGTCTGATATTAAGATAGTAGACAGGGAGGAGAAAGAATATTCCTCCAAAATTGGATTTCTAGGTTTCCAAACATTAATCAAGGATCAGTGACTCAACCACTGTTACAAAGCCTTAGCCTCCACATTGGTTGGTGCAAATTGAAGCACCAGGTGTTAACGGTTCAACTGTATGTTCATGACTCCTTTGAAATCATCCTGATTATGGTGTGATGTGGGGTCAGTCTCCTAATAATCTAGACGCTACTGCATAGAAATGTGGCTGATTGGAGTTAGGAGCATAGAGACTACCCAAAACTATAGATCTGCTGCCTTATCTCTGTTCAATCAGAGTATCTGACCTCCATGTCAATACGTTTGTTATCCGTCTTAAATGAGACCTAGTAGAGAACCCTGTGGCCACTAGCTAGGCGTGTCACCTGGCCTGTAACTTCTCTTCCTCAGCCTCCTATAAGTGTATTTCCTGCAGAAAAGCCACAGGATCTCCTGTACATTTCAGAAAGTAGAGAATCTTGTAAAGCTTGGAAGCAGTGATCCTTCCCGGGACATTCCCAGTGAAGAACGTAAAGGTGCTCTGTCCCATCTTAGCATCAGATATGGAGGTTAGAAAGCTGGTCCCAAGTTCTCCACTAAACTCCCCTTCCTCCCCCGAGCCTTTTCACCTTTCAGATAGATAGTCAAGTCCCCCCTTTTCCACTGGCAACGCCCTCCCCCCCCCCATCAAAATCGAAATCCAGTCCCTATGTCACATTCATCCGTTAAACCCCACCCTTTATGTCCAATAATAAATAAGGAATGCAACCAAGTTTCCAAAGAGCTGGAATTGCCACAAGTGCCCCTATCTGGCAGCATGCAGGTATGTGGGCATTCCCAGCCCTTCACAGACTATTCCTTAAAAGTAACTCTCTGGAGAACTTGCCTGACATGTCAGACTGCCAAATCGATATGATCGGCGATCAGGGAGCCCCAGGTGAACCTGTTGATCCCTGCCCCTAAACCCCTTCCCCCAGTCAACTTTCATGGCTGTAGGCTTCCCTCTCCGTGATTTATTGAGCAATAAATAGGAATAAAAAGGGTGGGCAACTGGCTTCATAATGATCCCTCCCCACCTTCGCTCCTCAGTATTGGCTGATCCACCCAATTTTAGCTTCTATTTTAATGTCACTGTAATCCAGCAGGCCTTCTGGCCCCACGCTATAAGTGCAGGTATATCTGGGTCACAGAAAAACAGTGGCTATCTGTGGTGTGATTACCTTTCAAAGTAGAAGCGATCTCTTGCTGTCCGAGTCTTGATATGACTCCCTATCAGAAGAGCGGGCACATATGCAATCTTATGGAGATTCCACTAACGTCTGGCAGAAGGAGGCAGGTGCCACATTGGGGGGGCTGCTAGTGGTGTTTCACCTGAGAGGGAGAAGAAAGCCTTACGCTGAGAGCCTATGCATCTTTGTTGTCGTTCGGGAGAGCCCAGCCATGTCTGCTGACCCCCTCAGGCACAGAGTTCTGCTAAATCCAGTCCCAAACTGTTCAGGTTGCTTGAAAACGTGTGCACGTTGGTCCAGGATTATTTTTAGCTTGGCTGGGAAGAGACATACATATTTCATGTTCAAGCCTATTTGAAGCTCACTCAACAGTGCTGGACTGCACGTGTAAAGTTCAGGAAGATTATAACCTTGGCACCTTCAAGAGTAAAGTAGCCCTCTTTCCAAACCACTTGCAGGATTGCATCCAGGTCTAAAAAATGTAGTATTTTGGCAACAATGGGTGTGGAGGGCAGCCTGATGGGCACTGTTTTGCAGGGACTCTGAGTGCTTTCCACTACAGAATGCATAGACAATTCACGCTGTGTCTTACCTATACCTATTTTAAAAACTTCCACTACATCTACACACTCTAGGGCCCCTCACCCCCACAGCACCCTTCGGCAGGAACAAAAGATCCCCGCTAAAGAGCCCCATTATTGGGAGCCCGTCAGGAATTGCAGCGCCGACCTGACGAGGGGCAGGCTCAAATGATGAAGCATGACACCTAGCTTGCTGGGTGTGTGAGAGCCCTAGTTCCAACAAGGGTTTTCCCCCCTCCGTAACACATGACAGTCCTACTAACAACCCCCACCCCCCTATGTCTTTCTTCGACTAGAGGAACTTTGTACCCTTTTTTGTATTAACAGGTAATACACGTCTGTCCATACTTGGAAAACTGGGTGGCAAAAGCAAAGACAAGCAGCCAGTGCAGTAAGAACATCAACAAGGTCATACAAACCTTAACCACACTAGGGTTCTCCATCCATTCCAAAAACCGTCACAGAACCCAGACACAGAGAAAAGATTTCTGGATGCGTTCTTGAATTCTCAAACAGCCAGGGCGAGACCAGTGGACAAGAGGGTGAAGCGATCATCGAGTGGTTGCCACTACCAGAAGGGGCCACATCTGATGATGAGAACAATGGTGAAAATTATCGGCATTATGGCCTCCCGCATTCCCTTGGTGCCACATGCAAGGATATACATGAGATCAATACAAGAATTGGCCGAACAGCAATAGTCACAATCAACAGGGAGTTGGGACAATCTAGTGGTTCTTACGGACAAGGTTCAGAGAGCGATGCAATGGTGGAACCTCCAAAACCTAACTGTGGGCAAGCCATTCAATCCAACAACTCCCTTAGTGACCATTACTATGGTTGCATCCTACATTGAATGGGAAGCTCACATGAACAAGCTAACATCAGAGGTCTCTGGAACACGTGCTGAAACTGAAGATGTATTTCTGGCACTAAAGTGCTTCCAGAAACATGTAACAGGAAGGACCATTTTAAATCAAACAATACAACAACGAAGCACTACCTGAACAAACATGGTGGAACAAGATCCTGTCCACTATGAACCCTAGCTTCTGAGATATGGAAATGGGTGATAAAGAACAGGGTACCAGTAGTGGAATTTCACCTGCCAGGCAAAGAAAATATAGTAGTGGACAAGCTAAACAGAAAAGCAAATACCTCACATGAATGGCAACTAAAACCAGAAGTGTCAAGACAGATCTGGGGCGACACCACAAGTAGACCTATTCGCAACGCACTAGAACATGGAATGCCAAATGCTTTGAATCCAGGTTCTACCACCCAGAGTCACTGGGGAATGCTTTGTCGATAAAATGGTCAGGGAGATTTGCTTACGCCTTTCCATCAATTCCAATTATACTAAAGGTGATCCAAAAGTACAGACAAGCAGGTCAACCTAATCTTGATAGCGCCTCCAATGGGAATGGCAGACATGATTCTCAGACCTCATGGAAATACCCCAAGGACAGTGCATTGCGCTCCCTGCACACCAAGACGTGTTAACAGTACAAGAGGGGCAGGTGTAGCGCCTGGAACCAAACACCCTCAGCCTGGCATCATGGCTTCTGGAGACTTTGTTTGGGCACCTCCATTTGCCAAGGGAGATGATGGAGATTTTCAAGGAAGCAAGGCAACCAACAACAAGCAAATGCTAAAGCAACGAATGGAAGATGTTTCAACAATGGTACAACAGGTCTGTAAAACGCAGAGTGGGCACAAGATGATGCCGCCGAGTTTGCGGGCGTTGTCTTTTGGGGTGCATCTGAGGTCCGATGACCACCAAGTGTCATTCCAGAGTGAAGTGTGGCTGCCGAACATCATCACTTTAGCAAGGAAAAAAGGAGAAACACTGGCGTTCTTAGGCAGCGTGGCATTAGAAAACATTTGTGCATCGTGTATACCTTCACGAAACACTATTGCATGGTCATTCAGATGAACAGGCAGGCAGAAGTGGAACAATGTGTATTGAATTTGTTTATAAGCATATACTCTTATAAAAAAATATATCCAGCCAACCCACAGAAGAAAAAAACGCTCTGTAATTGAGGCACAGAATGTGAATGCAGAAAAGATTCATGCAGCAAAACAAAATGGTTACTTACCGGAAGGAGTATTTTTGCAGCTTGTAGAATATTCTGGATTTACATGTAACCCACCCACCTCCACTGGTGGAGGTGTATGTACAAGCTCAAATCAAGAGACGACTGATGAGCACAAAGAAAGAACAAGCATTGAAAATGCAATAGGTCTTGCCTTTGATTAAGTTAAAGCCATTTGCTTTGCTAATGGTATTGTATTCTAGCTTTGCATTATTTAGTGTATATTTGTGATATGTTGTAGTTGTATGTAGTTAGCATTGTTTTGTTAGCTGTGTGGTAGTTTAAAGCATAGCGTTAGTAGGAAAAGAGCAGTTTTTCAGATTTGTGAGGTGAATGAATAGAAGAATAGTATGTGTGTTAATTTCGTATAGTGAGGATTACAATAGCATGAGGCAGACGAATGGGGCGAGGGAGATCACAAATAAACACTAAATAATTTTGGTAATGCTTTGGTCAGTACTTGAGTATCGCTGTTGTTTTAGAAAGAATGTATGAGGCCTCTGCTGCTTTGGTAATGTTTTTGAGGCAGCAGTGCAGCTTAGCCATGGTTATGGAGTCAATTTTGGGATTTGAAGGAGGTAGCGCTGCTGTCTGGTTAGATTTGGAAGCACAGTCAGTGCTGCTTTCAGTGAACTCTAAATATCAATTAACCGACTGAGGTTTTCTAATGAGAATTCGGATTCTCTTTAGATTAAGGGCTATTTTAAGTTTTGAATTACCCTTTCCCTCGTCCAAGGCCAGAAGCTTTCTATATGGTGTACAGTTGGCTAGTAATGCTAAATGGGATGCCTTGATCCCAGACAAGCATGACTAAGAAACAAGCTCTACATGACGTCACTCGGGAACCCTACATGAAAAAATTAGTTATGACAGACCCGTGAAAGCACTTGGCTTTCGAGTGGCCAGGGTTGACCAGGCATTCGCACCAATGCCCTGCAAGGGGATACAGAGAGGGCAAGCCTTACCCGAGTCCTCTCATATCTACACACACGGTGAATGATAAACCGCACAAGGTGACCTGGCCAGGCACAAATCTTTGCTCTGCACTTCCTCTGCGGGCAGGGTTTGCGCATTGCGGTTTTGTGCACACCTCTGCTGGCGGAGCTGCAAGATTACTGACCTGGGCAACACTGCCCAAGATTAGAGAAATAGGAATAGGACCTGCATTATGCAACTGTGCTGTTCTTCCCACTCGCTACTGCTTTACTGTTATTTACCCCATAGTATCCATGCTGTGCCGTCGGTCTGTGCTACAGCACGCCTGCTGGCGGTGAGCTTTGTGGCCCATAACACTGCAGTGCTGTTTACCATCCATGTAATGCCTAACACAGTTGTGCTGTTGGTCACTCTACCACGTAAATAGGGCAGCTCAACAACATGCATGCTGTCGCTGCAGTACTGCAGCATGCTTACTGTGCCGCTGATTGGCTCCGCAGCCTGCTACTGCTGTGCTGTTAGCTCTGCAAAATGCCCCACATAAGAAAGAGCGAAAACAAATATAGCTTCATTGCTGTGTGCGCCGCCCTTCAAAATGTGAACATATTTCAACTCACACATTTTTCAGGGGCAGCGTCCTGACCCCACCCTTTCATTCCCTGACCACAACCCATGTCCTATTAAAGCTACCAATTATATCTTTACACTGTGCTGTCACCCTCAAGGAAAATATCTCTAGAATTTCGATGATTCTGGCCAAAACCTTAGGGGAACGGAAACGTTCTTTACTTGTAGTTATTCAAGATGCATTGCATTTTGTTTTAAAATAAAAAAAACACATAAGCAGCTGCATTGCGTGTTTCTAGGAGCTATACATGCTAAGATGGCAGGGCATATGGACCAGTGTCCAGCCACTATCACGCTGCGTCCTTTTGCTTAGTTTCAAAGAAAAGCTGCCTGGTGCCAGCACAGCAGAGAACAGGCCCAGGGAGTCAAACACCGACTCTAAGCATAACATTTACCAGTCCTAATGGGCATTTTCAGCTCATCCATCGAGACCTTGTGCTTACAGCACTCCCACAGGATCCCAGCAATTACCCTCTGTGACAGGTGGGTGCCTGCAGAAACAACGGGACCCCCAAAGCCTAACAGAGAAAGAATCCCCTCTATGCCGGGCCTATATTGTTAGTAAATACCATAAATGCTTTTCTTTAGAGACAACCCGAGTTATGACCCCGGCGGATCATAATGAAAGATAAAGCGCCTCAGGCATGCCGTCTGGGAGTGGTGTGTCTTACTGAGCGTGTCCTGCCTGCAACAGGGTTTGCCAAAGTAAAAGTCACCCTGCGGCCACCATAATGAAATATAAAGCGCCACGGGCATGCTGTCTGGAAGTGGTGTGTCTCACTCAACGTGTCCCGCCTACAACAGAGTTTGCCAAAATAAAAGTCACTCTGCGAGCCGTGTGGCCGCTATAATGAAATATTAAGCGCCTTGGGCATGCCGTCTGGACGTGGTGTGTCTCACTCAGTGTGTCCTGGCAGCAACAGGGTTTGCCAAAGTAAAAGTCACCCTGCAAGCCGTGTGGCCACCATAATTAAATATAAAGTGCCTCGGACACGCCGTCTGGATGTGGTGTGTCTCACTCAGCGTGTCCTGGCAGCAACAGGGTGTGCCAAAGTAAAAGTCATCCTGCGAGCCGTGTGGCTGCCATAATGAAGTATAAAGCGCCTCGGGCATGCCGTCTGGATATGGTGTGTCTCACTCAGCGTGTCCTGCCTGCAACAGGGTTTGCCAAAGTGAAAGCTACCCTGCGGCCGCCATAATGAAATATAAAGCGCCTCGGGCATGCTGTCTGGACATGGTGTGTCTTACTCAACGTGTCCTGCCTACAACAGAGTTTGCCAAAATAAAAGTCACTCTGCGAGCCGTGTGGCCGCTATAATGAAATATTAAGCGCCTTGGGCATGCCGTCTGGACGTGGTGTGTCTCACTCAGCGTGTCCTGCCTGCAACAGGGTTTGCCAAAGTAAAAGTCACTCTGCGGCCGCCATAATGAAATATAAAGCGCCTCAGGCATGCCGTCTGGACGTGGTGTGTCTCAGTCAGCGTGTCCTGCCTGTAACAGGGTTTGCCAAAGTAAAAGTCACCCTGCGAGCCGTGTGGCCGCCATAATGAAATACAAAGCGCCTCGGGCATGCCGCCTGGACGTGGTGTGTCTCACTCAGCGTGTCCTGGCAGCAACAGGGTTTGCCAAAGTAAAAGTCACCCTGCAAGCCGTGTGGCCACCATAATTAAATATAAAGTGCCTCGGACACGCCGTCTGGATGTGGTGTGTCTCACTCAGCGTGTCCTGCCTGCAACAGGGTTTGCCAAAGTAAAAGTCACCCTGCGGCTGCCATAATGAAATATAAAGCGCCTCGGGCATGCCGTCTGGACGTGGTGTGTCTCACTCAGCATGTCCTGGCAGCAACAGGGTGTGCCAAAGTAAAAGTCATCCTGCGAGCCGTGTGGCTGCCATAATGAAATATAAAGCGCCTCGGGCATGCCGTCTGGATATGGTGTGTCTCACTCAACGTATTCTGCCTGCAACAGGGTTTGCCAAAGTGAAAATCACCCTGCGAGCCGTTTGGCTACCATAATGAAATATAAAGCGCCTCAGGCATGCCGTCTGGAAGTGGTGTGTCTCACTCAGCGTGTCCTGCCTGCAACAGGGTGTGCCAAAATAAAAGTCACCCTGCGAGCCGCGTGGCCGCCAAAATGAAATATAAAGCGCCTCGGGCATGCCGTCTGGACGTGGTGTGTCTCACTCAGCGTGTCCTGCCTGCAACAGGGTTTGCCAAAGTAAAAGTCACCCTGCGGCCGCCATAATGAAATATAAAGCGCCTCGGGCATGACGTCTGGGAGTGGTGTGTCTCACTGAGCACCAAGCGTATACTTACAAAGTAGGCCAAAAGTAGCGTAACAACAATATAACAACAAAGTAGCGTAATAATAAAAAACAAAGTAGCGTACAAGCATACAATGCCATTCCACACGGAAACGCATGCGATGGTTCAAAAAAAAAAAGTGCAGCAAGTTAATATTAAGTCTACTGTGTAACGCCGCCAGTAAGAGATCCTATCCCCCTGGGTGTATCCTAACAAGGACAGGGTGGCAACCAGGAGGGGCTACAAACCGTCCGGGACAATCAGCAAAGTCGGATTGGAATAATAAGTGACGAGAAACGATGCATACCAATCCAATTTGGAAGCGGAGCTGAGACACGGCTTCGGAATCCATATTGATTCCAAGAAGCCCCCGCATGGCGAGAGCCACGCATGCCCGCTGCTAACGCCAGGCGAGACCTAAAAAAGAATCTGAAGAAGGCGACTGCATCGCGGGATTTCTGGGGCATACGTCTAACGTCACACAAGTAGGAGTTTAAACTTAAATGAGCGACAATGTTCACACAAAAAAAAATAACAGAACAGACTTCAAGGAGACTATCCCAGACTCAACCTCTAGATGATGGAATAATCCACAGCTTGTGAATCCAGAAAAATTCTTCAAACTGCAAAACTAATCCTACCCGTAAACAGGACCACTGGAATTATGAGGCAGGGAGGCCAAATTATGCAGCAGGATTGAGTAAACTATGCAGCAAGAAAAGGCAAATTGTGCAGTAAATTTTGTGATAGTGTTACTTAATTATTTTGTCGTTCTCAAATTTAACACTCTCTGGGCATTAGTTATACCCAAGTACTAGTTTACCACCCAAATACAGCAACAAGCTACAGAAATGTGACCTGTCAATCTTAGCAAAAGGTCTTCTCCTGCGCAGCAAAACGCGTCGCTGCATTTTTAGTAACTTTTGAACCGTTTGGGCTAGAAACAAAAACATTTTTTGTTAAATTCTGCAGACTGTGCGGCAGATGATGGATTGTGGCAAATGCAGCACATCTACAATTAGTCTAAAATCGCTGCAGCTGCACAAAAACATAATGCCAGTGGCCCTCCATGTTGATTTTTTCTGTATGCCTGCATACACCATACTTTGCCAACCGTGCGGTTTTTCTGACAATTACTTCAAACAAACAATGAACGTACTTTTACCTCAGTGTTGCTTAACGGTTATAATGCTGGCACTTACCAAAATAGTATTTATCTCATTCTCATCTGCAGCCCTACTGCTGAGGAAAATAAGTTGGTCCACTAAAACAAACCTAGGTTTCCAGGAACCTGGGACTTCCCTCAGGTCAGCCAGAGGGAGGCTCCAGGCAATGCTAAAAATATTTTTTTTTAAACAAGGTGCTATCTGTACTAAGGCTTCTATCAGGGTAGCGTCTAAATGTCTGTAGGTCCGGAACTCTGCTCCTTCTCACATTCCGGACAGTTCTGTACAACAGTGCCCACAAAGACAGTTGTCAAACAAACAGACAAATGCCACAAATAAATAGAGCATAGAAAAATGTAACTCCAATCTGGAAGCAACATCGTGCTGCTATAAAGGCTGGTCTGACTAAATAACACTGAGACGCTATTGCACCAGCATTACTGCTGCTGTGACAGTACTGCACTTGCAAGCATTAGAAGCTGTTACCCTGGCAGGGCTAAAGGTTTTGTACATTGTCAGCGTGTGGGCTGTTGTCTGCTTCTGCCAGTACAGAGATTTTTGCTGCTAGGCGGCTGCCAACAGCAGAGTTTTTCCGCCTGCTGTTAGGTGCACATCTTCCCCGAGCCTCTGTGCTGCCACCAAGCTAGCTCTAAACTCAAAGCATACTGTTTGTATAAAACTTTATATTAGCTTTTTCAGTGCGTGCAAATGCATAGAATCACCAAATATCAGTGAATGGTTAAATCACATGTAGTGCAGTTTATTTGGTGCCCTGGCCTATACCCATGGCATATTGCTAACCACTGTGGATATCACACATTCTGATGAAATTCTAACTGCATGTTTTTCACCTTGTGAATACCCCCAGGCACCAGGCTAGCCCTGGAGATTTTCTCAGTATTGTGTGGCTTTGTGTTGACTTCGTCCCACCGAAGCCACATATCCGTGCAGTCTCTGTGCTCTGATGTCTCTTCTTTTCTTTCTTCACCTTTGGACGCAGATCTGGAGCTCACTACCAACCTTTTTTGTCGTCTTTTGGAGAAAAGAAATGTTCACAATGTGCAAGGAAACATGTCCCTTCTAAAAACGACAGCCTCCTCATTTCTCTATACCAGGCCAACCCCTATTACATTCAGGTTAACAGTAGCATTGCGTTATTAGTATGTATAAGCTTTGCTTCTACGTAGATGTTAGTAGTAGCCACACCAATACATATTTAAATATTCACTATTTCTTATTATCATGCTGTCCCTGTAATGAGACAATTCACCCCATAATCACGTTTTTGATGACATCCCCTAGCTCCGTATAGGTGCGTTCCAAATGTGTCTTTTAGTTTCTCTCTTGATACGTTTTATGTGTTTCTGAGAGTAACTCCCACACTTATTTCCATCCTCAGGGATCTTTGCAGAATTATCAAAAGACTAAGTTTAACAATAACATACCAACATTTCGGGAGCACTTCAGAAGGACGTTTAGGTGTAGAAAAAAACAGGTGTGTCCCCATTGTAAAACTAGAACTATGGGGAGAGGAACGTGACAAATGTTGTGGCAAATTGGTGTAGCAGAGCTTCATAATAATTCAAGACTTTCAAAATAATCTTTGCAGGTTGAGTGGGGCCTAAAACAGCATCTAAATTAGATTTTAGATTAAAACATGTATTTTGCTTTCATTTTTGTAATTACAGAATTGGTCTCCTTGACAAACAGATCCTTTTCTCCTTTACACTTTAAGGCTGTGAGCATTTGTGCAGCGTGCTATCACCAGGGTAGGTATCTTGGCACTAAACCGGTGCAAATCTAGCTACACTTAGGGCGGGCGTGGAACTATTTGAAGAGCCAGGTATTCAGCTTCTTGCGGAACTCGAGAATCGAGGAGGCACTGATGTATCGTGGCAGGTCATTCCACACTTTAGGAGCGATAAGGGAAAACATTAAACTGCTGCAACTGTTTTTTTTAATGTGTGGTATATGGCCGAGAAGAGGTATCTGGCTCATGGTTGAAAGGAGATGCAGTTGAGGTTTGCTGGACATGTGGTGTTTAGTGATTTGAAGTTGTGGGTGAGAAATCTGAACAGTGCTCGTTTGTGTATGGGAAGCCAGTGGAGCTCCTTCAGCTGCATTGTGATGGGTGTGTGGCCAGGGAAGTGGAGCGTCAGTCTGGGTTACGAGTTCTGGATTGTTCAGTTTCCTTCAGTCACTGAATTCCACATATTATCAGCCACCTTGACTCTTTTCAACAAGTGCCATCTGATGCTCTAAAGAAGTTAGGGAGGGTGAATACAGTATTTTCCGAAGTCTTTCTTCTAGACTTGCCTTTAATGAGTGGATGTATTTTAAGAGGTGCATTGTAGGTTGGTGAAAGATGGGTAAATAGTCCCCCCCCACTCTACACCCCTGCCTCCCCGATGACTAAGCTGAGCTGCATAGTTAAAATTAAGCAGGAGATTCTTAAGGTTCCGCCCCAACGAAAGGAAAACTTGTTGGGACCATTTACGATACTAGATGTAGCACTCTGTTGAGTCTTTGGTGCTTGGAGTCTAGTTGGTGACCTCTTCAGCAATGAGGCATCACTTACTGTTGAGGGATTCTATATGTTGAGGGCCTTATTGTCGATCTAGTCTTAAGTGCCAGGCATAACTCATCGAAACACTCCGATCCCTGCACTGAGGACATCCTATCACTGCCTGCTCAAGAAGCTAAACTTCCTCCTACTCACCAGGCACAGCCTTGACCTCATGCTTTGTTGTATCCACTTGTAGAACAATTGCTTTCAGCAATCCCCCCTCATCGAAGTGTCCGAGGCCAAAACAGACTTCTAGAAAATATCGAAGAGCAAATCTCTTTACCAGCCAAGACCCTTCGCAAGACTGCAATCACCGCAACAGTGTAGAACATACACCCCGATAGACATCGCCATTCCTGACTGGGAAGCTTATTCCGCACAGTTCCTAGATTGTCATCTGGAATCCCCTCAGTAGACAACAGGCATCTTTATGTTCCTTTATTTTTACCACTAAGGCGACTTGGGTGGTAAATATTGCTTCGGAGTCCTGCCCGTACCGGTGTCATGGTTTTCAGGACACTGCAGCTACAGCCTCGTAGGAGAATTTATTTTGCACACATCCTACGCTTTTTCAAAGTCCACAATTCAGAACTTTCTATCTTTTCATAAGATTAACAAAGCAAACACAAGAAAACAAGACAAAACACTAAAGTAGCTGGATGAAGAAAATCTGTTTCTAAGGAAGAGTCCACTCCTGCTCCTTATGTCACCCATAATGAAGACGAGTGTGTAAAATAATTCATTTATGCGCCATGCAGCCCTCCTGCTGCTGTGTGGCGTAATACTGCTTAGAGCAGTTTACTGATTGCTTACTTATGACTTAACCTATATAAGATCTAACATATAAATAGTCTTCAAAACGTTTCTCCTCTCCTGGTTCTTGGACACATCTGCATCTTTACTGGTTTACAGTGTGTAAATGCCTTTTTTTTTTTTTAATTGTACATTTGTTTTACATCTGTGCACCCAAGATCTGGAACAGCATCCTCATATCCATCAGGACTGTCTCAAGGCTGCTCCAGTGCATAATTTGTAAAAATCTAAGTGACAGTCTTTTCTGCCACAGTCGGCACCACCCCTGCTCATGCCGCTGCTACCGAATGGCACTGACAACAATGCCTATTAACCATCACACTTAAACAAGGATGACATTTTGAACTAGTTCAGGTCCCCCCATGCTACAGGGATGGCGTGGAAGTGTGAGTTTTCTCATTAGGTTGAAGCCTACCAGACAGCACAGCTGTCTGGTCATAAAGTACTTTTTTTGTTCACATTCTGAAAGACTCCCTGGGAGGGTATTCCACCCATTGGAGTGTAGGGGGCTGGCTAAGTATATGACGCACATTTATTTAAGTGAAGTACCTTGCACTAATCCTGACAACCCTTATGGTAATTTCAGTGGTCTTTGATAACCTTTTGAAAGCTCTCAAAGGGGTAGCTGTGGAGAGCACCCTTCGGGCTTATCTTGAAGGAGTGTTAAGCAGTTTGTTTTACCAGTGCTAATCATGTAGTGTAGATTAAATGTAAAAGAATAACAAAGTGTATATATACAAATGTCTATTTATTAGACAACACTCACTAACACATTGGTATATCTCCTACTCCGAGAATTAAACACAAATACACAATACTTTAATTGCAATAAAGTAACGAAGCACTATATATAGTAGTCTCCAGAGGAAGACCAAATCATATACTAAAAAAGTAGAATGCGAACTGCAATTGAAGTTGAGACTGGACCCAGAAGACTTCGAATAGCCGGAGACCCAAGGAACCATCCAAGGTATCTACCCAGGAACCCCACGGAGGCCATGTACAGAGTGAAAACACAGCCACATATTCAGACCACCAGGACCACGCACAAAGTTCAGCGAAGACGTCGCAGACTTCATCAGCCCACACGCACTCCCGTCCACCGACTACATCCTCCTAGGGGACCTCAACTTCCACCTGGAGAACCGCGCCGACAACAACACCACCACCCTACTGGACAACCTCGCCAACCTCGGACTGAAACAACTGGTCAACACCCCCACCCACTACGCAGGACACACTCTCGACCCCATCTTCTCCTCCAGCAAATACATCTCTTTCAGCCACACCTCCGAGCTCTCCTGGACGGACCACAGCTGTGTCTACTTCAGCTTCAAGAAGACCACCGTACACCACCACGTCCAACAACCACCGAGAAGGCAGTGGAACCATATCACCACGAACAACTCACAGCAGCCCTCTCCCAGAACCCCCCCGCCAGCACTACAGACCCCGACGAAGCCGCCAACAACCTCACAAACTGGATCTCCGAATGCACCAACACCCTGGCCCCCCTGAAGACCCAAGCAAACAAAAACAACCACAAGAAAAACTCCTGGTTCACCCCCACCCTCAAGGACTCCAAAAAAGAATGCCGCACCCTCGAGAAGTCTTGGCGCCTCAACCAGACCGACGAGAACATGTCTGCTCTCAAGAACGCCACCCGCAAACACCACCAACTCCTCCGCGCCGCACGAAAATCAGCCTTCCAGAACAGACTCAACGACAACGCCCACAACAGCAAGGAACTATTCGGCATCGTCAAAGAACTCTCCAACCCCGACGCCGAAAACAACGCCATCCCCCCCTCACAGGATCTCTGCGACTCCCTCGCAGCTTTCTTCCACCACAAGATCACCGACATCTACAACAGCTTCGCCACAACCAACAAGAACCCACCACCGGAACTCGCCACCGACTACACCGCCATCCACACCTTGAACCCAACCACCACCGAGGAAACCACCCACATCATGAACTCCATCCACTCAGGATCACCATCCGACCCCTGCCCGCACCACATCTTCAACAAAGCCGACAACATCATTGCACCCCACCTCCGAGACATCATCAACGCATCTTTCACCACCGCCACCTTCCCGGAGAACTGGAAACACGCCGAACTCAACGCCCTCCTAAAGAAACCAACAGCAGACCCCACCATACTCAAAAACTTCCGGCCCATCTCGCTCCTCCCGTTCCCCGCCAAAGTGATTGAGAAAATCATCAACACTCAACTCACCACCGCCCTGGAAACCAACGACTCACTCGACCCCTCACAATTCGGCTTCAGAGCTAACCACAGCACCGAGACCGCCCTCATCGCAGCCACGGACGACATCAGATCTCTGACTGACAAAGAAGAGACCGTGGCCCTCATACTCCTGGACCTCTCTGCAGCCTTCGACACAGTTTGCCACCGTACCCATATACGTCGCCTCAGCAACGCCGGCGTCAGAGGCAAGGCCCTGGAATGGATCATCTCCTTCCTCTCCGGAAGAACCCAGAGAGTCCGCCTTCCCCCCTTCAGATCCACTACTACGGAGATCATCTGCGGCGTCCCCCAAGGATCCTCCCTCAGCCCAACCCTCTTCAACATCTACATGACCCCCCTGGCGAACATCGCACGAAAACACGGACTCAACCTCATATCCTACGCAGACGACACCCAGCTCATCCTCTCCCTCACCAACAACCCCGCCTCAGCAAGAACCAGACTACACGAAGGCATGAAGGAAGTAGCGCACTGGATGACAGACAGCCGGCTCAAACTTAACACAGAGAAGACGGAGGTCCTCATCCTCGGCCCTACTCCCACCGCCTGGGACAACTCCTGGTGGCCCCCCGCCCTAGGCAGCACTCCCCAACCCACCGACCACGCACGCAACCTCGGCTTCATCCTGGACTCATCCCTCTGCATGACCAGACAGGTCAACTCGGTGACCTCGGCATGCTTCAACACCCTCCGCATGCTCCGCAAGATCTTCCGCTGGATCCCCACCGACACCAGGAAGACCGTCACCCACGCCCTCGTCACCAGTCGCTTGGACTATGGAAATGCTCTGTACGCCGGCATCACTACCAAGCTACAGAAGAAACTACAACGAATCCAGAACGCAGCCGCACGACTCATCCTGAACATACCTCGCCACCACCACATCTCCGGACACCTGAAGACACTTCACTGGCTTCCAGTCAGCAAGAGGATCACCTTCAGACTCCTCACCCACGCACACAAAGCCCTGCACAATATCGGACCAAAACTCATCAACCACCGCGTCTCCTTCTACACCGCTCCTCGCACCCTACGCTCGACCGGACAAGCCCTGGCAGCCGTGCCTCGCATCCGCAAAGCCACCGCCGGAGGCAGGTCCTTCTCCTATCTGGCAGCAAAGACCTGGAACTCTCTTCCTAGCCACCTGCGTGCCACACAGGACCACCTCTCCTTCAGAAGGCAGCTCAAGACCTGGCTCTTCGAGCACTGACCCCCCCCCCCCCCAGCGCCTTGAGACCCCTGCGGGTGAGTAGCGCGCTTTATAAATGCAAATGATTGATTGATTGAATGCAATTCAATAGGAAAGTTGCAGTTGCAGATTTAAAGAAGGACCCTTCCCAGAGAACCCTGACGAAACCTCGTGGAAGATGAAAGGATGGAGAGTCACCCAACCCTTGGATACTCCAGGAACCAGGATACCTAAACCCGGGAAGCTGGGTGCATAGGTACGAAGTGACGTCGGAAACTGCCGTAGACCACTATGGAGGACTTCAGTGAAGATGCCGCTGGCGAAGAAAGTGAAAGAGTCCGGTGGAATCCAAGGGTGGATTATTGAAGAGGAGTACCTGCAAGCAGAGGGGACAGTCTATATGCCACTAGGGAGTTACCAGGAGGCACGGAAGATGAATCAACACTGATGACGGAAGCTACAGGAGAGTTGACGGTGATCACTGCAGCTGTGAGGACCAGGTGACGCTGTGGAAGACTAGGAGCTGTTCACAAGCTGTCCCACGTCAGAAGTCGAGAGCCAGGGGTTTGGTGTCCAGCAGGAGCACCAACAAGCCTTGGCAGCAGTAACATGCAAGGAAAATGAAGAAGGTGCAGTGTCGGAATCAGCAAGGTCCAACAGACTAACCGGAGAGTCAGAGCAGGCCCCAAGCAAGCAGGGGAGCCCACTGGATCTAAAGAAAACCCTCAAGAGGACCCACAGGCCGGAGGCACAGGAGTCGCAAGAAGACCTCGAGCAGCTCACCAACGATGCAGGCCTACAGTGCAGAAGATGCGATGAGGATGAAGATCTTGGTAGAAAGAGATGCTGGAGCTCTCTTGAAGAAGAGAGCCATCAAGCCTTGGCAACGGCAAGTCGATGCAGTGCACATGGGTTCTGTTCCAGCAGTTCCGACGAGGGATCCTGGCTTCAAACTTGCTGTGAAGACAGTGCAGGCCTCGAGGGAGTTGCAGAACCACCACCTGTGTTGCAGAACCTTTCGGAGTCCGTGGGAGCTCAGGAGCAGCAGAATAGTCAGTTTCGTTGTGGTGCGTGTAGATGAAGGGGAGTGACTCCTTCACTTCAAGGGAGATTCCTTTGGGTGTCTATGATGCCCACAGGCCTGTAGAAGAACCTGGATGGAGCACAGGCACAGATGATGCAGAAGACTGTCAGGCCGACGAGACCAGGAGCAGCCGGAGTCTTCCAGATGCAGCCTCGGTTCCCAAAGCTAAGTCCAACAAGGTCCAAAGTGCCCAGACGGTTGAAGATGAAGTGGTTTTGGATCTGAATCTTGTCCAACGACGAATATGAAGAGCCACCCACAAGTAAGCCCTTAAGTACCCAAAGGAAAGGGTTGGGACGATAAAGGGGTCCCTCCCAGAGGAGGGGCTGGATAGAGGGGAGGATACTCCCATGTCCTTTGTCCCGTTTTGCGCCAGAGCGGGACCCAACGACTCCCTGAACTGGTTCCAACTGGAGTATGCAAGGAGGGCACCAAATTAAAGCAGTCTGGTGGCTCTGGCAAGCGCCCCCACCCTATCCCAATACACTAAGTCCTGTCTGGGAGGTGAAAACCTATTGTTCTACCTTCCCCTGCTCGAGCCTGGCTCAGCAGCAGAAGGACCCTGAAGAATCCCTGTGAAAGACAGAAGGTTGGAGATCCACCCCACCCGTGGATGCCCTAGGAACCAGGATACCTACACCAGAGAAGCTGTGTGCATAGGTGCAAAGTGGTGTCGGAAACCGCAGTTGAATTCAGTGGAGGACTTAAGGAAGATGCCGCTGATGAAGAAGTGTAAAGTGACCGGTGGAATCCAAAGGTGGATTCAAGTTGAGATGTAACTGCAAGCAGAGGGGACAGAGTCTATGCCACTCGGGAGTGACCAGGGGGTAAGTCGTCGAATGCCCACCAATGTCGGGTGTTGCAGGAGAGTTTACGGTGACCTTGGAGCTGCAGCTGTGCGGACCAGGCGATGCTGTGGAAGACCAGGAGCCGTTCACGAGCTGTCCCAAGTCGGATGTCGAGAGTTGAGTGGTTGGTGTCCGTCCGGAGCACCCACAAGCCTTGGCAACCACAAACAAAGTGGAAAGTGAAAAGGGTGCAGTGTCAGGACCAGCAAGGTCCAGGTGACTGGCCACAAGCAGGGGAGTCAGAGCAGGCCCCGAGCAATCAGAGGAGCCTGCTGAAATCAAAGAAGACCCTCAAATGGACCCACAGACCGAAGGCACTGGATTCGCAAGAGGACCTCAAGCAGCTCACGGAAGATGCAGGCCCATGGTGCAAGGAATGTGATGAGGACGAAGATCTTGGTCGCAGGAGATCCTTGAGGCGGAGGCTACTTGGAGCCCGACGATCCCTGAGGAAGAGAGCCAACAAACCTTTGCAACGGCAAGTCGAAGAGTTGCACAGGGGTTCAGTTCCTGCGGCTCCGACAAGGGATAATGGCCTCAAACTCGGTGAGAGGACAGGGCAGGCCTAAAGGGATGTGAAGAACCACCGCCTGTGTTGCTGAGCCTTTTTAGTCCGTGGGAGCCCAAGATCAGCAGACCAGTCAACTTTGTTGCGGTGCCTGCAGATGCAGGAAAGTGACTCCTTCACTCCAAGGGAGATTCCTTCAGGTGTCTTGGATGCCCACAGGTCTTTGGAAGATTCCTGTATGGCGCACAGACACGGACGTTGCAGCGGACGAGCAGGGCGACAAGACCAGGAGCAGCAGGACTCTTCCCAGTTGCAGTCTCGATACCCAGAGCGAAGTCCCGAGTGCCCAGACGGTCAAAGAAGTGGTGTCTTGATATGAATCTTGTCCCACGACGAATTTAGGGACCCACCCACAGGTAAACCCTTAAGTACCCCAAGGAAATTGTTGAGGTGATTCAGGGTTTCCTCCCAGGGGAGGGGTATGGACAGTGGGGGTGATACTCCTATGTCCTTTGTCCAGTTTCGTGCCGGAGCCAATTGCTCCCTGAACTGGTTTGAACTGGACTATGCCAAGAGGGTACCAAATGTGCCCCTCAAGCAGACTGAGTGGCGCTGACAAGCGCTCCCAACCTGCCCCTATACACCAACCCCGGTCTGGGAAGTAGTCACACCTCCCTGTGATAGGACACCTATTGTCCTGCCTTCCCCTGCTCGAGCGTGGCTCAGCAGCAAGAGGGAAGAATCGTGTCTCTGGTTCTCTGGTCGGCAGCAGCTATGTTGTGCTGTCTGGGTCTATAAGACTGGTACTGGGAGGAGGAGCTTTACAGTGCATGGAATTATACCTCCCTCACGATTTATGATGTGGGGGAATGATTCCAACTTGTTTGATACCAAACACAACAGAGTTTGTTACAGTCAGTTTAAAGATTGTCCAATTCCTCAAACCCAGAGCTGGGGCGACCAGCGCTATACTATTAGCTGACATTGAAAAAACATTTGATTCTTTTAGCTGGTTCTATCTCTTCCAATTACTCAAAGCGGTGAATTTTGGCCCACGGTTTATAGTATATGTTTGTTTGCTCTACACTAATTTAACTGCCTCAGTTCGTATAGCAGGACATCACTCAGACCCCTTCCCTATCTATAGGGGTACGAGTCTCGAACCTGGTTCACTTCCCTAGCGCCAAAACTGGCAGCGCTGGCTGTTACGCCACATACTCAATCTGGTGTCTCACTACTGCTCTCTCATTCTCTTCACCGCGGACTGCCCTCTTCTCCATCCCAGCTGCCTCATATACAGTCGAGTCAGGCTTATGCTCACCACTGACTCTGGCTTCTCCAGTCCCTTCCCGCCTATGGCAGCTCCCCTACTGCCTCCCTGAGAGCCTCTTCCTTCCCTCTCCAGCTGTGAGCAGACTGTTGCGCTTTCCAAATCCTAGGAGAGAGGAGGGATTCCTCTGCAGGGAGCATCCATGAAAGTGAACAACAAGGATGTCCTACTGGAACCGGAAGGGGTGTCCGAATACGGGGAGATCGGAGAGTAGACATCAACTACACTGCTGTCTTCTACGATTCACTTTCACCAAGGAAGGGCGTTAGTAGGACTTGGAAAGCCTGTGTGTTCAGCGCTTTAAATGGGCAGGTACTAGCCAGTACTGAGTACCGGCACATTTTCATATTGAGCTGGACAGTACCGGCACTTCTCACGAGAGATGTAATATTTTAATTGGAGAGTACCAGCACTTCTCAGAAACATGCAGGCAGTCTGATACAGAGTACCTGCCCTTCTATTTTTCCATTTTCCACTGGCAGAGATATTGGGTCTCCGTGTAAACGTGCATTCTTTAGGGTAGTAGCCCTAAAGAATACACGCATAGGGTCTGCATGTAAACATGTCAACCCCTTAAGGCACTAGCAGACAGTGGTGTGGGTGCAACCATTTCTGTCCTGTGTGCAAGAGCACAGGGTAATAGTCAGAATGTGCACATTCCCATCCAGTAGTTCACAAGCCCTGAGCACTGGTCTGTGTGTGCACTTGTTCATTCCTTTGGACAGGAGCACAGGGCAGTGGTCAGTATAACCCCATATTCATCTCTTATGACTTGAGAGCAGAAAACGTGTCAGCTTTTATAGATTTCATCACTTACAGACACTACTCTTCGACATCAAAAATCGACCTAGCTCTTGCCCCGTCCACTAGGCCATGAAGTACTTCCATGGCAAAGCAGTAGAAAGGTTTGGTTCTTTCGTGTGAAAATCCTTGTGTACGCTGGCTGGTGTGACAAAATTATGCATTGAGAACAGAATTATATACAAATGATGCCTAGGGACAAATATCCAAAATCTACAGTAAGTTGAAGAAATACTTAAATTATTCCTTCCTTATCAATTTTATTTTCTAGAAAAATCTGTATCTTATTTCCATCATGGTCAAAGGGCAATTCAAACTATAAATCTTCAAAAATATTTGCTGAAAAACAAACACTTTTTTAATATATATACATTTTTTGTTCCAATTTCAATGTGTGTATACATATACAATCCTCTGTTCTTATATATATTTACAAAACAAACAAACAATATTTACACTTAATCCAAACATATATCCACTCCTCATTGCCCTAATAATCAATAAGGATGCTTTCAAAAACTTTTTGAAAGACAAGCATTCCTTTAAGAGGATCACTCTTTAAAAGAAATACTGGGAGGTCTGTTACTCCAACCTCAATTTTTTAACAGTACTTTCCACATATTAAGCATTGCTTCAAATTCAGATGGGTGTCTTCATTTAATAGGTTGACGCGTTTCAGCCCTAATAATATTGGGCCTCATCAGGACTAGGGCAAGTCAGCAAAATTTTCTCAAAAAACGTCCTAAAAAAATTTAATTAAATATATTTGTTTACCTATACAATATAGTACTACTATCTACACACATATACATCTATATACACTGATATACAGGAACATATGGCCCAAAAGACCTTTCTAAAAGTTCTCGGGGTGGCGGGCCATAAATAATATGACAAAATCAATTAATCACCCGGAAATGCATTTATAACAAACCCAAGACAATCACCTCACTCGTGATAATAACAATGAATAAAATGATAAGTAAATAGATATGATAAATAAAATGTGCCCAGTGGAAAGTACCTAAATACTATTGTCCTCAAGGAAGTATTTACGGCACGCGGTTGCCCTAAGAAGTGGGATAAGAAATGGGGTAAATGGAACAAATACAGAGGCAATGTATGTGTCTTCCCTTCGATAGAATTAGAATTACGACGTGATAGAGTACTAGGTAGTGTTCCTATGTAAATGCAAATTTTCCCTCAACATAATATTGTTGTATTGTATCAATTTGGAAAGTAAAACGGAATGTATGCATAACTACTGCTGAACCTAATCAAAAGAAGGAGTGGGCGGAATTTGCGAAATTCACTTTCGCAAACTATCGTGAAAATGTTGAAAATCTCTGCAAACACGCCGGAAATATCGCAAAGACGCAGAAGTTTTTTTCCCGCCTGTTCGCGGTATTTTTTACGTGATCGCGGCTCGCCAACTTACCCATGCGGTTGCTCACGGGCGCGGCCATCTTGTTTTCACTTGTCCCACCCGCCCGCGATGCTTACTTCCTGTTCCGGGTCGCGCAATGCATGTTCGCGCCCGTTCGCGGTACGTATTTCCTGTTCGGGAATGCTTTTACTTGTTCGCGTTGCTTTTTGCGTGCTCGGGGAGAAAATATCGCGCAAACTTGCGCACGTGGTCGCAATGGGCGCGGCCATCTTGTTTTTCACTCTATTGCATGGTTCTGGGGCCTGATTTTCAATCCTCCCTGTATCTTTCCAATCCTTTGTTTGAAGCCACTTTTTTAAAATCTTTTTTATTTATTATTTCTCTAACTATTTTCCTGCTTCTATATTTTTGGTTTTTGTCTACTCTTTTTTGTTTTTTAGCTACTTTTTCACTCTTTCTATTGCCTGCTATTTATTTCCTTTACTTACTTTTTTAATTTTATTACCTTTTCTTTCCTGCCCCGTCTCTCTCCCCAGAACCATGTCAAAGGGTAGGGCTCTCCGCAGCCAGAGCCGCGACCGCCTTCCTTGTGGAAGGCGGCGCCCACAAGGGGTGCTGGCACGGGTCTTATTTGGGGAGGTGGAGTTGGCTGCACTCATTTTCTTTGTGCAGCACCACCTCCCCTCAACCCTGGCAGCAGGTGGCAGGCCTGGGTCTGGGTACGGGCTCCAGGAGCGTCGACAGCGGTGGGGGAAGGTGCACCGGGCAGTGTTGCGCTGCTCTGGGGTCTGGTGCACCCAGGCGCAGTTGACGCACCGGTGGTCTGACATCCTGGACCGTGAGCAGGACCTGCTGGACCTGCTAGGAGTGAAGGTCCCGTGTCTTGGTGAGTAACTATTTAATTATTACTACTTTCTGTCTGTTCTTCTGCTCTGTGTTATATATTGCGAATATCTTTTTTTTCTTCCAACCAGCTAGAATGTTGCTGCTTACATTCCAGGTTAATTACGTTTAAAAGTCTTCTGTGATTGTTATGACACAGGTGCTCCTCTGCGCTACTACTAATCTTACTTGTTTGCAACTTTGCGTTTGCGCTCGCTTAGCGTGATTCTGTAAGAGTTTATTTTAGAGAAATTAAGTTACGTAATGCTATAGTGACTCTAGTCCTTACATTGTCCTGTCACTAAGAGATAGGGGCGGATTGATACTTAGGTTTAGGTACTTTGTATGAGTTTGTAATTTTTTAGTGGTATGCGTTATGCCCCCTCAGTTACGTCACATGCTGCTAGTACGCCAGTCTTTATTAGAACCTTTTCTAGTTTGTTCAATGAGTGGTGGTAATTGGCTTAGCACTAGCAGAACATCAGCATCAATCAATCAACCCAAAATTTGGAGTATACAAAAAATGTAGTCATGTGTCCTCCATTTGACCATATGCATTGTTGAGGACTAAAAGAAGTGGAAATGCATACTTAATGTACAATTGGCACGCCTGGAATAGGTGGGCTAGGTCGGTGGTACGTCGTACTTAGGCTTAGTTGTAACTTAGTATTCTGGAATCAGAATGGAAGACTGGATTACTGTTGATAAATAGTAAGTAGTCGATCCGCGAATCCCCCGATACTACTTGTTGACCAGATGAGATCGATCAATTTAGTTATTGCAATTGTTGTTTACATAAGTGTTTTTTGACCGTTCTTTAAAAATATTTTATTTGTTGACACCATCCATCAATGTTTGTCTCTTTCTTATATCTTTCCTGTTCAGCCCCCAGGGGCAGGCAGTCAGGGAGTGGGCAGTCGGTGGGAGAACACCACCACCAGGAGGACACCAACGAGGACTCCTCTGCTGGCCCTAGTAAGTCTTCTTGTTTTTAATAATAATTCTTATTCCATAACTTTTACTGCACCATATTTTTCACGAACTATTGTTTCAGTTTCCCAATGCTATTTTTTACCAACAATTATCCTTCGATCTGTACGGTTTCAAAAATCTTGTTATCCCTGCCTCTGCTATGATGACTCTCTGTACTACTACTACTATCAGTCTGTCTGTACTGTAGTAGCTAAGCTTGCCCAGTTGGCCACTCTTTATTTGAAAGGTTTTAAATAAAACTCAGATTCACCAGTAACTCTAGCCATTGAGTCCAGTCCTTTGGGTCGTCCTCTTGTACTACTTCTAATCTTATTGATCTTGAGTCTTTGTTAATCTTGATGCGTTTCAAAAAACAAGGGGACCCCGCACGTTTGTGACCTGGGGTAAGTAGGTAGTTTAACAAAACAGTGGTCTGGTGAGGTCAAGGATCCTCAGGTAGCGAGGCTACAATTGTTAAGTTTCAGAATAATTCAATTGAGTTCATTGATATATTGAACCAAAGGCGGATCCAGTTCAGAACTATATGCAAGGACACAGAAATTTAGAGGAAGGCATCACATTTTATTTGACATCATAAAACGGAGTAGCTTCCGTTTCTGTCATTTTTGAAATTCAAGAGGCGGAACATTACTATCAATACGGCGTCGGTGAAGGTGAAGATCGTCAGTTAAGGTGCTTTGTATAAGTTGAGTAGCGGGAGGATAGGTGTGGTTAAGAGGTGCACCTGGTTTACAGTTGAGGCGTGCAAGGTGAGATGTCGCGCCATGCATGAAGATTAATTAAGGCGGCAACCCGTGGTAAGGACAAGGGGACTTACTACGTGAATAATACCAAGGGTAAGGTCCGAAGAACAAGGCTTAATTGGCCGAGGGATTCTAAACGGGAGGCAAGAGCCCTTGTTGAGGAAAAGACACGTAGGTAGAGTCAAGAGTCCCGGTATTTCTAAGGGCGAAAAAAAGGAAAATTGAGAGGGTGAAGGAACCGCAGCACGGGCGGCGTGTCCGCAGGAGTCTTACTTACTTGGAGGAATGATTTATCCGGAGTGAGCAAATCCCGGAGTGAGACGCGCTGGCAATAGTCCGTAGCGTGTGACGTGTGTAAACGCGGAGCATGCTAATGAAGCCTAAGGAGTGGATTTGCGCATGCGTGGACCATAAGCGTGGTGCATCAACCTTGTAGCCTGAGCGGGGTCAGGGGCAGCCATGTCGGTTGAGGGATGCAAAAACGAATGATGCAGTGTTGAGAATATACGGAATAGCTGCAGTTATGTAGGGCTGACATGAGAAGGAAAAATACTATCTGAATTAAACAAAATGCAGGGTTGACCAGTCATAGCAATATGGATACACAGATAGCCGCTTGTATACAACACGTTAATGTAATGTTAATTCAAGAAATTTATAAAAGGTTAAATAATTAACGCAAAATTGCATGAACGTCATTGTAGATGGTACAGTGAGCATGAGAGCTGGAGACTCTATTGTCACGCGCATGGAGTAAAATTCAGCATAGAGAATAGTAGTTTACAGAATCATATTCCACTCATCAATAGTATTCAGGCCATGTTCGATCGAATGACAGTTGAACATCCATTTACATTCCAGTCTGTTTAGGATGAGGTTGGGGTCGCCACCTCTGTTGTTGGGATGAAGCATGTCAATCACTAGCCATTTGATATCCTGTTCAGTATGTCCTTTTTCATTGTAGTGGTCCACCAAAGGGGCTGTTGTAACTTGGCAGCGAATTCTGCTTCTGTGTTGTCCAATTCTGGCTTTGATTTTTTGTGTTGTCTGGCCTATATACTTCAGGTTACATGGACATTGGATGCAATAAATTACATTTGTCGAATTACAGTTAGAAAAGAAATTCAGATTATGCATGCCAGTGTCGTATTAAAATACTTTGGTGTTAGTTGTGAAAGGGCATGCAGCACAGTTACCACATTTAAAATGGCCTATAACAGGAGGCAATCCAAAAAAAGACTGATTTCTAGGTTACCCTAGACGCCTAGTCAAGAGATCTATGAAAAGAGCGTGGTACTCCCACAGGGAAACACTCCTGGAACCCACACCCAAAAAAGTCCTATCAAGGATTACTTGTGTTACCACCTTTTGCCCCGCTACCAACAACATAACCAAAGTAGTTAAAAAACACTGGCCACTTCTGACATCCATAAACATCACTAAAGAAGCACTCCTTTTTTCCTTTAGGAGGGGCCGCAACATCAAAGACCATCTGGTTAGGGCCCAAAGACCTATACCCAAAAACAGTAGAATTCAGTCTTTTTTTGGATTGCCTCCTGTTATAGGCCATTGACAATTGAGTCTCCAGCTCTCATGCTCACTGTAACATCTACTATGACGTTCATGCAATTTTGCGTTAATTATTTAACCTTTTATAAATTTCTTGAATTAACATTACATCAACGTGTTGTATACAAGCGGCTATCTGTGTATCCATATTGCTATGACTGGTCAACCCTGCATTTTGTTTAATTCAGATAGGATTTTTCCTTCTCATGTCAGCCCTACATAACTGCAGCTATTCCGTATATTCTCAACACTGCATCATTCGTTTTTGCATCCCACAACCAACATGGCTCCCCCTGACCCCGCTCAGGCTACAAGGTTGATGCACCACGCTTATGGGCCACGCATGTGCAAATCCACTCCTTAGGCTTCATTAGCATGCTCCGCGTTTACACACGTCACATGCTATGGACTATTGCCAGCGCATCTCACTCCGGGATTTGCTCACTCCGGATAAATCATTCCTCCAAGTAAGTTAGACTCCTGCGGACACGCCGCCCGTGCTGCGGTTCCTTCACCCTCTCAATTTTCCTTTTTTTCGCCCTTAGCAATACCGGGACTCTTGACTCTACCTACGTGTCTTTTCCTCAACACGGGCTCTTGCCTCCCGTTTAGGATCCCTCGGCCAATGAAGCCTGATTCTTCGGACCTTACCCTTGGTATTATTCACGTAGTAAGTCCCCTTGTCCCTACCACGGGTTGCCGCCTTAATTAATCTTCATGCATGGCGCGACATCTCACCTTGCACGCCTCAACTGTAAACCAGGTGCACCTCTTAACCACACCTATCCTCCCGCTACTCAACTTATACAAAGCACCTTAACTGACGATCTTCACCTTCACCGGCGCCGTATTGATAGTAATGTTCCGCCTTGAATTTTCCTATCGCCGTAGCATCACATTAACTGCTTCTATGCTTCGTTCCTTTGGGTTTTAGGAATAACGCTTTAAATTTCACGCATGGCGCAACGTGTCAACATGCACGCCTTTCCTTAATACCAGGTGTAACTCATAAACACACTAAGTCCTATCCGCCCGTTACTAGACTTCCGTACAGTACAGCGTATACAAGGCACCTTAACTGACGACCTCCACCTTGACCAGCGCCGCATTGATAGGGATGCTCTGCCTTGAATTCTATTCCACTTGCCCTAGCATCACATTAATTGCTTCGATGCTTCGTTTTCCTTTAACCTTTAGGATTAACACTACCGCGCTACTATTACAACAAACTACTAATTCACCGCAACGCCAGTGTTTATCAAGTCATACTCTTAGGACACAGAACTTTATTAATTGACTACTTTCCATTATTTTAGATCCTAC
This sequence comes from Triturus cristatus, assembly GCF_964204655.1. Lineage (NCBI taxonomy): Eukaryota > Metazoa > Chordata > Amphibia > Caudata > Salamandridae > Triturus > Triturus cristatus. The sequence goes on from NW_028187409.1 coordinate 1,205,539, forward strand.
ATGCTCGCACTTTACACTGTCCTGATGATGATCTTGAATTACTAAGATCGAAACGCCGTCGACTACAATTTCAAAGTTCCCTTAAACTGTCTAAACTACTTGGGTTCTTTTGATCTGTTTTTCAATGCGATGTAAAGTTTTTTATTGTCACTAAACACTTCACTTCACACACCCTCACTTATGTATGTGTGAGCACTGTATATAATGTATACTCTTGAATTTCAAAAATGACAGAAACGGAAGCTACTCCGTTTTATGATGTCAAATAAAATGTGATGCCTTCCTCTAAATTTCTGTGTCCTTGCATATAATTCTGAACTGGATCCGCCTTTGGTTCAATATATCAATGAACTCAATTGAAGTATTCTCAAACTTAACAATTGTAGCCTCGCTACCTGAGGATCCTTGACCTCACCAGACCACTGTTTTGTTAAACTACTTTGTTAATCTTGAGGCTTTGCCAATTCACACCAACAAATGCCCAACCAGATTTATTACTATTTTGATATGATAGGACATACTACTACTGTTGTAGGGATTTTGCACATACAGACCTTTGCACAAGAAAATAGGATGTTGGTGATGGTAGGTTGGACCTTCCTCACACACCTCAATCAGAAATTCAGAACCCACCACAATCCCCTGCCCGACTATAGTAGTGTCTTGCCATAACTATTAGGTCTCCGAACCCTCCCCCCAAGATACCCAACAAGTAGACAACCCAGAACATAACACACCCAACCTCTCAGTCGTGGAAGCAATGCACATGCACACCCTTCCTTTATTTTGCTCACTCGTGTAAGTCCACACCAAATACCACCAAGTCTATGTAAGTTCAAAATGTTTATTTTGAATTGAGAAGCTCTGTACATTTTTCTATTATATAATGCAGCACCAACAGGAAAATCAATAACATTAAAACAATAAACATTGTTACACTTACTTACAGTTGGGAATTAAATCATGATAACTGAACAGTGGTGGAAGCACCACCATCCCCTAGTAATTTAGTTTATATAAATTTATAAATGAAGATCTCTGAGTGAAGGGACCCCTCACCTTAGAAGAACCTAGTACTGGTAGTTGTTGCATCATAAGCTCTGCAAAGCTCTGGTTCTAGAAGGGAATCTTCCGTCTGTAATGCGAAAAATGAAATGGTGCGCATTAGTATATTGCAACTTGCAAGCATTTCTCAGCCGTGCCAAAAAGTGTAGCATTTATGGATAAGCAATATGGACTAACAGTACACCAGTACTTCATAAAAAAGTGGCTTGTTAATGTTTTTGTTGACCGCTTGTACGCAGCGTGTCGACAGTAGCTGTGTGAGGTCATTTGGGCTCAAATGTGTCTTATACAACAAGCTGCAAGGTAACGTCACATGTGCAAAAATAAAAGACACAAAGGTTAAATGGTTGCATGGCTCGGGCTAACTAAGCAAAGGCTACAATGACCCTAGTGGGGACCAAATATAACTTTTAGTGTCTACTCTACTACTACCTGATTTGTACTAGTGATGTATGTTATATACTATTAACTCATTTTTTAATCCTGCTACTGACCAGTAGGAGGAGGTGTATATGACGCCTAAAAAATGTGTAATGTTTTCTAGGCACACTACCGACCACGACCACCACTGCCGGGGCCAGCGACGTGGAGGGAGAGGATGCGGCAGTTGCCGATACCGACGATGGAGGGGTAGGGGGAGTGCCAGCACCAGTGGAGGGCGGTGGTAAGTTAGATTCATAATCCTTAACTATTGTTGACACTACACTCCCTGCAAGGGTGTACTGTATGTATACTGTACTGTTGAGACTTAGGGCCCCATGAGGATGGCGTGCGGATTGCCCCCGCCGGGCCGGCGGTAGTCACCGCCGACCCCGCAGGGGCAAACCTCCCGCCATGCCTGTAGAAAAGACCCCCCCACATGTCGACCGGGCAGAAAAGGGTTCAATATGGTGGCGGTGTCGGAACACACCGCCAGCCATATAATCTGCATTTTGGAATGCCTTTACGTGGCGGCATTGCCAGCCGCCATGGTAAGGCATGCGGAGTATGCTTGAGGGCCCCCATGGAGGGCACCTATGTTATGGTACCCCCATGCCTTTCAAAGCAAAACGTATCAGGCTCCCCGCGGGGCCTGTCACGTTGTGTTTGGAAAAGCACAACATGTATTTTTAGTATTGCTTTCGGCACCGCCCACCAGACTGTAAAAAAAACGGGATGCGCCCGCCACTGTGGCGGGCGCATCCTAATTGTCCCCACTAGACCCCCGCACTTTTTAGCGTGAGGATTGTCCACCCGCCATCCGATGTCCTAAGTAAGTAAGAGTTGTTGTGAACGTTTGAAGAGTGAACTAGACACCCTTTAATTGGCATAGGGGCGGAAGTATTGAGTAACCAATGGCCTCATCTATCTGATTTCAACTCCGCCTTGAAAGTTTTATGGAGAAGGCTAAAAGTCAGATCAGATCACCTGGTGTTCAACTAAAAAGTGAAAGACGGGTGGAAGGAAGAAGGACGGGCGAGATTTAAAATGTTATGTACTGTGCTTTATAGTGCTACCATACCACTATGTGTATAATTAACTTGTCTTACTGTTTTTCTAAGAGTATATTTTACAATTGTCTTGTTTTTTTCTTTTTGATACACAGCTACTCCTTCCAAAGTTAATCGGAAGGAGTTGGCCGCCAAGGCACGGCGCTGGAAGCTGGAGGCAATCCAGCAGGAATATCGGCGGCTGGTGGTCTTGGCAGAGGAGGAGGAGGAGACTGCAGCAGCACTTCAAGCCTCCTCCAGTGGCCCGGGCCCCAGCCACCTCCCTCCAGCGGTACGGCGCCACCGTCTGGTGGCTGCCCACCGCCACCGCAATACCATCTCTGGTGCCCCCCCCCACTGTGGCTGCAACTGTCGCGCCCTCAGATGCCGCGTTGCCCGTCTAGAGGAGCAGGTGCGTATCCTCCTGCAATCCCGCCCCACACCTTAGTCCCTGTCTTCTGCCCCTCTTTTAATTCTTGTTTGGGTGGGTGGGAATTGGGTGTTGGGTTTTTGTACTATTTTCTGGACTTTCTTACGGACATTGGTTGGGGTTAGGGAGGGGGGTGGGTCAGCTTTTGTGGGTTTTTAGTTTATTTTTCTTAGGGTCAATTAAATCAATTTTTCTACATTACATGCAATGTTGTTAATGTTTTGTAGCTGGGGTTACTGTTTCCTTGCTGGTGCAGGCCCGCCCATAGCCAGTGTTTGATTTCAATAATTGGCTGACTGTGTAAGACAGAAACAGATAGATGCGACACCCCTCACTGATTGAGTTGTCCTACTAGTACTTTCAGTCTCTCCTATAGTCTATGCATTATATCTGGACTCAAAGGGGTGTGTGAAATTGAAGTCATTGAAAACATGACCATTATTAATTCTGCCTCCCCCAAACTTCTCTTACCTTTGCTTGATGTTTAACTTAGGCACAGCAATGGCTGCATGGTGAAGATCGTTTCCTTTTTCTAACATGCCATGATTGGGGTGGTGGTGGTGGTAGTATAGTAGTAGTAGTAGACACTGGCAGGGCAGCAGCATTTGCAATAAAAGAAAATGAGACAGTCAGTCACCTTTGAGAGACTGTTCGAGGAGTAGTAGAATGAAGTACAGTACAGAACTTACCAAGCATCAATAATATGCTAAAGTATTTTACAACAAAACATAATGGTTGTAGGAGAGTAGGGTCTGCTATCCTATGGTCACCCCAAATGTTTGCTTTTTGCTTCACTGGTTTTTGACATATTGAGGCTGTGGGCCTGCCAATCAGACCCCCAGCCTGCTGTTCTCTCTACTAAATTAACACTATGCACTCTAGGTGCATAACCAATTGGAACTAGATCACCCTGTGAGCCCCTTGTACCAATGTACACTAGGTACCCAGGGCATTGGTGTATCTAAGGCCTACCAGGGGCTGAAGCATGTATTATGCCACCCCAGGCTTGGCCTAACAAATTTGACACAACTGGCTGATCACTCAGCTGGGGTAAGTTGGTGTAACCACCTCTTACTTAGGTGTAGTATACCTATACCTAACCTTAAATGGGACACATGTTAACCTATAAGTCACTCCTATGGCAGGCCTTGACAATCCTGAAGGCAGAGTGCTTGGTTCCATGTGAGATGGTGCTCTGGCATGAGCTGAGCCTGTCTGCAGTGGTCGGAACCACTTCCTTCTACTGTTTCCAGATATCGTCATACCATATACTCTTAAGTGCATTATGAACCTCGCGGTTAAATGCTATCTTTGGTTTGGCTTTATCAAAACATGTCGAGTAAGGTGTCATACGAATTGGAATACTAACCCCTCGCCAATTCTGGCGACGGGGTTAGCATTCCACCCTTCTAGAGGGACACGACATGTACAGTACCCGAAACCCGGGTAAAATCAGACATAGCCTCAGCTCCACAAAATGGATGCTGCCACCACAGACACAAGTCTGCCCTCCTGCTGCTGGGAGTCCTTCCAGCTTGGGAGACGTGGACAAAGGGTTTCCTGCCAGGGGAGGTGCATGCACCACCCCAGACAGGATTTTGTGTATTGGTCAGGTAGGGCTTGAAAGAAACCAGACATGCCTGAGGCTCACAAGGAGCCTCGGTGCATATGCCAGTTCAAACCGGTCCTGGGGCACACCAGCCCTGGACCTGGGGCGAGCTGGACAAAGGATTGGGGGTGTAACCACCCCCCTTCCTGGTCCCACCCTTAGGGAGGGACCTAGCAGGTAGTCCGGCCCCTAGAATCCGAATAAAGGTAGGAGCTGTGTCCTAAGACTTTAGACATCCTGGAATCAACTTAACTACAAGAAGAAGACGGGAACTTCGACGCTCTGCCGCACAGAGGACTGAAGCCAATCTCCCCTGTGGTCAGGAAGTGACCACCTTGCTAACGCAAGCACCATCCAGCGAATCAACGTCTACTTTGCCGCCGCCTCCCGCCGGAGCCTGAGCCCAGAGACTGACAAGACCTGGACCTCCAGACCTCTCACCGCCCGATCCACAGTCCCTGAAAAGAAGGAACCCGTGGAGGCATCGAGACACGTGGAGCCAGCCATCTTGAAAAGACCACGACAAGCTGCAAGCGCAACAACCGAGGCTCCCTCCAAGTTGTGCTTTGGGATCTGAGAAGCCCAACCCTCGAGCAGCATCTGCACCAAAGGTGAGCCCTCCAGCATCTCCACGATCTGCGTGGGGCCCTTCTGCATTTTGCCACTCGACGCGCCTAACCGGTTGCTGGCCCGTTGGCTAGTGGCCATCTTGGCGACGAACTTCAAGAACTACACCGCTGGTCTGGTTGCTCCAGACTGGCCCTTGCTCCCCTCCAAAGGAGCAGTCCCTCTGACCTTGCTGGTCAGAACCATCAGCTTATTTCATTTTCCACAACAATTGCTTTTGCCAAGGCTTGTTTGCTTCGACCAAGTCGCCGACACCGCGAGCCTGCGTGGGACAGCTCATGAACCGACTCCTGGACGTCGTCGACCTTCAGGGACCACGTGGCTGCAGAGACAAGCTGCACCTTTCCTCCTGTTTGCACCCGACATCGCCTGGTACCCACCTGGTGCCACGCTGGTCACTGGCTAGTGACTGTGAACACTGTCCCCTCTGCTTACAGGTCTTCTACAACTCCGATCCTCCCTTGGATCCACCGCATCCCTTCCGGACCGACCGCCTGCAGCATCTTTGTCTTCAGGCTCCATTGAACATATAGAAGAAACCCGACACACTTCGAGACCTATACACCCGCTTCATGTGGGTGAGGTAAAGCTGGCACTCCGGAGCCCAAGTGTAGAGTATCATCTCCAGTGTCTGTGTTTCCAATCTCGAGTTCATAGTCCATCCGGAAGATCCTTTTTGCAGTAACTTTGTAACTTTTACGCACCCATTGAAAACCTATGGGAGCTCGCGTGTGACTATTTGCTCTGCACACGCAACCCGTGGACCTCCTGGCCACTAACTAAAGTTAGCTCCTTGTAGGCCCAGCGATTCTAGAGGCCCTAGGCCTTTTCCCTTTTCTGTTCGTGGTACTTATACCACTATTTTAGTATATGGTTTGAGTGGCCACCAGGGCCTATCCATATAAAGTGCAACTTCTGTGTATTCTAACGTATTCTTGTTTAACGATTTGTGCTCCTGTGCTCATAAAGAGTCTAGGGGATACTTTGAGAAATAAATACATATATATTTTCAATATATATCTGTGTGGTGTCCTTTCATTGGTATAAAGGGGGGTTACATTTGGTAAAACAGTCTGCTTAACACGTTTCACGAGTTTAGCCTCAAAGACTGCTTAGCCTACGCTACCACTAGGGCAGCTAGTCCGAAAAGGTTGACTTACAACCACACCATAAGGGTTGCTTGGCATGGTACAAGGTGGTCACTTTAACTAGTGAACATCATATACCAGGCCAACTTCTCACATTGGTGAGCAGCGGTTGGATTTGAGCTTGCTGTGTTTTACCTCTGTAATCTCTTTGTTACCAATTGAAAGATCATACAGGCACTTTTAGGTACATATAAAACAAGAATAGATATACTTAAGTTCTACTGAACTTAGTTGTTGTAGAGCAAAGGGAGTAGCACACCCTGACTACAACTACTAGATAGGTTTAGTAGGTAAACCCAAGTGTAGGTAGATTGCAACACATCCACCCACACTTAAGAGCAATGGCTGGGGCAGAGGGGTCCAAGGTACCCATCTCTGTTGAGAGTGACCCCCAGAGGGCACCATCCATCTTTGCTACCCTAAATCAAAATGAGCTCAGGCAGTTGGCAAATATCAGGGGCCTTAAACAGCCCAAGAATCCTACTTCTGCTGAACTCAGAGAGCTTTTACAGGCTGATGAAGATCAGAAAGCTATCAGGAAAGCCTCCCAGTTAGGCCCCTTAGGGACAGGAACAGGAGGCCCCCCTTCTGAAAATGCTACTGAGGTACCCCTTTCCAATAGTCACCCCTTAGATGAGATTCATACTACAGAGGATGAAAGTGAGAAGGGTACTGATACAGAAGGTAGTGAGGATGAAGGGAGAACTAGCCCAGTGCCAAGTGTTATACGTGGCCCAGCTAACTTAAGGCTACTGGGGACTGACAATGGGATCACCCCATTGGATCTCCCTAGTGGACTTAACCAGGGGCTTGGGAGGCAAAGGAATCACTCAGGTGAATCTAATGCTTCTCATACCTCTAGAGGCTCTCAAGGTCACTCCAGGAGAAGGATGACCACCCCTCAGAGGAGGGAACATGAGGCCAGAATGCAGGAAGCTCAGCTGAGAATCAGGAAACAGGAGCTAGAAGTAGCTCTGATGGAAGAGAAACTGAGTAAGGCTAGGCGACCTAAAGAGAGTGGGTCTATACCCACTGGTGGCAGCATTGTCCCTAAGGACAAATATAGGGTCTTTGATAATAGGAACCTGTCTAAGGTTGTGCCCCCCTACAAAAGTGGGGATGACATCCACAAATGGATGACTGCTCTTGAGAGAGCCTGCAAAGTGCAGCAGGTTCCTGAAGACCAGTGGGCAGCAATCCTCTGGCTCTCCTTTGAAGGAAGAGGCAGAGACAGACTCCTCACTGTTAGGGAGGAGGATGTCAGAAACTACAGAGTCCTGAAGAGTGTCCTAGTTGATGGGTTAGGCTTAACCACTGAACAGTACAGGTTAATGTTCAGAGACACCCAGAAGAGACAGACTCAGGACTGGTCTGAATACATTGAATGTGCCACTAAGGCTTTGGAGGGTTGGTTGCTGGGAAGTAAGGTATCTGATTATACAGGATTGTACAATTTGATGATGAGAGAACAGATTTTAAATAACTGTCAAAAACAGCAACTGCATCAACACTTGGTTGACTCTGATCTGACCTCTCCCCAAGAATTGGGAAAGAAGGCAGACAAATGGGTCAGAACCAGGGTTAAGCAAAAGAACCAGAACCAGGGCCAAGGGGGTGATCAGAAGAAAACAGACCAAAAGGGTGGAGATCAGAAATCTAAAGACCAGAAGTCTTCAACAGGGCCCCAAACTACTGCTAAGGAGGGTGGGTCCCAACAACAATCTAAGGGAAAGAAGAAAGAAGGTCAAAAGAAACCCTGGTGCAATCATTGCAAGAATACAACTCACTGGACTAGTGATTGTAAGAAGGGTGGAGCCCCCAACACTGTTGCCCCTAAGGCACCTGCTCCCAGTACTACTGTTAGCAGTGTTGGTCCCCAGACAAAGGGTGTAGTGGGAATCACTATGGGAACTGAAGGAGATTCTGACTTAGACAGAACCCTGACCCAGGCAGTCCTGATCTGTGATGGGGACATTGATTTGTCCCTGACTGTGAGCCCCAGTAACCTGGGCAAGTACAGACAGACTCCTTTAATTAATGAAAAAGTGGCTCAAGCCTACAGGGACACATGTGCCAGTGTCACTATGGTGACACCAGGCTTTGTGGACCCTGGACAGTACATACCAGGTGAGAATTACCTGGTGACCAATGCCAGCAATGCCACTACTTCACATAGTGTGGCAGTTGTTAACTTCTCATGGGGAGGGGTAACTGGCCTCAAAAGGGTTGTGGTTAGTGCAGACCTCCCAGTAGAATGTTTGTTGGGCAATGACCTAGAGAGTTCTCTATGGTCTGAAGTGGAGTACAGGACACATGCAGAGATGTTAGGTATATCACCACATGTCCTTGCTGTGACCAGGTCACAGGCCAAAAAGTGCCTTACTGAACCTCAGGTCTTGGATCCTGGAACAATGGACCAAGCACCTACCAAGAAGAAGAACAGGAGGGTCAAGGCTGTGCCTTACCCCCTGCCTCAGAGTGATGATCAACCTTCCCAGGAAGCTGATCTAGAGAACCCTGAAGGAACTGTCCCTGAAGAGCTTGAACCTGATCAGGTTGAGTTTCTGGGGACAGGGGGACCTTCAAGGGCTGACTTGAGGCAGGCTCAGTTATCCTGTCCCTCTCTTGAACCCCTCAGACAGCTGGCTGCTGCTGAGGCTGCTGGGAATGCTCAAGGTACCCATAAAGTGTATTGGGATGAAGGGCTCCTTTATTCAGAGGCTAGAGACCCCAAGCCTGGTGCAACCAGGAGGTTGGTTATACCTCTGCAATTTAGGGGCTTCCTTCTTACCTTGGCCCATGATATTCCTTTAGCAGGACACTTAGGCCAGAACAAGACTTGGGACAGGCTTGTCCCTCACTTTCACTGGCCTCACATGAATGAAGATACAAAGGAGTTTTGTCGCTCCTGTGTGACCTGCCAAGCCAGTGGCAAATCAGGTGGCACAACAAAGGCCCCCCTGATACCACTACCTGTGGTGGGGGTCCCCTTTGAAAGAGTGGGAATAGACATAGTGGGTCCCATGGATCCTCCCACTGCATCTGGGCACAGATTTATACTGGTGGTAGTGGATCATGCCACCAGGTATCCAGAGGCAATTCCCCTTAGGACCACTACAGCACCTGTTGTGGCCAGAGCCCTGCTGGGAGTATTCTCCAGAGTGGGGTTTCCTAAGGAGGTGGTTTCTGACAGAGGTACCAACTTCATGTCAGGATACTTGACAGCTATGTGGAAGGAATGTGGTGTCAACTACAAGTTCACCACCCCTTATCACCCACAATGCAATGGGCTTGTTGAGAGATTCAACAAGACCCTAAAGGGTATTATCAAAGCATTACCTGAAAAGCTCAGGCGAAGATGGGACATCCTTCTACCCTGCCTTCTGTTTGCTTAAAGAGAGGTCCCACAAAAGGGGGTTGGCTACAGCCCCTTTGAATTGTTGTTTGGGCACCCTGTAAGAGGCCCACTGTGTTTGGTGAAGGAAGGATGGGAGTTACCTCTCAAAAAGCCTAAGCAAGACATAGTGGACTATGTACTTGGTCTCCGCTCCAGGATGGCTGAGTATATGGAGAAGGCATCCAAAAACCTTGAGGCAAGCCAGGCCTTACAGAAAGCTTGGCATGACCAAAAGGCTGTCTTGGTTGAGTTTCAGCCAGGACAGAAGGTATGGGTGTTGGAGCCAGTGGCCCCAGCAGCACTCCAAGACAAATGGTCTGGACCCCATACAATCCTGGAAAAGAAGGGAGAGGTTACCTACTTGGTGGACCTAGGAACTCCCAGGAGTCCCCACAGGGTACTCCATGTTAACAGGTTAAAAGCATATGTTGACAGGGCAGACATGGGCTTGCTCATGGCTACAGATGAGGGACAGGAGGAAGAGAGTGACCCTCTCCCAGACCTGTTGTCTCAGAACCCTGAAGATGGCTCAGTTGAAGGAGTGACCCTTGGAGGCAACCTCACTGATCATCAGCAGATGGAATGTAGACAGGTTCTACAATCATTTCAACACATGTTTTCCTTGATACCTAGCCAAACTGACTGGTGTACCCATGTGGTGGACACTGGTGACAGTCTGCCTGTAAAAAACAAGCTTTACAGACAACCTGACCACGTCAGGGACTGTATAAAGGCTGAGGTACACAAAATGCTGGAATTGGGTGTCATTGAACCCTCAGAGAGCCCCTGGGCTAGCCCAGTGGTTCTGGTCCCCAAACCTCACACCAAAGATGGCAAGAGAGAGATGAGGTTCTGTGTAGATTACAGAGGACTCAATGCTGTCACTAGGACAGATGCACATCCTATTCCAAGGGCAGATGAGCTCATAGATAAACTGGCTTCTGCTAAGTTTTTGAGCACATTTGACTTGACAGCTGGCGATTGGCAAATCAGATTAGCTGAGGAGTCTAAGGCCAAAACAGCATTCTCAACCCCAGGTGGGCACTACCAATTTGTGGTGATGCCCTTTGGTCTGAAGAATGCACCTGCCACCTTCCAAAGGTTGGTGAATCAAGTCCTTACTGGGTTGGATGACTTTTGCGCAGCATATCTTGATGACATTGCTGTCTTTAGCTCCACCTGGGAGGATCACCTGATCCACCTGAAGAAGGCTCTTGAGGCTCTGCAAAGGGCAGGCCTCACTATCAAGGCCAGTAAGTGCCAGATAGGGCAGAGTAAGGTTGTGTATTTGGGCCACCTTGTAGGTGGAGGCCAAGTTCAACCACTGGAGAGTAAGATACAATCCATCAAGGACTGGTCCCCTCCAACAACCCAGACTCAAGTTCGAGCTTTCTTGGGCTTGACTGGGTACTACAGGAAGTTTGTTAAGAACTATGGGTCCATTGTGACTCCTCTTAATGATCTGACATCCAAGAAGATGCCCAAAAAGGTTCAGTGGACAGTAAGCTGTCAAAAGGCATTTGATGACCTGAAGGAGGCCATGTGCTCTGCACCTATCCTGAAAAGTCCTGACTACTCCAAAGAGTTTATTGTCCAAACAGATGCTTCTGAGTTGGGTGTGGGAGCTGTGCTGTCACACCTTAATGTAGATGGTCAAGACCAACCCATTGCTTTTATTAGCAGAAGGTTGACCCCCAGAGAGAAGAATTGGTCAGCTATTGAGAGGGAGGCCTTTGCTGTGGTGTGGGCCCTGAAGAAGCTGAGGCCATACTTGTTTGGCACTCACTTCAAGATTCAGACCGACCATAAGCCCCTCTTGTGGCTAAATCAGATGAAGGGTGAGAACCCCAAACTGCTTAGGTGGTCCATTTCCCTACAGGGTATGGACTTTACAGTGGAGCACCGGCCAGGTACTGACCATGGGAATGCAGATGGTCTCTCCAGGTTCTTCCACTTAGGACATGAAGACGAGACTGGTCAAGGCTAGTTTAATGTCCCTGCGTTTGGGGGGGGGGGTTGTGTAGGAGAGTAGGGTCTGCTATCCTATGGTCACCCCAAATTTTTGCTTTTTTCTTTACTGGTTTTTGCCATATTGAGGCTGTGGGCCTGCCAATCAGACCCCCAGCCTGCTGTTCTCTCTACTAAATTAACACTATGCACTCTAGGTGCATAACCAATTGGAACTAGATCACCCTGTGAGCCCCTTGTACCAGTGTACACTAGGTACCCAGGGCATTGGTGTATCTAAGGCCTACCAGGGGCTGAAGCATGTATTATGCCACCCCAGGCTTGGCCTAACAAATTTGACACAACTGGCTGATCACTCAGCTGGGGTAAGTGTGTGTAACCACCTCTTACTTAGGTGTAGTATACCTATACCTAACCTTAAATGGGACACATGTTAACCTATAAGTCACTCCTATGGCAGGCCTTGACAATCCTGAAGGCAGAGTGCTTGGTTCCATGTGAGATGGTGCTCTGGCATGAGCTGAGCCTGTCTGCAGTGGTCGGAACCACTTCCTTCTACTGTTTCCAGATATCGTCATACCATATACTCTTAAGTGCATTATGAACCTCGCGGTTAAATGCTATCTTTGGTTTGGCTTTATCAAAACATGTCGAGTAAGGTGTCATACGAATTGGAATACTAACCCCTCACCAATTCTGGCGACGGGGTTAGCATTCCACCCTTCTAGAGGGACACGACATGTACAGTACCTGAAACCCGGGTAAAATCAGACATAGCCTCAGCTCCACAAAATGGATGCTGCCACCACAGACACAAGTCTGCCCTCCTGCTGCTGGGAGTCCTTCCAGCTTGGGAGACGTGGACAAAGGGTTTCCTGCCAGGGGAGGTGCATGCACCACCCCAGACAGGATTTTGTGTATTGGTCAGGTAGGGCTTGAAAGAAACCAGACATGCCTGAGGCTCACAAGGAGCCTCGGTGCATATGCCAGTTCAAACCGGTCCTGGGGCACACCAGCCCTGGACCTGGGGTGAGCTGGACAAAGGATTGGGGGTGTAACCACCCCCCTTCCTGGTCCCACCCTTAGGGAGGGACCTAGCAGGTAGTCCGGCCCCTAGAATCCGAATAAAGGTAGGAGCTGTGTCCTAAGACTTTAGACATCCTGGAATCAACTTAACTACAAGAAGAAGACGGGAACTTCGACGCTCTGCCGCACAGAGGACTGAAGCCAATCTCCCCTGTGGTCAGGGAGTGACCACCTTGCTAACGCAAGCACCATCCAGCGAATCAACGTCTACTTTGCCGCCGCCTCCCGCCGAAGCCCGAGCCCGAGCCCAGAGACTGACAAGACCTGGACCTCCAGACCTCTCACCGCCCGATCCACAGTCCCTGAAAAGAAGGAACCCGTGGAGGCACCGAGACACATGGAGCCAGCCATCTTGAAAAGACCACGACAAGCTGCAAGCGCAACAACCGAGGCTCCCTCCAAGTTGTGCTTTGGGATCTGAGAAGCCCAACCCTCGAGCAGCATCTGCACCAAAGGTGAGCCCTCCTGCATCTCCACGATCTGCGTGGGGCCTTTCTGCATTTTGCCACTCGACGCGCCTAACCGGTTGCTGGCCCGTTGGCTAGTGGCCATCTTGGCAACGAACTTCAAGAACTACACCGCTGGTCTGGTTGATCCAGACTGGCCCTTGCTCCCCTCCAAAGGAGCAGTCCCTCTGACCTTGCTGGTCAGAACCATCAGCTTATTTCATTTTCCACAACAATTGCTTTTGCCAAGGCTTGTTTGCTTCGACCAAGTCGCCGACACCGCCGACAGCGAGAGCCTCGTGGGACAGCTCGTGAACCGACTCCTGGACGTCGTCGACCTTCAGGGACCACGTGGCTGCAGAGACAAGCTGCACCTTTCCTCCTGTTTGCACCCGACATCGCCTGGTACCCACCTGGTGCCTCGCTGGTCACTGGCTAGTGACTGTGAACACTGTCCCCTCTGCTTACAGGTCTTCTACAACTCCGATCCACCCTTGGATCCACCGCATCCCTTCCGGACCGACCGCCTGCAGCATCTTTGTCTTCAGGCTCCATTGAACATATAGAAGAAACCCGATGCACTTCGAGACCTATGCAACCGCTTCCTGTGGGTGAGGTAAAGCTGGCACTCCGGTGCCCAAGTGTAGAGTATCATCTCTAGTGTCTGTGTTTCCAATCTTGAGTTCATAGTCCATCCGGAAGATCCTTTTTGCAGTAACTTTGTAACTTTTACGCACCCATTGAAAACCTATGGGAGCTCGCGTGTGACTATTTGCTCTGCACACACAACCCGTGGACCTCCTGGTCACTAACTAAAGTTAGCTCCTTGTAGGCCCAGCGATTCTAGAGGCCCTAGGCCTTTCCCCTTTTCTGTTCGTGGTACTTATACCACTATTTTAGTATATGGTTCGAGTGGCCACCAGGGCCTATCCATATAAAGTGCAACTTCTGTGTATTCTAACGTATTCTTGTTTAACGATTTGTTCTCCTGTGCTCATAAAGAGTCTAGGGGATACTTTGAGAAATAAATACATATATATTTTCAATATATATCTGTGTGGTGTCCTTTCATTGGTATAAAGGGGGGTTACATTTGGTAAAACAGCCTGCTTAACACGTTTCACGAGTTTAGCCTCAAAGACTGCTTAGCCTACGCTACCACTAGGGCAGCTAGTCCGAAAAGGTTGACTTACAACCACACCATAAGGGTTGCTTGGCATGGTACAAGGTGGTCACTTTAACTAGTGAACATCATATACCAGGCCAACTTCTCACAATGGTGGTGGGGATAGCTTAGCCTATTAGACAGAGGTACAAACTATAGTTGTGCCGAGTCACTTGACTAGGCCTACAGCGTAACAGTTAGTGCTGTGTGTAGGAGAGTAGGGTCTGCTATCCTATGGTCACCCCAAATTTTTGCTTTTTGCTTCACTGGTTTTTGACGTATTGAGGCTGTGGGCCTGCTAATCAGACCCCCAGCCAGCTGTTCTCTCTGCTAAATTGACACTATGTACTTTAGGTGCATGACCCATTGGAACTGGATCACCCTGTGAGCCCCTGTACTAGTGTACCCTAGGTACTCAGAGCATTGGTGTATCTGAGGCCTACCAGGGGCTGAAGCATGTATTGTGCCACCCCTGGCCTGGCCTAGCAATTTGACACAACTGGCTGATCACTCAGCTGGGGTAAGTTGGTGTATCCACCTCTTACTTAGGTGTAGTATGCCTATACCTAACCTTAAAAGGGACACATGTTAACCTATAAGTCACTCCTATGGCAGGCCTTAACAATCCTGAAGGCAGAGTGCTTGGTATCATGTGAGATGGTGCTCTGGCATGAGCTGAGCCTGTCTGCAGTAGTCGGAACCACTTCCTTCTACCGTTTCCAGATATCGCCATACCATATACTCGTAAGTGCATTATGAACCTCGCGGTTAAATGCTATCTTTGGTTTGGCTTTATCAAAACATGTCGAGTAAGGTGTCATACGAATTGGAATACTAACCCCTCACCAATTCTGGCGACGGGGTTAGCATTCCACCCTTCTAGAGGGACACGACATGTGCAGAACCTGAAACCCGGGTAAAATCAGACATAGCCTCAGCTCCACAAAATGGACGCTGCCACCACAGACACAAGTCTGCCCTCCTGCTACTGGGAGTCCTTCCAGCTTGGGAGACTTGGACAAAGGGTTTCCTGCCAGGGGAGGTGCGAGCACCACCCCAGACAGGATTTTGTGTATTGGTCAGGTAGGGCTTGAAAGGAAACAGACATGCCTGAGGCTCACAAGGAGCCTCGGTGCATATGCCAGTTCAATCCGGTCCTGGGGCACACCACCCCCCTTCCTGGTCCCACCCTTAGGGAGGGACCTAGCAGGTAGTCCGGCCCCTAGAATCCGCTTAAAGGTAGGAGCTGTGTCCAAAGACTTCAGACATCCTGGAATCAACTTGTAACTAAGAAGAAGACGGGAACTTTGACGTTCTGCTGCACAGAAGACTGAAGGAAATCTCCCCTATGGTCAGGGAGTGACCATCTTGCTAACGCAAGCACCATCCAGCGAATTGACGTCTGCTTTGCCGCCACCTCCTGCCAGAGTCCGAGCCCAGAGACCGACAAGGACTGGACCTCCAGACCTCTCACCGCCCGATCCACAGTCCCTGAAAAGAAGGAACCCGTGGAGGCTCCGAGACCCGTGGAGCCAGCCATCTTGAAAGACACTCGACTAGCTGAAAGCGCGACAACAGAGGCCCCCTCCAAGTTGTGCTTTAGGTCCTGAGAAGCCCAACATCCGAGAAGCATCTGCACCAAAGGTGAGCCCTCCAGCATCTCCACGATCTGCGTGGGGCCCCTCTGCACTTCACGACTCGACGCGCCTAACCGGTTACTGGTCCGTTGACTAGTGGCCATCTTGGCGACCATCTTGAAAAACTACGATGCTGGTCTGGTTGCTCCAGACTGGCCTCTGCTTCCCTCCAAAGGAGCAGCCCCTCTGACCTTGCTGGTCAAAGCTAACAGCTTTATTCACTTCCTGCGACTCCTGCTTTTGCCAAGGCTTGTTTGCTTCTTCTGAGTCGCCGACACCGCCGACAGCGAGAGCCTGCGTGGGACAGCTCGTGAACCGACTCCTGAATGTCGACGACCTTCAGGGGCCACGTGGCTGCCGAGACAAGCTACACCTCTTCTCCTGTTTGCACCCGATATCGCCTGGTACCTACCTGGCGCCACGCCGGTCACTGGCTAGTGACTGTGAACACTGTCCCCTCTGCTTACAGGTCTTCTACACTTCCGATCCATCCTTGGATCCACCGCATCTCTTCTGGACCGACCGCCTGCAGCATCTGTCGTCAGGCTCCATTGAACAGATAGACGAAACCCAACGCACTTCGAGCCCTATGCACCCGCTTCCTGTGGGTGAGGTAAAGCTGGCACTCCAGTGCACAAGTGTAGAGTAACATCTCTAATGTCTAGGTTTGAAGTCTTGAATTCGTAGTCCAACCAGAAGACCCTTCTAGCAGTAACTCTTGAACAATTACGCACCCATTGAAAACCTATGGGCGCCCGCGTGTAACTTTCCTCACTGCACACGCGACCCGTGGACCTCCTGGTCACTAACTAAAGTTAGCTCCTTGTAGGCCCAGCGATTCTAGAGGCCCTAGGCCTTCTCCCTTTCCTGTTCGTGGTACTTTTACCACTATTTTAGTATATGGTTTGAGCGGCCACCAGGGCCTATCCATATAAAGTGCAACTTTCGTATATTGTAATACTTTCTTGTTTAACGATTTGTGCTCCTGTGCTCATAAAGAGTCTAGGGGATACTATGAGTAATAAATACATATATATTTTGAATATATATCTGTGTGGTGTCCTTTCACTGGTATAAAGGGGGGTTACATATGGTAAAACAGCTTGCTTAACATGCCTAAACGAGTTTAGCCTCAAAGACTGCTTAGCCTACGCTACCACTAGGGCAGCTGGTCCGAAAAGGTTGACTTACAACCACACCATAAGGGTTGCTTGGCATGGTACAAGGTGGTCACGTTAATTAGTGAACATCATATACCAGGCCAACTTCTCACACTGTGTATGAGGAATGACAACAAATCCAATCAATGCCGGCAATTAATGCTGAGGTATATGTTCCTTTGTTAAATAAAATCACCTCTAAAATATACTACTCATGGGTGGGCAAGCAGAAGAAGATCATCGCTCTGCCTTGAAATTGAAGTACTGTTGCTTTCGCCACATCCGCCCCAGCAAGCGTGTGATTAAGTATTGGTGTACATTTAATTTAGTCACACCTCGACAATAAGACACAAAGCCCAGGGGAAGAGGGTTAGGGTTTGTTGAATGGATGGGAAGGGGGTTTGGGGAAAGGTTTGACAGTGAAAAGCAGTATGCATGGACAAACAAACGACAATCTTTGAAGACTACCATATCAAATATGTTAAGGGAGAAAAAGGAAATGCATGCATGATGATGATTGATAAGGAGACCCAGATTACATACACTTCTTGTTCTGTTGTTCCGGCCTTAATACTTTTACAGATAGCAAATAGAAATTTTAAATATTGGTAGGGATGAATCGTAAACAGAGAGCAAACCTAATGATGATAATAACAACAACAAGAACACACTGTTGTAAAGATTGTAGACAAAAAAATGAATCAAATTATTTAAAAGAAGATGAAAGTTGATACTGTTACTGTGTTATCCTGGTCAAAAATGTGGACTGGATTTGAATCTCGGCATTCCTCTTGGTCCTCTCGTCCATCAATCTTGGGTGTCGCCACTCGCCACTGCCCGCTGGAAAAAAAGTTTGATTTATTGGTAAGGTAAGTGTGCATTGTAATGTTTTCCCAAGTATAGGGCAAGGCCCGGCCTGTAATTGCAGATGGAAAAACAAAGGGGATATTGAGAAACAAAGTTGAAACAAATGCACAAGTTATGATGTAGTGCAACAAGAACACTTTCCGAGGCGGCATGTATGCATCATCTCTACTCTAGTCTGTTTCCAGCATTGACCTTCAACAACAACAGGAGAGAGCAGGCCCACAGTGACAGGCCTGACGGCACGTTGCTTAGCACATCCTACGTATAGAGTACTTTTTTTTTTTTTTAAAGAGTTGGACAAAGGCAAAGCACATATCCATTCCAAACATAGCATTTTACAATTTAAGTTAGTAAATCAATGCACCGCAGTCATCCCACCGCTACACTCGACTTTATTTCAACACAGACATTTGGGTCTGCTGTGGTTGTTGTTGACGTGTTTACCTTTAGGCTTTTATGCCACTCATGAAACGTCCTCCTGACTTGTTATTATTCCATCAATCATCTCCGATACTTGTACTGACTGACTGTGAAGATCGGCCTGCAGTAGAAGTAAAATTTTGTTATTACACAACAAGAGTAGAAATATTATTGACTTGAGTCACTCTTTAGTGTGTACAATAAGACTACTAGTACACTTTGACTTCACTTCGTGCACAACAAACAAACAACAAAAACACAAACACCAATCGCTCAGAGTTAGGTGTTCAATGCATGCCATTAATTGTCATTACCTGTTCCTTCTAATCTTAAGTTAACGGGCCGTCTTTTTCGCCATCATCATCATGGACGGTGCTGTTGTCAATCATACTCAGTGCGCAGATTGAGTCCCCTTCCTGTATTCAATTAAAAGCAATGTATCAAGCTGCAGGAGAAGTACAAATTTCTTATTTGCAAGAAGGGGAAAATTCACTTTGAGTTACGTTTAGTGTGTACTGTAGAAAGATGATTAGTGCACAATGACATAACTTCATGCACAACAAACAACAACAAAATCACTCAGTCTGCGACTCTGCGTCCAATGCATGGCATCAATCATTACCTGTTCCATCTCACTTTCAGTTAATGGGCAGTCTCTCTCGGCTCTGAAAGGAGGATAGCTACAGTAGTTATCTGATTCATGCTCCACTTCTTTTGGCGGGACAAGGAAAGTTTTTGTTTTTCTTCTATTTTCCATCATCCAATCATCATTCAGGAGGGAAATGGATTTAAGCGGGAGATTCAGTATGATGGAGCGGAGGAGCTGGATTCGGAGGACTGTACTGTCAAATTGCAGACACCTGAAACTTGTATATTAAATAAGAAGAGTTGAAGACGGTGGTAATGGATTTGTTGTGATTCACAAGTTTGTAACCGGAACGACAGACACACAAATAAAGGGGAAAAAAGGGATGAAGACAGTAAGTGCAAGCCTAATTGTCAGGGAAGTATAGCTCGTCTTCAAACTCTGGGGGTCAGCCAGTAGTAGGTAATCATGTGACACACTACTTCCGTCACCTGAGCCGCTGTCCTCATCTTCCTCCATTGCTTCATGTATTGTGTAATTCGGTGGTATGAAGAGCTGATTTGTTTTGATCATTGTTAACCTCTCCACGTTTTTGGGTGAGAGACTGGTCCTTCTCACTGTTACAATGGAACCAGCAGCATTGAAAACATGCTCGGAAGAGACACTTGCAACAGGGCAAGCCAGATAGCTTATCGCCAGCCTGCTGAGCAGTGGCCATTCAGACCTTTTCCTATACCAATACTGCAATGGGTTTTGATCAATGTACACCTCTGTTGGATCGTCCAGATAGGCCTGGACCATCCGCTCAATGTTCAGGGGTGCTGCTGGTAAGCTTTTGGGTTCTTTTCTCTGTGCATCAGCACTGTGCTAATTAATGCCTAACTGTACATACCAATCGTCTAACAATTCTACTGGGCCTAATGATACAGTTATTGTTGCTGTTGTCGATAGTGATGGTGAGTGTTGTGATCCAAACGCACTGCCCTCAGTCGACGAAGTTGCACTTGATGCTGCATGCCCTGCTGCAGTACTTCTTGTGGGTTGATCTTGCTGGCTTTTAATTAGCAGCCGTTCATTTTCCAACTTACTCGCTGCCTCAGCTATACAAGTTTTGTACATCAATCTCTGAAAAAGCAAAGAATGTCTTCAGTCCAAATTTTGCACGTGGATCCAGAATTGTGGCACAAATGTAATGTTCATGTGACAACATTTTATTTTCTATCCTTGTATTTTCAGCTAAGCGACGGGCTAAGCTCTCCTCCAAGTCATAGGCTCCCTTTTTTCCTCTACACCTTTGTATGATTCAGACACCTTCTTCAGCTGATGCTCTAGCATTTGCAATAATGGGATAGCTTGGCCCATTGTACAGTCCTCCTTGCTGACTTCATGTGTGAAGACCTCAAAAGGACGAAGCATCTCAGTCAGGCATTTAATTAGGCTCCATTGCTCCATCTGAAAGTTCATGCCTTTAACAGTAGCATCCCCTCTTTTCCAGACATATTCATTGAGTGGCCTGTACTGCTCAAACAGACGATCAAGCATGTAATACGTTGAGTTCCAATGTGTTGCCCCCTCCTGGATGAGTGCTTTGACTGGCATCCTATATTCACGTTGAATGATCCTCAGCTGCTTCCGAGCTTTAAAAGAATGGCTGAAATGAGTGCATATTCTTCGGCAGATGGCCAGTAAGTTGCTGACTATGGGTTCTTTTTTCAGAAAAGTCTTGAACTATTATGTTTATGCAGTGCGCCAAACACGGAACCCTGAAATAGGAACCAAGATCCATGGCCATAAGAACATTACTGCCATTGTCTGTGGCAACAAAACCAATACTAAGCCCTCTTGGGCGCAGCCATTCAAAAACCTTGCTGCGAAACTCTTGCAAAATGTTTACAGCCGTATGAGATTTCTCAATGGCGAACATGGCTACAGTTGCATGTTTCCGAGTACCTTTAAAAATTGCAGCTGTGTCAACAGCACCTCGTTCAGATAGCTTATCTCTAACCCCCACAAAAGAGACCCAGTGTGCAGTGATGCACATGTAATCTGTGGCTTGGCAACTGGTCCACATGTCTGTTGTCAGGTGCATATTGTGAACAGCACTCTGCTGCAAAGCTTGTCCAACCAATTCCAGCACATCATGATATAGTGCCGGAACAGCAATTCTTGCGAAATTGGACCAGCTGGGAACCTTCCATTTAGGGCAGATGGCTGACACAAATTCAAGGAAACCCACCCCTTCCACAAATGAAAAAGGGAGAAGGTCCAGCGCTAACATTTTAGCCAGCTTCGCATTGTACAACCGTTCCGTTGGGTGGGTGCGTTAGAACTGCCCCTCCAACCTAAGCATGCTCTCAATGGTAGGCTGGATTACTTTCCTTTGTGGTGCTGTTGTTTTCATTAACCCACTTAGGCTCAACGACGCAGTTTGTCTCATTGCGGTACTCTGTCGCCTTGGTGTCTCAGCCTGACTCTGAGTATGGCTCTTACTGCGGTGCCACTCAGATGTTACTGAGGAGGATGTGGGCGGTACCACTACACTACTGGGGACAGGGCTAGAAATGCCTCCCTCTTCTTCACCTTCCACCGCAATAATATCGCCCACTGATTCTTCCTGACCAACTTCAATGGGTTGAGTTATTCTACTTTCTTTTAACTGAAGTAGGTGATTCTCCCACACGATAGTGTGGTGTATTCTGAGATGACTTTCTTGGCCTCCGGTACCATAGTTTGTACCAAGCTTACCCCGCCGAACACCTTGTCGACAAATTGAGCATATAGCAACGTTCTTCTCCTTGGTGCTAACAGAAAAGAAGTCCCAAACTGGGGAGGAGAACTTTCTGGCACTGATGGATGTGCCACTTTCAATACCAGATGAACTGGAGGGTGTGCTTGGAATGTGACCCTGTGCAGCTACACTGTGACTTTTACTACCACTACCTACTGAGATGGTTGAGCTGGATGTAGGTCCCTGCCGGGCCTTGGAAAATATGGCAGCTGGAGGTAGTGGTGGTGTAACCTGTGTTGGTGATATCTGTGCTACATCCCGCTCAGTAGCAGCCTTTCTGGATAGGGTGAGAATGTTGGTCTCCAATCCCTTTGGGGCGGGAGTGATGTGTGTGATGACTGGCTCGTCTTGATCAACATCACCCCCCTTTTCTACATCTACCTCCATAACTCTAAGTTTTTCTGGGACCTTCCTTTTCAGAAGTATTGTCTTGTGGCGTGCATCACTCTCAGACTGAGCTGGTGGCTGCCAAGTGGCATCACTATCATCAGAAGCGGGGCTTGAAGAAGAAGATGATGGACTAAGCCTCCTTTTTCTAGCTAGTGGTCTGGAAGACAATAGATCTTCCGAAACAGTGGTTTGCTCCACTTTGTCAGCAGGAAGCTCGATTTCCTGAAATGCCCCTACGTCAGGAGCAACAACTACCATGGTGGGCTGTTGTTGCAGCTGCTGCTGTTCTTGTTGCGGCTGCTGCTGTTCTTGTTGCGGCTGCACACTTATCTACTGAGTTTCCGCCTGCGCTGATTGTGTTCTACTTTGCGATAATGACATTTCAACATCGCTGCTCGTTAGTAGACTGGCTACCTCTGCGACACTCAAGGCCTTGGGCCTAGGTTGGTGGGGTTGGACCGCTGGTGCTGAGGTGCTGCTCCCAGCTTGGTTCCCGGACAACGCTGCTGCAGGCGTAACTTTTTTGGTGCCAAAAAAAACATTGGCCGGCACACCAGTCGTGGTTAATGGCACTTCCTTTTTCTGTTCCTTCTTCTCACCGGCAACTTTCTTGGCACTGGACCTGGTACCTTTCTTTGGGGCCATCTTCTTCAGATGTCAGGCAGGACGCAGATGCACAACAAGTTCTGGTCACACGTGGACGTGATACGCAGCAGGACTTCTGTCTGGCTGGCAGTACAACGGGTGATGCTGATGACACCTCCTCCTCTGGCTTTTTGTGCACCTAAAAGCAAATAAGCCAGGAGAAGAACATCAGTGAAATGTTGCATTTGTTGTTGTGGTTCAGTTACTTACTACTGTACTAGTGCAAACAAAAGATATAGTATAGCCATTTCTTTTTTTTTTCAACAAGGGCTATGTTATACTACTGTGTACAGTCACACACTACACTCTCAGGAAGGATAGGAAAGATAATAAGAACCACCAAAATAAAAATGTAATGGAAGTGGGGTGGACCCTATTTGCCATTAAATTATTTGAGCATCTCATCATCCATGGAGCTGCTGCTGGCAAAAGGGGTGGATGGATGGAAGCAGTAAGCCAATAGGAAAACCATGCAGGCCTATATGGCAAAAGCAGGACACTAATAACTCCCAACACAAAAAAAGGCCACCGCCACATGGACACTCACAAATCACAAACAAGCAGGGGGCCTGGGAAACACCAGGGGCTGACAAAAGGCCTATAAAAGCCAGGTAAAGGATGCATGCTAAAGCACACTGCTCTGCCTTTTTAATGCAACAAAATGCATATACGAAAATTCACAGGCCCCAAAAAGGTCTGCAGGGTGCATGCATTGCACACCAACACACACCAGACACACACAACAAAAGCATGTCTTTAAGACAGCCAACATCAGAAAGCCCACCCCAAAAAAACACACTTGCCAACTCAATCCAATGCCATCCATGCCCTAAATGATGTCTAAATTCAACAGACCACACAGAAACACTTGAATAATACAGCTATGGCTACCTGCTCTGATCCTACTGGATGAAAGCAGGCCTGTTGGCAGACAAGCTTGCAGGCCTAGGCTTTAAAATGGCCACCAGCCACATGGCCAGGCCCAACAACATCAGAAAGCCCACCCCAAAAAAACAAACTTCCCCAACTCAATCCAATGCCATACATGCCCTAAATGATGTCGAAATTCAACAGACCACACAGAAACACTTGATTAATACAGCTGTGGCTACCTGCTCTGAGCGTACTGGATGAAAGCAGGCCTGTTGGCAGACAACAAGGCCAGACAAGAGACAACAAGCTTGCAGGCCTAGGCTTCAAAATGACCACCAGCCACATGGCCAGGCCCAACAACATCAGAAAGCCCACCCCAAAAAAACACACTTCCCAACTCAATCCAATGCCATCCATGCCCTAAATGATGTCTAAATTGAACAGACCAAACAGAAACACTTGATTAATAAAGCTGTGGCTACCTGCTCTGATCTTACTGGATTGTATTTATTTATTTATTTATTTAGTGTTTTCTATAGCGCGAACATGACCCTGCGTAGGGTATCAGAGCGCTTTACAGCTGAATTTCGGTGAAACAGAACCGAATACGTTACAAGTCATTAGATGCCTACCAAGTTTAGAACAGAACATTAGGCAACAAAAGATAATATATACAGATAATATATACACATATAGTCATCAGTCAACAATTGAATTAACATGAGTGGTTTAAAGTAATAGACTACATTTTGAACATGTATATACAAGCCCATATAAGGTTAGTGGGCGGCTAGCGGGCACATGGAATAGTCATGATAGGTTTGTAGACAGTGACAAAGATTCTGCTCTATGTACTTATGGGAGAAATTTCCTCATATAGAATGCTTTTGCTTCCTTTTTGAATGCCGTGATGGATGGAATTCTTCTAATGTTAGGGTGGATAGCGTTCCAGATTCTTGGAGCTGCCCCAGAGAATGCTCTATCATAAGTTCTTTTCTTACAAAAACGAGCCGGTTTCAATAGTAGGTCTGCATGGCTCCTGGAGAATCGGCACCCTCCTGATAGCGTGAGTTTTTTTGCGAGGTAAACTGGAGTTTTGTGGTGTAATGCTTTGTGCGTGATGCATGCCAACTTGAATTGAATTCTTGCTTCGAAGGGCAGCCAGTTAAGTGCTTTCAAGTGAGGGGTGATGTGGTCAAATTTTTTGGATCCAGATATAAGTCTTGTGGCAGCATTCAGACATGCTTTCAGTGGTGCTGTTGAGATCTTGGGGAGCCCGGCCAGAGTTGTGCAACCATACTCAATCCTTGATATGACCAGTGCCTGAACTGCTATTTTGAGATCTGTTTTATTTAGGAATGGTTTCAGTTTCCGCAGGTAACTTAAATGGAAACGGGTGTTTTTTGCCATTGAGTTAATATGAGCTAACATGTTCAGGTTTTTGCCCAGAGTAATTCCCAAAGATTTAGTAGAGTTGACAATCTTCGGAGTACATTTTAGAGCAGTGATAGTGTTGGTCCATTCTACTATATTTGATTTGCTTTTTTGGGGTATAATCAATAGGAATTCTGTTTTCTGGGGGTTTAGCTTCAGGTGGTTAGCCGTTAACCATTGGATGGTTCTCGATAGTGCATGGTTCATGGTCTTTATCTCTTCAGATGATGTGACCTTGATGTACAGCTGGGTGTCATCGGCGTACATGTGGAAAGAAATGTTCGCTTTTTGTAGTATATCCGTTAGTGGTTCTACGTATAGGTTGAATAGCGCCGGAGATAGTGTTGACCCTTGCGGAACTCCGATATTGTTTCTGGTTGGGCCTGAGAGGGTTTGGTTGACTATGAATTTTTGCGATCTATTCTCGAGAAAGGATTTAAACCATTCAAGGACAGTTCCCTCTAGACCCATTCTGTTTTTCAACCGATCGACTATTTTTTCATGGTTCACCGTGTCGAAAGCCGACGACAGGTCCAACAGGATAAGGAGACATGTTTTGTTATGGTCGAGTGCCAGTAAAGCCTCATCTACTATCTGCAGAATTGCTGTTTCTGTACTATGGTTTGGTCTGAAACCAGATTGGAAATCATTTAAAAGATTGAATTTCGACATATGAAGACTCAGTTGTTGTTGTACACATTTTTCCAGTACTTTGGCTAGCATGGGAATATTTGTTACTGGTCTGAAGTTGTTAGGATCAGATGGGTTCTCTGTAGGTTTTTTTTAAGAGGGGAATGACTTGACCAGTTTTTAGGCAGGCCGGTATTTGGCCTTGTGACAATGAAGCGTTTATGACCTTTGTCCATGATGGGATTAGCAGGTGGTTTAACGAAGACCAGCACTTTGCCGGTAGGGGATCGTTGTAGTGATTGTTAGGTTTAATGGTTGACAAGATCTTCGCAATGTCTAGTTCGCTGACCGGCTTAAATCCTGACCACTGAGCATTGTTTTTGGGTTTTTCTAATTCTTGTTGATTCTGCTGTTCCACTGAGAAGTCCTAATCTCTTTCAATGTTTTCGGCTGCTTTTATGAGCTCCCACTCCAGTGCGTTGGCTTTGTCTGTAAAGAAAACAGAGAAGTCTTCACTATTTAAGGTTGTATTTGTGATGATTGGTGTCGATTTGGCAGATTTATTTGATTGTTCTTTTAGTAGATCAAATAATTTCCTTGGACTGTTTACTGCATTATGCAGTTCTTTCCTGAAAAAGTCTTTCTTAGATTTTAGAATGCTTTTATTGTAAGCTTTCCTGGATTGTCTCAGTTGGGTTAAGTGGTGCGACGAAGGGTGTTATCGCCATTTATGTTCTTAGAGTCTTAGTGACCTTCTTTCTTCATTAAGGGCGCCATTGAACCACAGGTTTTTGTCTTTGTCAGAGATTCTTTTTAGTTTAAGTGGGGCTATGTCCTCGATAATGCTTGACATTGTCTTGTTATAGTGCAGCGTGAGGTCATTGACGTCAACCATGCTCTTAGGAGGCTGCAAATCTATTTCACAGCGCGCTGCTGCATTTTCCAAGTTAATTCTTCTGGTGTACCGGGTCCATTTTTTTGGTTTAATAGATTGTGCGGTCGATTTGGTTTTTCTGAAGGGAATTTCGAATGAAATTATGTGGTGGTCAGACCAATCACAAGGGGTGATTACAATTTTCTCGATCGCTTTCTCTTTTGCTAATATCCAATCTAAGGTGGAGCCTTTAGAGTGGGTAGGGAGTTGACATCCTTGAACTAACGCTTGCTCTTTCAGGAATGCTTTAAACAGTGCGATCTGACTATCAGAGTGATCCTCCCAGTGAATGTTGAAGTCTCCTAGGAAGATATCATTAGATTGCAAATTAGAGTTGGTGGTTATGATTTCTATCATTTGGTCTATGAACATGTTCTTAGTACCAGGTGGGTGGTAGATTGCATGTAGTTTACAGGTTTGGTTATCTGCCGATCTAAGTGACATGCCCAGATATTCACAAGAGTCTAAGGGGTCAGCCTGTATTTTTGTGATGGTTATGTCTGATCTGTGTATACAGGCAATGCCTCTTCCCATTCTGTGACTTCTGTCCTGTCTCAATATCCGGTAGTTCGGGGGAACTAATAGGTCTAAGCATGGTGAGGACGAGTCAGAAAGCCATGTTTCTGTTAAAATGGTTACGTCAATTTCCTGGTTTAGTATGAGGTCGGCTCTGTCAGCTGCATGTTTATTCGCTGAACGACAGTTGAGTAGTATGGCCCGGATGTGTTTTTGAGAACTGATCATAGGCAAGATAATCTTTCCTGGCAGTAATGGTACATTCTTTAGGTTGCTAGCGTTTATCCTTCTATTGTTTGACTTTGAAGTTCTACCAGCATTCAAAGGGATAGTTTGGATAAAGCTCTCACCTATCTTAGAGTGAGACGTGGGGGTAGGATCATATGTAGACAGGATGGATAAAATCTCACAGTCTGTCAGATAGTTGAGTTGTGCACGAGGGCGGTAAATTCTGTTTGCTGCCTCCAATGGGGTGGAACGGCGTTTAACTTGTGTTTCATACGAGGAATTCTGAAGAACCTCCATTTTAGTGAGCAATTGTTCTGATAGGTATAACAGGTTCTTCATAACTCTAATAGCGAGAAGCATGGCTTTGTAAGTCTTGCTAGATTGCACACTGAAATTATTAGATTCCCTAACAGTTTGATGGGTTCTAATCTTTTCCGAATCTAATCTGAGTTTGGCCCTAGTGGGCGGTTGTGTAGGTACCCCTAACGGGAGGTTAGCTTTGTATATCTCTGCCGGATCTATGCATGATATTTTGTGACTAGACACAGATGCCCGGATCCCTGTGTCGGTCACGTGTGGGTCTCTCACATTAACTTGTTCAACAAGTATTGTTACCGGCTTGCTGGCTGTTCACAGTAGCGGGTTGGAATCAATGTTAAAGGTAGGATGGGAGCTAGAGTCAAAGGGTATGGTACCTAGTGAAAGCTGAGTGCTGCGGCTCCCTTCTTCTGATTTACTAGTTACGTGATTCAGTAGTTGGTGCTCATCATTGGTGGAAGTGCATTCAAATGCCAACTCAAGATCCGACTGTAGGAGTTCTATCTCCCCGGAGGTAGGATGGGAGCTAGAGTCAAGGGGTAAGGTGACTAGTGATAGCTGAGTGCTGAGGCCTCCTTCTTCAGACTTACTTGTTTCATGATTCAATTGTTGGGGCTCATCATTGGTGGAGGTGCATACCAATGCCAACTCATGAACCGACTGTAGGAGTTCTAACTCCCTGGAGGCACCAGGATCGCCATCATTCGAACAACCAACTACCTGAATTACCATTTGGGGCTCATCCTTGGAGTTTATGCTAATTAGTGTGTTAGCGCTACCAATTGCGCTAGCATTCAAATTACTGGCCTCCTGGTTGGACGGTTGTGGCTCATCATTGGTGTTTATGCAATCTAGCGTCACTACTTGATTAGAATGTTGGGAGTCAGTCTCATTGTCGATTTCAATCACAGCCTGTTGGTTCCCATGTGTGACGATGGGTTGAGGATTCCTATTAGATTGGTAGTTTCTTGAGGCGGGACTACTGAGGACATAGTTTTTTAGTATTGAGAAATATTCATCAAATCGTTACAGATCTTTGTTGGCAGCTTGAATGAGAAACGTGCCGTTTTTATAACACGTTATGTTTAATGATGCTCTCAGCTTTCGGGACGGTGTGATGAGCAATTTAGTTCCATAAGGAATGTTTTTCGTTTCCTGTATTTTCATCGAGTTATTTAATGTATTTCTCCACTTAGCTATTTTAGTAGTAAAGAAGATAAAGTCATTAATAATCGCGCCTTTTTTAAGTTAAAAGATGGATCTAATATCAGCGTTTCAGGATTAGTTCTGAGAAGGTTATGTTTAAAGGTTTTTGAGGCGTGTTTAGAAATATTGGGAGGGTAAATTATTGAGTAAGAGTTCCTTCCTTCCGGTTTTAGATGATGCCCTGACATAATTGTGGTTAAAAGATTTCGTACCTTATAATAGCTGAATTGATCTTGTGGGTAAAGCCCCAGTCCCTAGATTCTAAGGTAGCTGTCAGAATCAAAGTGCCTGTCTGGAGAGTAGCTTAAGAGAAGTGCAAGCAGGCTCACGCTCATTAGCTTACCATGGTCTACAGCCTAAAAGACTAAAACAGACATGCGAAAGGAAGTGTGTTCTCAAACTTCACTTAGAAAGATAAAAAGAAAAGAAAATAATAATAATAAGTATGTCACAAAAATTCTCTCATTGACAATGTTCTGCCCCCACCAAGATGGCTGCCAAGAGAGCATCAGTCTGGATTCCTTTGTCTCTGTTAATGGATCGGATATCCTGAAAAGTAGTCCTCTGTTGCTTTCTACTCCTTCAACTCCAACTTCTGGATGAAAGAAGGGCGGTTGGCAGACAAGGCCAGACAAGCTAGCAGGCCTAGGCTTCAAAATGGCCACCAGCCACATGGCCCGGCCCAACAACATCAGAAAGCCCACCCCAAAAAAACACATTTCCCAACTCAATCCAATGCCATCCAGGCCCTAAATGATGTCTAAATTCAGCAGACCAAACAGAAACACTTGATTAATAAAGCTGTGGCTACCTGCTCTGATCCTACTGGATGAAAGAAGGGCAGTTGGCAGACAAGGCCAGACAAGCTTTCAGGCCTAGGCTTCAAAATGGCCACCAGCCACATGGCCAGGCCCAACAACATCAGAAAGCCCACCCCCAAAAAATACACTTCCCAACTCAATCCAATGCCATCTATGCCCTAAATGATGTCTAAATTCAACAGACCACACAGAAACACTTGATTAACACCTCTGGCTACCTGCTCTGAGCCTACTGGATGAAAGCAGGCCTGTTGGCAGACAACAAGGCCAGACAAGAGACAACACGCTTGCAGGCCTAGGCTTTAAAATGGCCACCAGCCACATGGCCAGGCCCAACAACATCAGAAAGCCCACCCCAAAAAAACACACTTCCCCAACTCAATCCAATGCCATCCATGCCCTAAATAATGTGTAAATTCAACAGACCACACAGAAACACTTGATTAATAAAGCTGTGGCTACCTGCTCTGATCCTACTGGATGAAAGCAGGCCTGTTGGCAGACAAGCTTGCAGGCCTAGGCTTCAAAACGGCCACTAGCCACATGGCCAGGCCCAACACATCAGAAAACCCACCCCAAAAAAACACACTTCCCAACTCAATCCAATGCCATCCATGCCCTAAACGATGTCTAAATTCAACAGACCACACAGAAACACTTGATACAGCTGTGGCTACCTGCTCTGATCCTACTGGATGAAAGCAGGCCTGTTGGCAGACAAGGCCAGACAAGCTTGCAGGCCTAGGCTTCAAAATGGCCACCAGCCACATGGCCAGGCCCAACAACATCAGAAAGCCCACCCCAAAAAAACACACTTCCCCACTCAATCCAATGCCATCCATGCCCTAAATGATGTCTAAATTCAACAGACCACACAGAAACACTTGATTAATAAAGCTGTGGCTACCTGCTCTGATCCTACTGGATGAAAGCAGGCCTGTTGGCAGACAAGGCCAGACAAGCTTGCAGGCCTAGGCTTCTAAATGGCCACCAGCCACAAGGCCAGGCCCAACAACAGAAAGCCCACCCCAAAACAACACATTTCCCAACTCAATACAATGCCATCCATGCCCTAAATGATGTTTAAATTCAACAGACCACACAGAAACACTTGATACAGCTGTGGCCACCTGCTCTGATCCTACTGGATGAAAGCAGGCCTGTTGTTGGCAGACAAGGCCAGACAAGCTGGCAGGCCTAGGCTTCAAAATGGCCACCAGCCACATGGCCAGGCCCAACAACATCAGAAAGCCCACCCCAGAAAAACACACTTCCCCAACTCAATCCAATGCCATCCATGCCCTAAATGATGTTTAAATTCAACAGACCACACAGAAACACTTGATACAGCTGTGGCTACCTGCTCTGAGCCTACTGGATGAAAGCAGGTCTGTTGGCAGACAAGGCCAGACAAGCTGGCAGGCCTAGGCTTCAAAATGGCCACCAGCCACATGGCCAGGCCCAACAACATCAGAAAGCCCACCCCAAAAAAACACACTTCCCAACTCAATCCAATGCCATCCATGCCCTAAATGATGTCTAAATTCAACAGACCACACAGAAACACTTGAATAATAAAGCTGTGGCTACCTGCTCTGATCCTACTGGATGAAAGCAGGGCTGTTGGCAGACAAGGCCAGACAAGCTTACAGGCCTAGGCTTCAAAATGGCCACCAGCCACATGGCCAGGCCCAACAACATCAGAAAGCCCACCCCAAAAAAACACACTTCCCCAACTCAATCCAATGCCATCCATGCCCTAAATGATGTTTAAATTCAACAGACCACACAGAAACACTTGATACAGCTGTGGCTACCTGCTCTGAGCCTACTGGATGAAAGCAGGTCTGTTGTTGGCAGACAAGGCCAGACAAGCTGGCAGGCCTAGGCTTCAAAATGGCCACCAGCCACATGGCCAGGCCCAACAACATCAGAAAGCCCACCCCAAAAAAACACACTTCCCAACTCAATCCAATGCCATCCATGCCCTAAATGATGTCTAAATTCAACAGACCACACAGAAACACTTGATTAATAAAGCTGTGGCTACCTGCTCTGATCCTACTGGATGAAAGCAGGCCTGTTGGCAGACAAGGCCAGGCAAGCTTGCAGGCCTAGGCTTCTAAATGGCCACCGGCCACAAGGCCAGGCCCAACAACAGAAAGCCCACCCCAAAAAAACACATTTCCCAACTCAATCCAGTGCCATCCAGGCCCTAAATGATGCTTGAAAATGAAACACATTAAAAAAACACCAAAGGAACAGTTGCTTCATCATGCACACACCCATGAGGCCATGACTAGCTCGGGCCTACTACTGACTACTACTACCCACAGCATTTTTTTAAAAAAGGAATGATAGTTACCAAAAAGAAATTGTAGTTACAACAACTGCAATGCCCCCAATCAAACAGACACAACAACCATTTACTTGTAAAATATCCAATTAAAAAATCCTCAAATCCAATTGCAATGATGCAGCATACAAATAGAGTGATCTTTCCAGCTCAAAATCCAAAGGCAGAATGAGCAGGAGATGGACAAAGTACTGGGAGGAGCCTGCTGGACAGGAAAAGGAAGTTGGAGATTCTGTGGCACTTCCTCCCTCTTCCCACCTTTTTAAACAAGCATTTGCAATGCGATAGGTCTCGCATTTACGCGAGTTTGAGCTATTGGCATTGTAAATGACAATGCCTTTATTATGTTTTGGTTTTTAAAACATAAAAGGCAGTCATTTACAATGCCTCTAGCTTAAACTCATGTAAATGCGAGACCTTTTGCATTGCAATGGTTGTTAAAACCTACTCTTGTGATATGAAATGCTCAGCTGCCTGCCCTCTGAGTAGAAGCACAACATCCGTGCTAAGAAAAATAAACCTCTGGGCTCATTTTACCAAAATCATAAGGACAGAAGGAATAACACACTTCCCTCGACCAATGATGACACTGGTCGATGTGACGTCGCATAAACTTTGACCTCATGAAGAAAAGTGAGATTGCACATGAAAATAACCCTATAATTTGAAACTACTAAGTGAATTCCCAGTTACACCGAAGGAGATACAATGTAGTTAATTTGTTTTCAAGGAGTAGCATCGGGGTCCCATCTGTTAACCCTGTTCACCCCTAAATGATGTCCCTTCCATCATGCATCTATTGTCACAGAATCCTGGATCATCAGTTCCTGAGAGGTGGAAATCCACAAAAGTGCCTATGCATCCACTCACAAGAGTCAGAGGGACTGCAGAGTCGATCGGAAAATCAAAGGCACCACATCTGTGTTCCCTGGTGCCTCCGAAATGGCAAACATGATATATGCATATTGTGTATTATTTCCCTCTGCTGTTAGAACATGATCCAAGTTTTGCAAATGAGATCTAGTATAATTGAGGATAATTAAACTAGAATCACTTTTTTTATAAGCACAAACTAAAATAATCATTGTTATTGTGTATGTAGCTGCACACGCATGCAGTACTTTACACTGGAACACAACAATCTAACAGTATGAGGAAAACTGCAATTCAAAAAACTGATCTTGAGTTACTGTCTGTGATCAGTGATTTGTATTGTTTGATATTAGTGAGTCTTAATTTTTTTAATTTACAAAACTTTCAAAATATTTGGAACAGTTCTTATACAACTCGTACATCCATTCTTGGTTAAAAGAGAATTTTCAAAGACAAATGCCATATTATGCAGGCACCAATACCATCTGTCCCTTACATGTTGTCACTCATATTTAAAAGTTTTCAGACAGTTCTCCTTCATGTTTGTAGGGACAAAAGCAGGATCCAAAAATATGAGGAAAAGATACACAAAGAGAAACAAAGAGAAACAATGAAATACTGCCAAACGAGTTCACTTTTGAAATGTCTGTCCAATTATTTTGACATACATTTGGTAATTTTAATCAGGTTATCTGTCTATAACTATTCTCATACCACTGTAAAGAAATTGCCTTCTCTCTTTCCACAAAGATGCAATGTCACTAAGTCACAAAGTCTAAGGTGATAAAAACCCGCTTGTAACTGAGAGGTAAAGGAGGTAATCCCATCTGCGAGTAAACGACCCCAGCTGGGCACATGAACGGAATGTTCTTAAACCCCTCAGACTGGAGGCACTCTGGCGGAGCAGACCTCCCCACCTCACGAAATCTGCACCCTTTGATTAGACGCATACACTCCGAGACAGTAACAGCCCAGCTGCTGGCAAGCTGCATTGCTCATATTTCAAATTGCCTTTTAAACCAGTTATCTGGGTAGTGTGTGAATACCTGGGCGAGTTTACTTGCGCGCTAACACAGCGCGACACACTAGGCTGAGCACAGACCGCAAACTATGTAAATAACAAAACAAACCAGGAGACAACATAATCGTAAATAGCCTTGTTGAACTCACCCGCTTTAGCATACAACATTTACAAGTTCGCATCCCACAGCGACCCCACTTCTGCGTTACAACAAACACAGAGGAGGCAGTAATTACAAACAGAAGGAAGCATTGGCCGCACGGCCGTAAAAGTAACGGCCGCGTGGCCATGAAAGCGAAAGTAATAGCGATCGCGATCAAAGCGAAAGTGATCGCGATCGCTAGGATGGGACGCGCTGTGTGGCAAGCACGCGAGTGGTGCGCACGCAGCAGTGATTGGCGGCTGCGCACGTGCACGCTCGCGTGCACTCAAGCTTTAGGCCACAGGCAGCACTTTAAAAATCCCAAATACAAAATGTCTCTCCGAGCCAGCGCATGCGCTGGGCTCAGCGAGACCTAAAAAGGACTCCTTGCACAAAAAAGGACAGCCAAATGTCAATCTGAGGAGTTGTTTTCATCCAAATCATCATTTGCAGAAGGTTTCTTGCTGCTAGAGCTGATATTCTTCTCCAAATTGAAAATTTTACATGCTCAAGTTCTCGAGCTTCACATTACTTCCGCCGGATGTTGAAGGCGTGTTCAAAATGACTTGATCACCTTCTCTCGCTCCCTGTCGCGTTGGATATGACGTGTTCGGGGTCTCTTTCTCCTTTTCGCGTTCGATATGACGTGCCCGCGTCCTCACGCTCTCTGTCACGGTGGAGAATGACGTGTTCAAGATCTCAATCTTCTCATACTCTCGCGGTGCATGATCGTGCGAAGAAAGACGTGATCGCACAACAAATTACGTGATCGCGCAACAAATGACGTTAATACGGGAGCGAGACAGCGCAAATGGCTACCAACAATCCAACATCTCGTGGAGAACGCGACCGGATCGGGAAAACTTGTCGACGAACGCGGGGATTCAGGTAAGGAGATTCGCACGCACGCGAGAATGTATTTTTTTTACAGCGCGAGCAAGTAAAAAATTACCAGTAAGATGCGGATTGTGGAAATTTTGACATTTTTGCACTTTCCGCAGAACGCGAAAATGTCAAATTATCGGAATTTCCACGAGCGGGACGGAATTTTGGCCCAGGCCTAATAAAAAGATATCTAAAAAAAAAAATTGTCCTCTAAGTAGTTCTAATCTAATCTGTTATAACTCCAACGGGAAACATTTACCGCTTCACTAGGACTTTGAATGGCTCCTTCAATTCCGTATTTCTAACCGCTCGTTCAATTTCGTATTTTTAACCACAAGGGAGCTGAAAACCAAGAGTATATACTATTATCACCTACCATCCAGGAAATAAATGATTGAAGAAACATCCGTTTTGAATATGTATGTATCACCCATTTAACTTACTGATCACCGGCGGGAAATTCAAATTACCGCGGCGTCTTCCAACTGTATGGAACGTAATCCTGTCTGCATAAAGGCAGCAAATAACAAAGAAACCTATATGTGAATGCCCTCTAATCGGTGCGAAACACCCTTATTGTAAGTGTGCAGCTAGGCGAATCCTACCTTAAATCTTTAGACAATCGAGCCGTATCTTCTCCCGACGTCGTGCCGTGCCGTGTATACACGTAAGGACACGTGACGCGGAAGCATTGTTTTAAATACAAGACATCGAAGATGAAGAGTTACCTATCATTTCTAGAGGAAAACAGACTCCCGGTGATACGTATCACATGGGATAACAACGGCTTCACTATTCTTTGGGCAAACTAAATAAACAACCTACTCAGTGATAACATTTTGTTAATCATAAATTATACAAAATAAAAATGAAATAAAGTAAGGAGGAATTGCACATTTACATCCACTAATAATAAGATTCTTCATTTTTCTTGTGATACCGTGCCACCGAGTGGTAGCACTCTAAGGATGTGCCTCAACTCACCCTAGAGTGGCACAAGTCCCAATCTCAACGTTGAAAACACATGCTGCACAGTGGAGCAACAATTTAAACAGGTGAAGTACCAAGGCTGAGTTTGTACCCCAAACGCAAGCTTTTAATTGTCGGTGGTGTGCATGTGTCATATGCTGAGCCTGCGCACTGGAGGGGACTGCACACAGAGCACTGGAACCCGTTCCAGTACCGGGACCCAGCATAATTTCAACTTTCTTTTGACTCCTCACGTCTTCTCTTGTTCAGCTCTCCAATGATTCAAGTGGAGAATTTGCCTGTGACCAATCAGCGGCCTCATTACAAAAGTCAGGCATATGTGGTGTCACCTAATTTATGGACGATCCATCTGTGATTGTTGTGCAGTCTTGTTTTACAAAGTAAACATTGTAACCCCCTAACCAGGAGCCAACCTTTTAATTGCATATTCTGAAATCTTTTCCATTTCAAAGAAAAACAAGCATCTGCAATGCAATAGGTCTCGCATTTATGCGAGTTTAAGCTATTGGCATTGTAAATGACAAAGCCTTTTATTTATGGTTTAAAAACCAAAACATAAATAAAAGGCATTGTCATTTACAACAACAATAGCTCAAACTCGCGTAAATGCGAGACCTATTGCATTGCAAATGCTTGTTGTAGTTGCTACCAGTGCTTCCCTAGTGACTCGTGTACAATTGAAGTGGTTATTCCATTGAGCGCTTTACCCAAAGGTTTATAGATATAAAGCATGCACAGTCTTTTGGAGTCTTAAGGGAAAACAGTTTAGTCAATGTGGGCTAACTAGAACTTAAGGGGCATATCAACAAGGGCTTTATCTCTGCTTTGTTGGCTTTAAAAGCCAAAAAAGCAGAGATAAAACTAGCACCCTATCAACAACAGGGTGCTAACATGCAAATTTGCATGTTAGCACCCTTTTACTCTACGCTTGCCCTTGCATCTCTAATGAGATGCAAAGGGGGCGTTCCAGAGTAAAATAATAGGAGAAATGTCGCTAAGCGACATTTCTCCTATTATCAAGAATATCGCTAACCCTGTTAGAGACAAAAAAAGCAGCGCTAACCGCGGTTAACGCTGCTTTTTTACGTCTGGTATTGTTCTGACTTAGCCATGATATCCTATGGAAGGAGGATATCATGGCTAAGTTTGTCTGTCCCTATCAGCAAGCTAACGTGAGATTATCGCTGGGTTTCCAGCGATAATCTCACGTTAGCCACTTAGTGTGAGGATTTTTATCGCTATTGAGATAAGCGTTGCTGATAGCACGCTATCTCAGCGATAAAAATCAATGCTAGCCGGCGATAATTATCCTAGCGCTAAGTGCGCTTAGCGATAATTATCGCCGGTTGTTGTTGATATGCCCCCAAGAGTTTAAAAGAATACACTGTGTTGTGAATCTTCTACATTCATTTGAGTATCTTTCTTCCGCCCCCTTTACTTTGCCAGGTAACTCCCCAGATCTAAGCAGTGCCTTTTGAACAGCTGACTGCTTTATTCTCACTTTTGCTTTTCCTTTGTGATAAACAGGTGGCTCCCATGGGATGTCTAAGAGAAAGACACATGTACCAGAAGTGACTCGACTCGAGAACAAACCTCTGTGTTTTGCATCTCACGAGGTCAAAGCAGCGGTGTTGTGACGTCGAAACAAGGGGCTCTCCTGTCTCAAGATTGAGAATCCTGCTTCCCTATCTCCAGAGGGCCAGCGTGGAGTCGAACTACTCTTTTGATAGCCAAGCAGAGAAAGCTTATGTGTTTCTCATTGTTGGTCAACATGACGACCGGTACAGTGCTGTCTTTTCAGCTGTTGCGCTCATTTGTGTGATGTTTAAGAGAACTTTACCTGAAGTGTAACATCTGTGGCTTTTGTCCTGGGTGATGTCTCTAAATGTACTCGGGTCAACTTTAAAAACAAATAGTGTTCTGTTCCATGCATGGCTCTTGTTCACTCTGTCTGAGGCGAACGGTTACTTGGTAAAATCTTGCATCCCTTTTCTGAACACAGTCCTGTCATACTGTAATCTTGAGGATAACTCTGCTGATTTAGGTGAGTATGTGTGTGATCTAGTAGAATAGAGTAAGCGCCCCAATCTTCTATAGGGATGGTGGTCTTGTCGTCAGGCCACAAGGGCTTGCTTGGATTGTTGTCACCATGTCTCCTCTCCAAAAGGATCCTCCTCCAGGGAACCTTGCCCCTACCCTTAAACAAGGTTACTTAAAGATGGATAAAGAATGTGTTTTATAGATGTATTTTATTTGTATTCTATTTCATAAATGGACATTTGTTACACCTTGATTCACTGGGCAGTCATTCTTCAAGTCTGAAGGCAAAAGGTAAAGTGAAAAAGAATCAGAGAATGTGTTGAAGAAATGAGACTGAAACCAACTTCCATGCATGGAATGCGTGGCAAGAGTGCATTGAACGAAACTGAAGAAGTAATTATTCACGATCAAGGAATGTAGCTGAAGAACATAACACTGTTTCACCGTGCATGGAATAGAGCGGAAGAACCCCATACACTGCATGACACCATGCCCACCCCCAAAATAACTCCAATCCTTCCTAACTCCCCATGCATGAAATGTAACTGACCCCCCAACCCAAAATGACCTACATTTTACAGCAATGGGTGAGACCCCCGTGTGAATGGAATACGACAGAAGAGCCCAGTTCACCCCACACCCTGACCTATCTGCAGACTCCTACTGAACAGTCTTCATATCCCTGTGCATGATCTGACTGCAGAAGTCTGCGCTAGGTCCTCCTATCACACAGTGGGAAGAGCTGGCCCCTCATTCTAGAAGGGAAGGTAGTGGGCACCCTAAAACTGCATAAGAAAAGTGAGGCGTGCTTGCACTGGGAAGGGTCATTCTGGAAGGAAGAGTGGGCCCCCGAACTTCTGAGTAAGACGCACTGGGCACGTGTAGTCTAAAAGAATTGCAGTCACATACTGCATTACTGTGCCTTGTTACGGTAGGGGGTGGGATGATAGCCCCTTCTACTGCACTTGGACTGCCGGGATACTAGTACTGTCAGGAGCAACAAACTTGGCCCTCATGCTGCACAATGGGATGTGCCAGGCACTTATACCTTTGTAGCATATTGGCCCCTCTAATGTATGATAAGACATTATTAGTCCTAGTACAACTTAAGGACGTGGATGGTGGGTCCACCATTTTTGCAGGGTTCTTCTACTGCAAGAGGAACATGCGAGTTCCCAATACTTCAGAGGATCGTGTTAGGCTTGCACTGTGGAGAGGGACTGTTGGGAAATTTGTGTTTTTAGGTCTCGCTGAGCCCAGCACATGCGCTGGCTCGAAGAGACATTTTGTATGTGGGAATTTCAAAGTGCTGCTGGCTGGCCTAACGCTTGCGTTCACGCGATCGTGCACGCGCGCAGCCGGCCGCCAGCAGCACTTTGAAAACTCGTGCGTCATCGCGATCACTTTCGCTTTCAGAGCGATCGCGATCACAATGACGCACGCGCACACACAACTCCCGCTTCTCCCCCCTCCCCCACCACATATTGCGTCTCCAGCCACTCGTTAAGTAATTGCGTACTGCCCGCGGCACAACTGCGCTGGCCATAATATCCACCGGCGCATTTAAATTAACAGCAGCACCAGACACGAACAGATGACGCAAAACTGCATGAGGTCTTCTTCACTTAACATGTTTGTGATATCAGCCTCCGAAGTGTTAATTCGTTACACAGTTCGTGACGTCCGACCC
Source organism: Triturus cristatus (assembly GCF_964204655.1). NCBI lineage: Eukaryota > Metazoa > Chordata > Amphibia > Caudata > Salamandridae > Triturus > Triturus cristatus. The sequence goes on from NW_028187409.1 coordinate 1,245,399, forward strand.
TTGTTTGCGAGCGAAAATTGTCAAGTTTAGCATACGGAATAATATTTATATTTTTATTCTATGGCGCTAACTCCGCATGAAAATGGTGTCAGAACTCCTTGCATATTCTGGGAAAGCGGTATACAATAAACTATAATTATTTTATGTTGGTTACAAGCAACTATCGAAATAAATGATTTCCCTCAAAAAGCAGAGGCAACAATCTTAACCAGTTGAAGCAGTTTCTGATATCACTTTTTCCAAAGTGCCGAGCAATTTAGTGTGTACATTCAAATAAGAATCAGCTGTCCTACATCCACTTAAAACAACGGAGCTACGTTTTTAGAGCGCCCTCCGCTTCATGTTATGCGTTCACTCTTTCCAATGATTTCTTGACAGAGTCTGGCTTTGCAAACTGCTCCAAACCACACTGTTTACACTGCACAGAGTGCCCTCTTTAAAAGACCAACACCTTTAATTGCCTGTGACAGGTCGCCTGTCGCCTCCTCCTGGTAGCCTGCGCCTCTCGGAGCACTCCCCTGCGGGCTCTCGGTTTCATCCCCGCACGCTCGGAGTGACAGCCCTGGCCGGTCCCCGGACCGGAATAACGAGCTGCAGTGTTTCCCTGATAGACACGGCCGTGTCACCTTTCAGGGGCCCGCGGGCATTCCTGATCTGAATGACGATTTTGTGCTGGGTAACACGCAAATGTTTTGGGCAGTGTGTGTGTTTTGGCTATGCGTGCACCTGTGTATGCAAGATAGATAGGTTTGTAGTTTTAGGCTAGGCATGTGGAATTGTAGCATGTGTGTACCATACTCAGCTCGAATTATGAAAAATTTATATCCTCTGATCATCTCTTTTCTTTGCATCACCTGCAGAAAAGCACTAGGAAGTTTAAACTAGGCTTTGTGAGGCTGGATCAGAATTCAAAGCTTTAAGGCTTCAGGAGCTCGTATTCCACGGCGAGCATCACGCGCTTGGCCTTGTCGCATTAGGCGCCAGATGGATAAGTCAGCATTTTTTCCCTCCATAAAGCCAAATGTATCTATTTCAGACAGCAGGTTGGATTTCACATTTTTTTGCAACTTCAATAACTGTTTAATCTTGCCTGCTGAATGCTTGCTCAATGCCTGCAATCCTAACCGCGAGGTCTGCCAAGCTGGATGTATTCATATCACTAATCTGTGCCCACCACAGTTTAACATCTCTGTAAACTCCTTGTCTAATAGATTCAGTTACAGATCCTGACAAAAAGAGATATCCAGGACATACACACCAGTGCAGCAAATGAAGGGGTCAATGAGAGAAACATTTCGTAGTAGAAATGGACAGGATGCAATAACTCATTGTCTTTCCTTGATGGTTTTTTTTTCCTACAGCCTGCAACAATAAATCACTCACCCTCAGATGAAACATTGACAAGGAGATCCAGCCGGTTTGGTGATGGTGCACGTTACATTCGCCAGAACCATTAGTGCATAGGCTGGTAACTCCACTTTAGCTTTTCACCCCTGCAGGCCCTAACAGCAAATATCTTTGCCTTGGAGGAGATTCTCATTTCATCCCTTGTGCAAATTAAGTTCTAAAATCTGCTGTCCAAAGCAATATAACCTGTTAAATGGCCTGAACTTAAATTATATGTAGGGCCACTGGAATTATACAATTTTGCAGCCTCAGCATTTCCCGAATAATTATGGATTTTTTGTATTTGTCGTACTATTTTTCTAGCTCACAAATAATTTTGTCAGTTACATACACTGAATGTATATACCATGGCCAGCTGTGAATCCTTGATGATAGGATGTCACCCCACTCCAACTAAAACTTCTTCCTTCCTCTCAATATATATACCACCACCCACAGGTCAACTTGAAAGATGTTTTACAAGATACAGTGACCAAACCCATCTGTCCACCCAAACCTATACACTCAGTCGAGACCTCAACATATGGTTTCACAAGAAGAGTAAATCACAGCTATTACAACCAACCTTGGAGCCCTCAACATCCAACACATTGTTTTTGGGCTAACTAACTCCGAAGGACACACGCTAGATGTCATATTTGCACCTTTAAGATACGTCACAGTTACATTACCCCCCCATGTAAGCAATATAATTACCTTTAAGATCAAGACTCATATCAATGACACCTCTTCTAAAACTTCAAAAAGCACTTGTGCAGACAATTGAAGAAACTAGACATCCACAAACTCAATTCCCATCTTGAAAGAACACCATTAAACAAGCAAGACGTACACACCTTCTACAACTGTGTCTCCAGTGCCCTGGAAAAACAGAGGCCAAAAATAATCACATCGTTGACTACAAAAAGAGCACCAAATGAATCAATGACCTCAAATGAATGAAAACACAACTTCACATACTTCAATGCAAGTGGAGAAAATCAATGGATAACAAGCATTTGCAATGCAATAGGTCTCGCATTTACGCGAGTTTAAGCTATTGGCATTGTAAATGACAATGTCTTTTATTTATGTTTTATAAACCAAAATATAAATAAAAGGCATTGTCATTTACAATGCCAAAGGCTCAAACTCGCGTAAATGCGAGACCTATTGCATTGCAAATGCTTGTTGTATGGTCTCACCAGAATTGTTTGTTTTCTAGGACTGAAAGGCAGGCTTATTTTGAATCTGGGTGTGGGAGACTTCTAAACAGCCTCCCGCTGCACATGTTCTACCCCTAAAAAATGGCAAAATATGTCCGAACAATTAACTGTTTGACCTTAGGTAAGCCTGTGGTAAACATATGCAAAACATGATGGCTATGCCACATGAAGTCTTAGGCCTAATTGATTAAAATGTCAAAACAAAACCAATTTTTGAATGTATGGCCTAAATATAATCTTAAATAAGTCATATGCAATAGTGGCTTCCAGGTGAAAGGCTCAGTTGCCTAACGCAGCTACCAGAAGGAATTTTGCAAACTTCTGTGTGTGCAGTTTGCGGGAATCATGGAGACCTTGCTCAAAAAGTGCGAATCTAATTCATTGGTGAACTTAGATTTGTAGTATTAATATCTCAAATATGATTTCTCAAGAGGAGGGACATTTATACTACATGAGTGAGGGATTTAATGGGCATTAAGGCACACCACGAACCACACTATAGGACTTGATGCACTTTGCTGTGAGAGTGGTGGGCAGATTAGCACAATGACCTTGCACTCCTTGTCCTCTCATTCCAATTACCAGGGCTGAGGAGATTCGTATCAATTGCGTGATCCTGGCTTCTTGCACATAGCGACTTCCATGGAGAAGATGCCCGTCTTTGGGGGATCTTCCAGGTAATGAGGGGGCTACTGATTTGTCTGGGTTACCCCAAAGGAGGGATCAGAGTGTTTACTGTAATGCTGTGGAAGGGTTAGTGAGATAGGCTCAAGACACATTGCCATCACTGCTAGGTTACCACAATAAAATAGACTTTAGATCCCCCTGAAAGTTGGAACACTGCTATAATAAAGGGATGGAGGCAGAAGACTCATTGGATTCGCCAGCTTGGCTTTTGATTCCCACCAGGGCGACCACGGGAGATTCTTTGCTTCTGGCTGGTGGGAGACAAGGGTATTCAGTGAGTTCCCACCGTGGTGGGACTCACTGAATATCCTTGTCTCCGACCCAGTACCTCTCCCTCCCAACCCCTCTAGTTCTCAAGCTAGTTTCTCAGACGGACATTTTGAGTGCTTACTCTTTAAAGAGGCTAAGTGACAAGCCTAATACTATAGAGGAATAAACAACTGGGCCCAAGTTCCCCAGAGGGGCTTTTAATTGACCCTTCTGTAGAGGGTGTGCTCAGGCGTTATACTGTAGAGGAGGGTGTATTTTGTCTAAGAGTAATGTGTTGAGCTTGTACTGCTGAGAAGGCTGTGTTTGTGAAGATATGTTTTGGCCCCGCCCATGCCATACTAGAACTTTCCATTGAGCCCTCATGCGTTGGTGCTCTGCCCGAAGATTTGGTTAACTTGCTGGGTAACCCGAATGAATGTGGTCCTCCGACTGAGTTCTTTCAGCTTGCCTGCACCCACGTACGTACAGGAAGAGCGAATGCCACCAAGGATGTCCTTCACTGTGCTCTCGACGTCACCCTTGTACACGACCTCAACAGTCTTTCCTTCCGAGGCCCTGGAGCAGAAAAGAAATGGAGAGGAAAGGTTAACATTGATGAGGCTGGTACTTGCACCATTCTCTACAGCTCCTCACTTCTATAACACCTACACAAACACAGCTCCAAAACTATCTGTGGGAACAGAGTCGGCTTATTCCTTTCTCTAGAACCCCCCCCCCCCCCCCCCCCATTGGCAGGGCTCACACCCAGCGTTCAGACGCCAGCCTCACGCCCCCCGCAGCCAATGAAGGCCATTCTCTCAGTGCAGAATAGCTCACCTGCAGCTGCCCACAGACCTGCGGTTAAACCATCCACCTCCTTAACGAGAAGCACTTTTGCACCACCTACTCGGGATCACCGAATGTGTACATCGTTCCAAGTAGTCGTGTGAGTCACTGACTTTGCCAGGAAACCTGTAACGGATATAAGCTCGTGCAAAGCCTATTTCATTTTTTTCTCTCCAAAACTCAAGATTACTCAGTGGCTTGTAGAACTCAGTAAGAGTCACACTGACGCCACCCACACATTGTACCCCATGCCTCACTACCCCTCGGATCAGTGCTTGGAGCACGCTAGAGCCCTTGTCGGCTTGTCCCCAAACAGCCACCCATGTGGGTTTCCAGAATAACTAGGGTGCGCCTGAGCTTGCCACCGTGGAGGAGCACAGGACTCCTCACTGAGCTTGTGTAAGACCTTTACACTGAGGTTCGGGTGAGAGGTACATCCATACCCGGTGCCTAAAACCAGGCTCATCGACCATACACCTAGCCATGTATGTTTGTATAGTGCAAACCTAGCGAAAAGGAGCAGAGGGCTGACCAAGGTCAGAGGCAAGCATACAGTCAACAAGTGATAGAAGGGGTAGATGGATTCTGGGAGCAGAAGTGTGCTGTTACTGCATTTTGATGTAACCTTCTTTAAAGAGGTGTGTCTTCAGCGTTGGAGTGATCCTGATGGATACACAGATATTGTTACAGATCCTGAGTGCACAGATGGACAACTGCTGCTTTCTTTTTTTATTTGAATACGTCTTAGTCCCTAGTCTGATGGTGTTCTGGCTGTGGATGTGCCGAGAACTATCATAGATGTGAGTTTTGTCTGAAAGAATAACATTGTTGCTGTTCATAATGGCTTTCTAAAAGATGCAGCTGGTTTTGAGGATGGTGTGGGCTGGCAAGGGGAGCCAATTAAGTTTCATCAGGATAGTGGTGATGTGATCATCTTTATTCAGGCCGTGGATCACACATGCTGCAGCATGTAGGATACACATAACCGATCCAATGTGGAATCTGGGAGACTACGGTGTATGGTGTTCTCACCATCCAGGTACAAGAGTGTTAGATCATGAACAATAGTTCTAAAGTTGCCTTGTGGAAGAAACGGTTTTACTTTCTTTAAAAGAAAGCTGGTACCAGGCTGTGTGTTCCTTGAGGGTGAGGTTGGGCTTCACAGTGAATCCAATTGACTTGTCATTGGGTGAAGTTACAGTTGTGTATCGTCTTCATATTGGTGAATTCTGATACCGTTATCTGTGAGTAGACTAAAGAAATAAAAGAAGAGGGCCCCTGGAGGAAAACTAATGGAGTAAGGTGGAGGCAGGAGAATGAGCTACAAACTGAAGAACAAAAACCACCAACCCTGGGGGCGCTAAGTGGCGCATGAGCGGAATGGCTGCCATCGTGTGAGGCTTCCGCAGTCTGGCGCTGATATCCTAAAAATTATCCTGTCCCGTTGGCATGGCTCGCCCAACGCAGCACCGGCAGGAAGAGCCTGAAGTCTGGGGAATGAGCGACCCCGGTTTGGAGAACTATGGACGCGATTTGCAGCCGATATCGATGTGAGCAGACGGGCCCGCATTGCGTCCCTGTGTGGCCTGGAACTGCCGCTGGGTGAAGGCGCTCACGCAAGCACCGCGGCTCCCACGAGGCATGCAGGCCTGAGCACTGAGATGGCGGCGGCTACAGGGCAGTGAGTGCTTTACAGCTAGCGCCCATACATCACCTCATTCGGAAACATGCCAACGAGTCCAGATGCTGCTCTGCTCCTGCCTCAACACAACTGGTAGCTGACATTGGCGAACAGAGTAGCGCTGATATTTGCATACCGCACAGATGGTGGATCGGCCATTAAGCGGCAACAACACCTCACAAACACTCTGCGGAGGCTACAGTGATGGGTGCACGGTGAAGTACGCACCACTACAAAGAGGGATCCGGATTTGACAATGCAGAGGCTGGCGCACGTGCGACATTGCTTCTCAATAATGCTGCAGCACTCACTTTGTTAACTGCGTGGCAGAGGCAGGGGCACCCCCGCAATATCAGGCACAACTTGAAGAGCAGTGGGAGGCTTACTGCCCTATATCGACCTACTGTAGGTCACTGAGGACTATTCACGCCAACAGTGGTGAGTGGCGTACTGCCCTTGATACAGGTTTAGCGACGCATCCAGTTTAGAACGCTGACTAGCTGTGCTCCACTCCCCTAAGCGCCGTCACAGAAGAGTAGCATCTCTTGAGAGTGTCCCAGGATGCCCCCCTTGCTATCACTTCACACATGTGTCTCACCTCGCCCACTGGACTACCGGGCGCTCCAAATGGGGAAATCAGACGTGCGTCAGCCGCGTCTCACATTCAATGCAAAGAAAAGCACCCGCCTGCAGGCAGTAGAGGTGGACAATGGTGTCGAAGGGACGTTGCAGGAATCACAGTCCCCACAGGGCGAAGATTTGAAAGCAATCCTTCTGGAGGTGCGACAGGTCTTTGCCAGCATCGCTGATAAAATTGATTCTCTGGCCACATGCATAGACACGATTGTCTTCAAAAATAGACGGTCATGAGACGCGCATAAAAGACACTGAGCAACGCAATCAGATGCTGAAGATGCTACGGTACACATCCGAAGCACAGTAATGCAGATGGATAGGCTACTCAAGATTATAGCTGCCAAGAATGAGGATATTGAAGCCCGAAGCCGAAGGAACAATATCCGCGTACTGGGCATACCGGAAAGTACCAACACGGGCAAAATGGAGGAATACATTGAGAGGTTGCTGCTGGCTGTGGTGGGGGCGGAATCTCTCTCCCCTCACTTCATATTTGAAAGAGCCCATCGATCCCTGGGTCCAAAGCCACCCCCTGGAAACACACCCAGACCCATCATTGCGGGTCTTCTGAATTACAGGGATAGAGATGTTGCCCTCAAGGTGGCGAGGGAGAAGAAGCAACTGCACTTTGAGGGAGTGCCCTTCACTATGTACCCCGATTTTACAGCACTAGTGCAAGAGGAGAGACGTAAATTCCTCCCTGCAAAACAAAAGCTACTACAGGCCTAGATTGATTACGCCCTACTATACCCCGCGCGCCTCCGGGTCACATACCAAGGGAAGCAAATGTTCTACACAAAGCCGCAACAAGTTGAAGACTTTCTAAAGCACCTCAAGAGACAAAAGTCTGTCGCCGCCACACCAGAAGATTCGCCGAGAGTGCATTCACCGAACATAGACTTAAGGATCACATGCAAGATGGCTACATGTTGCTTTTCGATAATGAACATGGACACTGCACTGCCACGGTGAGACGACCACCCACACAACATGATCCCACATCCGTGGGGCACAGGAATGTGGGGGTGAGACCTGCCTTCTGATGGGAAACAGAATCCAAAGGCAACCAGACACCCTCGAAGCGCACTAGGGGATCTGCTTGTCAGCACAGATACCCCTGAACGGCGAGAGGTACCCGTGTGCCATCCAGCTGAATTTCCCCCTAAGGGAGATCCCCTTTTCAGGTTCCCTCTGGTCACTGACTAGAGATGTTAAACGTAATGTTTTGTTTAATGGGTACTAGGGTGGGTGGTGGGTCAAATGTAACTGGCATGATTGGGATGCTTCAGTGGGAGGGGGAGGTTGGGTTGTGGGTTAATGAATGCTTTGACATGCGAAACTTGCAGCATTCCATTTGTAAATGTGACTCTCAATTTCTTCGATTTTTAATGTACACGGCTTCGCAGTGTGGCGGGTATTGCATTACAAATGGATAGGGTGGACCCGGTAGATAAATCTCAACTGAGAATACTTTCCTGGAACGTCAGGGGCTTGGGGGACCCGAGAAAACGCAGGCCGATATAAGCCTATCTGGATCGCCAACAGATAAACATTGCTATGCTTCAAGAGACCCATATTAATCCACAATCTCCTGCCATGTTTGCTAGCAAGTGGGCGGAGAGTCGGTTATTTTCCTCGTACTCTTCTTATACCCGTGGCACGGCAATATTAATAAAAAAACAGACACCTTTCGCACTAGCAGGCGCGATAACAGCGTGGGGGCACCTAGGCATGGATTCGGTCATGATATAGCAAACTATTATGGCCCTAATATAGATGCAAAAACCAAAGGAAATGATGGACGGAGTGTTGAACATTGCAAGCACTCACCCCCAGTCAACTGATCTGGGTTTAATCCATCACCGTTCTTTAGCCCACTCTGCCACCCCAGTTCAGACATGGCCATATGCAAATCAGTCTGACCCTGTGCCTCATGCGAACAGTCCAGCCCGAACTGCCAAGCCATGTCTTCCCTGGACCGGAAACAAGCTTCCTAGGACCGGTTTCTGGCATTTCAGCCGTCTTCAGCCAGGCTTGCTTGAATCCAGTGGCAAAGTGAGCAAGGGACTCACGTCTGAGCATACCCTGCCAACTTATGGCGAACAAAGCAAAAACCAAAGGAAATGATGGACGGAGTGTTGAACATTGCAAGCACTCACCCCCAGTCAACTGATCTGGGTTTAATCCATCACCGTTCTTTAGCCCACTCTGCCACCCCAGTTCATATATATAATATAGATGCTCCTGAGTTCTTCACTAACATCTGGGGGGAAAATGATCAACGTAGGATCCACCCATATAATCTGTGGCAAGGACTTTAACGTTGCCCTTAACCCGGCCTTGGATAGGTCCAACACTGCACCTTATCATTATAATAACTCTCAAGAGGTATTGCAAAGAATATTGGACGAGGGGGGTCTGATAGATAGTTGGCGCTACACTCACCCGCAAGCCAAGGAAGGCACACACTTCACAACATATGCTGTGACATGGGCTTGTCTAGACTATTGGTTACTATCAAGAGGCCTGGGACCGGTTATTCGTGATGTCACACATCCTGCCAAAACGTTTTCTGATCATTGCCCCGTGAAACTTACGCTCATACCTCCAGGGTATGATAAGCCCCGACCTAGCTGGAGGCCACAGTCCAATGCCCTACTAGATGTGGTTTTTAACAGTGAGTTGGGGGAGGAGATCCAGGATTTCTTCCGGAGAAACAAGGGGTCAGTGGACAGTGTGGAAACGGTATGGGAGGCCTTCAAGGCCACAATAAGAGGGTTCTGTATCTCAAAAAGTTTTGGGGTGCTTAGGGACATACAGGGAACGCTCAGGAAATTGGAGAACGACTTGAAGATGTTGGAGACTCGGATGGGGGCGGGGGAGATAGGACAGGTGCAGAAAGAGTTCCAAGAGAAGCTATCAGAATATGAGGATTCCGCAGCGCCAGAGGTGAAATTTAAGGGGCGTTATTGGGTGGCCCGCAGATACGGTGAAGGTGAACGGCCAGGAAAAGCATTAGCTGAAATAACTAGGCGCCCTTGTTTTTCCAATCACAGACTAGAAGTCAAGGGGCCTGGGGAGGTGGTGCATCGGGACACAGCCGACATACTTGCAACGTTCACCTCACATTACACTGCGCTCTATACTACACAGCGAAGTGCACTCGGGTGGCTAAGTGATACACAGAGGGAGTTCCTATGTCTCCCTTTCGAGCTGGACGAAATTAGGGAGGCGATAATGCAGCTGAAAAATGGGAAGGCACCAGGCCTAGACAGGATCCCCGCGGAATTTTATAAGAACTATATTGATATCATGGCTCCAGTTCTTAAAGAAGTATATGAGGAATCCTTTGAAACTGGTGTACTCCCCCTCTCGATGAGGGAAGCGCTTGTCACCTCTCTTCTAAAACCCGGCAAACCACCTGATTCCTGCGATTCTTACAGACCGCTGCCGCTCATAAACTGAGAAACGAAAATATTGGCTAAAGTTCTGGCTAACCGGTTGACTCTTTTAATGGATAAACTTATCCTCCGTGATCAGTCGGGCTTTGTTCCCGGACATGACACCACCCATAACCTTCGCACCCTTTTCTCCTTACTCCAGAACGTAGCACCTGAATTCCCACTAGCTGCAGTATTTTTGGATGCCACTAAGGCATTTGACTCTGTGGAGTGGAATTATCTCCTCGGAGTGCTACACCGTATGGGCTTTCCTCCTCTGTTCATCTCCTGGATTAGACTACTATATCAACAGCCCACTGCCAAAGTGTTGATCAATGGACATCTCTCGCCCGCATTTTCCATCACGAGAGGCACCCGGCAGGGATGCCCCCTATCCCCACTTTTATTTGCCATAGCGATCGAACCGCTGGCATCCAAACTTCGTCAACACCACCAAGATAAAGCATTCCGCTGTTATTTACGCCAAATTTTGATATCTCTTTACGCAGATGACGTTACTCTATATATTAGAGATCCCCAACAAAACATCAACCCCTTATTGCGGGAGTTCATTGTCTTTGGGAGGTTGTACGGGTTCATATTAACTGGGGGAAATCTCAGGTTTTTCCCCTGACACCTGCGGTCACTAGATTTGCTCTTTACTTTCCGTTAGAATGGTGTGATACCGACCTTCGCTACTTGGGTATACAGCTTTCAAGGGACAGAGAAGACACCATACGTCTCAATTATGGCACTGCCATCACTCACCTTACCAGCAATGTTACACGCTGGATCTCCCCCCCCCTCTTTCGCTCGCAGGCCACGCTTCCCTGATAAAAATGGTTGTTCTCCCGCAGTTCTTATACCTCTTCATGAATATACCCTACAACCCTGGTTCCTATTTTTTTAAAACTCTTTGCACTGAGTTACTTCGATTGCTCTGGGGAGGTATGCAGCCGAGGCTCAAATGTCCACACTCACGAAACCATATGCCCAGGGCGGCTTCGATATTCCAGACTTTGAGGTCTATTTTTTAAGTGCGCAAGCTCACTACGCTTACTATTGGATCAATCCCCCCAGATACATGCCACAGGTGGCGACGGAACATTGGCTCACTGACCCCATCCCTCTGGATGGTATCATACAAGTACCCACTCGATCTCATGCAACACCACCCACCACGGTTACAGGCACAGTTGACGCATGGAACCGTATCACGGATCTTCTTGATTCCCCCCTGCTATACTCATCGCGGCTCCCACTATCCTATCATCCCTGCATGCCGTTGTTGCAGGAAATGGGGTTTTGCAAACTATGCGAACGGATTAATGTTGCTACATGGGGTGATCTTTTTCAAGATGGTATATTCCGCTCTGCAGACCAGGTATTCCATGGGAATCTTCCCTCGCCTCTTGATTTTTTCTTATATATTCAACTCAGACAGGTGGTTCGATTGGTTTTCCCGGACTTCCCGCGGAAGCCCACGAGCCTTACCCCGCTACACCAAATGTTGGAATCTAAGGATGGAAAACACCTAGCATCTGGGCTATATCACAGTATACGCACACAACAAACAGAGGCTACTAGTACAGCCCGCACACACTGGAGTATGGAACTGGGGAGGGAGGTGACTGATGAACAATGGACATATTGCTGTCTCCAAACTTCACAAATATCCGCTGGTTGCAGACTGCGGGTCACACACTACAAATTCCTACACTGCCTGTATTATACACCCGCTAAAATGTATAGATTCAAACTGTCCGATACGGACTGCTGTGAGAGATGTAGAGGGCCGGGGGCCGGATTCATACACTTGGCATGGGAGTGTCCGAAAATACAGGCGTTCTGGGGGCAGGTCTTCGTGGCACTTGAGAAAATGATGAATAACACACTGGACAGGGATCACTTAGTGGCGCTTTTGGGCTATACCGCACAGATACCCAAGTCACATCGCAAGTTCCTTGCCATGTCACTCCTACTGGCCAAGCGTAGAGCAGCTTGCAGATGAGGCAGGGGGCGAGCTCTGAAATTCAAGGACTGGTTGAACGACCTACTCTATTGTCAGGAGCAACTGACAGCCTATGCTGAAACGCTTCCACGTGCTTCTAGACCCAAGGACCTATGGGGTCCTCTCCGCGTTTACCTCCTCATGCAAGACTCGGAAAGTGTGGATATCTTCCCCCTGGGAAATGATACCTGGCTGATGTGTGAATCCCTCTGTTCCTTGTCCCTCAAGCTTCCCTCCTTCATGCCAGAGATTTATAAAATGTATTCAAATGTTACTGCTCTATGCTCTGTGGTTCCCTACTTCGCCCCTGCTGCTCGGGGTTTCAGGATGTGCGACCTAGGGGACATGTATGTAATATGGTGAGGCATGCCTACTGAAATGTGCCCCTGATGTTCCAATTGTACCCCTAATGCCTTATGCTCGACGTGTGTAATCTTGCTATAATTGTGTGCTATCTAGGATTAATCCACCTGCCACTTAGTTTTTTTGTGCAGAGATAAGAAAGTTCACTATGTCAGACAGGCGCATGTATATCTCATGGTTATCTGATGCTGTAATGTTTGTTACACAGAATGAAAATCGTTAAATAAAAGGTTTAAAAAAAAACACCAACCCTATATATTTACATTTGTATTTATCCAATAATATTGATTAATTACAGCAAACACAGAGCCAGTAAAATTCTAACCAGGTCCCCTATATATATATTTTCACAATACATTTTATTAGTTATTTTGTCTTTATTATAACGTTTTTATAATATTGTCCACAAATTGGCTACTCATTTGTGGAAGATAGTGTAAAGTAACAAAACAGATGCTTATATATCACAATATCATCTAATTATATACAACAAGGTAATACCAACTATTCCCCACAAAGGGAGAAAGGGACGGAAGGTAGCCTTGGATAGTTACCACATCCACTGCTGTTTTTTGCCGTGGGATCCGAGTCCGTGATATGGCGGATTCCATTTGCCCTTATCAGCTGTCAGCATCTTCCAGAGGACCATTCAGCACATATACAGCCTAAGCGTTGCTGGATTTATCCTATACTCTGGAGACATTTTTGTCATTCATGATTTCTGTATATGCCAGCCCTCATCCCATGAGACTTCTGTAGTTTTCTTATCATCTACACTAGCAACGTCTTCTGGACTAAGGGACAGTGTTGCCCACCTACCTCTACAGCTATGTTCTCTTTGTGACATAAGATGTGGTAACTATCCAATGCTGGCTTCCCTTTAATTTAATGCTTTAAGGTGACTGACTGCATTTGGTTTTGCACGGAAATGCGCGTCAGTGCCATAGAGTGGGGACAGGAAGACTGCCCATATTGAAAGAAAGCACTGATGTGATCTTGAAGTTGAGTGTAGACCGCTTTTTCACTCATTTTGCGTGTGGGAGTAGGTGAGTGATGGGCTGATTTTTGGCGAGGTCATCCAGGTCTAGTGTAAATTTCCCTAGGAGTGAGAGGATGTGGCCTATCTTGAGAACTTTTGAGAACATGCCTTGAGTGAGGAAGGCATTGACAGTGGTGAGTACAGATGAGAGAGCATCCCAGGAGAATGATTTGATGAGGGACGAGAGTAAGACTTCTTCATTGGAAGTGGTTTTGTTGGAGATGAACATGGCAGCAACATTTGCAAGAGATAGGGTTTCAAAAGATGACTACTTTACAATTTTATGAGAAGCGGTGTATGTAGGAGGAGAATCAGCCTTGGTTTTGTCAATGTGTGCATTTCGTCTGTGAAGAAGTTGATGGCATTGCACTTGTGTGGAAATCATGCCTTGCTGTTTCTTAGATCTAGCACTAGAATCCTGCCCGTTATGCCTGACATTCTTAGGGGAGTCTTCCCCAAAACATTTTGCCTTCTCCCCTTCTGTTTTGCTGAAAATCGTTTTTGTTGGCTTTAGTGCTTTGTGCACTTTACCACTGCTAATATGCTTGAGCTCACTCCTTTAAACATGGTAAAATGTGCATTTAATTTACTTATAAGTCCCCAGTAAAGTGGTACTTCATCTACCCAGGGCCTGTAAGTTAAATGCTACAAGTGGGCTTGCAGCACTTATTGTGCCACCCACTTAAGTAGCCCCGTTGAAACCGGTCTCAGGCCTGGCATTGCAGCCTGTGTGCAGTTTTAAACTGCCATTTTGATCTGACAAAATACACCCTTTGCCAGGTCTAAACTCTCCTTTTTAATGGATACAAGTCACCTCTAGTGTAGGCCTTAAACAGCCCATAAGGCAGGGTGCATTGTATTTAAAAAGTGGGACATGTACTTTTATGTTTTACATGTCCTGGTAGTGAAAAACTCTTTTTTCACTACTGCAAGGTCTACCTCTCCCATAGGATAACATTAAGTTACCTTATTACATTTAAAACAAATTAAAGTTTTCTTGGGAACAGGTAGAAATGTCATGTTTAGTCTCTAAAGAATTGTAATTCCTCTTTAATGGTAAAGCTGAATTGTGAGTCACAATTCTGAAAAGGCCACTTTTAGAAAGTGGGCATTGTTTTGTCCTAATCATTTGGTGCCTGTGTATTGGATCACATGACTAGATGTAGTAGGCATTTGTGTATTCCTCCGAGACAGTGTCACAAAGAGGGGCCGACTGTTGGCAGGATAAGCAATCCTGATAAGATGAATGGGGCAGAGCTGTTACCCATCACCCTTACATTTGAAAAGAGCTGCCTCAGCACATTCAGGGAGGAAGGAAACTCCAGAACTATCAGTGGGGGAGAAACTTGAAGTTTCTCCAATTACAAAGCTGGTATCAGGTGTAAATATTGGATCATGAGACCCACACTTCAGTACACTCCTGGACTTGTGGATACTACAGAAGGACGACTGCTCTGCTCTCTTCATCCCAGGCAGAGTGACTCAAGGGATCAGGTGGCTGACCTGTTCACAGCTACAGGAAGACAATAACTGCCCAGCTGACCTGCTGTACTGGACCTGCCCGAGCGCTGCTGGCCTCTGCTGGAGTGAGTTCCTGATCCTCAAAAGGTGCCTTCCCAGGTCCTGGACCCTTGGCTGGAATCAGTGAGTTTCTCCTGTGAAGAAAATGAGAAATTTTGAAGTTTTTGGCCGGTCTGCACTGAGATTTTGCCATCCGCGACGACTGCAACTGCAAAGCTCAGGTGGACACGACCGCTCTACAGCGGCCGCAAGTGACTACAGGAAACCTGAGATCTGCTTTTCATACTACAGCATCGACAGCTGGCAGTGATTTCCAACGCAAAGCTCCAGCAATGACCGTCTACAACTCTCAACAGGATCATCGTGCTACATCGACAACCATCCATGATTCCCGGCCTGCTCTTCGTGCTACACCAATGGTCTGCCTGCACCTTGTGGCCTCTTCCACCAATAACTAGACTCTTCGTGCCAGACTCTGAAAAGGTAACTTTTTCAGCTGGACTAATCGAGTTCCTGTATCGGGCCCGTGCTCCATCATGGTTGGTCTGAACTTGTGACTTTCTCCAGGTCTAGCACAAAACCAGATAACTGTGGTGGCGCTTTGTCCGGTTAGGCCCTATATTTAGTTAAATCTTTGAAATTGCATATCTATGTTTTGGTGTCAAATAATTTATTACATTTTACTCTTCTTTATTGGTGTGGGATTTTTTCCTGTGTTTTCACTTTATTACTGTTTGTGTGCTGCATAAATACTTCACAATTCCCTTTTAGGTTTAGCCTGTTTTTGAGCCAAGCTACCAGAGGGTTAGCACAGGTTAACTGAGTGACATTTGGTGGTACACCATGACGAGGATTGTGGCTGTTGGTCTCAGTTCCTCACACTGCCCTTCTGCTACCATGGAGGAATCACCAGCAGAGCAATCAAAGCAAGGAAAAATATAATTCCAGTGTTGTTGGAATGTGCATATGTGACTATGTATAACTGAGAAAGTAAGTGAAAGTGACTAGGAGTGAGGGGGAGAGAGTGCAGCATGTCAAATGGAGAGTCAAAATCAATGAAAATGGGTATGCATATTTAACAATGTGAGTGAGTGAATTGAGGGTAAGATAGTATGTGGGAGTGAGTGAGAGATAGAACCAGTGTGACAAATGACTGGGGCGAACCCACCTTCAATAGTCAGTTGTCTAGGTAGGGGAAAGAGACTGGAGCACTCCTCCTCCTAAGATGTGCTGCAATCATTTTCTTAAAAAAAAAACAAAAAACTTTTGTTTCCTTTTGTGCTTTCAACACATGAACAGTGATATAAACATAAAACACATTGACATTATTGCATCACACTTCTGCGAAGCAGCACTCTCTGAATTGCCATATAGTGCAGGGTGTGCCATGTCCCTGAATTCTTTCCAACAGGCCTTGTCAAATTTATGCAGACAGCCCAAGGCTTTAAAAACCGAACGTTCGGCTTGCTTGCACCAGTCCATACCCACTTTCCAGAGCTCCAGTTTAGGAGAAATGCCACTTCCCCACAGTTGAGCTATACCACCTGGCAACCATACGTGCCACATCACAAAACCCAAGGTGTAGTTGGGCAACGGTTGCACCTTCTAAATTCCCAACACAGGCAATTTTGGCTCAACTGCAAAATTCTCTTCCATGACTTCAGAAATGCACCAGCACACCTGCTTCCAGTACAACCTTAGCCTGTGGTAGTCCCACAAGGTTTGTAGCAGTGTCAACGACAGCCTTGCAAACATTTATCATTATTTGTCTTTCCCATGCAGAATAATCTGGGTCTGGCGTAGTATGCTCGGTGTAGTATTTTTAATTGGACCAGCCTTAACCCTGCTCTTATAGCTACACCTCTAGGGTGGCGGTAAATCCTCATCTGTTAATCTTCCCAAATTGTAAATTTGTGAGACATTGTGCTCGAGTAGAGGGATTGTTAGTACTTGGCACTCTACTATGGTTTCCTCCGCCATGTTATGTAGTTTTTCGGCCTAGCCAGCTACTGCATGTTTGATTTGGTTATAGTGGAAAACTGTCTGCTAATATGTATTAATTTAGTAAAACCCTAAACATCTAGTTTTCTTATCCATATCAAGTCCTATTGCTTTCAATAGATACTTCTAACCGCAGATTCCTCACCTTAGAATAGTCCCCTGGATTGAGACTGAATCTGGAAAATCTTCAGCAGTACCTCTGCGCGCCAGTTGAAGGTGTTGGGTAGCTCTGAGTCAGAAGTGACATGTGGGGTTCACATATAGGCACCACCCTGCTGCGCTGACATCAGTTCCTTCATTCAGTGCCAACAGCACACATCCTGGAGCGATACCTCGGTCATTTTTAGACCACTTTTTTTACTATTTGTCAACTCTTCGTTGAGCCTTGTTCCCAGTGTGCTAGGAAGATGTCTCCCAACAAACCACAGAGTTTAAACCGTATGAAGAATGACACAGACAGATGTCTGTCTCTGATCCACACTTGGTTTGCCTGGGGTCGTGCAATGACCCCAAGGCCCGCACCGACTAAAAGACGATGCATTGAAAGGCGATTCACAAGCGGGTGATGTAGCTCTTGGTGGCAAGGCAGAAGGCGGCTCCTAGCCGGTCCTGAACCGAGGGACATCCCTGGCCAGTTCCCGGAGCCAACTTTTTGAAAACACACGGGGACCCTGAATCTTAAGATAACCCTATCAGGGAATTAAACTATATGGGAAAAGAATGCTTGCACCGGGTAAAGTGCCGTTTTACAATAACATAGAAATGACACAGCTCTGGACTTACATCCATATAATATAACACACAATGTGAATTAATTATAATCTTTTTTATTTTTAAAAAAATATAATTTTTTCTTTTATGTTAATCTTTTTATAGTTTTATCTTTCTTTTCTCATCTATAAACGATTAAATATTTGTGCAAATTCAATTCAAACATAATGTTTTTCAATACATAGATAAATTGACATTACAATTTGTGTTACATAAATTTGATCACAATATGATGTGGAATCAACAATTCTAACAACACGCTATATTTTTCACATATGTTGTTGTCAGACCACAACTTACAATAAAATCAAACTAATATAAATAAAACACTGGCAATGATTTGAGGAATACCACCAATGCGTTTCAGCAAATGCCTTTTTCAGGATTCTTTACCAGTGAATACTACAAAATAAAAATTCAAAAATTAAATACAAATAACGGTTGTCATCCAGAGCTTGTGGTGCACCAAATCAAGATGCTTTTGGTATATATATACATAGAACAATCACATAATAATCCTGAAAATGAGGTCTAGGATAATTAAATCGAACAACACTAACTGCAGTCATTGTGATTAATGTAACAATGCATTCTTCCTTAGAGTGATGTCTAATATTGTTAATTCATTCTTGCACATTTTCTATTCAAATATGGTGAGACAGTCAGAGAGGTAAGAGTGAATAACTAGCTGAATTCTTATCTTAAGTCACCTCAGTTTCATTTAAGGTGTTTGTCCAAATGACTATCTAATTTTGGTCCATAAGCTAACAATTCTTCTTACTTTTAGAATATAAAACATTTCTCATTTGTATTATCAGTATATCGCTATGATCTAATGCTATATACTGTATTTGGATATGACTCTCTATATTTCCTTATAATCACATATTGTGGGGTACCTGTTGCTAAAAGTAGATATTTCTTCACTATTTCCACTGTTGTTCAGGATACACAAATGAATCCAACGTATTTATTTATCTGAAAGGCATAGGGTACAATATATAGAGCTACTGTTGTCTTAAGTATTCATATTACCAGACTATTTATAAGTACTAACACTATTATTCTTTATTACTTACTCTAGGATGCTTTATATGCCATCTGTTGAATTATCTTATCTAATTGTAGATATCGCCGGTATGTAGTATCTATATATGTGTCTTTCCTGAAATGTTAATACATTAATAATTAATTTACTCATTTTCAATCTTTATGATTTACTATGATAAATCCTATAGATATTATACTGATTCGATTGTACCCACCTAGCTTGCACAGGATCATATTGGTTGCAATATCCACCAAATGTATCAATCCGTTTGGCAAAAATTGTAGAGTCCTATATATACAAATAAGAAAACATGTATAGAGACCTATGTTCACACCTAGATGTTTTTGTATATAACTCAACATTGTTTTCATTACAATAACTATAAAATAAAAATGAGATATGCATTTACCTAAGATTTCATATGTAGCCGTTTACTTTTTTTCTTCTGGTATTTGCTTTTTGATTTTTAATCAGCATACTCTTTTTCCTTAAATTTGTTTTTTTATTTCAAGGCCCCTGTGAGCACAAAGTTATGTAGGAGAAAAAATGGGGATAATTAGCTCTAATTATGAGTCACTCCTAAATGAAATCCAACCACATTTGTATCTGCAAGCAATTATATGGCATTTCTTTATCCCTCCACATGACTTAAATTTGCATTATATGTATCCGATATCATTCCCAACTCTGTATGGTTTTAAATTTAGATACTCCTAAAATATATCACTTGATGGCCACATAGTTAAAAATAAAACTTTGTTATTGTTACTCTATTTCACCAGATATGTAGAATCATCTAGACTCTTAATACTACAGTATAGCTATTCTCACATCTGTTCTCACATAATGCTATTTATCGGAAAGTGCCCTTTCTTCTCATTCGCTACATATGTCAACTTACAGGAAAAGATTGTGATTCTTAGACAGGACACATTATATATCAAAAAGATTTGTACCTCTATTTTTGCTGAGCTTTATTTTGTTCATTTCTAAAACACGATGATTTACCACTGCTATAACTTTACATAATGCACTCTTTTCTTAATAAAAACGGAATGCTTTGATTTTAACTAATTCGCTTAAAACTATCCATGGAAATTCCTATTGTCCAAGCTAAATTTACTTAATAATAACTATACTTCATAGCTTTCAACTAATATAGTTGTCTGTAATGCTCTAGTTTTAAATAAAACAATGCGTATTCACGCTAACTAGCCACATTACGATGTCCGCAACACTTCGCTATTTATGCAGACATATTTGCTATGATAGCAACTCACCTAGAGTGCGGCGTTCCTTTCAGCTACCTGCAACCTGTTTTTTCGCCAAACAAGGCTTGCTGTTATCTCTTCCTGTTTAAATATTTTTTCTACAAGCTGATCTCGCGTCATTACGCAATACCGTTACGTATTCAACTCCCCATTAATGTTATCGTCTATGGCTGCCATATTGAAGTATATGTTAGCCTCCACTCATAGTTTGTTATTATTGCAATTAAGTTGTAATAGATCGCGTTTATTAATATATGCTTGACACAATTATGAAGTCCTGTATAATGATAGTACAATCACTATTTATGTGAAATGATTTTCTTAACCCCTTCGCTGCCAGGCCTTTTCCCCCTCCTGTGCCAAGCCTTTTTTTGGCTATTTGGGGTAGTGCGCGCTTAGGCCCCTGTAACTTTTTGACCACATTAGGTATCCACGCCAAATTTGCGTCCTTTTCTTCCAACATCATGGGGATTCTAAAGGTACTCAGGGTTTGTGGATTCCCCTGGAGGGGTCACAGATATGAGCCAAAATACAGCAAAAGTTTGTTTTTTTTCAGAAAAATTGGAAAAACGGGCTGCAAATGAAAGCATCTGGGGTTTTCCCTGCAAATGTTATCAAAAAAGGGTTTGTGGGGTTGAAATCACCATTTTCCCAGCTTTTCGGGGATACCAGACTTTTGTCAGAAACCCAACATTTTTTACACAGTTTTGGCATTTTTCTGGGACATAGCCTATTTTTGCTAATTTTTGTGCTTTTGACCTCCTTCCAGTTAATGGCAGAAATGGGTACAAAAGCAATAATGGATCCTGGAAAGCTATACATTTTCGAGAAGAAGACAAAATTCTGAATTCAGCAAGGGGTCATTTGTGTAGATCCATCAAGGTTTTTTTATAGTAACAAACAGTTAAATATAGGATAAATTGAACATTAGTTTAAATAAACAGCCTTTTGTGTCAACGTTTTCACCTGTAACTTCTTCTAATTATGACAGCTCTTTGAAAGCAATATACCGTTGCATCCGCTGGACATTACTGGTTGTGGGGATATATAGGACTTGTAGGTTCACCAAGAACCCGACGAGCCCAGAGCCAAAAACTGAGCAGCAACTTGCAATGGTTTTTTATTATGTACCGGGTATATAGTAATTATTCTGTAAAAATGTGTACATGGAAAAATGGGTACGAAAGACACCTTTGTATTTCTGAAATGGGAACAAAATATAGAGTTTAGAAACAGTAGATATTTGCACATTTCTGAAATTGGGAATACTCATACTAGCATGAGAATTATCAGTCATTTTTTAGAATGACTTATTTTTTACACAATGTCTTTCATTTGGAAGGCAGAAATGCATCAAAAGCCAATAGATAATAACAGTTCCATTACAAATCTGAATTACCCTAAGTCTCCTGATAAAAATGATACCTCACTTGTGTGGGTAGGTGTAGGAGAGTAGGGTCTGCTATCCTATGGTCACCCCAAATTTTTGCTTTTTGCTTCACTGGTTTTTGACATATTGAGGCTGTGGGCCTGCCAATCAGACCCCCAGCCTGCTGTTCTCTCTACTAAATTTACACTATGCACCCTAGGTGCATAACCAATTGGAAGTGGATCACCCTGTGAGCCCCTGTACCAGTGTACACTAGGTACCCAGGGCATTGGTGTATCTAAGGCTTACCAGGGGCTGAAGCATGTATTGTGCCACCCCTGGCCCGGCCTAACAAATTTGACACAACTGGCTGATCACACAGCTGGGGTAAGTTGGTGTAACCACCTCTTACTTAGGTGTAGTATACCTATACCTAACCGTAAATGGGACACATGTTAACCTATAAGTCACTCCTATGGCAGGCCTTAACAATCCTGAAGGCAGAGTGCTTGGTCCCATGTGAGATGGTGCTCTGGCATGAGCTGAGCCTGTCTGCAGTGGTCGGAACAACTTCCTTCTACTGTTTCCAGATATCGTCATACCATATACTCTTAAGTGCATTATGAACCTCGCGGTTAAATGCTATCTTTGGTTTGGCTTTATCAAAACATGTCGAGTAAGGTGTCATACGAATTGGAATACTAACCCCTCGCCAATTCTGGTGACGGGGTTAGCATTCCACCCTTCTAGAGGGACACGACATGTACAGTACCTGAAACCCGGGTAAAATCAGACATAGCCTCAGCTCCACAAAATGGATGCTGCCACCACAGACACAAGTCTGCCCTCCTGCTGCTGGGAGTCCTTCCAGCTTGGGAGGTGTGGACAAAGGGTTTCCCGCCAGGGGAGGTGCGTGCACCACCCCAGACAGGATTTTGTGTATTGGTCAGGTAGGGCTTGAAAGAAACCAGACATGTCTGGGGCTCACAAGGAGCCTCGGTGCATATGCCAGTTCAATCCGGTCCTGGGGCACACCAGTCCCGGGCCTGGGGCGAGCTGGACAAAGGATTGGGGGTGTAACCACCCCCCTTCCTGGTCCCACCCTTAGGGAGGGACCTAGCAGGTAGTCCCGCCCCTAGAATCCGCTTAAAGGTAGGAGCTGTGTCCTAAGACTTCAGACATCCTGGAATCAACTTGAAACTAAGAAGAAGACGGGAACTTCGACATTCTGCTGCACAGAAGACTGAAGGAAATCTCCCCTGTGGTCAGGGAGTGACCACCTTGCTAACGCAAGCACCATCCAGCGAATCAACATCTGCTTT
Source organism: Triturus cristatus (assembly GCF_964204655.1). Lineage (NCBI taxonomy): Eukaryota > Metazoa > Chordata > Amphibia > Caudata > Salamandridae > Triturus > Triturus cristatus. Next base: position 1,268,269 of record NW_028187409.1, read on the forward strand.
GCTGCCGCCTCCCGCCGGAGCCCGAGCCCAGAGACTGACAAGACCTGAACCTCCAGACCTCTCACCGCCCGATCCACAGTCCCTGAAAAGAGGAGACCCGTGGAGGCACCGAGACACGTGGAGCCAGCCATCTTGAAACGACCACGACAAGCTGCAAGTGCAACAACCGAGGATCCCTCCAAGTTGTGCTTTGGGATCTGAGAAGCCCAACCCTCGAGCAGCATCTGCACCAAAGGTGAGCCCTCCAGCATCTCCACGATCTGCGTGGGGCCCTTCTGCATTTTGCCACTCGACGCGCCTAACCGGTTGCTGGCCCGCTGGCTAGTGGCCATCTTGGCGACGAACTTCAAGAAATACACCACTGGTCTGGTTGCTCCAGACTGGCCCTTGCTCCCCTCCAAAGGAGCAATCCCTCTGACCTTGCTGGTCAGAACCATCAGCTTATTTTGTTTTCCACAACAATTGCTTTTGCCAAGGCTTGTTTGCTTCGATCAAGTCGCCGACAGCGAGAACCTGCGTGGGACAGCTCGTGAACCGACTCCTGGACGTCGTCGACCTTCAGGGACCACGTGGCTGCAGAGACAAGCTACACCTTTCTTCCTGTTTGCACCCGACATCGCCTGGTACCCACCTGGTGCCACGCTGGTCACTGGCTAGTGACTGTGAACACTGTCCCCTCTGCTTACAGGTCTTCTACAACTCCGATCCACTCTTGGATCCACCGCATCCCTTCCGGACCGACCGCCTGCAGCATCTTTGTCCACAGGCTCCATTGAACAGATAGAAGAAACCCGACGCACTTCGAGGCCTATGCACCCGCTTCCTGTGGGTGAGGTAAAGCTGGCACTCCGGTGCCCAAGTGTAGAGTATCATCTCTAGTGTCTTTGTTTCCAATCTTGAGTTCATAGTCCACCCGGAAGATCCTCTTTGCAGTAACTTTGTAACTTTTACGCACCCATTGAAAACCCATGGGAGCACGCGTGTGACTATTTGCTCTGCACACGCAACCCGTGGACCTCCTGGTCCCTAACTGAAGTTAGCTCCTTGTAGGCCCAGCGATTCTAGAGGCCCTAGGCCTTTTCCCTTTTCTGTTCGTGGTACTTATACCACTATTTTAGTATATGGTTTGAGCGGCCACCAGGGCCTATCCATATAAAGTGCAACTTCTGTGTATTCTACTGTAATCTTGTTTGACGATTTGTGCTCCTGTGCTCATAAAGAGACTAGGGGTTACTTTGAGATATAAATACATATATATTTTGAATATATATCTGTGTGGTGTCCTTTCATTGGTATAAAAGGGGGTTGCATTTGGTATACAGCTTGCTTAACACGTTTCACGAGTTTAGCCTCAAAGACTGCTTAGCCTACGCTACCACTAGGGCAGCTAGTCCGAAAAGGTTGACTTACAACCACACCATAAGGGTTGCTTGGCATGGTACAAGGTTGTCACTTTAACTAGTGAACATCATATACCAGGCCAACTTCTCACAGTAGGCATAGTGCCCGCGACAGGAAACGGCGCAAAACGCAACGTGGTCACAACTCAATATCGCAGTGAAAATTTACCCTTTTTTGGCAAAGTGCCTAGCTCTAGTTTTTTAACACTAGCTCTGCGGGCACCTTGGGAAACCTAGCAAACCTATACATTTTTTAAACCTAGACACCCAGGGGAATCCAAGATGGGGTGACTTGACTGCCTCCCACCAGGGTCTGTTACCCAGAATCCCTTGCAAACCTAAAAAATTGTCCAAAAAAACACATTTTCCCCACATTTCTGTTGTGGAAAGTTCCGGAATCTGTGTGGATCCACAAATTTCCACCCACCCCGCGTTTCCCAAAGTCTTACGAGAAAAACGGTACCTCACTTGTGTGGGTCGGCCTAGTGCCCACGACAGGAAACGGCGCAAAACGCAACGTGGTCACACCTCAATTTCGCAGTGAAAAATTACCCTTTTTTGGCAAAATGTCTAGCTGTAGTTTTTTAACCCTAGCTCTGCGGGCACCTTGGGAAACCTAGCAAACCTATACATTTTTGAAAACTAGACACCCAGGGGAATCCAGGATGGGGTGACTTGACTGCCTCCCACCAGAGTCTGTTACCCAGAATCCCTTGCAAACCTAAAAAATTGTCAAAAAAAACAAATTTTCCCAAAATTTCTGTTGTGGAAAGTTCCGGAATCTGCGTGGATCCACAAATTTCCACCAACCCCGCGTTCCACAAAGTCTTACGAGAAAAACGGTACCTCACTTGTGTGGGTCGGCCTAGTGCCCGCGACAGGAAACGGCGCAAAACGCAACGTGGTCACACCTCAAGTTCGCAGTGAAAAATGACCCTTTTTGGGCAAAATGTCTATCTGTAGTTTTTGAACCCTAGCTCTGCGGGCACCTAGGGAAACATAGCAAACCTATACATTTTTGAAAACTAGACACCCAGGGGAATCCAGGATGGGGTGACTTGACTGCCTCCCACCAGGGTCTGTTACCCAGAATCCCTTGCAAACCTAAAATATTGTCAAAGAAAACACATTTTCCCCACAATTCTGTCGTGGAAAGGTCCGGAATCTGCGTGGATCCACAAATTTCCACCCACCCCGCGTTCCCCAAAGTCTTACGAGAAAAATGGTACCTCACTTGTGTGGGTCGGCCTAGTGCCCGCGACAGGAAACGGCGCAAAACGCAACGTGGTCACACCTCAATTTCGCAGTGAAAAATGACCCTTTTTTGGCAAAATGACTAGCTGTAGTTTTTGAACCCTAGCTCTGCGGGCACCTTGGGAAACCTAGCAAACCTATACATTTTTGAAAACTAGACACCCAGGGGAATCCAAGATGGGGTGACTTGACTGCCTCCCATCAGGGTCTGTTACCCAGCATCCCTTGCAAACCTAAAAAATTGTAAAAAAAAACACATTTTCCCCACATTTCTGTCGTGGAAAGTTCCTGAATCTGCGTGCATCCACAAATTTCCCCCCACCCCGCATTTCCCAAAGTCTTACGAGAAAAACGGTACCTCACTTGTGTGGGTCGGCCTAGTGCCCGCGACAGGAAACGGCGCAAAACGCAACGTGGTCACACCTCAATTTCGCAGTGAAAAATGACCCTTTTTTGGCAAAATGTCTAGCTGTAGTTTTTGAACCCTAGCTCTGCGGGCACCTTGGGAAACCAAGCAAACCTATACATTTTTTAAATCTAGACACCCAGGGGAATCCAGGATGGGGTGACTTAACTGCCTCCCACCAGGGTCTGTTACCCAGAATCCCTTGCAAACCTAAAAAATTGTCCAAAAAAACACATTTTCCCCACATTTCTGTTGTGGAAAGTTCCGGAATCTGTGTGGATCCACAAATTTCCACCCACCCCGCGTTTCCCAAAGTCTTACGAGAAAAACGGTACCTCACTTGTGTGGGTCGGCCTAGTGCCCGCGACAGGAAACGGCACAAAACGCAACGTGGTCACACCTCAATTTCGCAGTGAAAAATGACCCTTTTTTGGCAAAATGTCTAGCTGTAGTTTTTGAACCCTAGCTCTGCGGGCACCTTGGGAAACCTAGCAAACCTATACATTTTTGAAAACTAGACACCCAGGGGAATCCAGGATGGGGTGACTTGACTGCCTCCCACCAGGGTCTGTTACCCAGAATCCCTTGCAAACCTAAAAAATTGTAAAAAAAAACACATTTTCCCCACATTTCTGTTGTGGAATGTTCCGGAATCTGCGTGGATCCACAAATTTCCACCCACCCCGCGTTCCCCAAAGTCTTACAAGAAAAATGTTACCTCACTTGTGTGGGTCGGCCTAGTGCCCACGACAGGAAATGGCGCAAAACGCAACATGGTCACACCTCAATTTCGCAGTGAAAAATGACGCTTTTTTGGCAAAATGTCTAGCTGTAGTTTTTGAACCCTAGCTCTGCGGGCACCTTGGGAAACCTAGCAAACCTATACATTTTTGAAAACTAGACACCCAGGGGAATCCAGGATGGGGTGCCTTGACTGCCTCCCACCAGGGTCTGTTACCCAGAATCCCTTGCAAACCTAAAAAATTGTCAAAAAAAACACATTTTCCCCACATTTCTGTTGTGGAAAGTTCCGGAATCTGCGTGGATCCACAAATTTCCACCCACCCCTCGTTCCCCAAAGTCTTACGAGAAAAACAGTACCTCACTTGTGTGGGTCGGCCTAGTGCCCGCGACAGGAAACGGCGCAAAACACAACATGGTCACACCTCAATTTCGCAGTGAAAAATGACCCTTTTTTGGCAAAGTGCCTAGCTGTAGTTTTTTAACCCTAGCTCTGCCGGCACCTAGGGAAACCTAGCAAACCTATATATTTTTTAAAACTAGACACCCAGGGGAATCCAGGATGGGGTGACTTGAGTGCCTCCCACCAGGGTCTGTTACCCAGAATCCCTTGCAAACCTAAAAAATTGACAAAAAAAACACATTTTCCTCACATTTCTGTGAAGGAAAGTTCTGGAATCTGCGTGGATCCACATATTTCCACCCACCCCGCGTTCCCCAAAGTCCTACGAGAAAAATGGTACCTCACTTGTGCGGGTCGCCTAGTGCCCGTGACAGGAAACGGCGCAAAACGCAACGTGGTCACACCTCAATTTTGCATTGAAAAATGACCCTTTTTTGGCAAAACGACTAGCTGTAGTTTTTGAACCTTAGCTCTGCGGGCACCTTGGGAAACCTAGCAAACCTATACATTTTTGAAAACTAGACACCCAGGGGAATCCAAGATGGGGTGACTTGACTGCCTCCCACCAGGGTCTGTTACCCAGAATCCCTTGTAAACCTAAATAATTGTCAAAAAAAATAAATTTTCCCCACATTTCTGTGGTGGAAAGTTCCGGAATCTGCCTGGATCCACACATTTCCACCCACCCAACGTTCCCCAAAGTCTTACGAGAAAAATGGTACCTCACTTGTGTGGGTCGGCCTAGTGCCCGCAACAGGAAACGGCGCAAAATGTAGTGAGGTAACATCAAAATTGCCCATCTCAAAACAACCTGGTTTTGCAAGGGGGGTCACTTGGGTTTTTGGCCCGGTGCTCGGCGGCTATCTAGGGAAACCTACCAAACCCATACATTTCTGAAAACTAGACACCCAGGGGCTTACAGGGAGGTATGGCTTGCATGGATCCCCTAACGTTTCCTTACCCAGAATCCCCTGCAAACCTATATTTTAGCTGAAAAAATCACTTTTTTCACACATTTTTGTGTGGGAAAGTTGTGGCATCACCTGGCTCACTCAAATTTCCCACCTCCCAGCGTTCCCCTGGGTCTACCGGTAAAAATGGTGCCTCACTTGTGTGGGAGGCCCAAGTACCCGTGACAGGCAAGGGCCCAAAACGTAGTGAGGTGACATCAAAATTGCCTATCTCAAAACCACCTGGTTTTGCAAGGGAGGTCACCTGGGTTTTTGGCCCGGTGCTCGGCGGCCATCTAGGGAAACCTACCAAACCCATACATTTCTGAAAACTAGACACCAGGGGGCTTCCAGGGAGGTATGGCTTGCGTGGATCCCCCAACGTTTCCTTACCCAGAATCCCCTGCAAACCTCAATTTTAGCTGAAAAAATCACTTTTTTCACACAGTTTTGTGTGGGAAAGTTGTGGCATCACCGGGCTCACTCAAATTTCCCACCACCCAGCGTTCCCCTGGGTCTCCCGGTAAAAATGGTGCCTCACTTGTGTGGGAGGCCCAAGTTCCTGCGACAGGCAAGGGCCCAAAACGTAGTGAGGTGACTTCAAATTTGCCTATCTCAAAACCACCTGGTTTTGCAGTTGGGGTCACCTGGGTTTTTGGCCCGGTGCTCTGCGGCCATCGAGGGAAACCTACCAAACCCATACATTTCTGAAAACTAGACACCCGGGGGCTTCCAGGGAGGTATGGATTGCGTGGATCCCCCAATGTTTCCTTACCCAGAATCCCCTGCAAACCTCAATTTTAGCTGAAAAAATCACTTTTTTCACACATTTTTGTGTGGGAAAGTTGTGGCATCACCGGGCTCACTCAAATTTCCCACCTCCCAGCGTTCCTCTGGGTCTCCCGGTGAATATGGTGCCTCACTTGTGTGGGAGGCCCAAGTACCCGCGACAGGCAAGGGCCCAAAACGTAGTGAGGTGACATCAAAATTGCCTATCTCAAAACCACCTGGTTTTGCAAGGGGGGTCACCTGGGTTTTTGGCCCGGTGCTCGGCGGCCATCTAGGGAAACCTACCAAACCCATACATGTCTGAAAACTAGACACCCGGGGGCTTCCAGGGAGGTATGGCTTGCGTGGATCCCCCAACGTTTCCTTACCCAGAATCCCCTGCAAACCTCAATTTTAGCTGAAAAAAATCACTTTTTTCACACATTTTTGTGGGGGAAAGTTGTGGCATCACCTGGCTCACTCAAATTTCCCACCTCCCAGCGTTCCTCTGGGTCTCCCGGTAAAAATGGTGCCTCACTTGTGTGGGAGGCCCAAGTTCCCGCGACAGGCAAGGGCCCAAAACGTAGTGAGGTGACTTCAAAATTGCCTATCTCAAAACCACCTGGTTTTGCAAGGGGGGTCACTTGGGTTTTTGGCCCGGTGCTCGGTGGCCATCTAGGGAAACCTACCAAACCCATACATTTCTGAAAACTAGACACCCGGGAGCTTACAGGGAGGTATGGCTTGCGTGGATCCCCCAAAGTTTCCTTACCCAGAATCCCCTGCAAACCTCAATTTTAGCTTAAAAATCACTTTTTTCACACATTTTTGTGTGGTAAAGTTGTGGCATCACCGGGCTCACTCAAATTTCACACCACCCAGCGTTCCCCTGGGTCTCCCGCTAAAAAAGGTGCCTCACTTGTGTGGGAGGCCCAAGTACCCGCGACAGGCAAGGGCCCAAAACGTAGTGAGGTGTATCATCACAATGGCCTATCGCAAAACCACCTGGTTTTGCAAGGGAGGTCACCTGGGTTTTTGGCCCGGTGCTCGGCGGCCATCTAGGGAAACCTACCAAACCCATACATTTCTGAAAACTAGACACCCGGGGGCTTCCAGGGAGGTATGGCTTGCGTGGATCCCCCAATGTTTCCTTACCCAGAATCCCCTGCAAACCTCAATTTTAGCTGAAAAAATACTGAGTGACATTTGGTGGTACACCATGACGAGGATTGTGGCTGTTGGTCTCAGTTCCTCACACTGCCCTTCTGCTACCATGGAGGAATCACCAGCAGAGCAATCAAAGCAAGGAAAAATATAATTCCAGTGTTGTTGGAATGTGCATATGTGACTATGTATAACTGAGAAAGTAAGTGAAAGTGACTAGGAGTGAGGGGGAGAGAGTGGAGCATGTCAAATGGAGAGTCAAAATCAATGAAAATGGGTATGCATATTTAACAATGTGAGTGAGTGAATTGAGGGTAAGATAGTATGTGGGAGTGAGTGAGAGATAGAACCAGTGTGACAAATGACTGGGGCGAACCCACCTTCAATAGTCAGTTGTCTAGGTAGGGGAAAGAGACTGGAGCACTCCTCCTCCTAAGATGTGCTGCAATCATTTTCTTAAAACAAAAAAAACTTTTGTTTCCTTTTGTGCTTTCAACACATGAACAGTGATATAAACATAAAACACATTGACATTATTGCATCACACTTCTGCGAAACAGCACTGTCTGAATTGCCATATAGTGCAGGGTGTGCCATGTCCCTGAATTCTTTCCAACAGGCCTTGTCAAATTTATGCAGACTGCCCAAGGCTTTAAAAACCGAATGTTCGGCTTGCTTGCACCAGTCCATACCCACTTTCCAGAGCTCCAGTTTAGGAGAAATGCCACTTCCCCACAGTTGAGCTATACCACCTGGCAACCATACGTGCCACATCACAAAACGCAAGGTGTATTTGGGCAACGGTTGCACCTTCTAAATTCCCAACACAGGCAATTTTGGCTCAACTGCAAAATTCTCTTCCATGACTTCAGAAATGCACCGGCACACCTGCTTCCAGTACAACCTTAGCCTGTGGTAGTCCCACAAGGTTTGTAGCAGTGTCAACGACAGCCTTGCAAACATTTATCATTATTTGTCTTTCCCATGCAGAATAATCTGGGTCTGGCGTAGTATGCTCGGTGTAGTATTTTTAATTGGACCAGCCTTAACCCTGCTCTTATAGCTACACCTCTAGGGTGGCGGTAAATCCTCATCTGTTAATCTTCCCAAATTGTAAATTTGTGAGACATTGTGCTCGAGTAGAGGGATTGTTAGTACTTGGCACTCTACTATGATTTCCTCCGCCATGTTATGTAGTTTTTCGGCCTAGCCAGCTACAGCATGTTTGATTTGGTTATAGTGGAAAACTGTCTGCTAATATGTATTAATTTAGTAAAACCCTAAACATCTAGTTTTCTTATCCATATCAAGTCCTATTGCTTTCAATAGATACTTCTAACCGCAGATTCCTCACCTTAGAATAGTCCCCTGGAGTGAGACTGAATCTGGAAAATCTTCAGCAGTACCTCTGCGCGCCAGTTGAAGGTGTTGGGTAGCTCTGAGTCAGAAGTGACATGTGGGGTTCACATATAGGCACCACCCTGCTGCGCTGACATCAGTTCCTTCATTCAGTGCCAACAGCGCACATCCTGGAGCGATACCTCGGTCATTTTTAGACCACTTTTTTTACTATTTGTCAACTCTTCGTTGAGCCTTGTTCCCAGTGTGCTAGGAAGATGTCTCCCAACAAACCACAGAGTTTAAACCATATGAAGAATGACACAGACAGATGTCTGTCTCTGATCCACACTTGGTTTGCCTGGGGTCGTGCAATGACCCCAAGGCCCGCACCGACTAAAAGACGATGCATTGAAAGGCGATTCACAAGCGGGTGATGTAGCTCTTGGTGGCAAGGCAGAAGGCGGCTCCTAGCCGGTCCTGAACCGAGGGACATCCCTGGCCAGTTCCCGGAGCCAACTTTTTGAAAACACACGGGCCCCTGAATCTTAAGATAACCCTATCAGGGAATTAAACTATATGGGAAAAGAATGCTTGCACCGGGTAAAGTGCCGTTTTACAATAACATAGAAATGACACAGCTCTGGACTTACATCCATATAATATAACACACAATGTGAATTAATTATAATCTTTTTTATTTTAAAAAATATATAATTTTTTCTTTTATGTTAATCTTTTTATAGTTTTATCTTTCTTTTCTCATCTATAAACGATTAAATATTTGTGCAAATTCAATTCAAACATAATCTTTTTCAATACATAGATAAATTGACATTACAATTTGTGTTACATAAATTTGATCACAATATGATGTGGAATCAACAATTCTAACAACACACTATATTTTTCACATATGTTGTTGTCAGACCACAACTTACAATAAAATCAAACTAATATAAATAAAACACTGGCAATGATTTGAGGAATACCACCAATGCGTTTCAGCAAATGCCTTTTTCAGGATTCTTTACCAGTGAATACTACAAAATAAAAATTCAAAAATTAAATACAAATAACGGTTGTCATCCAGAGCTTGTGGTGCGCCAAATCAAGATGCTTTTGGTATATATATATACATAGAACAATCACATAATAATCCTGAAAATGAGGTCTAGGATAATTAAATCGAACAACACTAACTGCAGTCATTGTGATTAATGTAACAATGCATTCTTCCTTAGAGTGATGTCTAATATTGTTAATTCATTCTTGCACATTTTCTATTCAAATATGGTGAGACAGTCAGAGAGGTAAGAGTGAATAACTAGCTGAATTCTTATCTTAAGTCACCTCAGTTTCATTTAAGGTGTTTGTCCAAATGACTATCTAATTTTGGCAAAAACCAAAGGAAATGATGGACGGAGTGTTGAATATTGCCACCCCAGTTCAGACATGGCCATATGCAAATCAGTCTGACCCTGTGCCTCATGGGAACAGTCCAGCCTGAACTGCCAAGCCATGTCTTCCCTGGACCAGAATCAAGCTTCCTAGGACCGGTTTCTGGCATTTCAGCCATCTTCAGCCAGGCTTGCTTGAATCCAGTGGCAAAGTGAGCAAGGGACTCACGTCTGAGCATACCCTGCCAACTTATGGCGAACAAAGCAAAAACCAAAGGAAATGATGGACGGAGTGTTGAAAATTGCAAGCACTCACCCCCAGTCAACTGATCTGGGTTTAATCCATCACCGTTCTTTCGCCCACTCTGCCACCCCAGTTCAGACATGGCCATATGCAAATCAGTCTGACCCTGTGCCTCATGGGAACAGTCCAGCCTGAACTGCCAAGCCATGTCTTCCCTGGACCAGAATCAAGCTTCCTAGGACCGGTTTCTGGCATTTCAACCATCTTCAGCCAGGTTGCTTGAATCCAGTGGCAAAGTGAGCAAGGGACTCACGTCTGAGCATACCCTGCCAACTTATGGCGAACAAAGCAAAAACCAAAGGAAATGATGGACGGAGTGTTGAATATTGCAAGCACTCACCCCCAGTCAACTGATCTGGGTTTAATCCATCACCGTTCTTTAGCCCACTCTGCCACCCCAGTTCAGACATGGCCATATGCAAATCAGTCTGACCCTGTGCCTCATGGGAACAGTCCAGCCTGAACTGCCAAGCCATGTCTTCCCTGGACCAGAATCAAGCTTCCTAGGACCGGTTTCTGGCATTTCAGCCATCTTCAGCCAGGCTTGCTTGAATCCAGTGGCAAAGTGAGCAAGGGATTCACGTCTGATCATACCCTGCCAACTTATGGCGAACAAAGCAAAAACCAAAGGAAATGATGGACGGAGTGTTGAATATTGCAAGCACTCACCCCCAGTCAACTGATCTGGGTTTAATCCATCACCGTTCTTTAGCCCACTCTGCCAGTTCAGACATGGCCATATGCAAATCAGTCTGACCCTGTGCCTCATGGGAACAGTCCAGCCTGAACTGCCAAACCATGTCTTCCCTGGACCAGAATCAAGCTTCCTAGGACCGGTTTCTGGCATTTCAGCCATCTTCAGCCAGGCTTGCTTGAATCCAGTGGCAAAGTGAGCAAGGGACTCACGTCTGAGCATACCCTGCCAACTTATGGCGAACAAAGCAAAAACCAAAGGAAATGATGGACGGAGTGTTGAATATTGCAAGCACTCACCCCCAGTCAACTGATCTGGGTTTAATCCATCACCGTTCTTTCGCCCACTCTGCCACCCCAGTTCAGACATGGCCATATGCAAATCAGTCTGACCCTGTGCCTCATGGGAACAGTCCAGCCTGAACTGCCAAGCCATGTCTTCCCTGGACCAGAATCAAGCTTCCTAGGACCGGTTTCTGGCATTTCAGCCATCTTCAGCCAGGCTTGCTTGAATCCAGTGGCAAAGTGAGCAAGGGACTCATGTCTGAGCATACCCTGCCAACTTATGGCGAACAAAGCAAAAACCAAAGGAAATGATGGACGGAGTGTTGAATATTGCAAGCACTCACCCCCAGTCAACTGATCTGGGTTTAATCCATCACCGTTCTTTAGCCCACTCTGCCACCCCAGTTCAGACATGGCCATATGCAAATCAGTCTGACCCTGTGCCTCATGGGAACAGTCCAGCCTGAACTGCCAAGCCATGTCTTCCCTCGACCAGAATCAAGCTTCCTAGGACCGGTTTCTGGCATTTCAGCCATCTTCAGCCAGGCTTGCTTGAATCCAGTGGCAAAGTGAGCAAGGGATTCACGTCTGAGCATACCCTGCCAACTTATGGCGAACAAAGCAAAAACCAAAGGAAATGATGGACGGAGTGTTGAATATTGCAAGCACTCACCCCCAGTCAACTGATCTGGGTTTAATCCATCACCGTTCTTTAGCCCACTCTGCCACCCCAGTTCAGACATGGCCATATGCAAATCAGTCTGACCCTGGGCCTCATGGGAACAGTCCAGCCTGAACTGCCAAACCATGTCTTCCCTGGACCAGAATCAAGCTTCCTAGGACCGGTTTCTGGCATTTCAGCCATCTTCAGCCAGGCTTGCTTGAATCCAGTGGCAAAGTGAGCAAGGGACTCACGTCTGAGCATACCCTGCCAACTTATGGCGAACAAAGCAAAAACCAAAGGAAATGATGGACGGAGTGTTGAATATTGCAAGCACTCACCCCCAGTCAACTGATCTGGGTTTAATCCATCACCGTTCTTTAGCCCACTCTGCCACCCCAGTTCAGACATGGCCATATGCAAATCAGTCTGACCCTGTGCCTCATGGGAACAGTCCAGCCTGAACTGCCAAGCCATGTCTTCCCTGGACCAGAATCAAGCTTCCTAGGACCGGTTTCTGGCATTTCAGCCATCTTCAGCCAGGCTTGCTTGAATCCAGTGGCAAAGTGAGCAAGGGACTCACGTCTGAGCATACCCTGCCAACTTATGGCGAACAAAGCAAAAACCAAAGGAAATGATGGACGGAGTGTTGAAAATTGCAAGCACTCACCCCCAGTCAACTGATCTGGGTTTAATCCATCACCGTTCTTTCGCCCACTCTGCCACCCCAGTTCAGACATGGCCATATGCAAATCAGTCTGACCCTGTGCCTCATGGGAACAGTCCAGCCTGAACTGCCAAGCCATGTCTTCCCTGGACCAGAATCAAGCTTCCTAGGACCGGTTTCTGGCATTTCAGCCATCTTCAGCCAGGCTTGCTTGAATCCAGTGGCAAAGTGAGCAAGGGACTCACGTCTGAGCATACCCTGCCAACTTATGGCGAACAAAGCAAAAACCAAAGGAAATGATGGACGGAGTGTTGAATATTGCAAGCACTCACCCCCAGTCAACTGATCTGGGTTTAATCCATCACCGTTCTTTAGCCCACTCTGCCACCCCAGTTCAGACATGGCCATATGCAAATCAGTGTGACCCTGTGCCTCATGGGAACAGTCCAGCCTGAACTGCCAAGCCATGTCTTCCCTGGACCAGAATCAAGCTTCCTAGGACCGGTTTCTAGCATTTCAGCCATCTTCAGCCAGGCTTGCTTGAATCCAGTGGCAAAGTGAGCAAGGGACTCACGTCTGAGCATACCCTCCCAACTTATGGCGAACAAAGCAAAAACCAAAGGAAATGATGGACGGAGTGTTGAAAATTGCAAGCACTCACCCCCAGTCAACTGATCTGGGTTTAATCCATCACCGTTCTTTAGCCCACTCTGCCACCCCAGTTCAGACATGGCCATATGCAAATCAGTCTGACCCTGTGCCTCATGGGAACAGTCCAGCCTGAACTGCCAAGCCATGTCTTCCCTGGACCAGACGTGAGTCCCGTGCTCTCCATGCCACTGGAATCAAGCTATCCTGGCTGACGAGGGCTGAAAGCCCGAAACCGGTCCTAGGATGCTTGTTTCCAGTCCAGGGAGGACCTGGCTTGGCAGTTCGGGCTGGACTGTTCCCATGGGGCACAGGGTCAAGACTGATTTGCATATGGCTGGGTTCAAACTGGAATGGCATGGTGAGCAAAAAAACGATGGATTTAGGCCCAGATCTCTGTACTGGGGTGAATGTATGACATTGTTCTGCATTCTGTCCATCAATTGTTGTTTTTGCATTTGTCACCCCGAGTGGGAAGGGTATGCTCAGACGTGAGTCCCGTGCTCTCCATGCCACTGGAATCAAGCTATCCTGGCTGACGAGGGCTGAAAGCCCGAAACCGGTCCTAGGATGCTTGTTTCCAGTCCAGGGAGGACCTGGCTTGGCAGTTCGGGCTGGACTGTTCCCATGGGGCACAGGGTCAAGACTGATTTGCATATGGCTGGGTTCAAACTGGAATGGCATGGTGAGCAAAAAAACTATGGATTTAGGCCCAGATCTCTGTACTGGGGTGAATGTATGACATTGTTCTGCATTCTGTCCATCAATTGTTGTTTTTGCATTTGTCACCCCGAGTGGGAAGGGTATGCTCAGACGTGAGTCCCGTGCTCTCCATGCCACTGGAATCAAGCTATCCTGGCTGACGAGGGCTGAAAGCCCGAAACCGGTCCTAGGATGCTTGTTTCCAGTCCAGGGAGGACCTGGCTTGGCAGTTCGGGCTGGACTGTTCCCATGGGGCACAGGGTCAAGACTGATTTGCATATGGCTGGGTTCAAACTGGAATGGCATGGTGAGCAAAAAAACGATGGATTTAGGCCCAGATCTCTGTACTGGGGTGAATGTATGACATTGTTCTGCATTCTGTCCATCAATTGTTGTTTTTGCATTTGTCACCCCGAGTGGGAAGGGTATGCTCAGATGTGAGTCCCGTGCTCTCCATGCCACTGGAATCAAGCTATCCTGGCTGACGAGGGTTGAAAGCCCGAAACCGGTCCTAGGATGCTTGTTTCCAGTCCAGGGAGGACCTGGCTTGGCAGTTCGGGCTGGACTGTTCCCATGGGGCACAGGGTCAAGACTGATTTGCATATGGCTGGGTTCAAACTGGAATGGCATGGTGAGCAAAAAAACGATGGATTTAGGCCCAGATCTCTGTACTGGGGTGAATGTATGACATTGTTCTGCATTCTGTCCATCAATTGTTGTTTTTGCATTTATCTAATTTTGGTCCATAAGCTAACAATTCTTCTTACTTTTAGAATATAAAACATTTCTCATTTGTATTATCAGTATATCGCTATGATCTAATGCTATATACTGTATTTGGATATGACTCTCTATATTTCCTTATAATCACATATTGTGGGTTACCTGTTGCTAAAAGTAGATATTTCTTCACTATTTCCACTGTTGTTCAGGATACACAAATGAATCCAACGTATTTATTTATCTGAAAGGCATAGGGTACAATATATAGAGCTACTGTTGTCTTAAGTATTCATATTACCAGACTATTTATAAGTACTAACACTATTATTCTTTATTACTTACTCTAGGATGCTTTATATGCCATCTGTTGAATTATCTTATCTAATTGTAGATATCGCCGGTATGTAGTATCTATATATGTGTCTTTCCTGAAATGTTAATACATTAATAATTAATTTACTCATTTTCAATCTTTATGATTTACTATGATAAATCCTATAGATATTATACTGATTCGATTGTACCCACCTAGCTTGCACAGGATCATATTGGTTGCAATATCCACCAAATGTATCAATCCGTTTGGCAAAAATTGTAGAGTCCTATATATACAAATAAGAAAACATGTATAGAGACCTATGTTCACACCTAGATGTTTTTGTATATAACTCAACATTGTTTTCATTACAATAACTATAAAATAAAAATGAGATATGCATTTACCTAAGATTTCATATGTAGCCGTTTACTTTTTTTCTTCTGGTATTTGCTTTTTAATTTTTAATCAGCATACTCTTTTTCCTTAAATTCGTTTTTTTATTTCAAGGCCCCTGTGAGCACAAAGTTATGTAGGAGAAAAAATGGGGATAATTAGCTCTAATTATGAGTCACTCCTAAATGAAATCCAACCACATTTGTATCTGCAAGCAATTATATGGCATTTCTTTATCTCTCCACATGACTTAAATTTGCATTATATGTATCCGATATCATTCCCAACTCTGTATGGTTTTAAATTTAGATACTCCTAAAATATATCACTTGATGGCCACATAGTTAAAAATAAAACTTTGTTATTGTTACTCTATTTCACCAGATATGTAGAATCATCTAGACTCTTAATACTACAGTATAGCTATTCTCACATCTGTTCTCACATAATGCTATTTATCGGAAAGTGCCCTTTCTTCTCATTCGCTACATATGTCGACTTACAGGAAAAGATTGTGATTCTTAGACAGGACACATTATATATCAAAAAGATTTGTACCTCTATTTTTGCTGAGCTTTATTTTGTTCATTTCTAAAACACGATGATTTACCACTGCTATAACTTTACATAATGCACTCTTTTCTTAATAAAAACGGAATGCTTTCATTTTAACTAATTCGCTTAAAACTATCCATGGAAATTCCTATTGTCCAAGCTAAATTTACTTAATAATAACTATACTTCATAGCTTTCAACTAATATAGTTGTCTGTAATGCTCTAGTTTTAAATAAAACAATGCGTATTCACGCTAACTAGCCACATTACGATGTCCGCAACACTTCGCTATTTATGCAGACATATTTGCTATGATAGCAACTCACCTAGAGTGCGGCGTTCCTTTCAGCTACCTGCAACCTGTTTTTTCGCCAAACAAGGCTTGCTGTTATCTCTTCCTGTTTAAATATTTTTTCTACAAGCTGATCTCGCGTCATTACGCAATACCGTTACGTATTCAACTCCCCATTAATGTTATCGTCTATGGCTGCCAGATTGAAGTATATGTTAGCCTCCACTCATAGTTTGTTATTATTGCAATTAAGTTGTAATAGATCGCGTTTATTAATATATGCTTGACACAATTATGAAATCCTGTATAATGATAGTACAATCACTATTTATGTGAAATGATTTTTTTAACCCCTTCGCTGCCAGGCCTTTCCCCCCTCCTGTGCCAAGCCTTTTTTTGGCTATTTGGGGTAGTGCGCGCTTATAGGCCCCTGTAACTTTTTGACCACATTAGGTATCCACGCCAAATTTGCGTCCTTTTCTTCCAACATCATGGGGATTCTAAAGTTACTCAGGGTTTGTGGATTCCCCTGGAGGGGTCACAGATATGAGCCAAAATACAGCAAAATTTTGGTTTTTTTCAGAAAAATTGGAAAAACGGGCTGCAAATGAAAGCATCTGGGGTTTTCCCTGCAAATGTTATCAAAAAAGGGTTTGTGGGGTTGAAATCACCATTTTCCCAGCTTTTCGGGGATACCAGACGTTTGTCAGAAACCCAACATTGTTTACACAGTTTTGGCATTTTTCTGGGACATAGCCTATTTTTGCTAATTTTTGTGCTTTTGACCTACTTCCAGTTAATGGCAGAAATGGGTACAAAAGCAATAATGGATCCTGGAAAGCTATACATTTTCAAGAAGAAGACAAAATTCTGAATTCAGCAAGGGGTCATTTGTGTAGATCCATCAAGGTTTTTTTATAGTAACAAACAGTTAAATATAGGATAAATTGAACATTAGTTGAAATAAACAGCCTTTTGTGTCAACGTTTTCACCTGTAAACTCAATTTCGCAGTGAAAAATGACCCTTTTTTGGCAAAGTGCCTAGCTGTAGTTTTTTAACCCTAGGTCTGCCGGCACCTGGAGAAACCTAGCAAACCTATATATTTTTTAAAACTAGACACCCAGGGGAATCCAGGATGGGGTGACTTGAGTGCCTCCCACCAGGGTCTGTTACCCAGAATCCCTTGCAAACCTAAAAAATTGACAAAAAAAACACATTTTCCTCACATTTCTGTGAAGGAAAGTTCTGGAATCTGCGTGGATCCACATATTTCCACCCACCCCGCGTTCCCCAAAGTCCTACGAGAAAAATGGTACCTCACTTGTGCGGGTCGCCTAGTGCCCGTGACAGGAAACGGCGCAAAACGCAACGTGGTCACACCTCAATTTTGCAGTGAAAAATGACCCTTTTTTGGAAAAATGACTAGCTGTAGTTTTTGAACCCTAGCTCTGCGGGCACCTTGGGAAACCTAGCAAACCTATACATTTTTGAAAACTAGACACCCAGTGGAATCGAAGATGGGGTGACTTGACTGCCTCCCACCAGGGTCTGTTACCCAGAATCCCTTGTAAACCTAAAAAATTGTCAAAAAAAACACATTTTCCCCACATTTCTGTGGTGGAAAGTTCCGGAATCTGCATGGATCCACACATTTCCACCCACTCCACGTTCCCCAAAGTCTTATGAGAAAAACGGTATCTCACTTGTGTGGTTCGGCCTAGTACCCGCGACAGGAAACGGCGCAAAACGTAGTGAGGTAACATCAAAATTGCCTATCTCAAAACCACCTGGTTTTGCAAGGGGGGTCACCTGGGTTTTTGGCCCGGTGCTCGGCGGCCATCTAGGGAAACCTACCAAACCCATACATTTCTGAAAACTAGATACCCGGGGGCTTCCAGGGAGGTATGGCTTGCGTGGATCCCCCAACGTTTCCTTACCCAGAATCCCCTGCAAACCTCAATTTTAGCTGAAAAAATCACTTTTTTAACACATTTTTGTGTGGGAAAGTTGTGGCATCACCGGGCTCACTAAAATTTCCCACCACCCAGCGTTCCCCTGGGTCTCCCGGTAAAAATGGTGCCTCACTTGTGTGGGAGGCCCAAGTACCCGCGGCAGGCAAGGGCCCAAAACGTAGTGAGGTGACATCAAAATTGCCTATCTCAAAACCACCTGGTTTTGCAAGGGGGGTCACCTGGGTTTTTGGCCCGGTGCTCTGCGGCCATCTAGGGAAACCTAGCAAACCTATACATTTGTGAAAACTAGACACCCAGGGGAATCCAGGATGCGGTGACTTGACTGCCTCCCACCAGGGTCTGTTACCCAGAATCCCTTGCAAACCTAAAAAATTGTCAACAAAAACACATTTTCACCACATTTCTGTGTTGGAAAGTTCCGGAATCTGCGTGGATCCACACATTTCCACCCACCCCGCGTTCCCCAAAGTCTTACGAGAAAAACGGTACCTCACTTGTGTGGTTTGGCCTAGTGCCCGCGACAGGAAACGTCGCAAAACGCATCGTGGTCACACCTCAATTTCGCAGTGAAAAATGTCCCTTTTTTGGCAAAATGACTGGCTGTAGTTTTTGAACCCTAGCTCTGCGGGCACCTTGGGAAACCTAGCAAACCTATACATTTTTGAAAACTAGACACCCAGGGGAATCCAAGATGGGGTGACTTGACTGCCTCCCACCAGGGTCTGTTACCCAGAATCCCTTGTAAACCTAAAAAATTGTCAAAAAAAAAACATTTTCCCCACATTTCTGTGGTGGAAAGTTCCGGAATCTGCCTGGATCCACACATTTCCACCCACCCAACGTTCCCCAAAGTCTTACGAGAAAAATGGTACCTCACTTGTGTGGGTCGGCCTAGTGCCCGCGACAGGAAACGGCGCAAAACGTAGTGAGGTAACATCAAAATTGCCTATCTCAAAACAACCTGGTTTTGCATGGGGGTCACTTGGGTTTTTGGCCCGGTGCTCGACGGCCATCTAGGGAAACCTACCAAACCCATACATTTCTGAAAACTAGACACACAGGGGCTTCTAGGGAGGTATGGCTTGCATGGATCCCCCAACGTTTCCTTACCCAGAATCCCCTGCAAACCTATATTTTAGCTGAAAAAATCACTTTTTTCACACATTTTTGTGTGGGAAAGTTGTGGCATCACCTGGCTCACTCAAATTTCCCACC
Source organism: Triturus cristatus (assembly GCF_964204655.1). Taxonomy (NCBI): domain Eukaryota; kingdom Metazoa; phylum Chordata; class Amphibia; order Caudata; family Salamandridae; genus Triturus; species Triturus cristatus. The sequence goes on from NW_028187409.1 coordinate 1,287,526, forward strand.
TCCCAGCGTTCCCCTGGGTCTCCCGGTAAAAATGGTGCCTCACTTGTGTGGGAGGCCCAAGTACCCGTGACAGGCAAGGGCCCAAAACGTAGTGAGGTGACATCAAAATTGCCTATCTCAAAACCACCTGGTTTTGCAAGGGAGGTCACCTGGGTTTTTGGCCCGGTGCTCGGTGGCCATCTAGGGAAACCTACCAAACCCATACATTTCTGAAAACTAGATACCCGGGGGCTTCCAGGGAGGTATGGCTTGCGTGGATCCCCCAACGTTTCCTTACCCAGAATCCCCTGCAAACCTCAATTTTAGCCGAAAAAATCACTTTTTTCACACAGTTTTGTGTGGGAAAGTTGTGGCATCACTGGGCTCACTCAAATTTCCCACCACCCAGCGTTCCCCTGGGTCTCCCGGTAAAAATGGTGCCTCACTTGTGTGGGAGGCCCAAGTTCCCGCGACAGGCAAGGGCCCAAAACGTAGGGAGGTGACATCAAAATTGCCTATCTCAAAACCACCTGGTTTTGCAATTGGGGTCACCTGGGTTTTTGGCCCGGTGCTCTGCGGCCATCTAGGGAAACCTACCAAACCCATACATTTCTGAAAACTAGACACCCGGGGGCTTCCAGGGAGGTATGGATTGCGTGGATCCCCCAATGTTTCCTTACCCAGAATCCCCTGCAAACCTCAATTTTAGCTGAAAAAATCACTTTTTTCACACATTTTTGTGTGGGAAAGTTGTGGCATCACCGGGCTCACTCAAATTTCCCACCTCCCAGCGTTCCTCTGGGTCTCCCGGTGAACATGGTGCCTCACTTGTGTGGGAGGCACAAGTACCCGCGACAGGCAAGGGCCCAAAACGTAGTGAGGTGACATCAAAATTGCCTATCTCAAAACCACCTGGTTTGGCAAGGGGGGTCACCTGGGTTTTTGGCCCGGTGCTCGGCGGCCATCTAGGGAAACCTACCAAACCCATACATGTCTGAAAACTAGACACCCGGGGGCTTCCAGGGAGGTATGGCTTGCGTGGATCCCCCAACGTTTCCTTACCCAGAATCCCCTGCAAACCTCAATTTTTGCTGAAAAAATCACTTTTTTCACACAGTTTTGTGTGGGAAAGTTGTGGCATCACCGGGCTCACTCAAATTTCCCACCACCCAGCGTTCCCCTTGGTCTCCCGGTAAAAATGGTGCCTCACTTGTGTGGGAGGCCCAAGTACCTGCGACTGGCAAGGGCCTAAAACGTAGTGAGGTGACATCAAAATTGCCTATCTCAAAACCACCTGGTTTTGCAAGAGGGGTCACCTGGGTTTTTGGCCTGGTATTCGGCGGACATCTAGGGAAACCTACCAAACCCATACATTTCTGAAAACTAGACACCCGGGGGCTTCCAGGGAGGTATGGCTTGCATGGATCCCCCAAAGTTTCCTTACCCAGAATCCCCTGCAAACCTCAATTTTAGCTGAAAAAATTACTTTTTTCACACATTTTTGTGTGGGAAAGTTGTGGCATCACCGGGCTCACTCAAATTTCCCACCTCCCAGCGTTCCTCTGGGTCTCCCGGTGAACATGGTGCCTCACTTGTGTGGGAGGCCCAAGTACCCGCGACAGGCAAGGGCCCAAAACGTAGTGATGCAACATCAACATTGCCTATCCCAAAAAAAGTTTGGGCCCTTGCCTGTCGCGGGTACTTGGGCCTCCCACACAAGTGAGGCACCATTTTTACCGGGAGACCCACTGGAACACTGGGAGGTGGGAAATTTGAGTGAGCCCGGTGATGCCACAACTTTCCCCGGCAATTACCAGGCCTCACATAAATGTCAAGATAACTGGTGTGATTAATTATCTTCCTGGAGAGAGATCAGTGTTTTGTATAGTTGAGGTTTTGACTTAGGTGAAGTTAGTGCAGAGGGTTAATATGCCTGCTGCAAAGAACGTGTACCAAGTAGATTACAGAGTGCAGATCAGCAGGTTACTGCTTTCAAAAGAGACATCCTTTTGTTACTTGCAATTTATAACTTAAAGTCCTAATATAGAATAGTGAGCTATTAACTTTCATCCTAGAACAGCATGCACACTACAAAGAATACCTTATTAGACCATTGATTAATGTTGCAAAAAGGGTTAATTTGGCTAGAAATCAATTCTTATTATTAAAGGAAACTCCCAACTATGCTGTTTCTTTTTCGACTCTGAGTTTGTGCTTCTCCACACCAAGCACTCTTGAACTATACTGCCTACCAGTATGGATGACATGTGACTCCTATACTTTTAGTCCTTTGGCTTATGTAACATTTCCTATACACTGATTTACACACTTATGATTGTCTCTGTGTAATGTGTGTGTGATGCAAAGTGCTCGGACACCCTACACTGGTATGAGTGGCACTATATAACTAATTCAATGCATCTGAGAGTGTGGGGTTATGGAGACTTGGTCACTGTTAAAGGGTGCTAGTGAGAGAATCCGTGGTGGGGGTGGTCATTGGGGGGGGGGGGCACCAACAAACATTGTCGCACAGGGCACCACCAGCACTAAAGCCGGCCCTGGGAAGTATGCACAGATAAGCGCTGAAAATACCGCTTTAGGTGACTGCTTTTTTTTGTACCGACAGGGCCATCAAAATAATCTGCTGGTAACCCTAACTATAGGACTGGAAGTTTGTTGCAGGATCAGCACATTATTTATTTCCTTCACCCTCGATCCCCGATTAATGCCGCAATAGTTTAACTTAGATCTTAAAGTCTACGCCCCGTCATACTATACCTCAACCTGCAGTCACACGAGTACACTACTCATCCTGCACTCATGTGACACTTCACTCACCTGTCCCCCTCACTACTCAATATGCAACTCACTCAAACAAGCCCATCAGTAATCATACATTCATTCATCCCATTCTGAACTTGCATCCGCACCCAAACTGAGAGAGGACAGCAAGGGAGTGAGAGAATTTGATTGAAGAGGTCAGAGATGAGGAGAAATGTGAATTGCCGAAGAGAAGTGTGGACACGCAAGAAGTGAGTGTGATCCAAAGGTGAGGGCTTCTGTTAGAACAAAGGGGAGATGTGAAAGAGGAATGGGGGGACTGGAGAGGTGTAAGATACAAATAGACAAAAATTTGAATGAAGAGACGAGGTGAATGAGAAGTGCTGAGGGGCACGGGAGGCGACAGGGCCAGAGAGGCCATGAGATAAATGTGAGAGACTGTTAGAGATGAGGGCAGTGAAAGGACAGAATGGCAAGAGGTGATTAAAGGTGAAGTGAGAGGTTGAATGGGGAGAGTTCAGAAGTTGTAAAAAGGGGTGAAAGAAAATGACCTGCAAAGTGAGAGAGGGATCCGGGGTTAGGAGAGGAGAGAGGGATGGAAGGGAGGGGGTGAGAGGAAAGCTGCATGGGTAAACGGCTTAACTCTACACAAAACCGCCAGGGTTTTAAGGGACTCCTGCTTCTTCCGGTCAGGGCCAGGTGAGCTTCTAATGTGGCAGCACGTATTGCTGCAGAGTGGAAGGCCCTTCACAAAGGTTGACTTGAAATCTTTCTGATGATAATTGCTGTATTTTGGTTATAAATGGGTACTGATTGGGTGAAATCTTTCCTCAGCGTTACTGTGTGTAACAAATATCAAAATAATGAAGCAATGCTATCCCAAAATACGCGGCATCACATAACCTCATTTACATTTTCATCCCACGCAATTTAGTCAACAGGTTTAGACATTTTTGTCAGGAGGGGGTCCTTACGCCTCAAAATGTTGACAGGGGGGTCTCGGTATCCAAAAGTTTGAAGACCTCTGCATTAAAGACATATTTCTTCTCAAATTGTGACATGTAGATATTGGCTTCAGTTGGTGCACATAATGCTCCCATACTGACACCTTGTTTTTGCTTGTATAGCTGGTTCTTAAATTCAAAGACGTTATCACCCAACACTACTTTCAAACATTCCAAGAGAAACAATGATGGACATTTGATCTTAAAGTTTTGAATAAACCAATGTACTGCTGCTATTGCTCCATCAATGGGGATATTGCTATAGAGGGCCTCTATATCCATTGTCACCAAAAATTGAGTATCTGGGCAAAATGTAATATTTTCCACACGATTGATGATGTGTCTTGTGTCTTGCACAAAAGCTGGTCTCCGAGATACATAGGGACATAAGATGGCATCAATATACTTAGCTAAAGGTTCTGTAGCCGAACCTATCGTGGTCACAATCGGTCTTAATGGTGGATCCAGTACATTTTTATGTACCTTAGGGATACCATATATGCTAGCCATCCGAGGTTTCTCTACATTTAGAAAGGCCCATTCTTTTTCGCAAATTTCTCAATTTTTCAATGCTTGAGTAGTAAGTTTGCGTATCTTGTTAACTGTATAGGTTGTAGGGTCCCTTTTAATCAATGTATAAAAGTGTGTATCACCCAACATGCTCTCCATCTTTGTTACATAAGTAGGGGTATCACATACAACAATCCCTCCCCCCTTGTCACATGCTTTGATGATCTTATCACTGCTTCCCTTTAAATCCTCTAGGGCTTGATATTCATCTCTGTTCAAATTAAAGGGGGTTTTCTGTACATTTCCCGGAGCCAAACCTGCAGACGATCATCCTCTTGCTGTTGTCGCCATCGAAGTCGGTTGAGTCCAAGCACATGAAGAAATCAAAGCATTCTTTGACTTCCCCTATCAAGCGCCATGCTTCTAGGTCCCATTTCCACACACCACTTGCGGAGCTTGAGGATAGGTATGCTACAGGCTTCTCCAGACAAAGAGCAACTCAATCAATCAACTCAGATTTGTAGAGCGCAACTAATCACCCAAAAGCATATCCAGGACATCTACAATTTCACGCACTCCATCTTTATCACAAAGGATGCCCATACTTGGAGTACTATCCAGTCACCCGCAGCTCCGGCTGCTGAAGAATCCGAACCTCTTTAATGGGTCCTCAACTCAGCACAACAATACCGCTAGTGGCAGGATCAGGCACACAATAACCTCTTACATGTGGGTGCTCCAAATTGTGCAGAGGGATTATGCCCTTCCATTCCCTGAAACCCCATCACCACTATCCCCAGAACAGTTGACGAAGGACCATCTCTCGTTGCTCCGTCAGGAAGTGCAGCTCTGTTGGTCAAAGGAGCCAAGAAGAGAGTGCCAGCATTAGAAGTAGGGCATGGTTGCTATTCCCCTAATTTCTGATGCCAAAAAAGGCAGAGGCTTCTGTACTAACCTAGATCTTCCCCCTAAATGTCTTTCTATAGAAAGAGATATTCATGATGCTCACTTTGGCTCAGGTTCCGTCTGCCTTGGATCACGGAGACAGGATGGTTGGGTTCGGGCCTCTAGGACGAATATTTCCACATCCCCGCCCTGCAGACCCATAGACTGTGGCCTGCGGTTCACGGTGGGCATGAATATTTTCAGTTCCCTGTGCCCCCTTTTGGTCACCCCATTGCACCACAGGTGTTCACAAATGTGATGGCAGTGGTTGTGACTCACCTACGAGCTCAAGGGTTCCAGTCTTTCCCTACCTCGATGACAGGCTGTCTTCTGACTCGCCCCTAGCAGTCATCCCCCACCTCCAGACTACAGCAAACATCCTGCATTCACTGGGGATCACTATGAACATGTCAAAGTCACACCTGACTGCTTCTCAGACACTCCCTTTTTTTGGAGCCAATCTGGAGTCGATGCAGTTTGGCACCTTTTCCCCAGAGTGGGTATCCAGGACATTTGGGCTATGATCCCGATGTTGCAGCCTCTGTACTGGATTTCGGGGAGACTGACTCAGAGGCTTCAGGGATTAATTGCCCACTACATCCTGCTGGTGAAGCACACACATGTGGGCTTGTCAGTGGGATCTGAAGTCCCAGTGGGCAACGCATCAGGGCAATCTTTTGGATCTGGTCCAGATTTTGGAGGAGACTGCAAAAAGTCTGCAGTGGTGGTTGTTTGAGTGGTGATTGAGTCAACGGCAGACCCTTCTCCCCACCCAGAAATGATGGTGGTAAAAGATGCATCACAACTGGGATGGTGTGGCTCATAAGGAAGATGGAGATCAGAGGACTCTGGTCTCCAGGTGAAAAGATGTTCCACATAAACCTTTTGGAGCTGCACACCATTTGCTTGGCGTTAAAGGCTTTCCTCCCATCCATCAAGGTAAAGCTGCTTCAGATGTACACAGGAAACACTTACGCCATGTGGTACTGCCAAAAGCAGGGCAGAGTGGGGTAGTGTAACCTGTGCTAGGAGGCTCTGCGCCTCTGGACTTGGCTAGACCACCAGGACATCCTCATGGACGTTCAGCAACTGGCAGGATCTCTAAATACCAGGTTAGACAAACTCAGCTGTTGATGCTTTGCAGATCACAAATGGAGTTTACATCCGAAGGCAGCAAGGGCCTCTTCCACAAATGGGGAGAACCGTGGCTCGATCTATTCACCACCACTGAGAATGTGCTTCTATGCACTGGAGTTTCTAAAGCGGCTCTCGCATGAAGATGCGCTTCGATTAGACTGGCACCTGGGACTCCTGAAAGCATTTCTTAAAAATACCACTGCTGCCACGGGTTCTTAAGAAGATCAGGATGGACTGGCCCCAAGTCATCCTGTTGGCTCCGGACTAGGGACGAGGGTTTGGTATCTCTAACTCCTGAACATGAGCACCTGTCCTCCGAGCTGACTGACCTTTCAGGAGGACCTCCTGTTGCAGCAAACGGGCATGGTTCTTCAACCAGACCTGTGCACGCTCCACCTTCATGCGTGGAGAGTGAGCGGCAACAGTTGAATGCTTTGATCTGCGATGACATCCAGCATGGCATCCCTCAACAAAAACTGTATACACCTGCCATTTGGACAAAGTTGTGGCTTGCTGTTCCTCCTGTAACGTTTATCCACTTTCTGCCTCCTTGTCGGAGGTGCTGGTGTTTGTGCTGTTGTTAGCCCGGCAAGGTCTTGCCTTGGGCACCGTTGAAGGTTATCTTTCTGCCATCTCTGCTTTTTTTTTTCTCAAAGATGATTTTTTATTGAGACATAAAACAGGAACAAAAAAAAAAAGAAACATACGCGGCAATCCCGCAACAATTCCCACGCAGGGGAGATGCACACAGTGAGGGGGGCCGCTACGACTAGCAAATGTCCTGTTGTCCGGCCCAGCTAAGCTACGGGTCCAAGTCCAGGCCTCCAGTACAGAGGCAATACGGGCGTCTGAAGCCCGCCCACTAGCAATGTACAACAGCATTCACGTTACCGGGGCCGGACCAGCCACTCCCTGTACTGCAGGCTCTCCCCTCTAGCTGTTTAGGACTGTCACAATAACCCAAAAGAACTAAACTGGAAACTGGAAAAAAGCCCCCCAAGCCCCCAACAACCCCCCCATCTCACCCTCCAGTGGTGGCAGCACACAATCACACTCCAGCAATCATCCAATGATATTCAAACTTGAAACAGATGGAGGGCTCGGACCGATGGCGGGCACACAGCAGCTGGTAGCCCTCTAGACAGAAAGCGCACCAAGGGCCCCCAATGGAAAACGAAATTTTTGAAGTCCCCCAGAAATATGTCCACCATTTGCTCCATGCTCAACAACTTCCACAACCTCGCATGCCACAGAGAAATCGCGGGGGCTTCCCTCTTTTTCCAGGGTCCGCCAAAGTGATTTTAGCCGCCCCTATGCAGAGCCAAGAGATCTTCTTGTCCGCTCGTGTCTGATGTTTGAAAAGTGGGTCCCGAAGCCCCAACAGCACATGCTCAAGGGAATCCACGATCGGGTACCCCAAGATGTCCTTAATATGGGACAAGATCTCTTCCCAATAGGGGCGGATGACCGGGCAATCCCACCAAATATGGCGGAAGTCCCCCAACAAGCCGCAGCCCCTCCAGCACCTGTATGAGGAGTTGGGGAAGATGCGATGCAGCTTGGCAGCTGGGAGGTACCAATCCATCATAGTTTTAATATGCAACTCCCGAAGTTCCATCGAGTGGTTATGTCGGGCCAGGTCCCGCCACAGATGGGACCACTCCTCATCCGTGATGGCATGCCCAAGGAGGTCCTCCCAATGACCCATATATCGTGGCCTAGGCGAGACAGCGGTGGTCAGGAGGTGGCTATAGAGGAAAGAGATGGCCCCGCGCATGGTCGAGGTTCGGGAAAGAAAAGTCTCAAAGGGGGTGAGCGGCCGAGTTGCCACTTCCCGAACCGATGGAGACAGAGCCCAGTGTAGCAATTGGGCGTGGTGAACCGCTCCGTCTCGGCAATCCCATAGTTCCGCCCACAATTCGGGAAAGTCAGCGGGGCAGAGCCGTGGAACAAATGCATGAGGGCTAGGCAGCCTCCCTCCCTCCATGCATCAAAAGGGCCCTCCCGAAGTGCAGGCGGGAAGGCCGGGTTGAAATGTATGGGAGTGAAGGGCGATGGGAAGGTAGTCCATCGCTCGTCTCCTGAAACCGAATCCCAGACCTTAAGGGCGGTGCCGGTAGGGGTGCTAATGTAAGCATTCTTGGGTCTATCCCCCTTAGGCTTCCACACCAGGTCCCAGATCGTGCGACCCGCCACACTCCTTTCCATGTGAAGTCAATGCTTCTCCGAAAGGGGTTGGGTCCACTCCACCAAGACCCTCAGCTGCGCTGCCATATAGTAGAGATGCACGTCAGGGAGGCCCACCCCCCCTCCGTCCGCGGTCGCCGAAGAGTGGCAAGGGAAAAACGAGCTCGGCCCCCCTGCCACACGAAGCGAAGCATGAGAGTCTTCATGCGGCGAAAGAAATCCCCATCTAAGACAGTAGGGAAAGCCTGGAATAAATATAAGAGCTTTGGTAGGAGCGTCATCTTAATCGCATGAATCCTGCCCAGCCAAGAGATAAACAACGGCTTCCATCGCTGCAAATCAGTTTGGCTATTCGGCAAGAGCGGGGGTAAATTGGCTGAGTACAGCTTACTCACCGTGGGAGTCAAGCGAACCCCTAGATACAATAGGGAAGAGTGGGACCACGGTAGGGGCGAGAGCGGTCGGAGACGGTCCACCTCCGCCGACGAAAGCGTGAGATTGAGGATATAAGATTTGCCGTAATTGACCCGAAACCCCGCCACCTCCTCAAAGTGCGCCAAGGCCCTCTGTACATGGGGGATGGAGTGCGCCGGATCCGCAAGGGAAAGGAGGACATCATCCGCAAACAAAGAAATCTTGTGCTGCTCCCCTGTGAAGGGCAGTCCCCTGATATCCGGGTGTTCCCGGATCGCCATTGCCAGGGGTTCGATAATCAGGGCGAACAACAAGGGGGAGAGAGGGCAACCCTGCCGCGTGCCCCGCAAATGCGAAAAGAAGGGGGGCAAGTGCCCATTCACCGCGACTCTAGACCGGGGGCCGCTATAGTTGACCTTAAGCATGGTCACGAACCTGTCTGAGAATCCAAAGGCTCGGAGAGTCCGGAACAGGAACTGCCAGTCCACCCGGTCAAATGCCTTCTCGGCATCCAGGCCAATCAACTCCGCCGGAATGTGAAACCGGTTGGCCTTCTCGATAAGGTGGACCACCCTTCTAGTGTTATCATGAGTTTGCCGCCCCTTGATGAAACCCGATTGGTCAGGGTGAATTAACGCCGGCATCAGGTCTTGTAAGCGCGACGCCAGAATGGAAGAGTAAAGTTTAGCATCGAGGTTGAGAAGGGCTACCGGCCTGAATGACGAACAAACAGAGGGATCTTTGCCAGGTTTGGGGATCACTGAGATGACCGCTTCCACCATGGAGACCGAGGACACCCCCGAGTCGGCCATTTCATTATACAGTCGAACCAGGAACTCACAGATGTCTACAGCGAAAGTCTGATAGAAAAGGGCCGTGAACCCGTCCGCACCAGGCGCCTTGTGGGGCTTCAGAGATTTAATGGCGCCCAACACTTCCTCCCTAGTGATGGGGGCAGAGAGCAGGTCATTCCATTCGGGAGATACGCGAGGGAGCGGGAGAGCACCAAGATAGTCCTCCTGGGCAGCGGGGTCCAGGGCGTTGCATAGAAGTTCCCGAAGAGTTCTGCCTTGGTCGCGTCGTCGTGCTGCAGCAAGCCGGCGACGTCCCTCACGCCCCCTATGTACTCCCTCTCCCGTTTATGGCGTAGTTGGCGGGCTAAGTGCCTCCCCACCTTATTCCCCTGGGAGTAAGAGAGATGGCGGAGCTTCAGGAGAGTGAACTCTGCCCTGTTAGTGGGCCCGAAGCTTGCCCCTGAGAGCAGTAAGGGAGCGCAACGTTTGCCTGGAAGGATTGGCCTTATGCGCCTGCTCCAGCGTGGAGAGTTCCCGCTCCAGCACCTCCCGTTCCGCCCTCTGCAGCTTATTGAGCGCTGCGTTAAGGGCCAAGCAGCTACCCCGAACCGACGCCTTAAAGGCGTCCCAGGTAGTGAAGATCGAGGTGTCCTGCACCAGGTTGAACTCAAAGAATTCCCGAATCGCTTTACGAAGGTCTTTGCAAGAAGACTCGTCCCGCACCAGGGACGCCGGAAAGTACCATCTTCGCAGCGTAGTCCCCTCCGGAGCCCACTGGAGGCCCAGCGCTAGCAGGCTATGATCAGAGACGGAGAGGGGAAAAATCTTAGCTTCCCTCAGAGACCCCTGGAGGGACTGGCTATAAAAAACATGGTCGAGTCGGGAGTAAGAGTGGTGCACATGAGAAAAGAAGGTATAATCGCGAGAGAGGGGGTGCAGAGAACGCCACCCATCCAACAGACCCAGCTCCTCAAGCCGCTGACGCATCTCCTCGGAAAAGAGGCCAGCCTCGGCTCTCCTCTGGTGAGAGCAATCCAAGTCCCAATCCCAGACCAAATTGAAATCGCCCGAAGAGGCCTCCCTCCACAAAGTCCTCCACCGAGCACAACAATTCCAGCAGAAAGCTATTTTGCCCAGCATTAGGGGCATACAACACCAGGAACGTGCAAGTCCTGCTGAGGAGTTCTCCTTTAACAATGAGCCATCTGCCCTCCCTATCGCCACGCACCCCCAAAGGCTGAAACTGAAGGGTCGAACGGAACATCAGGGCCACCCCTCTGTGCTTCGACGCCGCCGAAGACCTATAAATAAGGGGGAATTGCCTTTGTTTGAGGCAGGACTCGTCCCCCCGGGCCAGGTGTGTCTCCTGAAGCCCCACCACATCCAGGTGGTGATCCAGGATGTATTTCCAGACCTTCTGGCGTTTCTGGGGAGAGTTCAGCCCCTTCACATTCCAGGTACCTAGGGTAACAGGCATCCTACATAACTACCCTCTCCCTTCTCCTCCAGATCCCCCCACCAACCCCGCAGCTCCCTCATCCGTCCCCCAGCGCAATCAACCCCCCCCCCCAGCGAGGGTCAGCAACGCACCCCAGGACAGCAGCCCCCGTTTCACAGCGCATGGAAACTCCAGGGCGTATCCCAAGTCGTCTCGCGTCTCCACAGACTCAGCAACCAGACGTCGCCTCACGCCCCGCCATAGCAAATAGAACAAGAACCCTAGCCAATGCAGCCCCCCCCACGCCCGGCCACAGGCATCGGACAGTCACTCACCCCAGATCTTCCCTCCATCCCCCGTGAAACAAACAACCCACACACAGCCTGCACACGCCACCCCCAGCCACCACCACCGGTCCCTGCCCTCCCCAACCCCAACCTTCCCCCTTCCCCCCCCCTCCCTCTCCCGGAACCACCCCAACTAGGACCCCACCGAAAACAAAAAAACAAGAGAAAGAAAGCCGGCAACCCCAAAGCCCGGACCACTGTGGTTATCCCCCATGTCCATGGAGCGGGGTCCCTGATCTCACCCCTCCAGAAAACAGGCCCAGGTTGTCTCCCCACAGAGTACATCAGTTCCCAGTGGTACCTGAAAGGAGGGTGGCCCTCCGGCATCAAGCAAGCAGAGGCCTCCCAAGGGGTTAGGCAGCCGAAGAAGAGTCCTGCAAGGCAGCCTCCGTCACAGTCGCCACCGAAGCAACCGCGGCACCTCGCTCCTGTACGCTGGTCTCAGGGTCCGGCCGACCCGAAGCGGAAGGGCGCCCCACTCTCTGCCAAGAGGAGGAGCGTCGACGTCGCCTCACCGACGAGTCCCCAGCCCCCAGCGGGGGGGACCCGTCATCTAATCCCAGGAGATCCTTGGCAGCCTGTAGAGAGTGGACCTGAACCAGCCGGTTCTGCCACCGGAAAATAAGCCGGAACGGGTGGCCTCACGAATAGGAGACATTCTGGTCCCGCAAGAAGGATGTCACGGGACGGAAGTCACGTCGCTTCTGGAGCGTCGACGCCGCCAGGTCTTGAAACAGCTGGGGACGGTGGTCCCGGTACAGCAGCGATGGAGTCCCACGCGCCTTCTGAAGAATGCGTTCTTTCAGCTGAAAGTCATGGACGCAAACCAGGATGTCAGGGGGAGGAGCCCCAGTCCTTCTCGGTAACCCCACGCGATGTACTCTGTCCATCCGGACTTCGCGGATATCATCCTCACCCAAGATCTGTAAGAACAGGCCCTCCACGTAGCCCCGCCGGTCCCCAGCCTCTCCATCCCACGGCACCGCTCGAATGCGAATATTGTTCCGTCGGAACCTGTTTTCTAAGTCCTCCGCGTGGGCCTGGAGGTCCAGGTTCTGCTCCGTGAGCCGAAGAACATCCTGTTGGAGTAGATGGACGTCGCCGGCGAGCCCTAAATCATGCTCTTCCAGGGTCGCCACTCTCTCCCCAATACCATCCACATCTCGGCGCACCTCCCGGAGGTCAGAAGCCAGCTGGGAGCGGAGGCTGGTGATATCCTCCTTGATGGCGTTAAACAGCTCCAGCATAAAGGCCTTGGTGACAGGCGCTTCAGCATCAGTCTGCTTGGGAGGGGCACTAGCGGCAGGCGGCGTCGAAGGGGTGGCACCCCGCTGTGAACCGTCCTTACCGGACTTGCCCCCCTGGACCTTGTTGGACATCTTGCTCCGTTCGAAGATAGCTCGATGGAACGCGCCACCAGGCCACACGTCTCCACCACCGGTGCGGCCCCCACTGCGCGTCCCAACAATCGGGAAAAGCCAGGCACCGTGCAGGCCCCTCTTCCCAGACCGTGTCAAGCGTGGGGAATGGGCAGAGACAGGCAAGCGCTCAACAGGTCGGAGGGACCAGCCAAGGAGCAGCGCACCCAGCTGCAGGACGACTCCACACACTTCTCTACTATTCCAGGCCTCTGCCGCACTCTCCTCATCCGGGGCCACACGGCCAGCAGGCTAGGCAGTGGGGCTACACCTCCCCAGACGGCCGCCAGCGGGAGCCCCCAAGGGGAACCGCCCACAAGATGGGCCCCAACCTGATCTCACCGGACCCACACCGGAATCGTCTGGCTCAGGGGGGAGCTCTCCACTCCACGGCTCCCCCGGCAGTCCACGCAGGCCGAAGCAGGCCTCACCCAGCTCGGGGGCAAAGGAAGTACGGCCCCCTGTGCGCCCTCACAGCATGGAAGCCGGTCACTACTCCGCACCCACCCTGTCAATCCAGCCACGTCCCAGCGGGGTCCCGCCTGTAAGACTGCGGGGCCCCCGGCACCACCACGGGCGGAGCACGCTCCCAGCTCCCACGCCCAGGCCTCCACAAGTGCCCCCCAGCCGTGTCCGCCAGAGGCCGTAGCGCCTCCAAAAGTGCAGTTGCTCACCGCCTCTCAGGTGCCCGGAAGGGTCCGAACGCCACTCTGCACGCCGCGGCACCTGGGTGGCCCGGCGAACTCGGCCTCCGGTTTCTCAGCGCTCCGGTCCGGGTACTCCCGCAGGACCTGCCCCTCTGTCTGAGCGTGGGCTAAAGCTCCCAGGCGACCACTGGCGAGTCCCCCCGCAGGTCAGGGGCGCGCGGACCACATATACCGGACGTCCCCGCAAGGCCGCCTCCTCCGATGCACTGCTCCGCCCCCGATGGGAGGCCGGGCTCCACGGCTCCAGCCCCGTCTCCTAAGATAGGCCCCGGCTTCTCCGCCGGCCACGCCGCAGGCCGCAGGCAGGATGGGACAGCTAGCAGCACGGGAGGGGCCGCTGGAGACTCCAAACTCCTTCCGCTGCCTCAGGGGACCAAGGGACACACCAGGCAGGTCTCAGGGGTCCTCGGGAGGCCGCTATAACAACGCTATGCAGGACTGACGCCGGAGGGACCGAAGAGATCGTCCTATTCCTTCGCCATCTTGACTCCGCCCCCCATCTCTGCATTTTTACGCGTATCGGGATCTGCCCTCACTGCTCAAGTCATCTGTTGTGATATGTTTCCTTAAGGACATGCGACATTTGATCCCTCCTTCCCCTTTTGTCACGCCACAACGGGACCGCAATCTGGTTTTTATGTTCGTTATATGTTCCTCATACAAGCCCCTGCAGAGCTGTCTGCAGCTACTGACCCTTAAGACAGGATTCTTCATGGTCATTACCTCAGTCAAGCGAGTCAGTGAGCTTCAAGCTCTTTCAGTTACACCTCCATACACCAGCTTCTACCTGGACAAACTGGTTCTTCAGACTCGTGCCTCCTATCTACTGAAAGTGGCGGCTCCTTTCCATGTGAGCCAAAGCATCATGCTACCAACATTTTTTTCCCTTGCCTCATCCTTTTAACGAAGAGGAAAGACTCCATTGTTTGGACCCAAAAAAAACCCTCTCTTTTTACATTGATCGCACCAAAGAATACAAGGTAGACGATCAGCTCTCCATTGGGTTCACTGGAGCAAAAAAAGCCAAGGCCGTGCAGAAACGGACCATCACTGGATGGACTGTACTCTGCATCAAAATCTGCGACAATCTAGCTAAGAAGCAGTTCCTTGAGGACTTGCGGGCCCATTACACCTGGGTCAAGGCTGCTAGTACCGCATTAGCACAAGGGTTTCCTGTCCTGGACTTCTGCCACGCTGCCATGTGGGTGACACTCCACACGTTCAAAAAGCACTACTGCTTAGACAGTTAGGTCTGTCGAGATGGGCATTTTACATGTTCGGTCCTCCAGGACTTCCTGGTTTGAGCCTGTTTGCAGACCCACCTTCAGGGAGGTATTTCTTGGGTATCTTATTCTAAAGTGAGGAATCTGAAGTTAGAAGTCTCTATCAGAAGAACAAGTTACATACCTTTGGTAATTCTTTTTCTGGTAGAGACAACTATCTAACCGCAGATTCCTCAACAACCCTACCAGCTTACTCATAACATCTGCACACTGGTCACACACTGTTCAGTCGTGGCTATGTGTTTTTGGCTCGGAAATAGTCACAAAATAAACTGATGTCAGTGTGCCGGGGTGCTGCCTAAGTAGTCACTGTGCACGTCACTTGCGATGCAGATGACATCAATGCGGGTACTGTTCAAGATTTTCCAGATCCAGTCTGACGCCTGGGGAATATTCTAAGGTGAGGAATCTGTAGTTAGATAGTCTCTCTACCAGAAAAAAGTGTTACCAAAGGTAAGTTCTTCTTACCCTTTAGTGATAGTCAGTGATGGGTGCTGGGAAGCCCCCCCCATTGTACTGTGGATGTTCACACCAACACATAACCCCCCCCACACACCCCTCCCGGTTTCATCACCCGTCTACCCACCATTAACAAGGGTTCCTGCAGGGGAGAGAAGGCCCACTCGTTCACCATAAATAGTAATCATACAGTAGTACTACTGAAGGTCAGTTAATTTTATTCAGCCCTTGTATGGGCTTCTAGTCAGGGTCTGCAATTGAATGCCTGGGGCCCCTCTGTCCCACAGTTGAGATCGAGTCACTGTGTCTGTCATTCTGAAAAAATTAATCTGGGAGTTCATATGTGTTCTGAAGCATGTAAAGGTATCTGGGCAGTGGTATCATTTTGTACAGTGCCATCCTGCCCATCAAAGAAATTGGTAGTTTCTTCCAGTGCCCCAGCGCAGAACAAAATAACATATTTAAACTAACCAACCAACCAACCAACCCAACTAGGATGAAAATAGCCCCCTAGCTTTGTATGATTCAATTTTTAAATTACAAATGGCAAAAGTCCCTGTATTTATTCTGTGATAACCAGTGTTACTTTTACCCTCAAACCCCTTCAGCATCCCTTACCAGCAAATAAACAAGCTCACATCCTTTAAAGTGATCAAAGTAAGGGATGCCATGATTAGTAGAAGCATTTTACAACACCATCACTAGCTTGCAGGTTACCTACAAGGTTGATACAGCATATGGACTATAAGTAAGAATCACCATAAATGTAAGAAACCCTAAATTAAATTATATTAAAATAACCCTAACATTAATCGTATTCAAATTAAATGGAAAAAAATGTGTACCTTTATCCAAATCTGAACGCTCATGCTTAAGGGTAAACCTCATTGGAAAAAGAAACACAACCAGTATCACAGAACAGCTCCATACCAATGTTGTAATAGGTCACATGACCTGCACTGACTCCCAGCCAATGACTACCTGCTTCCTCCTCTCCACACACAGGATCTGAAAAGGACGTCAGCAATGCACTCCCACATCTTCAGACAGCATCAGTCTTGACTGAGAAATTAGCACAGAGTCTTAGGTTACATGACCTAAGTTGTTAGTAAGGCCAACACTGTCTTGGCAGGCCACTTCAAAGTTAAACAACTGTCACGCTCTCTTTATATGGAGTCATATAGGATGAATAAACAAGCATTTGCAATGAACTAGGTCTTGCATTACAGAAAGTTTGAGCTATTGGCGTTGCATTATTATTTACAACGCCAAAAGTTCAAACGTTTAGTAATGCGAGACCTATTAAATTACAAATGAAAGCACCCTATGCCGTGCTTTCACTTTAATGGTGGCCGGGCACCTTTCTTTAGATGGGGCTTGTTTAAAGACAGGGGCGCGGCCGCCAATAAAGTGACAGCGCAGCATGGGGAGCTTTTACAAAAAAAGTATTTGTTTTTCAACTTGACAAACAAATGCTTTTTTTTGTAAAAGCACCCCATTCCGCGCTTTCACTTTAATAGCGGTCGCGCACCTTTCTTTAGACACGCCGCATCTAAAGAAAGTGCCACAGCCGCCATTAAAGGTAAAGCGCGGAAGGAGGCGCTTGAAAGAAAGAAAAAAAGAGTCCATTAAAAAATAGCTAAAACCTACGGTGTAAGAAAACTGTAATTGGCTGGTGCTCCTGGTTTAAAAACGGAAGTGATGTGTCGGGAACACTGGCAAATAAGGAGCAGCAATGGAGTTGTGAGCCAATGGCAAACAGCAGCTGTAATTACAGCAGATCTTCCAGACTGCGCATGCACGCTGATGCTCGACCTAAAATGCATTAAAGTATTTCTGTTTGAGGCGCAACGAACGTTGGGCTGGGAAGGGGTGGTCACACTAGCAATGCCGCTATGGGATACTCAGCGACTTGGGATGCTGGGTAATACCAAGGGCTTCCATAGCTGGGATTTAATAGGGATATCGAAAGTTGGGGACCTGTGGCAGAAGGGAGGAGTGGTTACCTTTGCCCACCCGCAGGACACATACGGCTTAGCGCAAACAGAACTATTTCAATATATGCAGATCAGGCATGCACTGCAGTCCCTCCTGCCAGCGGGTGCGAGGCCTGAAGAATCCTCGCCGTTAGAGGATAGGCTTTTAACTGACCACATCCACAAAAAGGCAATTTCGGTGACCTACTGCAAAATAGTAAATTACCGCTCGGATCCCACAGAAACACTGAAGGCCACGTGGGAGTTGGGAGACATTGATGAGGCTGACTGGCGGGAGGCACTTGCGTCCCCCAGAGAGGCTGCAATTCCATCACGACTAAGACTAGTGCAGTTTAAAATTCTACACCGCACATATTACACTAGGACACCATTACATAAAATACACCGCGCAGTTATGCCGCTCTGTCTCAGGCAATGCGGAGAAACAGGCACATTCTGCCATACAATCTGGCTATGCCCTAAAATGGTATACTACTGGAAGGCGGTGATGCGCACTCTCAGGTCGCACATGTCACAATACTACTATACCCGAGATGCTGTCTCCTCAACATCTGGGAACCTACAGATTTGAACAGGGTTGCTCAGGACTGGGTAACTTTAGGCATGACAGTGGCAAAGTGAAATATTGCACAACGCTGGGGATCCAGGCTTAGCCCTACTCTCAATCAATGGTGCAAAGATATGGACATGGCAATGATGGCGGAAAAGTCAGTGTATATTCACAGAAGGTGTCCTAAAAAGTGGGGCAGGGTCTGGGGAGGTTGGAACGCCTACCGTGGACACATTTGCGAGCCTCCCCAATCGGAGGAGTCCGAGTCTGACGCTAGTGAGTGAACACACTCTGCTAAGGGTTCTTTGGTGAGTCCACCCTGGGGAACTACCCGGGCGCATGGGATAGAATTGATAGGTATATACGCGGGAAATGTGAGATCGAATGTCTATGCAATGCTGGATATATGTCTGCATATTATGTGAACTAAACTGTCATGGAAACACGAAATGTTCAATAAAAATTGTAAAAAAATAAATTAAAAAAAGTATTTCTGACCAGACTCTTAACTGACAAGAGTTTTGGGGGATTTTGCTGAGGAACCCATTCATTCTTTTGATAAGCATTCACATCTTTAAACCTCTGGTGTAATTAGTAGGAAAAGATGTCAGACTAAGATCATGAAAACTCACTTTTTCAATATAGAATATAGCAACATTATCTATTGATGAAGTCCTTCCCTATGAAGAAACAAGTGTGCTTGGATGTGAAAATTATGTGACCATACAGAGATGTGAAGTATTACATATGAAAGGATAAGAAGAAACTACTGGGACTGAATTGTTGACAGTATTTGTGATACTGATTGTTAGAACCGGGATTCCCTAGTTGGCTGAGGTGGGTACCTTAGGCCAAGTAGGGACCCTCGCTTCCACGTCAGGGAAAGGAAGGACACCTTCTCAGATAACCCCTGCTCACCCCCTTGGTAGCTTGGCACGAGCAGCCAGGCTTATCTTCAAAGAAAATGTGTAAAGTATTTGCAACCACAATCTCAGTGACCCAATGATGACATCAAAAAAGGACGCCACACAAGTTTCATAGAAAAACAAGTATATGTTTATATAAAAAGATATACGATGAGACCACACAATAGAAATGCAATATATGTGTATCTGTAATATTTCTCCTGGCCGGTTAATAGGCCAGCCAGCCCTTGTAGGCTCTGGTGGTATTATGAGCAATTCTAAATGATCCAATGCAGTCCTAATGCAATGCTATGCAGTTCGTAATGCAAGAATCAGGCACTTTGCAATGTAAAAATAATGAAGTTCGTTATGCAACAATCAAGCAATTCGTAATGTCAAAATAATGCAATGCGTAATGCAACAATCAGGTAGTTCGCTATGCAGAAATAATGCAATGCGTAACGCAACAATCAGGCAGTTTGTTATGCAGAAATAATGCAACACGTAATGCAACAATCAGGTAGTTTGTTCTGCAAACTAATGCAATGCGTAATACAACAATCAGGCAGTTTGTTATGCAGGTATAATGCAATGCGTAATGTAACAATCAGGTAGTTCGTTCTGCAAATGAATGCAATGCGTAATACAACAATCAGGCAGTTCGTTATGCAGATATAATGCAATGCGTAATGCAACAATCAGGTAGTTCATTCTGCAAACTAATGCAATGCGTATTGCAACAATCAGGTAGTTCGTATTGCAGAATTAATGCAATGCCTAATACACTCCAGCACCGATCACGGTGCTTCAGACGGTCTCTCCGCCCCTCGTACTGATTCACGGTCAGTTTCCGTCAACATATGCCCCCCAACACGGATCTGGTGTAAACCACAGTGCAGCTCCACACTCTGGCCCCGGTACTGCCACTCCCTAGCACGTACGGGCCGCGATACAAGCTGGAACAGAGGCTCGCGCTGCAAGAAGGGGAGTGGCCGAGAGCATCTCTCCGAGCCCGCACCACCCCGCCCCAGGCGCTGACACACGTTTGACCTGGGGGGTGCGACCTCGCTCACCCCTCCGCCTCTCGCGACTTGGGCCTCCGATGCGACTTGGTTGATTCCTGGCCGATGACGATAACGAAGATCTCAGGCTGGAACAGGGCACACACAGCGTCGCTGAGACTCCCTTGAGCCTCGGGTGTGCACGGTCACAGGGCAATCCTCACAAAGGTCTCAGGCTGCACGAAGCACACGGCGTCGCTGAGACTCACTTGGACTCCGGGTGCACACGATCACGGGGCAATCCTCACGAAGGTCGCAGGCTGCACAAAGCCCACACACACAGCGTCGCTGAGACTCACTTGGACTCCGGGTGCACACGATCACGGGGCAATCCTCACGAAGGTCTCAGGCTGCACGAAGCACACGCACACAGCGTCGCTGAGACTCACTTGGACTCCTGGTGCCCCCGATCACAGGGCAATTCTTCCGAGGGTCTCAGGCTGCAAAAAACACGCGCACAAAGCGTCGCTGAGACACTCTTGAACTTCTGGTGTGCACGATCACAAGACAGTCGTCACGAAGGTCTCAGACTGCACGAAGCACATGCACACAGCGTCGCTGAGAATCACTTGGACTTCAGGTGCCCACGATCACAGGGCACGGCTTACGAAGGTCTCAGGCTGCACAAAGCACACGCACACAGCGTCGCTGAGACACTTCTGGAAACTTTTGTGTTCCTGAGTTTCCACAACAGGGAGCCAGCTCACCTCGGGCCCTTGGGGTTAAGTTACTTCAGGACACAGCACAGCAAAGTCCTTTCAAGCAGGGGGACACAGCACACAGCAAAGTCCCTTTAGCCTCTCCTTGGTTAAAGCAGCAAACTGCAGGCCAGCCCCAGAACACAGAGCAAGGGTCAGTCCTTTCCTTCAGGCTCTTCAGCTGTTTCTTCCTTGGCAGAGGTTCCTCTTGACCACGAAGTAGTTTAAGTCCTGTTCAATCTTGAACAGTTCCATTCCATTTCCTTCTCCAAAGTCCAGGGGTTTCAGCTTTCATAGTTATACCCCTAAATGTCTTTGAAGTCTTTGTGTTCAGGGGAGCACTGACCCCTGTCTAAACCAGTTCTGGGTGTCTCCCTGCCAGTGACATTTATTCCTTTTTTTAGTGGGGGTCTGGATCCTCAATCTCTCAGCAGGGGATGGAGACATTTTTTTATGGCTGCAGCCCAGGCCTCTTCGCCTCCAGGGGCTACTCCCCCCCCTACACTCCAGATGCAGGTCAGCCTATTGCTGTCTCATCTGGGTCAAGACGTTCCCCAGATCCTATCACTTTCAGATCCAGACAGTCAATCCACAACCAGACAGAGACACACAGAAATATTAGAGCACAAAAACCCAGCCACTTCTAAAAGAGTGGTTTCTAAACACACAATGCAAAAACCACCTTCACAAAATGATGTGTTATTGAATTGCGAGTTTAGGCATACTAAACTTCACCTCTCCATCTTAAGCCTTTGGGAAGATAGGCTGGAAACATATTACACCGCCTCCCCATTCTGTCCTATGGGCAAGATTGCCTTTCAACAGTGAAAAACGAAATGGAGAGTATTTCACTGTTATGACATGGTACACACCTTAGTGTATGTCCTACCTTTCACATACACTGCACCCTGCCCAGGGGGGTACCTTGGACCTATCATAGGGGTGTCTGACGTGAAAGAGTAAGGCCTGGCAAGTGGGTGCACTTGTCAGGACAACATGGCAATTTAACAAACTGCGTGCAGGCACTGCAGTGGCAGGACTGAGTTCTCTCTTTAAGGCTACTTGTATGGGTGGCACAATTAGTGCTGCAGGCCCACTAGTAGCATTTGCATTACTAGCCCTGGTACGCTTTGTGCACTTTACTATGGGCTTTACTAGTAAGGCAAACATACAAATCATGGACAACCAATTACCATTACACTTTACATAGGGAGCGCTTGCACTTTGACACTGATCAGCAGTGGCAAAGTGCCCAAAGCATCTAAGTTGGCAACACCAGGTCAGAAAAAAGGTCAAGGGGGAAAGCAAAAAGTTTAGGGAACTTTAGCCAAAAAGGGCC